>NC_058197.1:3308794-3956884 GCF_907165205.1 Coccinella septempunctata
CTGATGGTGGTTCCGTCCGGTCAGCGGGGCTATTTTCGGTTGGACGGCGGGGTGGCGGTGTTGCAGGTCTGGATCGACCTTCGGACCTGTCTCCAGAAGTCGGACGGTGAGATTCCTGTCGCTGGGCTATTGACTCTCTGGACTTGGGTGGCTCTGGACGGCTTTCCCTCGGCGGAGAAAGTCGTGTCTGGTTGGCTTGTGTCGGCGGGACTGATTCCCTGTGATCAGCTGTTTGGCGAACCTGTTCTCCGGTATCCATAGAAAAGCTCGCTTGGTATCGGCTCAGTTGACGGGGACTGTACGTCAGGTGAGGTTCTTCCACGAAACCTGGTTTGGAGGGTGGCCGGGTGTACTGGCTCATCTGCCACTGGACCAGTTCGAAAACTTTTCCCTTACGGAGAAGTTCATCATAAGTCTTGGTCTCCTGGAAGGCCAAGGCTTGTTGTAAGGGCGGGATCAACCTCTGTCGGATAAGCCGGATCTGCTCCACCTCGGATGGTTTTGCATAGGTGAGTTTCTGGAATAAGTTCTGCATCCGGGTAACATATAGAAGCAACTTTTCTTCAGGGCCTTGTGTTCGCCTTTTTATTTCCTCCAACAGATTCTCCTCGTAATTAACTGGCAGAAATGCTTCTTTTAGTTGGTTGCTAAAATCCTCCCAGTCCTCGAAAGTACCTCTCCGGGGAATGAACCAATCCCTTGCATCCTTTCTCAGCAATTCATACACTGATTCGAAAACTTGTTCCAGGGACACTTTACGGGATTCAGCCAGTCTCTCCACTTCTTCAATAAATCCGGTCACACTACCAGTGCCATCAAAGGAGATGTTCCATTTGTGTACCGGAACAGTTGGTACTGTTGATCGAGACTCCGGTTCCGATCTGGCAGGTGTTGTGATAATTGGCCGGTCAGAACCTATCCACGGTGCAGGTAAGTGTGGAAAAGACACCCTTCGTGTGGAATTAACCCATCTACTTTGTGTCGGACCCTCAGGTGTTGTTGTCCCACAGTCCTGTGACTGTGTGAGAGGTATCGCTGGTAATTGTTGTAGTAATGCTCTACATGTCTGCCTTGTCTCATTCATGACCCGTTCTAATGTTGGATTTCTTATAGGTGTACCGGTACTTGAGACATTAACTACAGCAGGAGGATCGACACCATCTCCTAAGTCGATAAGTGATGTCTCAACCCTTGATAAACTCTCCGGTTGGATCGGCGACATCCCAGGCGAACTGGGCACCTCCTCATCCAAAAGAGACCTGTGATCTCGGTTGGATGTCTGCGGCTGTTCAGCATTACTCTTCCTACGTAGCTCCTCCAGTGTCTCCAACGCCTTATCTGTAGTCGCCTTCATTTGCTCAATCAATTGTAACTGTGTTGTGTCTGTGGTGACAATAAAGTTCAGCCTGCCTTGAATGTGTATTAATCTGGTGTAAATTCGCGAAAATTCGTTAGCCGCATTACTATGATTGAAGTTCTGAAGGGATTCCACCAAATCGGTTAGTTTATTTTGACAGATCTCAATCTCGGAGGCGGGATTCAATGATGTTGGGGGTAGTAGAGGTTCATTAGACTGAAGCACTTGTCGTAGCAGACTCCGTTTAGTCATCACAGTACCGGGTATCGATTGTCCTCTCAGTTGTAATTCGAATGTAAGTTCATCACTGAGTAACCGGTTCACATCCATGTTCGACATATTATATTTAACTAAGTCCGATTCAGAACGCACCAATATTTCAGCCTCGGTATGTCTTTCACAATCCGTTTAAGTTCTAAGTCCAACCCGGTAAGTTAATCGTATTCACTTAAGTTCGAAGTGGGTATCAGTGCAACCCGAACAAAAGTTAAGTCTAAGTCCCGGTGTATCAGAAAAAAAAAGTCCAAGTCCCGGCGCACCAAAACAATCTAAGTCCCGATGTATCACAAAAAAAAATTTCAAAAATTTTTAAAGTCCAACGTTACTCGAAAAAAATTTCAATCAGTCCCACTAAAGTCCGAAAATATTCGAGAAATGCCGTACACAATCGCAAGTCACCTCGTATAGTCCGAAAAAATTTCCTGCAATTCGAATAGCACCAAAACGCACAGGTTAAACTCCAAACAGTCTTTCAAGTTCAATAGCCAGAAAATAAATCACAATAATTGACTTTCAGTTTTCAGAAAAATCAGAAATAATCGGTAAGTTTCAACAGTACAGGTCAAAAGAAATAGCAAACAGGTAGATAGGTTATCAATAGGTAATAGGTGATTCCCTATTGAACCGATAGGTAAATCACACCTATTAAATTTTACCAATTGCGACAATAAATTTTCAATTTTTCAAAGTCCGGAAATTCACTCACCTTAAATGTGAAATTAAAACAGTTCAATTCAATAAATCAGAAATATGCAATTAGAAATCGGAAATAATTTTCACTGATATAACGGCGGAATAACAGTTCAGATTTCAACAACTCAATACAGTAATCGGCAAAAAGAATAATCACAAATTATTTTCAACGGAGTTCAACAGTAGGAAAAATTTCCAAAATATAGTCCAATTCAATTCACAGTATAACAGTTCAATATGGAGTGGCAGGGAATAAAACACAGTTCAAGTTTATTTTTCACGGTTTTCCGTTCAAGGAATAGTTACTCACTGTTCTGAGGTTTTACTCACTGTTTCGGGAATTCACTCACTGTCCGGTTAATGTCTCTCACCTCAGTTGTTTCCTGGTAGATTCTGAACGGTCCCTGCTCGTTGCGCCATTTTTGTAACGGGGTTTTCCTCGGCGGACTCGAGCGCCAGCTATTCTTTAAGGGAGAATAGCAAACCTACCCTGGCAGCTGCTAGCCGGAGACAGGGCTCCCTGGTGTCTAGGGTGTTAGCGACGCACAATGATAGGCAGAATCAACGTATACAACTTTTATTCGTCGAAAAGGGGAACACAAATAGCACTACTACTAAATTTTACAGTGATTCGAAAGACGGACAAGACGGACGGAATAGCACGGGATCCGATCTCAACGGTATACGGGGGTTAACGGACTTGTTCGCCAGCCAGAACCTGAGACGTACACTTGACGGACAGATATCGGGTCTTCAGCCAGGTGCGGGGATGAAAGACGGCACAGATTCACAACAGCTCACCCCTAGTTGCGCTCTTCGCCCCCTGAGTGTCCACGCCAGCGGGGTTCTTCGATAGCAACTGAAGTGAGCGTCGAAACAACGGGGAAGGGAAGAGGGTTCGCCACTCCAAAGTGCCTCCGCACCCCCTGAGTATCCACGCCAGCGGGGTGCTTTAGCAATAGGGGTGGAACTTAACCCGGGTTAGGAAGGGATGAAAGGAGGCTGAAGTTCCAATATAAAAGCAAATAACGGCGTGTCGTCTTACCTTTGGCTTGGCCACTTGCACTCACAAGAGAGTAGAAAGAACAGTAGAAAAAACAAAAGAAAAATAACTTAAAAAAACTTCTTCTAAAATTTCCCCCGAAAAGAAAACTAAAACAAAATTAGTGAATTCTCGAAAAATACTCGGCGGCTAATCGGTGGTCAAAACTAAATACGGAAAAATCGCAAAACGGCAGCAAGTTAATCATAAGTGAAAATCGTAAGTGAAGTGGCCTGCGGGGGAACATCTGATTTTATACCCACAGGGGGGGTGCAGAAATCAGAGGTGCCCGGCAGTCGAAATTCGGTAAATTTGCGTCGATGAAAACGTCTTAATTTCGACTTATCTGTGCTAGCGAACAAAAAACTCGGTTATCTTCCAATTCAGGATGTTTTATACGGTGCGACATCGTTTTTAGGAAATAAAAACGGAATAAAAACGGTACGGTATGTTTACAATTCCGAACGATGTCGGAATCCTGAATTGGAAATTCGAAAAGATTTCTCGGAAAATTAATTCAAAATAAAATTATTTAAAAAATGAAAATTAAAATAATGATTCTAAAATGAGGGGGTAGGTTCGAAAACTACCCTCTCGTTACAACATGCCATCTCCAAACAAACATCTCCCCAATATTAAATCACACATAGGAAACTATAATACCAGTTTATGGATTACAAATGATTTGCGTTTCCTTGTACAGATGGTAGAATATACTGAACACAATGCTGGAGGAATTAATTCATCAAATTCATTCTTTCAACACCTGATTATAATTTTGTAATGCTACACCACCCCTCTCCGAACCAAAAAAAAAAATTGTCTTTGAAATGCAATTTTTTTTTTTTTTGACTAATTATCGACAAGAATGATTCGTCTATGATGAATATTTTAGAAAAACGTACTTTAAAATATGTACTCAACCAACTAGACTACTTATAATCTAAACGATTATATTGACAACTAACCTAAATAATCCTAACGCCTTATTATCACTATCAGTCTAACTAGTTTGTTTGACTCTATTCCTACTCTAACTAACCTACGGTAACCTATTCTACCTAAATCTATTTTGACTATCCTAACTCAACCTATTCTAAGCTATTTTTGTCCTATTCTTACCTATTTTTGTCCTATTCTAACCTATTTCTGCCCTATTCTAACCTGTTTTTGTCCTATTCTAACCTATTTCTGTCCTATTCTAACCTGTTTTTGTCCTATTCTAACCTATTTCTATTCAAGCTAGCCTATATCTTATCCTATCATAACCTATTCGCTTAACCTACAGCTAAACCTACCTAAGATGTTGGGGGAGTTAATAGACAAATCCTGATCGCGATCAGTTGTCATCCTTTTACGATGAGGGAGGGTATTTTGCATAATAAACGAAAAACAAAATGCAAACGATAGTTCAAATTCAATAAATCCAAAAAAAATCACGAAACGGAAACATCGGAATTAGAACCGAAATAAGGTTTCACGTCTTTAATATGCCATTTACCATCATGCAACCCTTTTAAATCTTCCAAATAATAACACAAACTCGAAGCTTTCTTATGTACTCTACGCAACACATATTTGGATGCTAACTTCGACGAAAATTTCTTTGTAGCGTCCGATAAAACTTTGTTTCGACGCCAAACCTTCTCTCCTACATTGAAAGAATATTGTTTTCGACGCAAATTATAAGTCCGGGCGTTTCTATCATAAGCTCTATGAAGTCTTTTTTTGATATCATGGAAAATGCTAGCTAACGGTTCAATATTTTCAGCATAAATATCCCTATTTTCAGGTAGCAATTGAATACCGTCAGTAGACTTTATTTGTCCATAATAATCGCCACTGGTAGGAACGTTTCGTCCAAAATTCAAATAAGCCGGGGTATACCCTGTCACTTCATGTTTGGCGGTGTTTAAAGCAAATGCAATTTTTTGAATATCTTTGTCCCGGTCGCAATGATTTAAGCCTTCGATGTAACAGCGAATAGTTGTCCCTACTGTTTGATTCGTTCTTTCCACGAAATCGCATTGAGGTGAGTAAACGGCGGTATACCAAATCTTCTGGACTTTATAAGATTCAGCCAATTTCTTCATAGTGCGGCCGGCAAATTGAGCACCGTTATCCGAAATAATGAATTGTGGAATTTCAAACTTCAGAAACACGTCGGATTCTAAAAATTTAACTATATTCTCAGCTGTCGCTTTTTGCATAGGATGCAGTACAACATATTTAGTGAACCAATCCGCTATAACCAGCAAGAATGTATTGCCCCGTTTAGATCTGGGAAATGGACCCTTTAAATCCAAAGCAATGACTTGCCATGGAAAATTTACATTTTTCTCCTTTCCCATCAATCCTAGTCCGGGTTTGTTATAAACTTTTTGAGCTCCACAAATTTTACACTGACGAATGAACTTAAGGATATCGAACCTCATTTTAGGCCAATAATAAAGTTCACTGATTCTGGCGAACGTTTTATAAAAACCTAGGTGTCCGCAGGTTGGAGGATCGTGAAATGTTCTTATTATTTCACTGCGCTTGTTATTTGGTATGACGGTTTTCCACTCGGAAATATTTGACTGAACCGGAACATTAGATGGAACAAGTTTATAAAGAATGTCATCTTCAACCTTCCACTGTGGATATTTCTGAGGTTCATTTTTGATTTTAAGACGCATATTACGATACCAATTATCCAAGTTTTCTTCACTAATTGATATAAGACATACTTCACTGGACTCATGAATACGACTAATGGTGAAAGGACGATCGAAATCAGGGGAGGTTAGTATGGGCGAAGCTACCAAAGCTTCTTTTATCTTAAGAAATGCCTCCTCGGCTTGAGGGGTCCATTCGATAGCTTGACGTTTTCTTTTACCCTTTATCAAATCGTTAATTGGAGATATTAAGGTGGAAAAATCTCTAATGAAACTTCGGTACCAAGAACACATTCCGATGAATCTTTTGATTTGCGTAGTGGTATTCGGGCGAGGAAAATTTACCATACACGAAATTTTATCAGGATCAGTTTTCAGACCATGACCGTCAACAACATATCCTAAGTACTTTATAGAATTTCGAAAGAAATGACATTTATCCCTAGCACCCCACCACCCAATTGCCCGTTCCATCGTCTGATTCGATATTAGATTGCTGTGACTTGATTCTATGGAATCAACGTATTACATTCGTTCAATTTAACTGTCACACGTCGGACTGTTTGTTGATTTATCCTTAACTTCCTATGACCAATTTTAAAGTGTTACTTTTATTAGTTGTATGATGAGCCTTGAGAAAGGAACAAAATAGTTCCGAAACGTTGGCGAATTCATAAGAGATTGTTTTTCAACCTGTCCAAATTCCTGCGATATTTTACTTATTGTGTTCAATCCATTATTTATGATACCTAAAAAGAACATATAAAATATTTTGTTATTTTGTGATACTTGAGCCTAACACTAAAAATACCTGAAATTATGGAGTGTTTTATATAATTATGAGATTATGAAACATATGCCAATTTAAATGATAATTGTCCAGAGTATTTTTCTTACAGAAAGAATATACTATATTACTGTTTATTTTTTCAAACGTTTCTGATATTATGAAATGATAAAATATTAACAATTGAAAAGTATAAGTTATCGATACAGATAATAACTGAAGAAAGATAGCAGAAATTTGGACACTTATTATTCAAAAATTTTATTCAAAATTTGCAATTCAACCTAGATACTACATAACGGAATAGAGCGTGCATGACTATATCAGCAAATGATGGGCTCTCCGGTTGAATTTCGCAATTCCGTTAATAAAGTTGTATGTGGACGATACACTTCTTCTTGTACCGAAATCACAGATAGAAACAACAGTAAGTGTGTTCAATTCCTATCATCAGAAAATAAGATTCACCCTTGAAATGGAAAAAGATTGCAGCATTCCATTTTTGGACCTACTTATTGTAAGGGAAAACAATAAACTTATCACCAACTGGTATACCAAGCCTACACATTCGGGCAGATGTATTAACTACTTGTCTAA
Source organism: Coccinella septempunctata (assembly GCF_907165205.1). Taxonomy (NCBI): domain Eukaryota; kingdom Metazoa; phylum Arthropoda; class Insecta; order Coleoptera; family Coccinellidae; genus Coccinella; species Coccinella septempunctata. Next base: position 3,316,207 of record NC_058197.1, read on the forward strand.
CCACAGTTATAGCCGAAAGAGAAATGTGGCGTTCAATCTGGTCAACAGAGCTGTATCACTCAGCAATGAGAGGTTCATACCACAAAATTTAGATAAGGTCACGAAAATATTACGAAGGAACAACTATCCACTTCACTACATCAAGACCATAATTAACGAGTACAAAAGAAAACAACAACGGGAGTATGTCACACCGGGATTGGAAGAGCCTTCAGCCAGTAATGATAACAGTGTTAGGAGGTTCACAAGACTAGTTATGTATCCTGGGCTGTCATACCAGATAAGCAGGGTGTTTCGGGAGCACAATGTGACAGCTGCCTTTTACAATAAGATCAATGTAAAGAAGAGATTCTTCACCAAGCTCAAAGACGACACCCCCATCCTAAAACAATCAGAGGTGATATACAAGATTCCGTGTGGTGACTGCGAGAGATGTTATGTGGGCCAAACCAAGCAGTTGCTCCAGGACAGAATCAGACAACACCAAAATGACGTAAACAAGAGGGATAAAAGTACACAGAGGACAGCACTAGCCACACATGCAATAGTGAATTCACATAGTATTTACTTCTCGAATGTTTCCATATTGGACAAAGAATCAGGCTATAATAGAAGACTCATTAGTGAAATGATACACATACAAAGACAGTGCACGGTGAATTTTAGAGAGGACACGCAAGACTTAAGCTCGGTGTACCATAGCCTTATAGCTAACATGTAGTTTTGCTCGGTTTGTTAACAACTTTGTGCAATGTTCTGTTTGTTTTATCTTAGCATAGATGGCTTTGACAGCTGTGACATACCACTAACCCAGAGAAAAAAAGAAAAAGAAAATGTATTCTGTGTTAGTCCCCTTTTTAACCTCGACTCTTATAATAGTCTTCAAATTTACCCATGTAACAGAACTCAACAAAAAATCTTTCTAGATCAACAATTTTGTGACAATATCTGGCGAATGTCCAACTTATTTTTCTCATGTTTGACGATTCAAAAATTTCTTCTTTAAATAGAATAAAATAAGGTGAGTGCTTTGTCATGGCTTTCGTCTCCCATGTTAAACGTTAAGGTTTACTTGTTTCCCACAGCCTTGAGAAAGGAGAAATGCTTCTCCGAAACGTCGGCAAATTTTGAATAAAATTTTTGAATAATAAGTGTCCAAATTCCTGCTATCTTTCTTCAGTTATTATCTGTATCGATAACTTATACTTTTCAATTTTAATATTTTATCATTTCATAATATCAGAAACGTTTGAAAAAATAAACAGTAATATAGTATATTCTTTCTGTAAGAAAAATACTCTGGACAATTATCATTTAAATTCGCATATGTTTCATAATCTCATAATTATATAAAACACTCCATAATTTCAGGTATTTTTAGTGTTAGGCTCAAGTATCACAAAATAACAAAATATTTTATATGTTCTTTTTAGGTATCATAAATAATGGATTGAACACAATAAGTAAAATATCGCAGGAATTTGGACAGGTTGAAAAACAATCTCTTATGAATTCGCCAACGTTTCGGAACTATTTTGTTCCTTTCTCAAGGCTCATCATACAACTAATAAAAGTAACACTTTAAAATTGGTCATAGGAAGTTAAGGATAAATCAACAAACAGTCCGACGTGTGACAGTTAAATTGAACGAATGTAATACGTTGATTCCATAGAATCAAGTCACAGCAATCTAATATCGAATCAGACGACGGAACGGGCAATTGGGTGGTGGGGTGCTAGGGATAAATGTCATTTCTTTCGAAATTCTATAAAGTACTTAGGATATGTTGTTGACGGTCATGGTCTGAAAACTGATCCTGATAAAATTTCGTGTATGGTAAATTTTCCTCGCCCGAATACCACTACGCAAATCAAAAGATTCATCGGAATGTGTTCTTGGTACCGAAGTTTCATTAGAGATTTTTCCACCTTAATATCTCCAATTAACGATTTGATAGAGGGTAAAAGAAAACGTCAAGCTATCGAATGGACCCCTCAAGCCGAGGAGGCATTTCTTAAGATAAAAGAAGCTTTGGTAGCTTCGCCCATACTAACCTCCCCTGATTTCGATCGTCCTTTCACCATTAGTCGTATTCATGAGTCCAGTGAAGTATGTCTTATATCAATTAGTGAAGAAAACTTGGATAATTGGTATCGTAATATGCGTCTTAAAATCAAAAATGAACCTCAGAAATATCCACAGTGGAAGGTTGAAGATGACATTCTTTATAAACTTGTTCCATCTAATGTTCCGGTTCAGTCAAATATTTCCGAGTGGAAAACCGTCATACCAAATAACAAGCGCAGTGAAATAATAAGAACATTTCACGATCCTCCAACCTGCGGACACCTAGGTTTTTATAAAACGTTCGCCAGAATCAGTGAACTTTATTATTGGCCTAAAATGAGGTTCGATATCCTTAAGTTCATTCGTCAGTGTAAAATTTGTGGAGCTCAAAAAGTTTATAACAAACCCGGACTAGGATTGATGGGAAAGGAGAAAAATGTAAATTTTCCATGGCAAGTCATTGCTTTGGATTTAAAGGGTCCATTTCCCAGATCTAAACGGGGCAATACATTCTTGCTGGTTATAGCGGATTGGTTCACTAAATATGTTGTACTGCATCCTATGCAAAAAGCGACAGCTGAGAATATAGTTAAATTTTTAGAATCCGACGTGTTTCTGAAGTTTGAAATTCCACAATTCATTATTTCGGATAACGGTGCTCAATTTGCCGGCCGCACTATGAAGAAATTGGCTGAATCTTATAAAGTCCAGAAGATTTGGTATACCGCCGTTTATTCACCTCAATGCGATTTCGTGGAAAGAACGAATCAAACAGTAGGGACAAATATTCGCTGTTACATCGAAGGCTTAAATCATTGCGACCGGGACAAAGATATTCAAAAAATTGCATTTGCTTTAAACACCGCCAAACATGAAGTGACAGGGTATACCCCGGTTTATTTGAATTTTGGACGAAACGTTCCTACCAGTGGCGATTATTATGGACAAATAAAGTCTACTGACGGTATTTAATTGCTACCTGAAAATAGGGATATTTATGCTGAAAATATTGAACCGTTAGCTAGCATTTTCCATGATATCAAAAAAAGACTTCATAAAGCTTATGATAGAAACGCCCGGACTTATAATTTGCGTCGAAAACAATATTCTTTCAATGTAGGAGAGAAGGTTTGTCGTCGAAACAAAGTTTTATCGGACGCTACAAAGAAATTTTCGTCGAAGTTAACATCCAAATATGTGTTGCGTAGAGTACATAAGAAAGCTTCGAGTTTGTGTTATTATTTGGAAGATTTAAAAGGGTTGCATGATGGTAAATGGCATATTAAAGACGTGAAACCTTATTTCGGTTCTAATTCCGATGTTTCCGTTTCGTGTTTTTTTTTGGATTTATTGAATTTGAACTATCGTTTGCATTTTGTTTTTCGTTTATTATGCAAAATACCCTCCCTCATCGTAAAAGGATGACAACTGATCGCGATCAGGATTTGTCTATTAACTCCCCCAACATCTTAGGTAGGTTTAGCTGTAGGTTAAGCGAATAGGTTATGATAGGATAAGATATAGGCTAGCTTGAATAGAAATAGGTTAGAATAGGACAAAAACAGGTTAGAATAGGACAGAAATAGGTTAGAATAGGACAAAAACAGGTTAGAATAGGGCAGAAATAGGTTAGAATAGGACAAAAATAGGTAAGAATAGGACAAAAATAGCTTAGAATAGGTTGAGTTAGGATAGTCAAAATAGATTTAGGTAGAATAGGTTACCGTAGGTTAGTTAGAGTAGGAATAGAGTCAAACAAACTAGTTAGACTGATAGTGATAATAAGGCGTTAGGATTATTTAGGTTAGTTGTCAATATTATCGTTTAGATTATAAATAGTCTAGTTGGTTGAGTACATATTTTAAAGTACGTTTTTCTGAAATATTCATCATAGACGAATCATTCTTGTCGATAATTAGTCAAAAACAAAAAATTGCATTTCAAAGACAATTTTTTTTTTGGTTCCTAGAGGGGTGGTGTAGCATTACAAAATTATAATCAGGTATTGAAAGAATGAATTTGATGAATTAATTCCTCCAGCATTGTGTTTAGTATATTCTACCATCTGTACAAGGAAACGCAAATCATTTGTAATCCATAAACTGGTATTATAGTTTCCTATGTGTGATTTAATATTGGGGAGATGTTTGTTTGGCGATGGCATGTGTTTTGGAGATTGCATAAAAAACTTATCGCGAAGCGTACGAATTTCTTGAAGAATTCAGTCAGATGCTATATGAAGACTAACGTCCACGATCATAATCTCGAAAGGGGATTTGTTTCCGAATAAAAACTAGTGATCTTACTGATTAGTCACATATCGATTGAAAATTAGATTTCGTGCTTTAAGAACCCTTTTTAAAAGGTGAGTTTAACGATCATTTGTTGTATTTTTACTGAATTCTTTTGAATCGTTCATCAGGGTTCTTTCACTGGGTGTAATTTTGTTCATCCAAGAAAAAATTCTCGATTTCGCTGCCGTACTGCCGTCTCGCCAAATATTGGAATCAACAATTGCTGTGAAAACCGAAGCCATCACCATCCCCAAGTTGACATCTCCACCAACCCTTAAGTAAGAACTCAGTGAGTGCCGATACTGTTCTGAACATCAGGAAAATAAATAAGTACCTGGATTTTAATTATGAATATTTTCTTCATCATTCACCTTTAACATCTTCTTATTTGTCATTTGTGGTTTTATTAGTTTGCCATGAATTCAATGTTTCAAACGGAACTAAAACTAATTGGCGCCCTCCCAAAATTTGTTGAAGAAAAGAACCTCACACCCATCAATGTTCTCCGGCGAACAGCTGCCGTTCGCAGTGTAACTATTATAATTTTCATTTATTCTTTAAAAGAAAATTCGTCAAAGTGAAAAGTACGTTACAAAATCTTGGAAAATTCAATGTCATGTCACCAGAGTCACATGTTACTCGATGGGGAATCCATGCCGTTTTTAGAGAAACCAAGTTTTTAGCTCTTATAATATGAGAATATTTCATTTTAATTATTTATTTATTTATTTATTTATTTATTAATTATTATATACTCAAAATTTTTCGGTTTCCCGGTTAAGACCGGGAATATGAGAATATTTCATTTTTATTATTGATTTATTTATTTATTCATTTATTTATTTATTTATTTATTCATTATTATATACTAAAAATTTTTTGGTTTCCCGGTTAAGACATTGAGAATGAAATTCATGAAGTAGATAGTAGTGCTCCGTATAATTAGGGTGAAAATAAAAAATAACGATTCTGTACTTATATATAGGAACCTACATGGATTTCTGCATATACTTCAGAGTCGTTAAATCTATTCAGGGACATTCTTTCTATAGTTTTCATTTCCTCAGGAAAAACGTGTATACCATCTACAACGTGAATGTAAATGATGAAAAAGAATTCTCTAGAAATTATTAATTTTGAAATATTGTTTGGAGCAGCGAGATTTGAAACAAACTTAAGAATTGAAATACTAATGCGCTTCAATACTTGCTTAACCAGATAGTTATTCTGTATCGATAACTTATACTTTTCAATTGTTGATATTTTATCATTTCATAATATCAGAAACGTTTGAAAAAATAAACAGTAATATAGTATATTCTTTCTGTAAGAAAAATACTCTGGACAATTATAATTTAAATTCGCATATGTTTCATAAACTCATAATTATATAAAACACTCTATAATTTTAGGTATTTTTAGTGTTAGGCTCAAGTATCACAAAATAACAAAATATTTTATATGTTCTTTTTAGGTATCATAAATAATGAATTGAACACAATGAGTAAAATATCGCAGGAATTTGGACAGGTTGAAAAACAATCTCTTATGAATTCGCCAACGTTTCGGAACTATTTTGTTCCTTTCTCAAGGCTCATCATACAACTAATAAAAGTAACACTTTAAAATTGGTCATAGGAAGATAAGGATAAATCAACAAACAGTCCGACGTGTGTCAGTTAAATTGAACGAATGTAATACGTTGATTCCATAGAAATTTTAAGTCACAGCAATCTAATATCGAATCAGACGACGGAACGGGCAATTGGGTGGTGGGGTGCTAGGGAGGGATGGTAGAGGGGCTATATAACAGCGGAGTAGATGTACAAAGTATTCAGTTGTGAATGTGCTTCGTGCTGCAAATATTGTGTTGTGGTTTACATTTTTTAACTTTGATACTATCGAATTTTATCGTTTCATACTTAAATATTTTTTTCATTGTGGAAGACGAGATGGACAGAAAGAAGATCTTGAGAATGGGATTGGAAAAATTGAAGTCTAAACAAATTGACTTGAGGAGAACAGTTCAAATCAGGAATTTTCTGAAGTCACATGTAGGAGAACGAAAAAGAGGAAAAGTTCCGCAGAAGAAATCCGACACTCACGCTGCAAGAAGAGAAGGTAATCAAGATGAACATAGCCAAAAAGTCGTGAAGAAAATAAATTCCGATGTTGGAGAAAAAAAGCAGTATGTGTCGAACGGAAATCTGAGAAAACGCTTGACGAGGTCTTTCATTCTGAAGGAGATTCTGAATATGACATCTATTAGAAGAAAAGAAGATCCTTATATCAAACTTTTCAATGTGAATGACTACATTGAGATTTTTAGGAAGAAGGAGAAACCTATAAAATGAAAACTTTTGTAGGATTTGTAACTCCAGCCCGCGCTCTATATTCAAAATGAAATATTAACTTCGAAAAAAATTGAAAATTGTTAGATGTAGAGAAAAGACAACAGTACTGTTTTAAGTACTATGCGTAAAAGACTGAACGCTCCTTGACCTGCGATCAAGAAATAGAAAATTCATAATATTGGAGTGCAAGTCTGATATTTGAATTTACAGCATATTCTTAATGAAACATTGATTTTGAAAACAAATAAAAATTGATAGGGGATCATAAAAGTTAACAGTTAGTACTGTTTCAAGTAATATGCAAAAACAATCCACTGAACGCTTCTTGACCTGCAATCAAGCAATAGGTTATGTATGAATTCAGAGTGCAAGTCTGATATAATGAATCGTTTATGATATAGAGTGTATTCTAAATGAAACATTAGGTTTGAAAAAAAATTAAAAATTGTAAGGTGTACTCAAAAGACAACGTTAGGTCCCGTTCAAAGTACGGTATAAAAAAAATTAAAACTTCAAAATATGACCAGACATACTAATTATCAGCAAAAATTAAGTAGGAGGATATCAAATAAGTGAGCCTTCGAATAAGGGCGATAAATAAACGAAATCAACTCGGATATATGAAAACCAACAACTGTTGATTTGTTTGTCCACTTTTATATCAATGTGTATTATGTTCCTGAATTAATTTCGTTTGTTTTGAGTTATTTCATCCTCTCATTTATTGAGACATTGGTTCACTATAACCAAGATAATTTCCAATCCTGCTTTTTTTTGTTATTCAAGAACATTGTTCTAGGGATTCATCTACCATTTATATCCTACAGATAATTGGAAAAATTTGCTCTTTTCAGTTTCACTAGTTATAATGGCGTCATAGATCTAACGCTACGCTACGCACCGTAATTTTTTATATTGTTTTCTCATTATTCCATATGCCAGCTTCAGTTCTCTCGCGAATATTATTATTCCAGTTTCAACCTCAAGAAAAAGGCTACTGCAACCAAAATTTTTCGTTATTTTCTCTAATAAATTTCAGCAATCCATTTTAAGAAATTCATGACGGAAGAAAGTAACTTTTTTATTCGGTTTTTCGAAGTTTTCCATGAGCTATATGGATGTGTAGAGGATGTTTCATTGAAATGAATTAATTTCAAAAGAAATTACCTGAGCCTGAAACAAAGAACAGTTTACATTGACGAATATAATAGACAGATAGAATAGAAGTCAACGTTCATACTTAATTATCGAAATCTCATTTCTCTTGACAAATACAAAGGGGATTTATCTGTAAAAAAAAACCAGAACAATATCATGGAAACCAAAAAAGTGCCATAACTGATCTACGGGACTACTATTTCTTGATAAGCAAAAAAAAACCCTATTCAAAACCATTGACGTATTGAAGTATACAGTAAAATATTTGTTACTTTGACTAGGTGACAGGTACAGAATAACACAGGTACAGTATAACCAATACAATAAACCATCCCTCAACGTTTCCGCGCGCAACTGACCGATTTGGTCATAATTACTACCTGCGAAAACAAGCAAATGTATAGCAGGAACTTTGAAGTATTTTGAAATAAGATATTTGATTGTTGATGCATTTTTCGGAAATATTGCAATTAATTATCGATTTATGTTCGAACCCCAGCATCTCAAAATAGAACTTTTTTCTATAAAACGGCCTTTTAAAAATCATTTTGAATATTTTCGATAGCCGGATCAGCATAGAAATCATAAAATATCTAATCTAAACAGCAAATGAAGTTGGACGGCCAAAAACTTGCATAAGTTTGACTATGTCTAATTTCGACATTATTTTGGCGATATTTTATTTTCACTTTACTGAATGTCACTTGCATTGGTTATTTTTTTTTTAATATCTTCTTTTCGTACTGGGCGTGAATATAATTTCCGAATTTCGTCTTAAATTTTGGAGATAGTGAGGCCTTACAAATGTTTTAGTGTGACTTTCGGACTAATATCAAGTTATTTCCGTATAATTCCTCATTTTGAAAAACGATAGCAGAATATTCCGTATCCAGGAATACCTTGTCAATTTTGGACATAATAAGGATAGGATGGATCATAATTCGACTAAAATAGAGGTTTTCATTTAAACAAATTTTTTTCGATGAAAGTACGAAACGAAAGAATTTTTTGGTGGATATGCTGTTTAAAATACATTATGACTTCGACAACAATTCCTGAATGTTGCACACTTCTATCGTTAAAGCATACTGAAAGCTGGAAATCTTGGAAAATTCAATGTCATGTCACCAGAGTCACATGTTACTCGATGGGGAATCCATGCCGTTTTTTAAGAAACCAAGTTTTTAGCTCTTATAATATGAGAATATTTCATTTTTATTATTGATTTATTTATTTATTTATTTATTTATTTATTCATTATTATATACTCAAAATTTTTCGGTTTCTCGGTTAAGACATTGAAAATGAAATTCATGAAGTAGATAGTAGTGCTCCGTATAATTAGGGTGAAAATAAAAAATAACGATTCTGTACTTATATATAGGAACCTACATGGATTTCCGCATATACATCAGAGTCGTTAAATTTATTCAGGGACATTCTTTCTATAGTTTTTATTTCCTCAGGAAAAACGTGTATACCATCTACAACGTGAATGTAAATGATGAAAAAGAATTCTCTAGAAATTATTAATTTTGAAATATTGTTTGGAGCAGCGAGATTTGAAACAAACTTAAGAATTGAAATACTAATGCGCTTCAATACTTGCTTATCCAGATAGTTATTATCTGTATCGATAACTTATACTTTTCAATTGTTGATATTTTATCATTTCATAATATCAGAAACGTTTGAAAAAATGAACAGTAATATATAATAGTATATTCTTTCTGTAAGAAAAATACTCTGGACAATTATCATTTAAATTCGCATATGTTTCATAAACTCATAATTATATAAAACACTCTATAATTTCAGGTATTTTTAGTGTTAGGCTCAAGTATCACAAAATAACAAAATATTTTATATGTTCTTTTTAGGTATCATGAATAATGGATTGAACACAATAAGTAAAATATCGCAGGAATTTGGACAGGTTGAAAAACAATCTCTTATGAATTCGCCAACGTTTCGGAACTATTTTGTTCCTTTCTCAAGGCTCATCATACAACTAATAAAAGTAACACTTCAAAATTGGTCATAGGAAGTTAAGGATAAATCAACAAACAGTCCGACTTGTGACAGTTAAATTGAACGAATGTAATACGTTGATTCCATAGAAATTTTAAGTCACAGCAATCTAATATCGAATCAGACGACGGAACGGGCAACTGGGTGGTGGGGTGCTAGGGAGGGATGGTAGAGGGGCTATATAACAGCGGAGTAGATGTACAAAGTATTCAGTTGTGAATGTGCTTCGTGCTGCAAATATTGTGTTGTGGTTTACATTTTTTAACTTTGATACTATCGAATTTTATCGTTTCATACTTAAATATTTTTTTCATTGTGGAAGACGAGATGGACAGAAAGAAGATCTTGAGAATGGGATTGGAAAAATTGAAGTCTAAACAAATTGACTTGAGGAGAACAGTTCAAATCAGGAATTTTCTGAAGTCACATGTAGGAGAACAAAAAAGAGGAAAAGTTCCGCAGAAAAAATCCGACACTCATGCTGCAAGAAGAGAAGGTAATCAAGATGAACATAGCCAAAAAGTCGTGAAGAAAATAAATTTCGATGTTGGAGAAAAAAAGCAGTATGTGTCGAACGGAAATCTGAGAAAACGCTTGACGAGGTCTTTCATTCTGAAGGAGATTCTGAATATGACATCTATTAGAAGAAAAGAAGATCCTAAAATCAAACTTTTCAATGTGAATGACTACATTGAGATTTTTAGGAAGAAAGACAAACCTATAAAATGAAAACTTTTGTAGGATTTGTAACTCCAGCCCGCGCTCTATATTCAAAATGAAATATTAACTTCGAAAAAAATTGAAAATTGTTAGATGTAGAGAAAAGACAACAGTACTGTTTTAAGTACTATGCGTAAAAGACTGAACGCTCCTTGACCTGCGATCAAGAAATAGAAAATTCATAATATTGGAGTGCAAGTCTGATATTTGAATTTACAGCATATTCTTAATGAAACATTGATTTTGAAAACAAATAAAAATTGATAGGGGATCATAAAAGTTAACAGTTAGTACTGTTTCAAGTACTATGCAAAAACAATCCACTGAACGCTTCTTGACCTGCAATCAAGCAATAGGTTATGTATGAATTCAGAGTGCAAGTCTGATATAATGAATCATTTATGATATAGAGTGTATTCTAAATGAAACATAAGGTTTGAAAGAAAATTAAAAATTGTAAGGTGTACTCAAAAGACAACGTTAGGTCCCGTTCCAAGTATAGTATAAAAAAAATTAAAACTTCAAAATATGACCAGATATACTAATTATCAGCAAAAATTAAGTAGGAGGATATCAAATAAGTGAGCCTTCGAATAAGGGCGATAAATAAACGAAATCAACTCATTCCGCGTCGAGATGTCATCGTGTGAAGATGTGCCATATGACCGCTCAGCGAGTCCGAGTGTTTCGGAAAATTCAGATAGAATTTGCAGTTGTTGCAATCGAAAAGTGGGTGAATCCTACACCAAATGTTCCAAGTGCGATGAAATATTTCATCCCTCATGTTTAGTAAAAGCAGCCAAGAGGAAGAATGCTACTTGCCGCCACGTAGCATCTGAAGGAGGTCAATCTCATGACGAAACTATTTTTAAGACGGAAAACAAGATACTTCGTATTGAAATTCAGTACTTGAAGTCACTTCTGGAAGAAACGAAAAGTAAGAATTCTATTTTAGTCGAGAATAATAGTCTTTTAAGGGATAAGATCTCCAGTCTTGAACAACAATTAAAATCATGTAAAAACATCCCAAAAAAAGTTGTCAACACATTTGCTCAAGATAAGGCAGCAGACCCCGCCAATGGTTCAGCCAGTACGTCTGTGGACAATACATACTGTTCTATGGTGAAGGCAAATTCCAGTAAAGCGCAGTCGCGTGCTCTCCAACCGCAAATGTCATTCGAGCATCCGCATCCGCGAATAGTTGTAAACAATCCTGAAAACCAAGAGTCTGAACCAACTATTAGGACCAACGATTTCTCATTATCGAACTCCATTATGAAAGACACTGATAACAATCTAGAATGGTCTACAGTTGAAAGAAAGAAAGGAAAACGAGAATCAAGAAATAGCAAGAAAATATGTTATGGAACTAAAACTAACTGTGAAGATAATACAATCAAGGGTGCCATCCGTAGACGGTGGATTTATGTTGGGAAAATCGCAGGAAAACAGGTCTCGGAGCAAGATATACGGTCTTTCTTGGGAGATATGGATGATAACGAACTTATAATTGTGAAAAAACTCAACACTATTGGGCAAAACTCCGCTTTAAGCATTGGCTTACCAGGCGACACAGCTTATAATAAGATTTTTTGCGAGACTTTCTGGCCTGAAGGTGTCGTTCTTAGGGATTTCTCTTTCGACCGAAATTTTTTACGGAAGAGCAGAATGAACCAGAACAGCTAAATTCATCTATCAAATTTGGTAAGTCCAAACCCACCAGGGACTTTAGCCTTGTTCACCAGAATGTTCAGTCTTTGGGTACAGCTATGAACGGCCTACAGCTAATGGCTCAAGAGGAAAACTCAGACGTAATAGCTATTACAGAACACTGGAAGTCCAAGGATGAACTTCCTGTCTACAAGATAATCGGATACAAGTTAGTTTCAAGTTTCTGCCGTTCAAGAGGGAGACATGGTGGATGTGCAATCTACATCAGAGAAGAACTGAAATTCACTGAAAGGTCGGACTACAATCTTATTAGTATACCAAATGTCATTGAGTGTTCTTCAGCTCAAATTCATTCAAATAATCATAAAATACTGATTATATGTGTTTATAGGCCTAATTCCCAACCTTTGGCAGATGTGAAACTTAAGACTCTTCTAGAGAAATGTACACTTGAGAGAGCTCCTTTCATTTTGGTGGGAGATTTCAACCTGGACATCCTGTCAGGATCTCATGACAGTGTTGGGTTTATATCACTCCTGGAGAGTTTCAACTTGGAACCCTTGATTCGTCAGCCCACACGACCCTCATCGGGAACCTGTCTGGATAATGTTATAACCCCCCTGGTGGGGCAAGCTAAGGTGATCGAACATCATATATGTGACCATTCCGCCCTGAAATTCACTTCCAACCTCAATTTCACTACTGATCGCAGAATAAAGTCGGTCAAGAGGAGAATAATAAATGATGAGTCCACCGATATCTTCCTCCAAGAGCTGTCTCTGTTGAGTTGGGATGACATCTTTGTAAATTCATCTGACCCTAACCATCTTTGGAATATATTCCATAGCCGATTTTTTCAGACATTTGATAGATGTTTTCCTAAGGTAACCATTCATCCTTCAACATCCAGGAATAACTTCAAGCTAACACCTGAACTAATAAACATGAAAAAACATCTCGACTTATTATACATACTTTCTTTCTCTAGATCTGAATTGAAAGACACGTATAAGTCAGTGAAGAAACATTATGATAGTCTCCTGTCGAGGGCGAGGAGGGACCACTTCAGTTACTTCATAAGAAACTCTGAAAACAAGTCAAAAGCCTCCTGGAAGGTGATAAATTCTCTTACAAAAAGTAAGACTTCTCCGGCTTCTTCTTGTGATCTGGACGATTCTTCCTTGTGTCCGAATGAGTTCAATAATTTCTTCGTTGATTTTCCTACTGCGCTGACTGAATGTCTGGAGAGAGGTTCTAGCACAGAGCGGGACAGACTTGATAAATCCTTCTATATGTTTGATGTTACACATGATGAAGTTCGGAAAACAGTTAAAGCTCTAAAAAATTAACTTTCATGTGGCTATGACGAGATACCAATCAAGATACTCAAATTATCGATTGAATTCATTATTGCACCCCTTTGTTTTATAGTTAACCGCTCATTCAAAGAGGGAATTTTTCCTGACCAACTCAAGATTGCTATTGTGAAACCCTTGTATAAAAGGGGTCCTGTTGATGATCCCAATAGCTATAGGCCTATCAGCATTCTGTCTGCTTTTTCCAAGGTCTTCGAAAAAATATTGACCAACAGATTACTGAATTTTTTCTATAAATTTGATGTGATTTCAGCTTGTCAGCATGGATTTGTGAGAAACAGAAGCATTGAAACTGCTACTTATGAGCTTATTAATGAAGTCTTAGTTTCCCTTGAGAGTGGTGAGGTGCCTATGGGACTATTCTTAGATTTAACAAAGGCCTTCGATTGTGTGGAGCATGAAAGACTGCTGGAGATCCTTGATGACTGTGGAATAAGAGACAATCAATTAAAGTTAATAGATAGCTACCTTACATCTCGCAAACAGATAGTTGTTATGGAGGTTGATGGTGAATTAGTCAAGTCAGACATAAGAGAGAATAAGATGGGCGTTCCTCAGGGAAGTATTCCGGGACCTATTCTTTTTATCATCTACATCAACAAGTTACCTAAGGCAAAAGTCTCAGCTAAGTATTCTATGAGGATGTTTGCTGATGACACCAACTATTTGCTAAAATCTTCGGATATAGTGTCAGCTGTTGTGGACTCGAACAATGTTTTGAAGTCTGTGGGTGATTGGTTTCAAGATCACAATCTTATCTTAAATATTGACAAGACACAGTGTATTTTCTTCTACACTGAAAAATCCAAACTGAACTATCCTTCATCAGTGAATATTGCTAATAGCAATGTTGTGGTCAAACATAGTGTTGTATTTTTGGGACTTGTTTTAGATAGACACTTGAAGTGGGGACCTCATACTGAACAACTTAGATGTAGGCTCAACTCCATTTGTTATATGCTCTTTATGTTAAGGGATCAGATTGATTTTGACCTAATGAAGATTATATATTACTCTAATTTCCAGTCAATTATGTCCTATGGGATTATTTTTTGGGGTAACTCTTCCCATGTAGGTAATTTATTCATAGTTCAAAAGAGAGCTTTAAGAACTATGCTCAATCTGGGCTTTAGAGAATCTTGTAGGGGTTTATTCAAAAGTAATAATATTCTTACCATATATGGACTTTACATATATAGATTACTGATTTTCTTCCGCAATCATAGCCGCTATTTTGAGTTACTGAGTTTCTGAAACCAGAATGCTACCAGAAGAATGTTTCCATATTCAGTTCCATCCCACAAGACCTCATTAAGAGGTAAAAGCGTTGAATGTATGTCAATATCTTTATTCAATATATTGCCCTCTCAAATTAGAAAACTTTCATGCCCTTCCAAATTCAGAAAATCTTTGTACACTTTAATCTTGAATTGTGAACCATATGATATTTGTGAGTTCAAAGAATTTTGTAAAAACCAATGATATTGTATATTTGGCTTTGACATGTTCCATTTTTACAAACTTTGTAATTATCTGGAATCAATAAATACTATTACTATTACTATTACTATTACTATTACTATATGAAAACCAACAACTGTTGATTTGTTTGTCCACTTTTATATCAATGTGTATTATGTTCCTGAATTAATTTCGTTTGTTTTGAGTTATTTCATCCTCTCATTTATTGACACATTGGTTCACTATAACCAGGATAATTTCCAATCCTGCTTTTTTTTGTCATTCAAGAACATTGTTCTAGGGATTCAACTACTATTTATATCCTACAGATAATTGGAAAAATTTGCTCTTTTCAGTTTCACTAGTTATAATGGCGTCATAGATCTAACGCTACGCTACGCACCGTAATTTTTTATATTGTTTTCTCATTATTCTATATGCCAGCTTCAGTTCTCTCGCGAATATTATTATTCCAGTTTCAACCTCAAGAAAAAGGCTACTGCAACCAAAATTTTTCGTTATTTTCTCTAATAAATTTCAGCAATCCATTTTAAGAAATTCATGACGGAAGAAAGTAACTTTTTTATTCGGTTTTTCGAAGTTTTCCATGAGCTATATGGATGTGTAGAGGATGTTTCATTGAAATGAATTAATTTCAAAAGAAATTACCTGAGCCTGAAACAAAAAATAGTTTACATTGACGAATATAATAGACAGATGGAATAGAAATCAACGTTCATACTTAATTATCGAAATCTCATTTCTCTTGACAAATACAAAGGGGATTTATCTGTAAAAAAAACCAGAACAATATCATGGAAACCAAAAAAGTGCCATAACTGATCTACGGGACTACTATTTCTTGATAAGCAAAAAAAAACCCTATTCAAAACCATTGACGTTTTGAAGTATACAGTAAAATATTTGTTACTTTGACTAGGTGACAGGTACAGAATAACACAGGTACAGTATAACCAATACAATAAACCATCCCTCAACATTTCCGCCCGCAACGGACCGATTTGGTCATAATTACTACCTGCGAAAACAAGGAATTGTATAGCAGGAACTTTGAAGTATTTTGAAATAAGATATTTGATTGTTGATGCATTTTACTCGATGGGGGATCCATGCCGTTTTTCAAGAAACCAAGTTTTTAACTCTTATAATATGAGAATATTTCATTTTAATTATTTATTTATTTATTTATTTATTTATTCATTATTATATACTCAAAATTTTTCGGTTTCCCGGTTAAGACATTGAAAAATAAATTCATGAAGTAGATAGCAGTGCTCCGTATAATTAATGTGAAAATAAAAAATAACGATTCTAACCTACATGGATTTCTGCATATACATCAGAGTCGTTAAATCTATTCAGGGACATTCTTTCTATAGTTTTTATTTCCTCAGGAAAAACGTGTATACCATCTACAACGTGAATGTAAATGATGAAAAAGAATTCTCTAGAAATTATTAATTTTGAAATATTGTTTGGAGCAGCGAGATTTGAAACAAACTTAAGAATTGAAATACTAATGCGCTTTAATACTTGCTTATCCAGATAGTTATTATCTGTATCGAAAACTTATACTTTTCAATTGTTGATATTTTATCATTTCATAATATCAGAAACGTTTGAAAAAATAAACAGTAATATAGTATATTCTATCTGTAAGAAAAATACTCTGGACAATTATCATTTAAATTCGCATATGTTTCATAAACTCATAATTTTATAAAACACTCTATAATTTTAGGTATTTTTAGTGTTAGGCTCAAGTATCACAAAATAACAAAATATTTTATATGTTCTTTTTAGGTATCATAAATAATGAATTGAACACAATAAGTAAAATATCGCAGGAATTTGGACAGGTTGAAAAACAATCTCTTATGAATTCGCCAACGTTTCGGAACTATTTTGTTCCTTTCTCAAGGCTCATCATACAACTAATAAAAGTAACACTTTAAAATTGGTCATAGGAAGTTAAGGATAAATCAACAAACAGTCCGACGTGTGACAGTTAAATCGAACGAATGTAATACGTTGATTCCATAGAAATTTTAAGTCACAGCAATCTAATATCGAATCAGACGACGGAACGGGCAATTGGGTGGTGGGGTGCTAAGGAGGGATGGTAGAGGGGCTATATAACAGCGGAGTAGATGTACAAAGTATTCAGTTGTGAATGTGCTTCGTGCTGCAAATATTGTGTTGTGGTTTACATTTTTTAACTTTGATACTATCGAATTTTATCGTTTCATACTTAAATATTTTTTTCATTGTGGAAGACGAGATGGACAGAAAGAAGATCTTGAGAATGAGATTGGAAAAATTGAAGTCTAAACAAATTGACTTGAGGAGAACAGTACAAATCAGGAATTTTCTGAAGTCACATGTAGGAGAACGAAAAAGAGGAAAAGTTCCGCAGAAAAAATCCGACACTCACTCTGCAAGAAGAGAAGGTAATCAAGATGAACATAGCCAAAAAGTCGTGAAGAAAATAAATTCCGATGTTGGAGAAAAAAAGCAGAATGTGTCGAACGGAAATCTGAGAAAACGCTTGACGAGGTCTTTCATTCTGAAGGAGATTCTGAATATGACATCTATTAGAAGAAAAGAAGATCCTAATATCAAACTTTTCAATGTAAATGACTACATTGAGATTTTTAGGAAGAAGGAGAAACCTATAAAATGAAAACTTTTGTAGGATTTGTAACTCCAGCCCGCGCTCTATATTCAAAATGAAATATTAACTTCGAAAAAAATTGAAAATTGTTAGATGTAGAGAAAAGACAACAGTACTGTTTTAAGTACTATGCGTAAAAGACTGAACGCTTCTTGACCTGCGATCAAGAAATAGAAAATTCATAATATTGGAGTGCAAGTCTGATATTTGAATTTACAGCATATTCTTAATGAAACATAAATTTCGAAAACAAATAAAAATTGATAGGGGATCATAAAAGTTGACAGTTAGTACTGTTTCAAGTACTATGCAAAAAAAATCCACTGAACGCTTCTTGACCTGCTATCAAGCAATAGGTTGTGTATGAATTCAGAGTGCAAGTCTGCTATAATGAATCATTTATGATATAGAGTGTATTCTAAATGAAACATTAGGTTTGAAAAAAAATTAAAAATTGTTAGGTGTACTCAAAAGACAACGTTAGGTCCCGTTCCAAGTACGGTATAAAAAAAATTAAAACTTCAAAATATGACCAGATATACTAATTATCAGTAAAAATTAAGTAGGAGGATATCAAATAAGTGAGCAGTCGACATTTTTCTAGTCCAAACTTCATTTTGATGTCTTCCGAGAATCCTTCAACCATTTTCAGCATCAGTTGCATTTGTTTTTTGGTAGATGCGAAGAGTTTCAAATCGTCCATGTAAAGGAGATGATTCAGTTTCATCATAGTTCTACTCCCGCTCTTGATGGAAAATCCGTAGTCCGTAGAATTCAATCTATGAGACAAGGGATTCAGGGCCATGCAGAACCACAGAGGGCTCAGCGAGTCTCCTTGGAAAATTCCGCGTCTTATTGGAATAGGTCCTGTTGTAATGGAGCAATCTGCTGCTTTCATTTGGAGACTAGTACGCCAGGTTGACATGGCGTTTTTCAGGAACTTAACAATATTGGGATCCACCTTGTAAATCTTCAAGATCGTCAAGAGCCATTCGTGAGGTATAGAATCGAATGCTTTTTTGTACTCTATGTACGCAGCGTAAAGATTCCTTCGCTTGGAGAACGCTTGATTGCAGATAACTGAATCTATTATTAGTTGTTCTTTGCATCCTCGGCTGTCTTTGGTGCATCCTTTCTGTTGCATGGCGATGATGTTATTCCTTTCGCAATGGTTGTGAATTCGGTTTGAAATGCACGATGTGATTAATTTGTACATCGTTGGAAGACATGTGATTGGTCGGTACTTGGATGGGTCTTCTGTATTCCTTTGGTCTTTAGGTAACAAGAATGTTGTGCCATGTGTAAGGAATACTGGCATTCTTTCAGGATTTTCAATGACATCATTTATTGCGGAGGTCAATTTGTCATGCATGATCCAAAGTTTCTTGATCCAGAAGTTCTGTAATCCATCAGGCCCAGGTGCTTTCCAGTTGTGCAGTCCTCTGATAGCTGATTTTACTTCTTCAATTGTGATCATGTCATGCTGCATCGGCTCATATTTTATAGCTTCAGATTTTTCATCTTCAATCCATCCGGTATCTCCATTGAAGTGAGGTTTCGTTGATAATTGTTCGGTCCAGAATTGTTCAATGGCTTCCTTTGGTGGTAACTTTCCATTCTCTCCATCCGACGATGTGAGTGACCGGTAGAAAGATTCTTCCGACTTTTCGAATGAATTATTGTCTCTTTTCCGGCTATAATTGCTTTTATATCTCCTCAGGCGTTCTGCATACAGACTTAATTTTTGCTTCAGAGTGTCGAGGCAAAGGTGAGCTGTAGCATTCTCCGTCTCTCGTTCTGTGTGTGTCCTGTTTCTATCCATGATCTCTTTGGCAGCTTTCACAACCTTTCTTCCTCGATTCCCGTTCAAGTACTCCGTCAGTCGTCCAATGTCTCTTCTTAGCCTTTCTGTTTTGTGTTGAAGACGTTTCTGCCATGCTGGCGCGTGTAATTTGTGTAATTTTGGACCATCATTGCTCGTTCGGCGAATTTTTGCCCCTATGGTTTTCGCTGTCGTTAGCGCTGCACAGTGAAAAACTAGATGCAGATATTCCAATGAACTTCCGTTCTGTAGGTATTCAGGTAAAACGTCCTTATTCAAGATGTCGATTATAAGTGACAGTTTCTTGGATGTATTGAGCCGTGGAGGTGCTACTCGATGAAGAGGATCTGTTCCTTCCAGTTCGGCAAAGTATCTCCTCATGTCAGAGTCAACTTGTCGGCGGAGCTCTTCCCTATCGTCCTGGTGTTCAGGCTCACTTGCGTTGCAAGATGGACTTTCAGTATCAGTTACTTCTGCCTGTTGTTGCCCAGGCATGTGAATTTCATCAGAGATGTTGGTGTTATTCTATTATGTTATGACTTTAGCCTTGCGGCTTTCACACTCCTCTCCAGAGGAAAATTCACTTATCCCAGATATCTGAGATATCAAAAGGATTAAGCTCTGTTGGAGCCCTTTCCAGGTTTTCGGGCTCGTGGTGGTGGTGGGGTTCGGGTCGCTCCTCGGCTTCCTGCTGTAGGTTGGATTCCTGCTCCACCCGCACTTCCTGTCGGAGCAGACGGTGTTCCTCTGCATTCCTCATGTACTTGCGTACAGTTCTCGCCGTTCCGAGCAGTACCGCCTTCTGCATGACTTTATAAATATTTTCGTCCAACTGAAGTTTTCTCAAGTTCTCCAGTAGTTTCTTCGGTATCACGCCTGTAGATGAAATGACAATAGGGATGTTCTTTATATCTTTCAGCTTCCACTGTCTTCTGGTTTGTTCCTCGAGATCTCTGTATTTTGAAATTTTTTCAGTGTGTCTATCTAGAAGATTGTTATTATTTGAAATTGCCATTTCGATGAATAGTGCTGTGTCCTCATCCTTATTGAGCAATATGAGGTCTGGTCTATTGTGGGTTATTTTCCGGTCTGTGAGAACAGTGCGATCCCAGTAGAGCTTGTGATGTTCGTTTTCCAGCACAGCATCTGGATGGTAATTGTAATAAGGAATCCTTTTCGAAGTTAGAAGTTGGTGTTTTAGTGCCAATTCTTGGTGAAGAATCTTGGCAACAGCATCATGTCTATTTTTGTACTCCGTGCCCGCGAACTTCTGACATCCCCCGGTGATGTGCTGGATAGTTTCATGTGTCGCACAGCCATAACGACAGCTATCGTCCGCCACTGAGGCATCCTTGGCGATGTATCTCATGTAATTTCTTGTTGGAATCACCTGATCCTGGATGGCGAGCATGAAGCCCTCTGTCTCAGGAAACAACCTTCCGGAAGTCAGCCAGTAGTTCGACGCAGATATGTCGACGTAATCATGGTTGACCCCATTCTGGTGCCTCCCATGCAAAGGTTTGCCAATCAGTTTCTGCATTTTACTTTCTGCAGAGTGTTCGACGGTTTCCAAGTGACCCTGGTGTAGCTTTAACGGTGTAGATGTATCAGCAACACAAACTACTCGATGGAGTTCTGACGAAGCTGCCTTGCTCAAGAAATAGTTTCGAAGTCCTTCAATTTCCTGGGACATACGGTTGGACAAATCAACAATTCCTCTACCCCAAAGATGTCGTGGCAGCTCTGTCCGTTCTATTGAGCTTTTGGGGTGATGTTTATTGTGTTTAGTCAGCATCGTCCCTATTTTTCTCTGTAAAGCTGCTAAATCGGTGGTCGTCCAAGAGATAATACCAAATGAATAGCTCAGCGCCGAGCAAGCGTAGGTGTTAATCGCTTTTATCAGATTCTTGCTGTTAAGACCAGTTCTCATTATCCTCCTCAATCTTCGGGTAAACTCCTCCGTTAATTCTTTCTTCATCTGAGTCTGATTGATTTTTCTTGCCTGTTTTATGCCTAGATACTTGTATGTGTCTCCTTCCTTTAATGCTTCAATTTCTGCACCTTCCTTGAGTTTGAACGTACCATCTTCTATTTTCCCTCTCGTTATGTTTAGCAGTCGACATTTTTCTAGTCCAAACTTCATTTTGATGTCTTCCGAGAATCCTTCCACCATTTTCAGCATCAGTTGCATTTGTTTTTTGGTAGATGCGAAGAGTTTCAAATCGTCCATGTAAAGGAGATGATTCAGTTTCATCATAGTTCTACTGCCGCTCTTGATGGAAAATCCGTAGTCCGTAGAATTCAATCTATGAGACAAGGGATTCAGGGCCATGCAGAACCACAGAGGGCTCAGCGAGTCTCCTTGGAAAATTCCGCGTCTTATTGGAATAGGTCCTGTTGTAATGGAGCAATCTGCTGCTTTCATTTGGAGACTAGTACGCCAGGTTGACATGGCGTTTTTCAGGAACTTAACAATATTGGGATCCACCTTGTAAATCTTCAAGATCGTCAAGAGCCATTCGTGAGGTATAGAATCGAATGCTTTTTTGTAGTCTATGTAGGCAGCGTAAAGATTCCTTCGCTTGGAGAACGCTTGATTGCAGATAACTGAATCTATTATTAGTTGTTCTTTGCACCCTCGGCTGTCTTTGGTGCATCCTTCCTGTTGTATGGCGATGATGTTATTTCTTTCGCAATGGTTGTGAATTCGGTTTGAAATGCACGATGTGATTAATTTGTACATCGTTGGAAGACATGTGATCGGTCGGTACTTGGATGGGTCTTCTGTATTCCTTTGGTCTTTAGGTAACAGGTATGTTGTGCCATGTGTAAGGAATACTGGCATTCTTTCAGGATTTTCAATGACATCATTTATTGCGGAGGTCAATTTGTCATGCATGATCCAAAGTTTCTTGATCCAGAAGTTCTGTAATCCATCAGGATCAGGTGCTTTCCAGTTGTGCAGTCCTCTGATAGCTGATTTTACTTCTTCAATCGTGATCATGTCATGCTGCATCGGCTCATATTTTATAGCTTCAGATTTTTCATCTTCAATCCATCCGGTATCTCCATTGAACTGAGGTTTTGTTGATAATTGTTCGGTCCAGAATTGTTCAATGGCTTCCTTTGGTGGTAACTTTCCATTTTCTCCATCCGACGATGTGAGTGACCGGTAGAAAGATTCTTCCGACTTTTCGAATGAATTATTGTCTCTTTTCCGGCTATAATTGCTTTTATATCTCCTCAAGCGTTCTGCATACAGACTTAATTTTTGCTTCAGAGTGTCGAGGCAATGGTGAGCTGTAGCATTCTCCGTCTCTCGTTCTGTGTGTGTCCTGTTTCTATCCATGATCTCTTTGGCAGCTTTCACAACCTTTCTTCCTCGATTCCCGTTCAAGTACTCCGTCAGTCGTCCAATGTCTCTTCTTAGCCTTTCTGTTTTGTGTTGAAGACGTTTCTGCCATGCTGGCGCGTGTAATTTGTGTAATTTTGGACCATCGTTGTTCGTTCGGCGAATTTTTGCCCCCATGGTTTTCGCTGTCGTCAGCGCTGCACAGTGAAAAACTAGATGCAGATATTCCAATGAACTTCCGTTCTGTAGGTATTCAGGTAAAACCTCCTTATTCAAGATGTCGATTATAAGTGACAGTTTTTTGGATGTATTGAGTCGTGGAGGTGCTACTCGATGAAGAGGATCTGTTCCTTCCAGTTCGGCAAAGTATCTCCTCATGTCAGAGTCAACTTGTCGGTGGAGCTCTTCCCTATCGTCCTGGTGTTCAGGCTCATTTGCTTTGCAAGAAGGACTTTCAGTATCAATGTCTTCTGGGTGTTGTTGCCCAGGTATGTGAACTTCATCAGAGGTGTTGGTGTTATTCTCCATTGCTAGCGGACGCTGAAGTTCTCGTTTAATTGCGTCGATTCGGGCCGTTGGTACTAGTTCATTTCTCAGAATTACGCGGTACTGGTCTGCCACTCGTTGTTCAGTGACATTGACATTTGGGTAGGCAATGCAGAATTCCTCATGGAGCCTTTTCCTATAGTTGTTCGTGTTCTGCCCTAGTCCCGTGATGGAGTTATATATGCGCACAATAGTTTCATTCATGGACGTTGTCCACTTCATGCGCTTTCTCACTAACCCCGCTTGGGTGAGCACTGGCTGAATATCCTGCGCAGCACCTTCAGCGGTTCGAGTCGGCAATTGAATTGGACTCGTTGGTTGCTGTTGTTGCTTTGGAGCTGTAGCTTGTTTTGCAGCAGGAGCCCGCTTCCTCAACATCCTGCCACCGACGTCCCGCATGCTGTCATGTCCAGCGCCGGCTCCAGACATGCCCTGACGATCCCCAGGCAGCGACTTGTTTCCGAGGCTTCTCGTAATCACCATTTTCATGGGTTTGTGCTCCCCTTTCTCGGTTTGGGTGAGGGGTAGAGAAATGAGAGCAGAAAGAGCACCCCTATGAAGGATGTGAAAGAGAGAGGAAGAAGGAATGGGAATGGCCTGCGGACAGCAGGCGTGGCTGGCTGCACCGTCTACGTCGTTACGATGGCTACCTGGCAGGCCATCTACCAGATAGCTGCCAGGCAGGCCAGACATTATTATTATTATTATTATTATTATTATTATTATATACTCAAAACTTTTCGGTTTCCCGGTTAAGACCTTGAAAATGAAATTCATGAAGTAGATAGTAGTGCTCCGTATAATTAGGGTGAAAACAAAAAATAACGATTCTGTACTTATATATAGGAACCTACATGGATTTCTGCATATACATCAGAGTCGTTAAATATATTCAGGGACATTCTTTCTATAGTTTTATTTCCTCAGGAAAAACGTGTATACCATCTACAACGTGAATGTAAATGATGAAAAAGAATTCTCTAGAAATTATTAATTTTGAAATATTGTTTGGAGCAGCGAGATTTGAAACAAACTTAAGAATTGAAATACTAATGCGCTTCAATACTTGCTTATCCAGATAGTCATTATCTGTATCGATAACTCATACTTTTCAATTGTTGATATTTTATCATTTCATAATATCAGAAATGTTTGAAAAAATAAACAGTAATATAGTATATTCTTTCTGTAAGAAAAATACTCTGGACAATTATCATTTAAATTCTCATATGTTTCATAAACTCATAATTATATAAAACACTCTATAATTTTAGGTATTTTTAGTGTTAGGCTCAAGAATTTGGACAGGTTGAAAAACAATCTCTTATGAATTCGCCAACGTTTCGGAACTATTTTGTTCCTTTCTCAAGGCTCATCATACAACTAATAAAAGTAACACTTTAAAATTGGTCATAGGAAGTTAAGGATAAATCAACAAACAGTCCGACGTGTGACATTTAAATTGAACGAATGTAATACATTTATTCCATAGAAATTTTAAGTCACAGCAATCTAATATCGAATCAGACGACGGAACGGGCAATTGGGTGGTGGGGTGCTAGGGAGGGATGGTAGAGGGGCTATATAACAGCGGAGTAGATGTACAAAGTATTCAGTTGTGAATGTGCTTCGTGCTGCAAATATTGTGTTGTGGTTTACATTTTTTAACTTTGATACTATCGAATTTTATCGTTTCATACTTAAATATTTTTTTCATTGTGGAAGACGAGATGGACAGAAAGAAGATCTTGAGAATGGGATTGGAAAAATTGAAGTCTAAACAAATTGACTTGAGGAGAACAGTTCAAATCAGGAATTTTCTGAAGTCACATGTAGGAGAACGAAAAAGAGGAAAAGTTCCGCAGAAGAAATCCGACACTCACGCTGCAAGAAGAGAAGGTAATCAAGATGAACATAGCCAAAAAGTCGTGAAGAAAATAAATTCCGATGTTGGAGAAAAAAAGCAGTATGTGTCGAACGGAAATCTGAGAAAACGCTTGACGAGGTCTTTCATTCTGAAGGAGATTCTGAATATGACATCTATTAGAAGAAAAGAAGATCCTTATATCAAACTTTTCAATGTGAATGACTACATTGAGATTTTTAGGAAGAAGGAGAAACCTATAAAATGAAACTTTTGTAGGATTTGTAACTCCAGCCCGCGCTCTATATTAAAAATGAAATATTAACTTCGAACAAAATTGAAAATTGTTAGATGTAGAGAAAAGACAACAGTACTGTTTTGAGTACTATGCGTAAAAGACTGAACGCTCCTTGAACTGCATTCAAGAAATAGAAAATTCATAATATTGGAGTGCAAGTCTGATATTTGAATTTACAGCATATTCTTAATGAAACATTAATTTTGAAAACAAATAAAAATTGATAGGGGATCATAAAAGTTAACAGTTAGTACTGTTTCAAGTACTATGCAAAAAAAAATCCACTGAACGCTTCTTGACCTGCAATCAAGCAATAGGTTATGTATGAATTCAGAGTGCAAGTCTGATATAATGAATCATTTATGATATAGAGTGTATTCTAAATGAAACATTAGGTTTGAAAAAAAATTAAAAATTGTTAGGTGTACTCAAAAGACAACGTTAGGTCCCGTTCCAAGTACGGTATAAAAAAAATTAAAACTTCAAAATATGACCAGATATACTAATTATCAGTAAAAATTAAGTAGGAGGATATCAAATAAGTGAGCCTTCGAATAAGAGCGATAAATAAACGAAATCAACTCAGATATAAGAAAACCAACAAATGTTGATTTGTTTGTCCACTTTTACATCAATGTGTATTATGTTCCTGAATTAATTTCGTTTGTTTTGAGTTATTTTATCCTCTCATTTATTGAGACATTGGTTCACTATAACCAGGATAATTTCCAATCCTGCTTTTTTTGTCATACAAGAACATTGTTTTAGGGATTCATCTACTATTTATATCCTACAGATAATTGGAAAAATTTGCTCTTTTCAGTTTCACTAGTTATAATGGCGTCATAGATCTAACGCTACGCTACGCACCGTAATTTTTCATATTGTTTTCTCATTATTCCATATGCCAGCTTCAGTACTCTCGCGAATATTATTATTCCAGTTTCAACCTCAAGAAAAAGGCTACTGCAACCAAAATTTTTCGTTATTTTCTCTAATAAATTTCAGCAATCCATTTTAAGAAATTCATGACGGAAAAAAGTAACTTTTTTATTCGGTTTTTCGAAGTTTTCCATGAGCTATATGGATGTGTAGAGGATGTTTCATTAAAATGAATTAATTTCAAAGAAATTACCTGAGCCTGAAACAAAGAACAGTTTACATTGACGAATATAATAGACAGATAGAATAGAAGTCAACGTTCATACTTAATTATCGAAATCTCATTTCTCTTGACAAATACAAAGGGGATTTATCTGTAAAAAAAACCAGAACAATATCATGGAAACCAAAAAAGTGCCATAACTGATCTACGGGACTACTATTTCTTGATAAGCAAAAAAAACCCTATTCAAAACCATTGACGTATTGAAGTATACAGTAAAATATTTGTTACTTTGACTAGGTGACAGGTACAGAATAGCACAGGTACAGTATAACCAATACAATAAACCATCCCTCAACGTTTCCGCCCGCAACGGACCGATTTGGTCATAATTACTACCTGCGAAAACAAGGAATTGTATAGCATGAACTTTGAAGTATTTTGAAATAAGATATTTGATTGTTGATGCATATTTCGGAAATATTGCAATTAATTATCGATTTATGTTCGAACCCCAGCATCTCAAAATAAAACTTTTTTCTATAAAACGGCCTTTTCAAAATCATTTTGAATATTTTCGATAGCCGGATCAGCATAGAAATCATAAAATATCTAATCTAAACAGCAAATGAAGTTGGACGGCCAAAAACTTGCATAAGTTTGACTATGTCTAATTTCGACATTATTTTGGCGATATTTTATTTTCACTTTACTGAATGTCACTTGCATTGGTTATTTTTTTTTTAATATCTTCTTTTCGTACTGGGCGTGAATATAATTTCCGATTTTCGTCTTAAATTTTGGAGATAGTGAGGCCTTACAAATGTTTTAGTGTGACTTTCGGACTAATATCAAGTTATTTATTTTTTGGTGAGTTGGAGTTTGTATTGGACGAAATTTTTGCTTGTTATTCGGATGTGATCATGATGGGGGACATGAATAATTGCATGATTCAGAATTCTGCCCGTTCGAGGGCGATGAGGAACATATTGGAATCCTATAACCTAAAACTAGTGAATAACAGGCCCACGCATCACAGTGCTACCTGTGATACGTTACTCGACTTGTTTATAACGTCTATACCTAACAGAGTGGTTGCCAGTGGACAACAGCATGCTTATCAATTTTCTCGTCATGACCTGGTGTTTGCTGGATTTAAACTCAAATGCCCTAAACCTAAGCCTCGAGTTATTAAATGTCGAAATTTAGGAGGTGTCGATCTGGCGAGGCTGGTTCAAACTGCGAGGGCTGCTGATTGGGAATCGGTTTATCAAGCTCCTACTTTGGATGCAAAGGTGGCTTTTTTTAATGAATTCAGTTGGGGTGGGCGAGAGGCACAGCCCACCTTGTGCAAATTTTGATCCCTCTCTGCTTGCCCGGCATTTTGCGAATTCTGGTACTAGGATTAATGAAAGTATTAAGACAAATACATTGATGAAGTTAAGCTCATGTTCTCCACCAGGTAGTGTGTTCGATTTTGTGCCCATTAATGAAGACGATGTTAAGTCTGCTCTGGGAGAGGTTGGTTCAGGGTCGGTTGGTTCCGATGGTATTGAAGTGGGCCTTCTGAGGCTCATTGCGAATGAGATTCTTCCTGTGCTCTCACATATCTACAATATTTCAATTCAAACTGGCATTTTTCCTAGTGCATGGAAATATGCTAAAATCATTCCCATATGTTAAGAAAAATAGTGGATATTCTAGAAAGTTTATTGAAACGACATGAACTCTCGAGCGTCAGCTAAAAGACTGACTCCTTTTGTTGAGCCTACATCGAATACACACATCTGTCATTCAGACCATAGAGTTAAGTTACTTGACATGATTGTTCAGCCTTAAATCAATAGATGTCTCTAGTGACATTTTAAATATAAAACTAACACCCCCACTTATTTAAAATGTCTTAATCCTAAATTTTCAACAAAATAAGAGTGCTTGACATTCCCAAGACTCTTTGTCAAAATATCTGCTACCATTTCATTTGTACTCAAATAATCAACTTTAACAATTTCTCTTTCAATATTATCTCTAATAAAATGGTATTTTAGATCTATATGTTTAGAACGTTCATGAAACACTGGGTTGTAACATAATTTGTTCGCACCTTGATTATCATTATACAAAGTTATACAATTAATGCTACCATGAATTTCATTCATAAGATTTCTTAAATAAATTGCTTCTTTAGAAGCATCACTTATGGCCATATATTCAGCCTCGGTGCTTGATAATGCCACAGTTTTTTGTTTACAACTTTTCCAAGAAATTGCACCATCTGAACATTTAAAAACATAGCCTGTGTATGATTTTCTGTCTAACTTATCAGATCCCCAATCGGAATCTACATAACCTTCTAAATTCAAATTTACATCTTTAGAATAAGTTAATTTTAAATGTTTTGTACCTTTCAAGTACCTTAAAATCCTTTTTGCACATTGCCAATGGTATTCTGAATAATCACTATTAAATTGACTCAAATAATTGACAGCAAATGTTATATCAGGCCTGGTTAAAACTGACAAATACATAAGACTCCCTATTAGCTTCTGATAAGGCAACTTACTTAAATCTTTATCTGATTTTTGTTGTTTATCTAAGTTCAAAGGGCTTTCTAATGGAGTTTTTACAGTTTTACAATTCTCCATACCAAAACTAGACAATATTTTATCAATATATCGTTCTTGATCTAAATAGATTTTGCCTTTTTCGTAATTTCTATCTATTCTTACTCCTAAGAAAAATTTTGCTTCACCTAAATCTTTGATATCAAATTCTTGACTTAATTTTATCTTCAAATCCTCAAGTTCACTTTCATTACTAGAGAAAACCAAAAAATCATCAACATACAATGCAATATAACTTACTGAATTTTCATCTTTCTTTATAAATAAACAATATTCAAGATTCGATCTGTTATAGCCTAATTTTGATAGAGTTTGATTAACTTTATGGTTCCAGGCTCTAGATGCCTGTTTAAGACCATAAACAGCCTTTTTCAATTTATAAAACTTGTGTTCTTGTCCTTCTACAATAAAACCTTCTGGTTGTTTCATATAAATTGGCTGATCAAGTGACCCATTCAAAAAAGCAGTCTTAACATCTAGATGCACAATTTTCAAGTTCAAACTTACAGCTAATGAAAACAACAACCGCAAATTAGAATGTCTTACTACCGGAGAGAATACATCATTGTAGTCAATACCGAACTTTTGTACGCACCCTTTCGCCACTAACCGCGCACGATACTTCACTCCGCCACTTTCACTGGTCTTCTTCTTGAAAATCCACCTGCATGGAACTATTGTTGCAGACTCTGGAACATCATCCACCAGCTCCCAGGCATCATTTGTCTCGAAACACTGCATTTCCTCGGACATCGCCTTTTCCCATAGATCAGAATCTGGAGAAGAAAAAACTTCTTCCACCGTTACTGGATCTTCTGGATTACAAACTCCTGCACATGCAAAAGTGACATAGTCTTCATATAGTTTGGGTTTTGGCTTCCTACTTGATTTTCTTATTTCTGATGACACTTCATTGGATACTTCTTCTTCTTCTACTGATTGTTCTTCAGCTAACTGGTTTTCGCTGACCTGAGCCCCCACTGGTTCTGGTGACGGTTCAATTAATATCATTGATCTTGATGGAGTTTCTTCTATAACTGCATCTCTACTCACAATCACCTTCCTTGTGCTAGGATCATACAATCTGTATCCTTTAATGTTATCACTGTAGCCAACCAATACCATTTTTCTTGATTTCTTGTCCCATTTTAGTCTTTTCTCTTTGGGAATCATGGCCATTGCTTTACTTCCAAATATTCTTATTCTTGTGACATCAGGTTTCTGGTTAAACCACATTTCATATGGCGTTTTATCAATCCCTGAAACAGCAGAACGATTTCTTAAGTACACTGCACTTGCCACAGCTTCTGCCCAAAAGAGTTTCTTCATATTTGCATCAAACAATAAGCAACGAGCCTTCTCAACAATGGTTCGATTCATTCGTTCTGAAGTTCCATTCTGTTGAGGTGAATATGCGTTTGTTTGCTGATGTAATATTCCATGTTTCTTATAAAATGCTTTGAATTTATTAGAATCAAATTCAGTTCCTTGATCGCTCCTGAAACATTTTATTTTAGAATTCTTCTGATTTTCTACATACGTTTTGAATTCCACAAATCTGTCGAAGGCCTCATCTTTGCTTTTGAGGAAATATACAAAGACCATTTTTGTATAATCATCTTCCAAGATGAAAAAATATCTTGAACCTCCTAGGGATGTTACTTCCATTGGTCCACATAGATCTCCATGAACCAATTCCAATACTGAAGTTGCTCTGCTTCCCGGATGGTTAAATGGATATCTTGATTGTTTTCCCTCGCAACAGACTTCGCAAACTTCGTTTTTCTTTGAATTTTCTTTGCAATCTAGACCATTCACAAGACCATTTCTCATTAAGTTAAGATCCTTGTAATTTAAGTGACCAAATCTTCGGTGCCATGTTTCTAAGGAAACAGCCATATTTACTAGCATAGTCGACTTAGTTTCAGTATAATTTAACTTATACACATTGTTTACTAGACATGCTGTAGCTACTAATTGCTTTTTCACGTTGTAAATATCACATCCTTTTTGATGAAATTTGACAGTATTTCCTCCTCTGATGAGCTGACTCACAGACAGCAAATTTGTCATCATACCAGGAACATACACAACGTCACGAATTGTAATAGGATTCTGTTTTTTATCAACTACAGTTTCTATTTCAATGTCACCTGAGCAATCTACAGCTAGTTTATTATCGTTAGCCACAGTAATTTCTTTCAATTCTGGATTTCGCTGTATGTTCTTCAGCCAGTCCTTTCTGGAAGTAATATGCATGCTGCATCCTGAATCAACATACCAATCCGTTTTGTTAAATACTCCACTGATAAAAACTGCATTAAAAGCACTGCTCGAATCTTCCTTCTTTTTGTTTTCTGGACATTTGTTCATAAAGTGACCTGTTTTCTTGCATTTATAACAAGTAACCTCACTTTTGTTTTTGTTTTTCTTGTTGGTGCTGCCACCTCTGTTACCTTTGTTGAAAGCTTTGTTGGCGAATGCTCCAGCTGTAGTGTTTTCTGCAATACCAGCGCCACCTAGGTGCATATCCAACAACCTGGACTTAATGGAATCTGCAGTAACGTCTATTCCAGAATGTTCAATGGCGATCACCATGGGTTCAAATCTTTCCGTTAAACCGGCAAGCATCAAGCTTCCGATCAATTCTTGACTGAGTTTGAAACCGGATCTATCCAACTTCTGGGATGTGTCTATCACTTGATTCACATAATGTTCCATTGATTCACAATTGTCCAAACGTAACGAGATTAATTTTCTGAGCAAACCAATTTTTCGCGCGAAACCACTGTCCTCGTACAAGTTTCTGAGTTTGTCCCACACTTCTTTAGCCGAATCACAATCTTTCACATGGATGTAAAGCGAAGCGTCTAATGTAAGAATCATTTTGGCTTTAGCCTTACCGATTAACACATTGTCTGTTTGCGTACCACTGATGCACTCCGTGAGTCCTTCTAGAACGAACACGTTTTGCAGAGCGAAAGCCCAATCTGCATAGTTCTCACGACCCATCAGTTTTGGGACACACGTTAAAAAACTCGTGGCCATTTTAGCACTCGATGTAATTCGCGTTTCTCAAATAAACTACTAAAACTTTCGTCCTGGGCCCATAACCTGTTAAGAAAAATAGTGGGTATTCTAGAAAGTTTATTGAAACGACATGAACTCTCGAGCGTCAGCTAAAAGACTGACTCCTTTTGTTGAGCCTACATCGAATACACACATCTGTCATTCAGACCATAGAGTTAAGTTACTTGACATGATTGTTCAGCCTTAAATCAATAGATGTCTCTAGTGACATTTTAAATATAAAACTAACACCATACCTAAGTGCCAAAATCCCACGAGTCCAGGGGACTTTAGACCCATTTCCATACTCCCTACTCTATCTAAAATTTTTGAAAAGATCATTAAAGGCCAAATTATTAACTATTTGAATAATAATAATCTTCATAATTGCTACCAGTCGGGGTTTCGCCAAAAACGCAGCACGACAACTGCCCTTACTAAAATAACTGATGATATCAGCGTGGCCATGGATAATAAACTACTCACTGTTTTAGTTCTCTTAGACTTTAGTAAGGCCTTCGACTCTCTCGACTTCGATATACTTTTGGCCAGGCTGCGTCTGCTGGGTTTTGCTGAGCATACCATAGCCTTCTTCTACTCTTATCTGAAGGATCGCGAAATATCCGTTGAGATAGATGGCAGCTCCTCTGATTGGGTGACTGTGTTTTCAGGTGTTCCGCAGGGGAGCGTGTTGGGTCCTCTTTTATTCTCTATTTACGTCTCCTCACTGACTGATTCCTTGGACATTAAATTTCACCTTTTCGCAGATGACCTACAAATATATATCCACACTTCCGTTGAAGATTTCTCGGCTAGTATCGAAAATTTAAACAGGAAGCTCTTACGACTGTCTGTCGTCGCTGAGAGCTTAGGTCTGACTCTAAATACTACCAAAACTAAGTCGATCATTATCGGTACTAAACGAAACTTGGGTTTGATCGACAAAGTAAATAATAAAATTGTCCTCAACGATGTTGTTGTTCCCTACTCCAATGAGGTTAGAAACCTTGGTATCTTATTGGACGAAACTCTATCCTGGAATAATCAGATTGCTTCTATCAGTTCAAGAGTCTTCTGTATCTTGCATCAACTCCGACTTTTAAACAACTTCTTGCCCTTCGAAACCAGGAAAACATTATTCTTCTCTCTCGTACTTCCTATACTCGATTATGCTGACGTAGCCTAAATGGGTCTCACAAACACACAGCTGATGAAACTGGAGCGGTTACAAAATGCAGGTGTACGATTTGTCTACAACTTAAGGAAATTTGATCATATAAGTCAATTCAGGCAAAATATGGGATTGCTACCCATCAAACAACGTCGAATTTGGCATCTTCTTTTACTGGGGTTCAAGGTGTTGAGGTCCCGCGAGCCTGAATACCTGTATGATGGTCTTAGTCTTCTGGGAGATGGGGTCCGTCAGACAAGGGCACTCTATAACTTGACCTTGAGGATACCACTCCACTCGACTAATGTTTGCTCGAATAGCTTCACAGTTCTGTTTCCCCGGCTCTGGAATCGCCTCCCTCCGGATATCGTTCGGAAGGTAACTTACCTTTCATTTAGGTTTTTCCTCAGGAGATATTTAAGTGCTTCACCCATCACACTTACTTGATACCCATGTTTAATATGGTCCCTTTCTTCGGCGACGTCTATCCTTCTCCCTCCCATTCCCCTTTCTCCCTATTTTGGAGCAGGTTGAACTGAATTTAAGTTAGGTCAGGTATTCTTGTTTTTAGATATAAGTTTCTTTAATAGATTATTTCTGGTTGGCAGGAAGAAATTGCATGGCGATATGTCCACCTTTTGCACAATTCTATAAAAATGTATGAAACTTGTTTTAATGCAATAAAGAGTTCAATAATAATAATAATAATAATTTCCGTATAATTCCCCATTTTGAAAAACGATAGCAGAATATTCCGTATCCAGGAATACCTTGTCAATTTTGGGCATAGTAAGGATAGGCTGGATCATAATTCGACTAAAATAGAGGATTCATTTAAACAAATTTTTTTCGATGAAAGTACGAAACGAAAGAATTTTTTGGTGGATATGCTGTTAAAAATACATTATGACTTCGACAACAATTCCTGAATGTTGCACCATTCTATCGTTAAAGCATACTGAAAGCTGGAAATCTTGGAAAATTCAATGTCATGTCACCAGAGTCACATGTTACTCGATGGGGAATCCATGCCGTTTTTTAAGAAACCAAGTTTTTAGCTCTTATAATATGAGAATATTTCATTTTAATTATTTATTTATTTATTTATTTATTTATTTATTTATTTATTTATTTATTTATTTAATTATTTATTTATTTATTTATTCATTATAATATACTAAAAACTTTTCGGTTTCCCGGTTAAGACCTTGAAAATGAAATTCATGAAGTAGATAGTAGTGCTCCCTATAATTAGGGTGAAAACAAAAAATAACGATTCTGTACTTATATATAGGTACCTACATGGAATTCTGCATATACATCAGAGTCGTTAAATCCATTCAGGGACATTCTTTCTATAGTTTTATTTCCTCAGGAAAAACGTGTATATCATCTACAACGTGAATGTAAATGATGAAAAAGAATTCTCTAGAAATTATTAATTTTGAAATATTGTTTGGAGCAGCGAGATTTGAAACAAACTTAAGAATTGAAATACTAATGCGCTTCAATACTTGCTTATCCAGATAGTCATTATCTGTATCGATAACTTATACTTTTCAATTGTTGATATTTTATCATTTCATAATATCAGAAACGTTTGAAAAAATAAACAGTAATATAGTATATTCTTTCTGTAAGAAAAATACTCTGGACAATTATCATTTAAATTCGCATATGTTTCATAAACTCATAATTATATAAAACACTCTATAATTTTAGGTATTTTTAGTGTTAGGCTCAAGTATCACAAAATAAAATATTTTATATGTTCTTTTTAGGTATCATGAATAATGGATTGAACACAATAAGTAAAATATCGCAGGAATTTGGACAGGTTGAAAAACAATCTCTTATGAATTCGCCAACGTTTCGGAACTATTTTGTTCCTTTCTGAAGGCTCATCATACAACTAATAAAAGTAACACTTTAAAATTGGTCATAGGAAGTTAAGGATAAATCAACAAACAGTCCGACGTGTGACAGTTAAATTGAACGAATGTACTACGTTGATTCCATAGAAATTTTAAGTCACAGCAATCTAATATCGAATCAGACGACGGAACGGGCAATTGGGAGGTGGGGTGTTAGGGAGGGATGGTAGAGGGGCTATATAACAGCGGAGTAGATGTACAAAGTATTCAGTTGTGAATGTGCTTCGTGCTGCAAATATTGTGTTGTGGTTTACATTTTTTAACTTTGATAATATCGAATTTTATCGTTTCATACTTAAATATTTTTTTCATTGTGGAAGACGAGATGGACAGAAAGAAGATCTTGAGAATGGGATTGGAAAAATTGAAGTCTAAACATATTGACTTGAGGAGAACAGTTCAAATCAGGAATTTTCTGAAGTCACATGTAGGAGAACGAAAAAGAGGAAAAGTTCCGCAGAAAAAATCCGACACTCACGCTGCAAGAAGAGAAGGTAATCAAGATGAACATAGCCAAAAAGTCGTGAAGAAAATAAATTCCGATGTTGGAGAAAAAAAGCAGTATGTGTCGAACGGAAATCTGAGAAAACGCTTGACGAGGTCTATCATTCTGAAGGAGATTCTGAATATGACATCTATTAGAAGAAAAGAAGATCCTAATATCAAACTTTTCAAAGTGAATGACTACATTGAGATTTTTAGGAAGAAGGAGAAACCTATAAAATGAAAACTTTTGTAGGATTTGTAACTCCAGCCCGCGCTCTATATTCAAAATGAAATATTATAATAACTTCGAAAAAAATTGAAAATTGTTAGATGTAGAGAAAAGACAACAGTACTGTTTTAAGTACTATGCGTAAAAGACTGAACGCTCCTTGACCTGCGATCAAGAAATAGAAAATTCATAATATTGAAGTGCGAGTCTGATATTTGAATTTACAGCATATTCTAAATGAAACATTTATTTTGAAAACAAATAAAAATTGATAGGGGATCATAAAAGTTAACAGTTAGTACTGTTTCAAGTACTATGCAAAAAAATCCACTGAACGCTTCTTGACCTGCAATCAAGCAATAGGTTATGTATGAATTCAGAGTGCAAGTCTGATATAATGAATCATTTATGATATAGAGTGTATTCTAAATGAAATATTAGGTTTGAAAAAAAATTAAAAATTGTTAGGTGTACTCAAAAGAAAACGTAAGGTCCCGTTCCAAGTACGGTATAAAAAAAATTAAAACTTCAAAATATGACCAGATATTTTAATTATCAGTAAAAATTAAGTAGGAGGATATCAAATAAGTGAGCCTTCGAATAAGGGCGATAAATAAACGAAATCAACTCAGATATATGAAAACCAACAAATGTTGATTTGATTGTCCACTTTTATATCACTGTGTATTATGTTCCTGAATTAATTTCGTTTGTTTTGAGTTATTTCATCCTCTCATTTATTGAGACATTGGTTCACTATAACCAGGATAATTTCCAATCCTGCTTTTTTTGTCATTCAAGAACATTGTTTAAGGGATTCACCTACTATTTATATCCTACAGATAATTGGAAAAATTTGCTCTTTTCAGTTTCATTATTTATAATTGCGTCATAGATCTAACGCTACGCTACGCAACGTAATTTCTTATATTGTTTTCTCATTATTCCATATGCCAGCTTCAGTATTCTCTCGGATATTATTATTCCAGTTTCAACCTCAAGAAAAAGGCTACTGCAACCAAAATTTTTCGTTATTTTCTCTAATAAATTTCAGCAATCCATTTTAAGAAATTCATGACGGAAGAAAGTAACTTTTTTATTCGGTTTTTCGAAGTTTTCCATGAGCTATATGGATGTGTAGAGGATGTTTCATTAAAATGAATTAATTTCAAAAGAAATTACCTGAGCCTGAAACAAAGAACAGTTTACATTGACGAATATAATAGACAGATAGAATAGAAGTCAACGTTCATACTTAATTATCGAAATCTCATTTCTCTTGCTTCGGTTTTCACAGCAATTGTTGATTCCAATATTTGGCAAGACGGCAGTACGGCAGCGAAATCGAGAATTTTTTCTTGGATGAACAAAATTACACCCAGTGAAAGAACCCTGATGAACGATTCAAAAGAAGTCAGTAAAAATACAACAAATGATCGTTAAACTCACCTTTTAAAAAGTGTTCTTAAAGCACGAAATCTAATTTTTAATCGATATGTGACTAATCAGTTAGATCACTAGTTTTTATTCGGAAACAAATCCTCTTTCGAAATTATGATCGTGGACGTTAGTCTTCATATAGCATCTGACTGAATTCTTCAAGAAATCCGTACGCTTCGCGATAAGTTTTTTATGCAATCTCGAATACACATGCCATCTCCAAACAAACATCTCCCCAATATTAAATCACACATAGGAAACTATAATACCAGTTTATGGATTACAAATGATTTGCGTTTCCTTGTACAGATGGTAGAATATACTAAACACAATGCTGGAGGAATTAATTCATCAAATTCATTCTTTCAATACCTGATTATAATTTTGTAATGCTACAATTTCCAGCATTCAGTATGCTTTAACGATAGAATGGTGCAATATTCAGGAATTGTTGTCGAAGTCATAATGTATTTTTAACAGCATATCCACCAAAAAATTCTTTCGTTTCGTACTTTCATCGAAAAAAATTTGTTTAAATGAAAACCTCTATTTTAGTCGAATTATGATCCATCCTATTCTTACTTTGCCCAAAATTGACAAGGTATTCCTGGATACGGAATATTCTGCTATCGTTTTTCAAAATGGGGAATTATACGGAAATAACTTGATATTAATCCGAAAGTCACACTAAAACATTTGTAAGGCCTCACTACAGTGACGGCTCTTGCCCATAAGGTGTGGGTCGGCCCGATCCAGGATATACAGGGAATATCCTGGAAATTTTTTCAACCAATAACTGGAAATGAAAACGCGGAATATTCAATTTTATGTCCCAAAAATAAGTGCAATCAGAACTCAATTGACATGTTTTTCAGCATCTTAATGTTAAGTTATTGGTTGAGAAACTATTAATAGATAGAAGAAGAAGTTAATTTAAAAGCAATTGGTGGGTTTCAGCGTCTTCACTTTGAGTGGTTGATCAATATTGAAGAAACATTAATTTTATTCCAGACTTATGTCCCACCCTGCAGATATAATCTGATTTCCTTTATACAACCGCAGTGTATAAAAGTTTAGGCTTGTTTTTGGAGAAAGAATGTACTACACTTCTTTGTTTTTGCCAAGCTTTTCAATAATAGTTTTATTCTTCTTCGGGGTCTTTCTGTGAATACCGATAACAAATTCGTTACAACACAAAACTTCAACGTCAATACGAATCAAAATTTTAACACATCTCCAATTTTGATTTTGAGTGATAATGTAATAAATTTTTCTTTCTCTATTTCACCATTCCTCCTTCTACTATCACATGATCTTGTGACAGGGTGCAAAGTTTGTTTCGATTTGCTACCACTCCAATTATTCAACAATCCAAGAAATTTAGATTCCACTCAGATTATCAAAATTTACGAAATGAATCGAAGAAAACTGATAAACACGTACGTGTATCCCTTTCTCTTATTCTACGACACTGACCTAATTCAATTCAATATGGGAACAGCGATGCGTATGCCATTCTTATATCCCCACTCCGAGGCTCGGCCGGCCGATCTACGCGTATTCAATTCAAGAAGCTTCGAAATCACCGTGCCCTTATAAATTCACTAGGAATTACAAATTTTTGTGGTCAAAAAATCACTAAAGTATTTTAATTCCGTTCGAATACCCTTTTTCAAAAATCAACTATTCATTTAATAAACAAAAAATCTAACTCTCACTATAATTAGGGATATATTTTCATTGACTAAACTACTCTTAAACGGTACGAATACGCTCTTTTCTAAAATAGACATAATATTTAATGATTAACTATTCATTTGATGATATAATATCTTGCAATAGAGTCAATAGAAAATGAGGAAATCTAGAAATATGAAAACTAAACGCCCAAACCATAGCAATGTAGGCCCAACTCGTGCTGGCCGACCGTGTATGTATCTAGCAGCGACGTAATACGATGTTCAACTTGGTGATAACTGCGTGCGACGTAGGTGCTGTACGGTACCATAACTTGAAGCGTTTCGCTAGGCTCCTGCGGCTGGCCGACCTAGCGTGTTTAGCGTAAGGACAGAGAACTTCGAAATAAAGTAATTCAGGGCGACTGGGGCGTCATGTTGATCGAATCAAGTTGTAGTACGTTATAATAGGGAACTAATCGAGATTTGAATATCGAAATTGATCATTTGGAATAAGTTGCGAAGAATAAAATAATTTTGATTATATTCTATTTCTCGATTATTTTTGGGTCGGCCCGGCCGACCCTGCATACCCTGACGAGCCGTCATTGCCTCACTATCTCCAAAATTTAAGACGAAAATCGGAAATTATATTCACGCCCAGTACGAAAAGAAGATATTGAAAAAAATTACCAATGCAAGTGATATTCAGTAAAGTGAAAATAAAATATCGCCAAAATAATGTCGAAATTAGACATAGTCAAACTTATGCAAGTTTTTGGCCTTCCAACTTCATTTGCTGTTTAGATTAGATATTTTATGATTTCTATGCTGATCCGGCTATCGAAAATATTCAAAATGATTTTGAAAAGACCGTTTTATAGAAAAAAGTTCTATTTTGAGATGCTGGGTGTCTACGTAGGAATGAATGCTGGTTAAAAAAAAAAAAAGAAAGAGAATAATTATGAAACAATATACGAGCAAGTACACCTCGAAGAGAAAAAAAATAGGGCAACTGCTTACCTCGTTATTTTCTTGATTCCTGGATGTTCGGAGTCGTGTAGCTATGGATCACAGCAATGGATCGTATTTTCTGATTGTCGTAGTAAATATTAATAATAATTTATCGAGCGAGAGTACTCTCTAGTTCGGCCGTAAGAACAATACTGATTCCACATATGTCCGAAAAAACAGCAGTTGCGGATGTTTTCGTGGTGTAACTTGCAATCACCGCGAAATTCGAAAATTATTGACGGAAAACAAATACTTCTTAATTTAATTTGGCCCATAAAAACAAATAACAAAATTTTATTGATAGTTTTATGAATTAGGAAATTTGAATTCCCAAACATTCTCCCCCACCAAAAACGAATGTTTTTATCCCAAATTCAACGAAAAATGAATACAATCACGAAGTAAATAATGAAAAATAACTAATTTTTCAGAAATAAAGGAATGTCCAGATTAATGAACAGGCAGTGGACATACTTTGACCACTGGACGCTGCATAGTGCCGCCGGACGCTGTTTTCAGTGTAACAACCCGTGCAACACCATCATCACCATGATGTAATTTCATGATTCGGGCCAAAGGCCAACGAAGAGGAGGTTGTTGGTCGTCTTTTATCAGAACCAACGAATTTTCATTAAGTGAGGGGTTGGATGTAGACCATTTTGATCTTTCTTGGAGCGAATGAATATATTCTCTGGACCACCTTTTCCAAAAATCGCCTTGAATGCGTTGGATTAACTGCCAACGATTTAGTCGATTTATATTTAAAGAGCTCAGGTCAGGATTTGGAATGGAGCTGACCAGTGGCTCAAAAACCAAAAAATGACCTGGGGTTAGAGCTTGGAGGTCATTTGGGTCTGTGCTAACCGCACAAAGAGGGCGAGAATTCAACACAGCCTCTATCTGAGTCATAAGGGTGTAAAATTCTTCATAACTCAAAACTTGGGTACCGATGACCTTATAAAAGTGGGTTTTGAAAGATTTTACCGCAGCTTCAGCTAAGCCGTTAAAGTGTGGTGCGCTTGGTGGGTTGAAATCCCAAGTAATTGAGAGGGTTTCAGCAGTGACTTGAGCTAGGTTGATCATTTCATTATAAGCTCCTTTAAAATTGGTGCCTTGATCACTTCTAATTGACAAACATTGTCCGCGTCGAGATATGAATCTCCTAAATGCCGCCAAAAATGTATCGGAACTGAGGTCGGAAGTTACCTCGAAATGAATGGCTCTTGTGCTACAACACACGAAAACACAAACGTAGCCCTTGTACGTTTTTGCACCTCTAGTCTTACTCATCAGTAAGGGAAAAGGTCCGGCAAAGTCGAGACAAACTGAGGTGAAAGCGCGTAAGGGAGTTACTCTTACACTCGGTAAATTTCCCATGAATGGATTATAGGATTTGGGTTTGCATCGAAAACAACGAATGCATTTTGACAAACATCTGTAAATCGCACTTCTAGGGGAAAGAATCCAGAAGCGTTGAAGTAATAAATACTGCATTGTCTTTAAGCCCGGGTGTAAAGAAGTTTGATGAGTCCATTCAATAATTAGATCCGTGAGTCTATGGACTTTAGGTAAAAGTAAAGGATGCTTAACGTCGAACGAAAATGGTGATTTTTGCAATCGTCCCCCAACTCTTAAAAGACCATATTGATCAATGAATGGAGCAAGCTTGCGTATTGGTTTTGGTAAAACCTCATTTTGTTTAATCTTCAGCCTAATTTCGGCGAAAACATCATTCTGAACCACCCTAATGAGATACTTTAGCGCATTATCACTTTCTT
Organism: Coccinella septempunctata; assembly: GCF_907165205.1. Lineage (NCBI taxonomy): Eukaryota > Metazoa > Arthropoda > Insecta > Coleoptera > Coccinellidae > Coccinella > Coccinella septempunctata. The sequence goes on from NC_058197.1 coordinate 3,358,443, forward strand.
GAGGACTAATAGAAAGGTTAAACATTGAGATATCATTCCTTTTCAATCCGTTTGATACAAAGCGCAAAATATATGCTGTTATTCTCTGTATTTTTGGAAGAGATGAGAATCTTGAAAGCAAACAGAGAATAACATTTTCCGTGGTAATGAGTTTTGACAACAAAACAGTGGGCGCTCTTTCTTCCGGAATTTCAACACCATTTGAAGAATGAAAGTTATTCTGAGTAGGCCAATGCTCTTCAGATTTCAACAAAAATTCTGGACCATCCCACCACAGGGAAAACTGCGAAAGTTGCGCCGGTGATAAACCACGACTTGCACAATCTGCCGGGTTCAGATGGGAAGGCACATGATGCCAAGATGAAATGGAGATTATTTCTTGGATATGTCTCACGCGATTGGCAATAAATGTTTTCCATCTATGCGGAGACGAAGTAACCCAAGTGAGAACAATCATGGAATCTGACCAGACATATATGTCATTGAAAGTGAATATGCCTTTGAAACTTTCTATCACGAATGCTATGAGATTAGCAAGTAAAAGAGCTGCTAGGAGTTCCAATCTTGCGATTGATTGAGTTTTCAGAGGAGATACTCTACATTTGGCGCAAACAAGGGTGGTTTTAAAACTATTGGAATTCCAGAACCTGAGATATACCACACTGGCATAGCCAATTTCGGACGCATCACAAAAACCGTGAATTTGTACTTCAGAAGTCCTATCGAAGCCAAAGTATCGTGGTATCTTTATATTACCGAGACCGGGTAGTTCTACCTTGAATTGTTGCCACACTCGCTGTATGTGTTCAGGAAGCTCTTCGTCCCAAGATACGTGGGATTGCCACAACTTTTGGAGAAGCTGCTTTGCAAGCAGCAAGCATGGAGAAACGAAACCCAAAGGGTCAAATATTCTACTAACCTCGGAAAGAATCGACCGTTTGCTACAGGTTTTGTTGAGAGGATAGTATGAATATGAAAATACATCCGCCTTGGGATTCCATTTAAGACCTAGGACTTTGATGAAAGAAGGTTCATCTTTATCGAATGTGCAGTCGGTCAACACATCGGACCCAAAATCTTGAATAAGACTGGGATGATTACCGGCCCATTTGCCCAGTTCGAAACCACCTTCTCTTAAAAGATTAATGAGCTCCAATTGAAGAGCGCGAGTATCTTCGACGGAATCGCTACCGAGGAGCCCGTCATCAATATAAAAATTCTCTTCTAAGGCTTTGGCTGCTTTGGGAAAGCGTGCCTTTTCGGACTTGGCTAACTCCTGTAACGTTTTCAAAGCAAGATACGGTGAACACGAAACACCGTAAGTGACTGTTCGTAAATAATATTCCCTTAAAGGCTCAGAAGGATCAGATCGCCAAATTATTTTCTGAAATTGCCAAAACTCTTTATTTACATTGATTTGGCGGTACATTTGTTTGATATCGCAAGTAAAGCAGTAACGAAAGTAGCGAAAATTAAGTAGGAGACAAGATATATCTTTTTGAAGCTTGGGTCCAGTATACAGAGTATCATTCAGAGAAACACCTTGAACGTCACGTAAACTGGCGTCGAATACTACTCGAATTTTGTAAATAACGGAAGAATTTTCAATTTGTTCTTTGAAAATTGCATGATGTGAAATATAGTATGAAGTAGGGGATTTAAATTCTGATGTTGGGACTGGACTCATATGCTCTCTGTTGATATAATCTGTCATGAATTCCACGTATTTTCCTTTGAGGTTTGGATTTTTCAGGAATCGATTTTCAAGCATACAAAATCTTCTATAGGCCTGAGTGTAGGTATCACAGAAAGACGGATTCTGTATTCGGAAAGGAAGAGGAACTGAGAATCTGCCTGTAGGCTCCCGAAAAGTCAAGGAAGAATAAATTTTCTCGCAAATTTCATCCTCAGGTGATACACAAGGAGGTTGAGGGACATTTTCGACCTCCCAAAACCGCAAAATATGATCCACATTTAAATCCACAGACGAATGAAGAGATGTCAAATGGCATTTTTGAGGAGATGTAGAGGTTCGTCCTTGAAGAACGTATCCATAGATGGTCTCCAAGGCTACCGGTTGATTGGGTCCACCAAAAATTCGTTTGGACCTCAAAAGGAAAGGAACTAACTCAGCTCCTATAAGCATATCTATAGGACCTGGTTGATAAAATTTAGGGTCCGCTAATTTGAGCCCATGAATATGAGTCAAATCTCGAGGATTAATATGAAATTTGGGTTGGTTCGAACAAACCTTGGGTATGATAATGGCTTCAAGAGAGAAAGTTGGACCAGACTGATCACAGGGCTTGATAAGGCAAGAAGTTGTACCCTGAGTGGTGGATGATGTCATCCCATTTAGCCCTTCCACAGGTATTGATATCCTTCTTCGAGGAAGTCCCAAACGTCTAACACAAGTGTCGGAAATAAAGTTTGCCATAGACCCTGTATCCAAAAGTATGCGAATTTTCTGGAAATTTCCGTTGAAATCCTTAACATGTATCACACAAGTAGATAATAAAATCGTTGTTAATGTTGAAGCCGTAGAAGAGTTTGTACTGACGAGAGATGTTGGAACAATAGATTGAGTTTCCCCCACCGAGTTGACGGGTTCACTCTGATTGGATGGCTGAAGTGAAGGACTTGAACCTTTTGATGATTTATCGAAATGCAGAGTAGTATGATGTGGTAATTTGCAAATTCTACATTTATGACTAGAACTACAATTTCTGACAGAATGAGGAGAAATCAAACAATTAACGCATAGATTATGTTGTTTGACCAAAGAAAAACGTTCTTGGGGAGTTTTGGCTAGAAATGATTGACATTTGTATAAGGGATGAGAAGACGAACATAAAAAACACTTAGTGCTTTGGCCAGATGGACCAGGCTGGGACTCGGAAGCAACGAAGCTAGCCACAGGCCCTCTACTAGGGGCTCGGGAAACCCGCTGAGGGATCCCACTGTTTGCATATTGCAAATTGGAAGTAGTGAATTGTACAGATTCCAAAGCTGTACATTGTCTCTCTAAAAAGGTAACCAACTGTCGATAAGTAGGAATCTCATGATTTACACTATTTTCTAACTCGAAGTCAGTACGTGTTTTAACATCTAATTTGTTCATAAGCATATTAAATAATAAGAAATCCCAATGATCGACAGGGAAATCGAGAACACGTAAAGCGGCAACATTTTCCGTAAATATATTTAAAAGATGTCTTAATTTCACAGATGTCGGTTTCTGTACTGGTTGGGCATTGAAAATATCATTATAATACTGACTGGCAAGTATTCTTTTATTTTGGTATCTTTTCTCTAAAATTTCGTATGCAATTTTATAATTTGCATCAATGAGAGGAATGCCTTTAATAAGTGCTAAAGGTTCGTGACTAAGGGATGTTAAAAGATAACGAAACTTTTCAACATCAGACAAATCAGTATTTTCATGAATGATGCTCTTGAATAAGTCGAAAAAGCTAGGCCAATCTCGGAAATTGCCTGAAAATGTTGGAATAGAAAGCTTGGGAATTCTGGCTGAAGGCTTGCAAGGTTGTAAACTAGTTTTTGATGAAGTGTTTGAAGAGGTTCCCGCAGAATTTTTCAATAACAAATCATGTTTAATTGATTTCACGTAGTAATATGCCTGATCAGCCGCGATTCTGAGTTTATCGTACTCTGAAAATTCTTCATCTGAAATTAAACCAATGATTGTATTGTGTGATGATCGAAAATCCTCATAAGCGCCTTCTATTTCATCAGCTCTGGCTAAAAACTGCGATTTATAAGATTCATTTGTTGATGCCTGAATGCCTATTTCTTGAGCTTCCTTTAAACGCGAATAGGCTGTTTGGCGCAGTAAATTAGCTCTAGTTAATTTGCTGGACATTATGAATCAATATAATATAATAATCTGATATAATAAATATCCGAGGTAATAAAAAACTGAACAATGTAAATCGATTGCTAGATTTATGAAACGTGTATTAATAAATGTGTGGAAAAGGAAAACTAGCGTTTACTTCAGAAGATATGGTCGACAGTTGAATAATACAATATGATCTACAAATTTTCAAAATGTACAATAGTAAATGAAATCTGGTGTAAGTACGTGATGAATTGCAGTAAATATGGGTCAATAATGAATGATATTCGAAAATTGTTACTCAGTAATTACGATTGATATCAAAAGCAAGTAATAATATTCGAAAGGAAGTAAAGATAAGTTGAAAAGTATGTAAATAATACACTTCAAACAGCTCCCGAAGGCAAAATACAGCGACCGCAACAAAATGTTGAACTGAATAATTGAAAATATTGAATTTGTCATCAAAATAGCATCCACTGTTTGAATGAAGAGATATTATAAAAGATGAAGACAAATTGAAAACATTCGTTTTATAATTCCCGTTGTAAACAAAGATGAAAATGCACCATGCGCGCTGTGACCCTGACCTTGAACCGGTCTGCCCGTGAAATGAAATGATTTTCACAAGAGACGTATGTCGCAAAAAATAAATGAAAAAAGGTAAATTTTGGCCAAATTAAATTATGAATGAATTTTTCTGAAGGAAACAACCCGGCAACGAAGGACCAATGTCTACGTAGGAATGAATGCTGGTTAAAAAAAAAAAAAGAAAGAGAATAATTATGAAACAATATACGAGCAAGTACACCTCGAAGAGAAAAAAAATAGGGCAACTGCTTACCTCGTTATTTTCTTGATTCCTGGATGTTCGGAGTCGTGTAGCTATGGATCACAGCAATGGATCGTATTTTCTGATTGTCGTAGTAAATATTAATAATAATTTATCGAGCGAGAGTACTCTCTAGTTCGGCCGTAAGAACAATACTGATTCCACATATGTCCGAAAAAACAGCAGTTGCGGATGTTTTCGTGGTGTAACTTGCAATCACCGCGAAATTCGAAAATTATTGACGGAAAACAAATACTTCTTAATTTAATTTGGCCCATAAAAACAAATAACAAAATTTTATTGATAGTTTTATGAATTAGGAAATTTAGATTCCCAAACACTGGGGTTCGAACATAAATCGATAATTAATTGCAATATTTCCGAAAAATGCATCAACAATCAAATATCTTATTTCAAAATACTTCAAAGTTCATGCTATACAATTCCTTGTTTTCGCAGGTAGTAATTATGACCAAATCGGTCCGTTGCGGGCGGAAACGTTGAGGGATGGTTTATTGTATTGGTTATACTGTACCTGTGTTATTCTGTACCTGTCACCTAGTCAAAGTAACAAATATTTTACTGTATATTTCAATACGTCAATGGTTTTGAATAGGGTTTTTTTGCTTATCAAGAAATAGTAGTCCCGTAAATCAGTTATGGCACTTTTTTGGTTTCCATGATATTGTTCTGGTTTTTTCTACAGATAAATCCCCTTTCTCTTGACAACGTGAATGTAAATGATGAAAAAGAATTCTCTAGAAATTATTAATTTTGAAATATTGTTTGGAGCAGCGAGATTTGAAACAAACTTAAGAATTGAAATACTAATGCGCTTCAATACTTGCTTATCCAGATAGTTATTATCTGTATCGATAACTTATACTTTTCAATTGTTGATATTTCATCATTTCATAATATCAGAAACGTTTGAAAAAATGAACAGTAATATATAATAGTATATTCTTTCTGTAAGAAAAATACTCTGGACAATTATCATTTAAATTCGCATATGTTTCATAAACTCATAATTATATAAAACACTCTATAATTTCAGGTATTTTTAGTGTTAGGCTCAAGTATCACAAAATAACAAAATATTTTATATGTTCTTTTTAGGTATCATAAATAATGGATTGAACACAATAGGTAAAATATCGCAGGAATTTGGACAGGTTGAAAAACAATCTCTTATGAATTCGCCAACGTTTCGGAACTATTTTGTTCCTTTCTCAAGGCTCATCATACAACTAATAAAAGTAACACTTCAAAATTGGTCATAGGAAGGATAAATCAACAAACAGTCCGACGTGTGACAGTTAAATTGAACGAATGTAATACGTTGATTCCATAGAAATTTTAAGTCACGGCAATCTAATATCGAATCAGACGACGGAACGGGCAATTGGGTGGTGGGGTGCTAGGGAGGGATGGTAGAGGGGCTATATAACAGCGGAGTAGATGTACAAAGTATTCAGTTGTGAATGTGCTTCGTGCTGCAAATATTGTGTTGTGGTTTACATTTTTTAACTTTGATACTATCGAATTTTATCGTTTCATACTTAAATATTTTTTTCATTGTGGAAGACGAGATGGACAGAAAGAAGATCTTGAGAATGGGATTCGAAAAATTGAAGTCTAAACAAATTGACTTGAGGAGAACAGTTCAAATCAGGAATTTTCTGAAGTCACATGTAGGAGAACGAAAAAGAGGAAAAGTTCCGCAGAAAAAATCCGACACTCACGCTGCAAGAAGAGAAGGTAATCAAGATGAACATAGACAAAAAGTCGTGAAGAAAATAAATTCCGATGTTGGAGAAAAAAAGCAGTATGTGTCGAACGGAAATCTGAGAAAACGCTTGACGAGGTCTTTCATTCTGAAGGAGATTCTGAATATGACATCTATTAGAAGAAAAGAAGATCCTAATATCAAACTTTTCAATGTGAATGACTACATTGAGATTTTTAGGAAGAAGGAGAAACCTATAAAATGAAAACTTTTGTAGGATTTGTAACTCCAGCCCGCGCTCTATATTCAAAATGAAATATTAACTTCGAAAAAAATTGAAAATTGTTAGATGTAGAGAAAAGACAACAGTACTGTTTTAAGTACTATGCGTAAAAGACTGAACGCTCCTTGACCTGCGATCAAGAAATAGAAAATTCATAATATTGGAGTGCAAGTCTGATATTTGAATTTACAGCATATTCTTAATGAAACATTGATTTTGAAAACAAATAAAAATTGATAGGGGATCATAAAAGTTAACAGTTAGTACTGTTTCAAGTACTATGCAAAAACAATCCACTGAACGCTTCTTGACCTGCAATCAAGCAATAGGTTATGTATGAATTCAGAGTGCAAGTCTGATAAAATGAATCATTTATGATATAGAGTGTATTCTAAATGAAACATTAGGTTTGAAAAAAAATTAAAAATTGTAAGGTGTACTCAAAAGACAACGTTAGGTCCCGTTCCAAGTACAGTATAAAAAAAATTTAAACTTCAAAATATGACCAGATATACTAATTATCAGCAAAAATTAAGTAGGAGGATATCAAATAAGTGAGCCTTCGAATAAGGGCGATAAATAAACGAAATCAACTCAGATATATGAAAACCAACAACTGTTGATTTGTTTGTCCACTTTTATATCAATGTGTATTATGTTCCTGAATTAATTTCGTTTGTTTTGAGTTATTTCATCCTCTCATTTATTGAGACATTGGTTCACTATAACCAGGATAATTTCCAATCCTGCTTTTTTTTGTCATTCAAGAACATTGTTCTAGGGATTCATCTACTATTTATATCCTACAGATAATTGGAAAAATTTGCTCTTTTCAGTTTCACTAGTTATAATGGCGTCATAGATCTAACGCTACGCTACGCACCGTAATTTTTTATATGTTTTCTCATTATTCCATATGCCAGCTTCAGTTCTCTCGCGAATATTATTATTCCAGTTTCAACCTCAAGAAAAAGGCTACTGCAACCAAAATTTTTCATTATTTTCTCTAATGAATTTCAGCAATCCATTTTAAGAAATTCATGAGGGAAGAAAGTAACTTTTTTATTCGGTTTTTCGAAGTTTTCCATGAGCTATATGGATGTGTAGAGGATGTTTCATTGAAATGAATTAATTTCGAAAGAAATTACCTGAGCCTGAAACAAAGGACAGTTCACAATGACGAATATAATAGACAGATAGAAAAGAAGTCAACGTTCATACTTAATTATCGAAATCTCATTTCTCTTGACAAATACAAAGGGGATTTATCTGTAAAAAAAACCAGAACAATATCATGGAAACCAAAAAAGTACCATAACTGATCTACGGGACTACTATTTCTTGATAAGCAAAAAAAAACCCTATTCAAAACCATTGACGTATTGAAGTATACAGTAAAATATTTGTTACTTTGACTAGGTGACAGGTACAGAATAACACAGGTACAGTATAACCAATACAATAAACCATCCCTCAACGTTTCCGCCCGCAACGGACCGATTTGGTCATAATTACTACCTGCGAAAACAAGGAATTGTATAGCAGGAACTTTGAAGTATTTTGAAATAAGATATTTGATTGTTGATGCATTTTTCGGAAATATTGCAATTAATTATCGATTTATGTTCGAACCCCAGCATCTCAAAATAGAACTTTTTTCTATAAAACGGCCTTTTCAAAATCATTTTGAATATTTTCGATAGCCGGATCAGCATAGAAATCATAAAATATCTAATCTAAACAGCAAATGAAGTTGGACGACCAAAAACTTGCATAAGTATGACTATGTCTAATTTCGACATTATTTTGGCGATATTTTATTTTCACTTTACTGAATGTCACTTGCAATGGTTATTTTTTTTTTTAATATCTTCTTTTCGTACTGGGCGTGAATATAATTTCCGATTTTCGTCTTAAATTTTGGAGATAGTGAGGCCTTACAAATGTTTTAGTGTGACTTTCGGACTAATATCAAGTTATTTCCGTATAATTCCCCATTTTGAAAAACGATAGCAGAATATTCCGTATCCAGGAATACCTTGTCAATTTTGGGCATAGTAAGGATAGGATGGATCATAATTCGACTAAAATAGAGGCTTTCATTTAAACAAATTTTTTTCGATGAAAGTACGAAACGAAAGAATTTTTTGGTGGATATGCTGTTAAAAATACATTATGACTTCGACAACAATTCCTGAATGTTGCACCATTCCATCGTTAAAGCATACTGAAAGCTGGAAATCTTGGAAAATTCAATGTCATGTCACCAGAGTCACATGTTACTCGATGGGGAATCAATGCCGTTTTTCAAGAAACCAAGTTTTTAACTCTTATAATATGAGAATATTTCATTTTTATTATTTATTTATTCATTTATTTATTTATTAATTATTATATACTCAAAATTTTTCGGTTTCCCGGTTAAGACCGGGAATCAGACGACGGAACGGGCAATTGGGTGGTGGGGTGCTAGGGAGGGATGGTAGAGGGGCTATATAACAGCGGAGTAGATGTACAAAGTATTCAGTTGTGAATGTGCTTCGTGCTGCAAATATTGTGTTGTGGTTTACATTTTTTAACTTTGATACTATCGAATTTTATCGTTTCATACTTAAATATTTTTTTCATTGTGGAAGACGAGATGGACAGAAAGAAGATCTTGAGAATGGGATTGGAAAAATTGAAGTCTAAACAAATTGACTTGAGGAGAACAGTTCAAATCAGGAATTTTCTGAAGTCACATGTAGGAGAACGAAAAAGAGGAGAAGTTCCGCAGAAAAAATCCGACACTCACGCTGCAAGAAGAGAAGGTTATCAAGATGAACATAGCCAAAAAGTCTTGAAGAAAATAAATTCCGATGTTGGAGAAAAAAAGCAGTATGTGTCGAACGGAAATCTGAGAAAACGCTTGACGAGGTCTTTCATTCTGAAGGAGATTTTGAATATGACATCTATTAGAAGAAAAGAAGATCCTAATATCCAACTTTTCAATGTGAATGACTACATTGAGATTTTTAGGAAGAAGGAGAAACCTATAAAATGAAAACTTTTGTAGGATTTGTAACTCCAGCCCGCGCTCTATATTCAAAATGAAATATTAACTTCGAAAAAAATTGAAAATTGTTAGATGTAGAGAAAAGACAACAGTACTGTTTTAAGTACTATGCGTAAAAGACTGAACGCTCCTTGACCTGCGATCAAGAAATAGAAAATTCATAATATTGGAGTGCAAGTCTGATATTTGAATTTACAGCATATTCTTAATGAAACATTGATTTTGAAAACAAATAAAAATTGATAGGGGATCATAAAAGTTAACAGTTAGTACTGTTTCAAGTACTATGCAAAAACAATCCACTGAACGCTTCTTGACCTGCAATCAAGCAATAGGTTATGTATGAATTCAGAGTGCAAGTCTGATATAATGAATCATTTATGATATAGAGTGTATTCTAAATGAAACATTAGGTTTGAAAAAAAATTAAAAATTGTAAGGTGTACTCAAAAGACAACGTTAGGTCCCGTTCCAAGTACAGTATAAAAAAAATTTAAACTTCAAAATATGACCAGATATACTAGTTATCAGCAAAAATTAAGTAGGAGGATATCAAATAAGTGAGCCTTCGAATAAGGGCGATAAATAAACGAAATCAACTCAGATATATGAAAACCAACAACTGTTGATTTGTTTGTCCACTTTTATATCAATGTGTATTATGTTCCTGATTTAATTTCGTTTGTTTTGAGTTATTTCATCCTCTCATTTATTGAGACATTGGTTCACTATAACCAGGATAATTTTCAATCCTGCTTTTTTTTGTCATTCAAGAACATTGTTCTAGGGATTCATCTACTATTTATATCCTACAGATAATTGGAAAAATTTGCTCTTTTCAGTTTCACTAGTTATAATGGCGTCATAGATCTAACGCTACGCTACGCACCGTAATTTTTTATATTGTTTTCTCATTATTCCATATGCCAGCTTCAGTTCTCTCGCGAATATTATTATTCCAGTTTCAACCTCAAGAAAAAGGCTACTGCAACCAAAATTTTTCATTATTTTCTCTAATGAATTTCAGCAATCCATTTTAAGAAATTCATGAGGGAAGAAAGTAACTTTTTTATTCGGTTTTTCGAAGTTTTCCATGAGCTATATGGATGTGTAGAGGATGTTTCATTGAAATGAATTAATTTCAAAAGAAATTACCTGAGCCTGAAACAAAGGACAGTTCACATTGACGAATATAATAGACAGATAGAAAAGAAGTCAACGTTCATACTTAATTATCGAAATCTCATTTCTCTTGACAAATACAAAGGGGATTTATCTGTAAAAAAAACCAGAACAATATCATGGAAACCAAAAAAGTGCCATAACTGATCTACGGGACTACTATTTCTTGATAAGCAAAAAAAAACCCTATTCAAAACCATTGACGTATTGAAGTATACAGTAAAATATTTGTTACTTTGACTAGGTGACAGGTACAGAATAACACAGGTACAGTATAACCAATACAATAAACCATCCCTCAACGTTTCCGCCCGCAACGGACTGATTTGGTCATAATTACTACCTGCGAAAACAAGGAATTGTATAGCAGGAACTTTGAAGTATTTTGAAATAAGATATTTGATTGTTGATGCATTTTTCGGAAATATTGCAATTAATTATCGATTTATGTTCGAACCCCAGCATCTCAAAATAGAACTTTTTTCTATAAAACGGCCTTTTCAAAATCATTTTGAATATTTTCGATAGCCGGATCAGCATAGAAATCATAAAATATCTAATCTAAACAGCAAATGAAGTTGGACGACCAAAAACTTGCATAAGTATGACTATGTCAAATTTCGACATTATTTTGGCGATATTTTATTTTCACTTTACTGAATGTCACTTGCAATGGTTATTTTTTTTTTTTAATATCTTCTTTTCGTACTGGGCGTGAATATAATTTCCGATTTTCGTCTTAAATTTTGGAGATAGTGAGGCCTTACAAATGTTTTAGTGTGACTTTCGGACTAATATCAAGTTATTTCCGTATAATTCCCCATTTTGAAAAACGATAGCAGAATATTCCGTATCCAGGAATACCTTGTCAATTTTGGGCATAGTAAGGATAGGATGGATCATAATTCGACTAAAATAGAGGTTTTCATTTAAACAAATTTTTTTCGATGAAAGTACGAAACGAAAGAATTTTTTGGTGGATATGCTGTTAAAAATACATTATGACTTCGACAACAATTCCTGAATGTTGCACCATTCCATCGTTAAAGCATACTGAAAGCTGGAAATCTTGGAAAATTCAATGTCATGTCACCAGAGTCACATGTTACTCGATGGGGAATCAATGCCGTTTTTCAAGAAACCAAGTTTTTAACTCTTATAATATGAGAATATTTCATTTTTATTATTTATTTATTCATTTATTTATTTATTAATTATTATATACTCAAAATTTTCCGGTTTCCCGGTTAAGACCGGGAATCAGACGACGGAACGGGCAATTGGGTGGTGGGGTGCTAGGGAGGGATGGTAGAGGGGCTATATAACAGCGGAGTAGATGTACAAAGTATTCAGTTGTGAATGTGCTTCGTGCTGCAAATATTGTGTTGTGGTTTACATTTTTTAACTTTGATACTATCGAATTTTATCGTTTCATACTTAAATATTTTTTTCATTGTGGAAGACGAGATGGACAGAAAGAAGATCTTGAGAATGGGATTGGAAAAATTGAAGTCTAAACAAATTGACTTGAGGAGAACAGTTCAAATCAGGAATTTTCTGAAGTCACATGTAGGAGAACGAAAAAAAGGAGAAGTTCCGCAGAAAAAATCCGACACTCACGCTGCAAGAAGAGAAGGTAATCAAGATGAACATAGCCAAAAAGTCTTGAAGAAAATAAATTCCGATGTTGGAGAAAAAAAGCAGTATGTGTCGAACGGAAATCTGAGAAAACGCTTGACGAGGTCTTTCATTCTGAAGGAGATTTTGAATATGACATCTATTAGAAGAAAAGAAGATCCTAATATCCAACTTTTCAATGTGAATGACTACATTGAGATTTTTAGGAAGAAGGAGAAACCTATAAAATGAAAACTTTTGTAGGATTTGTAACTCCAGCCCGCGCTCTATATTCAAAATGAAATATTAACTTCGAAAAAAATTGAAAATTGTTAGATGTAGAGAAAAGACAACAGTACTGTTTTAAGTACTATGCGTAAAAGACTGAACGCTCCTTGACCTGCGATCAAGAAATAGAAAATTCATAATATTGGAGTGCAAGTCTGATATTTGAATTTACAGCATATTCTTAATGAAACATTAATTTTGAAAACAAATAAAAATTGATAGGGGATCATAAAAGTTAACAGTTAGTACTGTTTCAAGTACTATGCAAAAACAATCCACTGAACGCTTCTTGACCTGCAATCAAGCAATAGGTTATGTATGAATTCAGAGTGCAAGTCTGATATAATGAATCATTTATGATATAGAGTGTATTCTAAATGAAACATTAGGTTTGAAAAAAAAATTAAAATTGTAAGGTGTACTCAAAAAACAACGTAAGGTCCCGTTCCAAGTACGGTATAAAAAAAATTAAAACTTCAAAATATGACCAGATATACTAATTATCAGTAAAAATTAAGTAGGAGGATATCAAATAGGTGAGCCTTCGAATAAGAGCGATAAATAAACGAAATCAACTCAGATATATGAAAATCAACAACAAAGTAACTTTTTTATTCGGTTTTTCGAAGTTTTCCATGAGCTATATGGATGTGTAGAGGATGTTTCATTAAAATGAATTAATTTCAAAGAAATTACCTGAGCCTGAAACAAAGAACAGTTTACATTGACGAATATAATAGACAGATAGAATAGAAGTCAACGTTCATACTTAATTATCGAAATCTCATTTCTCTTGACAAATACAAAGGGGATTTATCTGTAAAAAAAACCAGAACAATATCATGGAAACCAAAAAAGTGCCATAACTGATCTACGGGACTACTATTTCTTGATAAGCAAAAAAAACCCTATTCAAAACCATTGACGTATTGAAGTATACAGTAAAATATTTGTTACTTTGACTAGGTGACAGGTACAGAATAACACAGGTACAGTATAACCAATACAATAAACCATCCCTCAACGTTTCCGCCCGCAACGGACCGATTTGGTCATAATTACTACCTGCGAAAACAAGGAATTGTATAGCATGAACTTTGAAGTATTTTGAAATAAGATATTTGATTGTTGATGCATTTTTCGGAAATATTGCAATTAATTATCGATTTATGTTCGAACCCCAGCATCTCAAAATAAAACTTTTTTCTATAGAACGGCCTTTTCAAAATCATTTTGAATATTTTCGATAGCCGGATCAGCATAGAAATCATAAAATATCTAATCTAAACAGCAAATGAAGTTGGACGGCCAAAAACTTGCATAAGTTTGACTATGTCTAATTTCGACATTATTTTGGCGATATTTTATTTTCACTTTACTGAATGTCACTTGCATTGGTTATTTTTTTTTTAATATCTTCTTTTCGTACTGGGCGTGAATATAATTTCCGATTTTCGTCTTAAATTTTGGAGATAGTGAGGCCTTACAAATGTTTTAGTGTGACTTTCGGGCTAATATCAAGTTATTTATTTTTTGGTGAGTTGGAGTTTGTATTGGACGAAATTTTTGCTTGTTATTCGGATGTGATCATTATGGGGGACATGAATAATTGCATGATTCTCAGAATTCTGCCCGTTCGAGGGCGATGAGGAACATATTGGAATCCTATAACCTAAAACTAGTGAATAACAGGCCCACGCATCACAGTGCTACCTGTGATACGTTACTCGACTTGTTTATAACGTCTATACCTAACAGAGTGGTTGCCAGTGGACAACAGCATGCTTATCAATTTTCTCGTCATGACCTGGTGTTTGCTGGATTTAAACTCAAATGCCCTAAACCTAAGCCTCGAGTTATTAAATGTCGGAATTTAGGAGGTGTCGATCTGGCGAGGCTGGTTCAAACTGCGAGGGCTGCTGATTGGGAATCGGTTTATCAAGCTCCTACTTTGGATGCAAAGGTGGCTATTTTTAATGAATAAATATTAAAAATCTACGACGAATTAGCGCCCCTGAAACTCATTAAGGTTAGACATTCTCCATGCCCCTGGTTAACTGAAGAGATCAAGCATGCAATGAAATAGGGAACACTATCGTACTGCGAGGAACACTTGCAATCGGATGTGCAGGAGTGCAAAGAGAGATTATCTCCACGAAAATCTTGATGGCGCACCACCAAGGAAGGTCTGGCAGACTTTGCGCTCAGTTGGGGTGGGCGAGAGGCACAGCCCACCTTGTGCAAATTTTGATCCCTCTCTGCTTGCCCGGCATTTTGCGAATTCTGGTACTAGGATTAATGAAAGTATTAAGACAAATACATTGATGAAGTTAAGCTCATGTTCTCCACCAGGTAGTGTGTTCGATTTTGTGCCCATTAATGAAGACGATGTTAAGTCTGCTCTGGGAGAGGTTGGTTCAGGGTCGGTTGGTTCCGATGGTATTGGAGTGGGCCTTCTGAGGCTCATTGCGAATGAGATTCTTCCTGTGCTCTCACATATCTACAATATTTCAATTCAAACTGGCATTTTTCCTAGTGCATGGAAATATGCTAAAATCATTCCCATACCTAAGTGCCAAAATCCCACGAGTCCAGGGGACTTTAGACCCATTTCCATACTCCCTACTCTATCTAAAATTTTTGAAAAGATCATTAAAGGCCAAATTATTAACTATTTGAATAATAATAATCTTCATAATTGCTACCAGTCGGGGTTTCGCCAAAAACGCAGCACGACAACTGCCCTCACTAAAATAACTGATGATATCAGCGTGGCCATGGATAATAAACTACTCACTGTTTTAGTTCTCTTAGACTTTAGTAAGGCCTTCGACTCTCTCGACTTCGATATACTTTTGGCCAGGCTGCGTCTGCTGGGTTTTGCTGAGCATACCATAGCCTTCTTCTACTCTTATCTGAAGGATCGCGAAATATCCGTTGAGATAGATGGCAGCTCCTCTGATTGGGTGACTGAGTTTTCAGGTGTTCCGCAGGGGAGCGTGTTGGGTCCTCTTTTATTCTCTATTTACGTCTCCTCACGGACTGATTCCTTGGACATTAAATTTCACCTTTTCGCAGATGACCTACAAATATATATCCACACTTCCGTTGAAGATTTCTCGGCTAGTATCGAAAATTTAAACAGGAATCTCTTACGACTGTCTGTCGTCGCTGAGAGCTTAGATCTGACTCTAAATACTACCAAAACTAAGTCGATCATTATCGGTACTAAACGAAACTTGGGTTTGATCGACAAAGTAAATAATAAAATTGTCCTCAACGATGTTGTTGTTCCCTACTCCAATGAGGTTAGAAACCTTGGTATCTTATTGGACGAAACTCTATCCTGGAATAATCAGATTGCTTCTATCATTTCAAGAGTCTTCTGTATCTTGCATCAACTCCGACTTTTAAACAACTTCTTGCCCTTCGAAACCAGGAAAACATTATTCTTCTCTCTCGTACTTCCTATACTCGATTATGCTGACGTAGCCTAAATGGGTCTCACAAACACACAGCTGATGAAACTGAAGCGGTTACAAAATGCAGGTGTACGATTTGTCTACAACTTAAGGAAATTTGATCATATAAGTCAATTCAGGCAAAATATGGGATTGCTACCCATCAAACAACGTCGAATTTGGCATCTTCTTTTACTGAGGTTCAAGGTGTTGAGGTCCCGCGAGCCTGAATACCTGTATGATGGTCTTAGTCTTCTGGGAGATGGGGTCCGTCAGACAAGGGCACTCTATAACTTGACCTTGAGGATACCACTCCACTCGACTAATGTTTGCTCGAATAGCTTCACAGTTCTGTTTCCCCGGCTCTGGAATCGCCTCCCTCCGGATATCGTTCGGAAGGTAACTTACCTTTCATTTAGGTTTTTCCTCAGGAGATATTTAAGTGCTTCACCCATCACACTTACTTGATACCCATGTTTAATATGGTCCCTTTCTTCGGCGACGTCTATCCTTCTCCCTCCCATCCCCCTTTCTCCCTATTTTGGAGCAGGTTGAACTGAATTTAAGTTAGGTCAGGTATTCTTGTTTTTAGATATAAGTTTCTTTAATAGATTATTTCTGGTTGGCAGGAAGAAATTGCATGGCGATATGTCCACCTTTTGCACAATTCTATAAAAATGTATGAAACTTGTTTTAATGCAATAAAGAGTTCAATAATAATAATAATAATAATTTCCGTATAATTCCCCATTTTGAAAAACGTTAGCAGAATATTCCGTATCCAGGAATACCTTGTCAATTTTGGGCATAGTAAGGATAAGCTGGATCATAATTCGACTTAAATAGAGGTTTTCATTTAAACAAATTTTTTTCGATGAAAGTACGAAACGAAAGAATTTTTTGGTGGATATGCTGTTAAAAATACATTATGACTTCGACAACAATTCCTGAATGTTGCACCATTCTATCGTTAAAGCATACTGAAAGTTGGAAATCTTGGAAAATTCAATGTCATGTCACCAGAGTCACATGTTACTCGATGGGGAATCCATGCCGTTTTTTAAGAAACCAAGTTTTTAGCTCTTATAATATGAGAATATTTCATTTTAATTATTTATTTATTTATTTATTTATTTATTTATTTAATTATTTATTTATTTATTTATTCATTATTATATACTAAAAACTTTTCGGTTTCCCGGTTAAGACCTTGAAAATGAAATTCATGAAGTAGATAGTAGTGCTCCGTATAATTAGGGTGAAAACAAAAAATAACGATTCTGTACTTATATATAGGAACCTACATGGATTTCTGCATATACATCAGAGTCGTTAAATCTATTCAGGGACATTCTTTCTATAGTTTTATTTCCTCAGGAAAAACGTGTATACCATCTACAACGTGAATGTAAATGATGGAAAAGAATTCTCTAGAAATTATTAATTTTGAAATATTGTTTGGAGCAGCGAGATTTGAAACAAACTTAAGAATTGAAATACTAATGCGCTTCAATACTTGCTTATCCAGATAGTCATTATCTGTATCGATAACTTATACTTTTCAATTGTTGATATTTTATCATTTCATAATATCAGAAACGTTTGAAAAAATAAACAGTAATATAGTATATTCTTTCTGTAAGAAAAATACTCTGGACAATTATCATTTAAATTCTCATATGTTTCATAAACTCATAATTATATAAAACACTCTATAATTTTAGGTATTTTTAGTGTTAGGCTCAAGTATCACAAAATAACAAAATATTTTATATGTTCTTTTTAGGTATCATAAATAATGGATTGAACACTATAAGTAAAATATCGCAGGAATTTGAACAGGTTGAAAAACAATCTCTTATGAATTCGCCAACGTTTCGGAACTATTTTGTTCCTTTCTCAAGGCTCATCATACAACTAATAAAAGTAACACTTTAAAATTGGTCATAGGAAGTTAAGGATAAATCAACAAAGAGTCCGACGTGTGACAGTTAAATTGAACGAATGTAATACATTGATTCCAT
This sequence comes from Coccinella septempunctata, assembly GCF_907165205.1. Taxonomy (NCBI): domain Eukaryota; kingdom Metazoa; phylum Arthropoda; class Insecta; order Coleoptera; family Coccinellidae; genus Coccinella; species Coccinella septempunctata. The sequence continues at coordinate 3,376,773 of NC_058197.1, forward strand.
AGAAATTTCAAGTCACAGCAATCTAATATCGAATCAGACGACGGAACGGGCAATTGGGTGGTGAGAGGATGAAATAACTCAAAACAAACGAAATTAATTCAGGAACATAATACACATTGATATAAAAGTCCACAAACAAATCAACAGTTGTTGGTTTTCTTATATCTGAGTTGATTTCGTTTATTTATCGCTCTTATTCGAAGGCTCACTTATTTGATATCCTCCTACTTAATTTTTACTGATAATTAGTATATCTGGTCATATTTTGAAGTTTTAATTTTTCTTATACCGTACTTGGAACGGGACCTAACGTTGTCTTTTGAGTACACCTAACAATTTTTAATTTTTTTTCAAACCTAATGTTTCATTTAGAATACACTCTATATCATAAATGATTCATTATATCAGACTTGCACTCTGAATTCATACATAACCTATTGCTTGATTGCAGGTCAAGAAGCGTTCAGTGGATTTTTTTTTGCATAGTACTTGAAACAGTACTAACTGTTAACTTTTATGATCCCCTATCAATTTTTATTTGTTTTCAAAATTAATGTTTCATTAAGAATATGCTGTAAATTCAAATATCAGACTTGCACTCCAATATTATGAATTTTCTATTTCTTGATCGCAGTTCAAGGAGCGTTCAGTCTTTTACGCATAGTACTCAAAACAGTACTGTTGTCTTTTCTCTACATCTAACAATTTTCAATTTTGTTCGAAGTTAATATTTCATTTTGAATAAAGAGCGCGGGCTGGAGTTACAAATCCTACAAAAGTTTCATTTTATAGGTTTCTCCTTCTTCCTAAAAATCTCAATGTAGTCATTCACATTGAAAAGTTTGATATTAGGATCTTCTTTTCTTCTAATAGATGTCATATTCAGAATCTCCTTCAGAATGAAAGACCTCGTCAAGCGTTTTCTCAGATTTCCGTTCGACACATACTGCTTTTTTTCTTCAACATCGGAATTTATTTTCTTCACGACTTTTTGGCTATGTTCATCTTGATTACCTTCTCTTCTTGCAGCGTGAGTGTCGGATTTTTTCTGCGGAACTTTTCCTCTTTTTCGTTCTCCTACATGTGACTTCAGAAAATTCCTGATTTGAACTGTTCTCCTCAAGTCAATTTGTTTAGACTTCAATTTTTCCAATCCCATTCTCAAGATCTTCTTTCTGTCCATCTCGTCTTCCACAATGAAAAAAATATTTAAGTATGAAACGATAAAATTCGATAGTATCAAAGTTAAAAAATGTAAACCACAACACAATATTTGCAGCACGAAGCACATTCACAACTGAATACTTTGTACATCTACTCCGCTGTTATATAGCCCCTCTACCATCCCTCCCTAGCACCCCACCACCCAATTGCCCGTTCCGTCGTCTGATTCGATATTAGATTGCTGTGACTTAAAATTTCTATGGAATAAATATATTACATTCGTTCAATTTAACTGTCACACGTCGGACTGTTTGTTGATTTATATTTAACTTCCTATGACCAATTTTAAAGTGTTACTTCTATTAGTTGTATGATGAGCCTTGAGAAAGGAACAAAATAGTTCCAAAACGTTGGCGAATTCATAAGAGATTGTTTTTCAACCTGTCCAAATTCCTGCGATATTTTACTTATAGTATTCAATCCATTACTTATGATACCTAAAAAGAACATATAAAATATTTTGTTATTTTGTGATACTTGAGCCTAACACTAAAAATACCTAAAATTATAGAGTGTTTTATATAATTATGAGTTTATGAAACATATGAGAATTTAAATGATAATTGTCCAGAGTATTTTTCTCACAGAAAGAATATACTATATTACTGTTTATTTTTTCAAACGTTTATGATATTATGAAATGATAAAATATCAACAATTGAAAAGTATAAGTTATCGATACAGATAATGACTATCTGGATAAGCAAGTATTGAAGCGCATTAGTACCTATTTCAATTCTTAAGTTTGTTTCAAATCTCGCTGCTCCAAACAATATTTCAAAATTAATAATTTCTAGAGAATTCTTTTTCATCATTTACATTCACGTTGTAGATGGTATACACGTTTTTCCTGAGGAAATAAAACTATAGAAAGAATGTCCCTGAATAGATTTAACGACTCTGATGTATATGCAGAAATCCATGTAGGTTCCTATATATAAGTACAGAATCGTTATTTTTTGTTTTCACCCTAATTATACGGAGCACTACTATCTACTTCATGAATTTCATTTTCAAGGTCTTAACCGGTAAACCGAAAAGTTTTGAGTATATAATAATAATAATAATAATAATAATATGTCTGGCCTGCCTGGCAGCTATCTGGTAGATGGCCTGCCAGGTAGCCATCGTAACGACGTAGACGGTGCAGCCAGCCACGCCTGCTGTCCGCAGTCCCATTCCTTTTTCCTCTCTCTTTCACATCCTTTATAGGGGTGCTCTTTCTGCTCTCATTTCTCTACCCCTCACCCAAACCGAGAAAGGGGAGCACAAACCCATGAAAATGGTGATTACGAGAAGCCTCGGAAACAAGTCGCTGCCTGGGGATCGTCAGGGCATGTCTGGAGCCGGCGCTGGACATGACAGCATGCGGGACGTCGGTGGCAGGATGTTGAGGAAGCGGGCTCCTGCTGCAAAAGAAGCTACAGCTCCAAAGCAACAACAGCAACCAACGAGTCCAATTCAATTGTCGACTCGAACCGCTGAAAGTGCTGCGCAGGATATTCAGCCAGTGCTCACCCAAGCGGGGTTAGTTAGAAAGCGCATGAAGTGGACAACGTCCATGAATGAAACTATTGTGCGCATATATAACTCCATCACGGGACTAGGGCAGAACACGAACAACTATAGAAAAAGGCTCCATGAGGAATTCTGCAACGCCTACCCAAATCTCAATGTCACTGAACAACGAGTGGCAGACCAGTACCGCGTAATTCTGAGAAATGAACTAATACCTACGGCCCGAATCGACGCAATCAAACGAGAACTTCAGCGTCCGCCTACAATAGAGAATAACACCAACACCTCTGATGAAATTCACATGCCGGGGCAACAACAGGCAGAAGAAACTGATACTGAAAATCCATCTTGCAACGCAAGTGAGCCTGAACACCAGGACGATAGGGAAGAGCTCCACCGACAAGTTGACTCTGACATGAGGAGATACTTTGCCGAACTGGAAGGAACAGATCCTCTTCATCGAGTAGCACCTCCACGACTCAATATATCCAAGAAACTGTCACTTATAATCGACATCTTGAATAAGGACTTTTTACCTGAATACCTACAGAACGGAAGTTCATTGGAATATCTGCATCTAGTTTTTCACTGTGCAGCGCTAACGACAGCGAAAACCATGGGGGCAAAAATTCGCCGAACGAACAACGATGGTCCAAAATTACACAAATTACACGCACCAGCATGGCAGAAACGTCTTCAACACAAAACAGAAAGGCTAAGAAGAGACATTGGACGACTGACGGAGTACTTGAACGGGAATCGCGGAAGGAAGGTTGTGAAAGCTGCCAAAGAAATCATCGATAGAAACAGAACACATACCGAACGAGAGACGGAGAATGCTACAGCACACCATTGCAGTGACACTCTGAAGCAAAAATTAAGTCTGTATGCAGAACGCCTGAGGAGATATAAAAGCAATTATAGCCGGAAAAGAGACAATAATTCATTCGAAAAGTCCGAAGAATCTTTCTACCGGTCACTCACATCGTCGGATGGAGAAAATGGAAAGTTACCACCAAAGGAAGCCATTGAACAATTCTGGACCGAACAACTATCAACGAAACCTCAGTTCAATGGAAATACCGGATGGATTGAAGATGAAAAATCTGAAGCTATAAAATATGAGCCGATGCAGCATGACATGATCACAATTGAAGAAGTAAAATCAGCTATCAGAGGACTGCACAACTGGAAAGCACCTGGGCCTGATGGATTACAGAACTTCTGGATCAAGAAACTTTGGATCATGCATGACAAATTGACCTCCGCAATAAATGATGTCATTGAAAATCCTGAAAGAATGCCAGTATTCCTTACACATGGCACAACATACCTGTTACCTAAAGACCAAAGGAATACAGAAGACCCATCCAAGTACCGACCAATCACATGTCTTCCAACGATGTACAAATTAATCACATCGTGCATTTCGAACCGAATTTACAACCATTGCGAAAGGAATAACATCATCGCCATGCAACAGAAAGGATGCATTAAAGACAGCCGAGGGTGCAAAGAACAACTAATAATAGATTCAGTTATCTGCAATCAAGCGTTCTCCAAGCGAAGGAATCTTTACGCTGCGTACATAGACTACAAAAAAGCATTCGATTCTATACCTCACGAATGGCTCTTGACGATCTTGAAGATTTACAAGGTGGATCCCAATAAAAACGCCATGTCAACTTGGCGTACTAGTCTTCAAATGAAAGCAGCAGATTGCTCCATTACAACAGGACCTATTCCAATAAGACGCGGAATTTTCCAAGGAGACTCACTGAGCCCTCTGTGGTTCTGCATGGCCCTGAATCCCTTGTCTCATAGATTGAATTCTACGGACTACGGATTCTCCATTAAGAGCGGCAATAGAACTATGATGAAACTGAATCATCTCCTTTACATGGACGATTTAAAACTCTTCGCATCTACCAAAAAACAAATGCAACTGATGCTGAAAATGGTGGAAGGATTCTCGGAAGACATCAAAATGAAGTTTGGACTAGAAAAATGCCGACTGCTAAACATAACGAGAGGGAAAATGGAAGATGGTACGTTCAAACTCAAGGAAGGTGCAGAAATTGAAGCATTGAAGGAAGGAGACACATACAAGTATCTGGGCATAAAACAGGCAAGAAAAATCAATCAGACCCAGATGAAGAAAGAATTAACGGAGGAGTTTACCCGAAGATTGAGAAGGATAATGAGAACTGGTCTTAACAGCAAGAACCTGATAAAAGCGATTAACACCTACGCTTGCTCGGCGCTGAGCTATTCATTTGGTATTATCTCTTGGACGACCACCGATTTAGCAGCTTTACAGAGAAAAATACGGACGATGCTGACTAAACACAATAAACATCACCCCAAAAGCTCAATAGAACGGACAGAGCTACCACGACATCTTGGGGGTAGAGGAATTGTTGATTTGTCCAACCGTTTGTCCCAGGAAATTGAAGGACTTCGAAAATATTTCTTGAGCAAGGCAGCTTCGTCAGAACTCCATCGAGTAGTTTGTGTTGCTGATACTTCCACACCGTTAAAGCTACACCAGGATCACTTGGAAACCGTCGAACACTCTGCAGAAAGTAAAATGCAGAAACTGATTGGCAAACCTCTGCATGGGAGGCACCAGAATGAGGTCAACCATGATTACGTCGACATATCTGCGTCGAACTACTGGTTGACTTCCGGAAGGTTTTTTCCTGAGACAGAGGGCTTCATGCTCGCCATCCAGGATCAGGTGATTCCAACAAGAAATTACATGAAATACATCGCCAAGGATGCCTCAGTGGCGGACGATAGCTGTCGTTATGGCTGTGCGACACATGAAACTATCCAGCACATCACCGGGGGATGTCAGAAGTTCGCGGGCACGGAGTACAAAAATAGACATGATACCGTTGCCAAGATTCTTCACCAAGAATTGGCACTGAAACACCATTTTCTGAGTTCGAAAAAGGTTCCTTATTACAATTACCATCCAGATGCTGTATTGGAAAATGAACATCACAAGCTCTACTGGGATCGCACGGTTCTCACAGACCGGAAAATAACCCACAATAGACCAGACCTCATATTGCTCAATAAAGATGAGGACAGAGCACTATTCATCGATGTGGCGATTCCAAATAATAACAATCTTCTAGATAGGCACACTGAAAAAATTTCAAAGTACAGAGATCTCGAGGAACAAACCAGGAGACAGTGGAAGCTGAAAGATATCAAGACCATCCCTATTGTCATATCATCTACAGGCCTGATACCGAAGAAACTGCTAGAGAACTTGAAGAAGCTTCAGTTGGACGAAAATATCTATAAAGTCATGCAGAAGGCGGTACTGCTGGGAACGGCGAGAACTGTACGCAAGTACATGGGAAATTCAGAGGAACACCGTCTGCTCCGACAGGAAGTGCGGGTGGAGCAGGAATCCAACCTACAGCAGGGAGGCGAGGAGCGACCCGGACCCGACCAACACCACGAGCCCGAAAACCTGGAAAGGGCTCCAACAGAGCTTAATCCTTTTGATATCTGAGATATCTGGGATAAGTGAATTTTCCTCTGGAGAGGAGTGTGAAAGCCGCAAGGCTAAAGTCATAATAATGTCTGGCCTGCCTGGCAGCTATCTGGTAGATGGCCTGCCAGGTAGCCATCGTAACGACGTAGACGGTGCAGCCAGCCACGCCTGCTGTCCGCAGTCCCATTCCTTCTTCCTCTCTCTTTCACATCCTTCATAGGGGTGCTCTTTCTGCTCTCATTTCTCTACCCCTCACCCAAACCGAGAAAGGGGAGCACAAACCCATGAAAATGGTGATTACGAGAAGCCTCGGAAACAAGTCGCTGCCTGGGGATCGTCAGAGCATGTCTGGAGCCGGCGCTGGACATGACAGCATGCGGGACGTCGGTGGCAGGATGTTGAGGAAGCGGGCTCCTGCTGCAAAACAAGCTACAGCTCCAAAGCAACAACAGCAACCAACGAGTCCAATTCAATTGCCGACTCGAACCGCTGAAGGTGCTGCGCAGGATATTCAGCCAGTGCTCACCCAAGCGGGGTTAGTGAGAAAGCGCATGAAGTGGACAACGTCCATGAATGAAACTATTGTGCGCATATATAACTCCATCACGGGACTAGGGCAGAACACGAACAACTATAGGAAAAGGCTCCATGAGGAATTCTGCATTGCCTACCCAAATGTCAATGTCACTGAACAACGAGTGGCAGACCAGTACCGCGTAATTCTGAGAAATGAACTAGTACCAACGGCCCGAATCGACGCAATTAAACGAGAACTTCAGCGTCCGCTAGCAATGGAGAATAACACCAACACCTCTGATGAAGTTCACATACCTGGGCAACAACACCCAGAAGACATTGATACTGAAAGTCCTTCTTGCAAAGCAAATGAGCCTGAACACCAGGACGATAGGGAAGAGCTCCACCGACAAGTTGACTCTGACATGAGGAGATACTTTGCCGAACTGGAAGGAACAGATCCTCTTCATCGAGTAGCACCTCCACGACTCAATACATCCAAACAACTGTCACTTACAATCGACATCTTGAATAAGGACGTTTTACCTGAATACCTACAGAACGGAAGTTCATTGGAATATCTGCATCTAGTTTTTCACTGTGCAGCGCTGACGACAGCGAAAACCATGGGGGCAAAAATTCGCCGAACGAACAACGATGGTCCAAAATTACACAAATTACACGCGCCAGCATGGCAGAAACGTCTTCAACACAAAACAGAAAGGCTAAGAAGAGACATTGGACGACTGACGGAGTACTTGAACGGGAATCGAGGAAGAAAGGTTGTGAAAGCTGCCAAAGAGATCATGGATAGAAACAGGACACACACAGAACGAGAGACGGAGAATGCTACAGCTCACCATTGCCTCGACACTCTGAAGCAAAAATTAAGTCTGTATGCAGAACGCTTGAGGAGATATAAAAGCAATTATAGCCGGAAAAGAGACAATAATTCATTCGAAAAGTCGGAAGAATCTTTCTAACGGTCACTCACATCGTCGGATGGAGAAAATGGAAAGTTACCACCAAAGGAAGCCATTGAACAATTCTGGACCGAACAATTATCAACAAAACCTCAGTTCAATGGAGATACCGGATGGATTGAAGATGAAAAATCTGAAGCTATAAAATATGAGCCGATGCAGCATGACATGATCACGATTGAAGAAGTAAAATCAGCTATCAGAGGACTGCACAACTGGAAAGCACCTGGGCCTGATGGATTACAGAACTTCTGGATCAAGAAACTTTGGATCATGCATGACAAATTGACCTCCGCAATAAATGATGTCATTGAAAATCCTGAAAGAATGCCAGTATTCCTTACACATAGCACAACATACCTGTTACCTAAAGACCAAAGGAATACAGAAGACCCATCCAAGTACCGACCGATCACATGTCTTCCAACGATGTACAAATTAATCACATCGTGCATATCAAACCGAATTCACAACCATTGCGAAAGAAATAACATCATCGCCATACAACAGGAAGGATGCACCAAAGACAGCCGAGGGTGCAAAGAACAACTTATAATAGATTCAGTTATCTGCAATCAAGCGTTCTCCAAGCGAAGGAATCTTTACGCTGCCTACATAGACTACAAAAAAGCATTCGATTCTATACCTCACGAATGGCTCTTGACGATCTTGAAGATTTACAAGGTGGATCCCAATATTGTTAAGTTCCTGAAAAACGCCATGTCAACCTGGCGTACTAGTCTCCAAATGAAAGCAGCAGATTGCTCCATTACAACAGGACCTATTCCAATAAGACGCGGAATTTTCCAAGGAGACTCGCTGAGCCCTCTGTGGTTCTGCATGGCCCTGAATCCTTTGTCTCATAGATTGAATTCTACGGACTACGGATTTTCCATCAAGAGCGGCAGTAGAACTATGATGAAACTGAATCATCTCCTTTACATGGACGATTTGAAACTCTTCGCATCTACCAAAAAACAAATGCAACTGATGCTGAAAATGGTGGAAGGATTCTCGGAAGACATCAAAATGAAGTTTGGACTAGAAAAATGTCGACTGCTAAACATAACGAGAGGGAAAATAGAAGATGGTACGTTCAAACTCAAGGAAGGTGCAGAAATTGAAGCATTGAAGGAAGGAGACACATACAAGTATCTAGGCATAAAACAGGCAAGAAAAATCAATCAGACTCAGATGAAGAAAGAATTAACGGAGGAGTTTACCCGAAGATTGAGGAGGATAATGAGAACTGGTCTTAACAGCAAGAATCTGATAAAAGCGATTAACACCTACGCTTGCTCGGCGCTGAGCTATTCATTTGGTATTATCTCTTGGACGACCACCGATTTAACAGCTTTACAGAGAAAAATAAGGACGATGCTGACTAAACACAATAAACATCACCCCAAAAGCTCCATAGAACGGACAGAGCTGCCACGACATCTTGGGGGTAGAGGAATTGTTTATTTGTCCAACCGTATGTCCCAGGAAATTGAAGGACTTCGAAACTATTTCTTGAGCAAGGCAGCTTCGTCAGAACTCCATCGAGTAGTTTGTGTTGCTGATACATCTACACCGTTAAAGCTACACCAGGATCACTTGGAAACCGTCGAACACTCTGCAGAAAGTAAAATGCAGAAACTGATTGGCAAACCTTTGCATGGGAGGCACCAGAATGAGGTCAACCATGATTACGTCGACATATCTGCGTCGAACTACTGGCTGACTTCCGGAAGGTTGTTTCCTGAGACAGAGGGCTTCATGCTCGCCATCCAGGATCAGGTGATTCCAACAAGAAATTACATGAGATACATCGCCAAGGATGCCTCAGTGGCGGACGATAGCTGTCGTTATGGCTGTGCGACACATGAAACTATCCAGCACATCACCGGGGGATGTCAGAAGTTCGCGGGCACGGAGTACAAAAATAGACATGATGCTGTTGCCAAGATTCTTCACCAAGAATTGGCACTAAAACACCAACTTCTAACTTCGAAAAGGATTCCTTATTACAATTACCATCCAGATGCTGTGCTGGAAAACGAACATCACAAGCTCTTCATTTTCTAAAGTTTTTGAAAAGATTTTAAGCAATAGAATGTCCAATTTTTTTCGTAAATTCAATGTTATTTCTAGATGTCAACATGGTTTTGTTAAAAATAAAAATATTGAAACCGCTATTTTTGAGCTCATAAATGACATTGTTCTTGCTCTGGAGCAAGGACAAATTCCTATGGCACTGTTTTTGGACCTTTCGAAGGCTTTCTGTGTTGATCATCGGAAGCTTTTGGAAGTACTCGATAATTGTGATATCAGAGATAGTCAACTCAAACTCATAGAGAGCTATTTGAAGTCCAGAAAACAACGGGTAGTTCTGGAGGCTGATGGTGAAACCTTTGTCTCGGATGAAATTGAAACAATTTTAGGACTCCCTCAGGGTAGTATTGTTGGTCCTTTATTGTTCATAATTTATGTTAATTCTCCACCTAAGGCGATCAAAAGTGAATGTGAACCTCTAATTGAGAGGATGATGAAGAGTATACCCTCATCTCGGACTGAAGTAAAATCACCAGCTGTTTTGACTAAAAGCATTGAAACAAATCATGCTCTTTCAGTTAAGTCTACAATGCCGTCCCAGGATACTACCTCAATGAGATTATTTGCAGATGATACAAATATTTTGACCCGATCGTCATGTATTCCATACGCTGTTGATGTTTGCAATATTGTGGTATATTAATATTATTTCGTTAAAGACTAGCTGCCGCGATATTAGAGAAAGTTGAGTAGAGACTCTTCGTTGTAGTGGATCAGAATTTTTTTTTAAAATCGGATAAGTTATCAAGTTTTAATCGGGAGATAGTTGGAAAATTTTATTCGTGAAGAACGTTGGTGTTCAATAATTTGTGGAAGATTTAATTAATTGATTGATGGAAACGTTGAGAAAAATTTATAAAGTAGTTGATCAGAATTGAAGATTTGAGTTTAATTTTTCGCGATAATTTTATTGTTTTGAGGGTGCATTCTTGGCTGATGGTGAGAGATATTTTTTTTCTTTTATTGTTTTCAGGTGAATTATTTTTTTCTTGAAGTGTATATTACTGTGTGTTTTGAAATTTTTGATTTTGCAGGAATTTGATGGTTTTGAAGTGAATAATTTTTGAAATTTTTTTTTGGTTGAGTATCAATTACGTAGGATTTTGAACGCAAAGTTGAGTGCGTGGATTTATTGAATTCGGACTTGTAGTTTCCGGGATTTTAGAAGGAAAGTCGACCATCAAGTTTTTTTTGCGAGCATAGTAATTCATTTTGTGGTTATCAGTGATTGTGATTGAATGATCGGTTATTTTGTTACAAAAAGTGGGTTTGAGAATTAGTTCATTTCATTCAAGTATTTTTGCGAAATTAAAGTCAATTTAGGGAAAGCAGATAAGGAAAATTAAGACGTTGTCTTATCCGAATTTGAACACATTTAAGGGTGAAATCATTTGAGTTATTTTTTTTTAATTTGGAGGCTAAAATAATTTTGAATTTCGGTCATTTGAATTTAATTGGTTTCAATTAAGTGAAATTTGGAATTTTGGTAATTTCAAGTTAAGTGTTTTGATCAAGTTAACGTCAGAATATTTCGGAATTTTAAGTCAGTTGGATGTAAATTTTTGATCAGTTTGATTTACAGAATAATTCGGAAAGTTAGGACAAGATAGGGTTGCAGGTTTTTCTTTTCAGGACATTGTTTATTGAATTTTATTTTTGCTGTTGAGATATAATTTTTCTTTCAGGGGGTTTCCATATAAGGTTGATATAATTTGAATAGGGAGAGTATTTGGCGTTTATAGTTTGATTAATTCTATCGTGTGTGCGCAGCCTATTTTGGGATTTTTGAAATAGGGATACTTGATTCATACTTTGAAATATCGTAAACTTGATATAATTGTTTTGTTTTGCTTGTCTAATTTGCGGAGATCGAAGATAGTTTTCGGATTTAATTGTTATTGAGGTTGTTCACAAGGTTTTGAAAAATGTTGCCGGCGGCTAGTGCTAGTACTACCACCCCTGCGGTGGCTGAGAAAGATGTTATGAGATTTCCGTTTATGTATTCGTTGGGGATGATTGCGACAACCCTTGATGGTTTTTCGGGAAAAGACGCGAAGCGGTACTTCGACAAATTAGAGTTGAGGTCGAAGTTGGACGGGTGGAGTGAGGAAGAAACCCTTACTTTACTAAAATTAAAACTGACAGGCGCGGCGTACGAGTATTTTAAGTCTGATGAGGCATATGATAAATTGAAATATTCTGAATTGAAACAGCGGCTAATCTTAAAATTTACGCCATCAAAATTACCAGGGGAGAGTCAGTGGAATTTGAGTCGTTGTTTCCAGCGACATGATGAAGATGTTTCATCATTTTGTACTAGGCTGCGGATTTTAGGCGCGGAATTACTCAGGGAAGATTTGGGCGGAGCATCGCTAGACGAAGAAGCGGGAATCAAAAAGAAAAATAAAGAGTTAATATTAAATCAGTTTAAAACAGGGTTGCGCAAAGACTTGATGAAAGATATGGGGGTAGCTTTATTAAGAGAAGAAAATTTAGATCTAGAAAAGGCGGAAGGACTGGTCAAATTACAAGAGACCGCAACAACGATGATACAAGGAAGGACATCAAATATGAGGGTATCGGCGATAGATGCAACGGAGGGATGTCAAAATTGCGGGAAAAAGGGGCACGACTCGAAGGATGAAAGGGGAGATATTAAAAAATTCGCAGAGACAAAGAAGAATACAGCGCAATGTTATTCTTGTGGTAGACCGGGTCATTTTGCGAGAGAGTGTAGGAATAATAACAGATCAGGGCAAAGGACGCAGGGAGGTTGTTATAGTTGCGGTCAAAGGGGTCATTGGGCTAGGGATTGCCCAAGACAAAATCGTCAGGGACGAGAGAGTTTTACGAAAAATAGAATACAGAGAACTACACCCCCAGGAGGAGGGGGTGAAGCAAATATGGCCTGGGGTCAACGTGAAAACAAGGAAATGGGAGGAAATGCAGCTAAGGAAGGGGGGCGAAATACGGGAGCTATTCCTAAGCGATCGTCTCCATTTTCGAGGGGGTCTCAGTCGAGGAGACAAGAAGATTTAAACGGGGAGGGCCAAAATCCAACTGCCGGGATAGTGGCCGGAAATTTTTAAAAGGGCAGGTTTATTCGGGGATGCCAGGGGGGCATGTATGTAAGGGGGAAAGTAAGGATCGTTCGGTAATGGTGATCCCGGAAGTGAATTCCGGAGGGTTAATTGATGCACCTCACATGATTAACTTAAACATAAATGGAAGGACGAGGCGTTGTTTGGTAGATACGGAAGCCGCAGTGACTCTTGTAAATAGGAGTATAATTCCAGAAGATGGAATAAATAGAGAGGAGGTCGACTATCGGTTGACGAGTGTTACAGGTCATAGTTTACGTACCTGGGGTACGGCCAATATTTTGGTGGGACATCAAGTTTTTTTTGCGAGCATAGTAATTCATTTTGTGGTTATCAGTGATTGTGATTGAATGATCGGTTATTTTGTTACAAAAAGTGGGTTTGAGAATTAGTTCATTTCATTCAAGTATTTTTGCGAAATTAAAATCAATTTAGGGAAAGCAGATAAGGAAAATTAAGACGTTGTCTTATCAGAATTTGAACACATTTAAGGGTGAAATCATTTGAGTTATTTTTTTTTAATTTGGAGGCTAAAATAATTTTGAATTTCGGTCATTTGAATTTAATTGGTTTCAATTAAGTGAAATTTGGAATTTTGGTAATTTCAAGTTAAGTGTTTTGATCAAGTTAACGTCAGAATATTTCGGAATTTTAAGTCAGTTGGATGTAAATTTTTGATCAGTTTGATTTACAGAATAATTCGGAAAGTTAGGACAAGATAGGGTTGCAGGTTTTTCTTTTCAGGACATTGTTTATTGAATTTTATTTTTGCTGTTGAGATATAATTTTTCTTTCAGGGGGTTTCCATATAAGGTTGATATAATTTGAATAGGGAGAGTATTTGGCGTTTATAGTTTGATTAATTCTATCGTGTGTGCGCAGCCTATTTTGGGATTTTTGAAATAGGGATACTTGATTCATACTTTGAAATATCGTAAACTTGATATAATTGTTTTGTTTTGCTTGTCTAATTTGCGGAGATCGAAGATAGTTTTCGGATTTAATTGTTATTGAGGTTGTTCACAAGGTTTTGAAAAATGTTGCCGGCGGCTAGTGCTAGTACTACCACCCCTGCGGTGGCTGAGAAAGATGTTATGAGATTTCCGTTTATGTATTCGTTGGGGATGATTGCGACAACCCTTGATGGTTTTTCGGGAAAAGACGCGAAGCGGTACTTCGACAAATTAGAGTTGAGGTCGAAGTTGGACGGGTGGAGTGAGGAAGAAACCCTTACTTTACTAAAATTAAAACTGACAGGCGCGGCGTACGAGTATTTTAAGTCTGATGAGGCATATGATGAATTGAAATATTCTGAATTGAAACAGCGGCTAATCTTAAAATTTACGCCATCAAAATTACCAGGGGAGAGTCAGTGGAATTTGAGTCGTTGTTTCCAGCGACATGATGAAGATGTTTCATCATTTTGTACTAGGCTGCGGATTTTAGGCGCGGAATTACTCAGGGAAGATTTGGGCGGAGCATCGCTAGACGAAGAAGCGGGAATCAAAAAGAAAAATAAAGAGTTAATATTAAATCAGTTTAAAACAGGGTTGCGCAAAGACTTGATGAAAGATATGGGGGTAGCTTTATTAAGAGAAGAAAATTTAGATCTAGAAAAGGCGGAAGGACTGGTCAAATTACAAGAGACCGCAACAACGATGATACAAGGAAGGACATCAAATATGAGGGTATCGGCGGTAGATGCAACGGAGGGATGTCAAAATTGCGGGAAAAAGGGGCACGACTCGAAGGATGAAAGGGGAGATATTAAAAAATTCGCAGAGACAAAGAAGAATACAGCGCAATGTTATTCTTGTGGTAGACCGGGTCATTTTGCGAGAGAGTGTAGGAATAATAACAGATCAGGGCAAAGGACGCAGGGAGGTTGTTATAGTTGCGGTCAAAGGGGTCATTGGGCTAGGGATTGCCCAAGACAAAATCGTCAGGGACGAGAGAGTTTTACGAAAAATAGAATACAGAGAACTACACCCCCAGGAGGAGGGGGTGAAGCAAATATGGCCTGGGGTCAACGTGAAAACAAGGAAATGGGAGGAAATGCAGCTAAGGAAGGGGGGCGAAATACGGGAGCTATTCCTAAGCGATCGTCTCCATTTTCGAGGGGGTCTCAGTCGAGGAGACAAGAAGATTTAAACAGGGAGGGCCAAAATCCAACTGCCGGGATAGTGGCCGGAAATTTTTAAAAGGGCAGGTTTATTCGGGGATGCCAGGGGGGCATGTATGTAAGGGGGAAAGTAAGGATCGTTCGGTAATGGTGATCCCGGAAGTGAATTCCGGAGGGTTAATTGATGCACCTCACATGATTAACTTAAACATAAATGGAAGGACGAGGCGTTGTTTGGTAGATACGGAAGCCGCAGTGACTCTTGTAAATAGGAGTATAATTCCAGAAGATGGAATAAATAGAGAGGAGGTCGACTATCGGTTGACGAGTGTAACAGGTCATAGTTTACGTACCTGGGGTACGGCCAATATTTTGGTGGGACATCAAGTTTTTTTTGCGAGCATAGTAATTCATTTTGTGGTTATCAGTGATTGTGATTGAATGATCGGTTATTTTGTTACAAAAAGTGGGTTTGAGAATTAGTTCATTTCATTCAAGTATTTTTGCGAAATTAAAATCAATTTAGGGAAAGCAGATAAGGAAAATTAAGACGTTGTCTTATCAGAATTTGAACACATTTAAGGGTGAAATCATTTGAGTTATTTTTTTTTAATTTGGAGGCTAAAATAATTTTGAATTTCGGTCATTTGAATTTAATTGGTTTCAATTAAGTGAAATTTGGAATTTTGGTAATTTCAAGTTAAGTGTTTTGATCAAGTTAACGTCAGAATATTTCGGAATTTTAAGTCAGTTGGATGTAAATTTTTGATCAGTTTGATTTACAGAATAATTCGGAAAGTTAGGACAAGATAGGGTTGCAGGTTTTTCTTTTCAGGACATTGTTTATTGAATTTTATTTTTGCTGTTGAGATATAATTTTTCTTTCAGGGGGTTTCCATATAAGGTTGATATAATTTGAATAGGGAGAGTATTTGGCGTTTATAGTTTGATTAATTCTATCGTGTGTGCGCAGCCTATTTTGGGATTTTTGAAATAGGGATACTTGATTCATACTTTGAAATATCGTAAACTTGATATAATTGTTTTGTTTTGCTTGTCTAATTTGCGGAGATCGAAGATAGTTTTCGGATTTAATTGTTATTGAGGTTGTTCACAAGGTTTTGAAAAATGTTGCCGGCGGCTAGTGCTAGTACTACCACCCCTGCGGTGGCTGAGAAAGATGTTATGAGATTTCCGTTTATGTATTCGTTGGGGATGATTGCGACAACCCTTGATGGTTTTTCGGGAAAAGACGCGAAGCGGTACTTCGACAAATTAGAGTTGAGGTCGAAGTTGGACGGGTGGAGTGAGGAAGAAACCCTTACTTTACTAAAATTAAAACTGACAGGCGCGGCGTACGAGTATTTTAAGTCTGATGAGGCATATGATGAATTGAAATATTCTGAATTGAAACAGCGGCTAATCTTAAAATTTACGCCATCAAAATTACCAGGGGAGAGTCAGTGGAATTTGAGTCGTTGTTTCCAGCGACATGATGAAGATGTTTCATCATTTTGTACTAGGCTGCGGATTTTAGGCGCGGAATTACTCAGGGATGATTTGGGCGGAGCATCGCTAGACGAAGAAGCGGGAATCAAAAAGAAAAATAAAGAGTTAATATTAAATCAGTTTAAAACAGGGTTGCGCAAAGACTTGATGAAAGATATGGGGGTAGCTTTATTAAGAGAAGAAAATTTAGATCTAGAAAAGGCGGAAGGACTGGTCAAATTACAAGAGACCGCAACAACGATGATACAAGGAAGGACATCAAATATGAGGGTATCGGCGGTAGATGCAACGGAGGGATGTCAAAATTGCGGGAAAAAGGGGCACGACTCGAAGGATGAAAGGGGAGATATTAAAAAATTCGCAGAGACAAAGAAGAATACAGCGCAATGTTATTCTTGTGGTAGACCGGGTCATTTTGCGAGAGAGTGTAGGAATAATAACAGATCAGGGCAAAGGACGCAGGGAGGTTGTTATAGTTGCGGTCAAAGGGGTCATTGGGCTAGGGATTGCCCAAGACAAAATCGTCAGGGACGAGAGAGTTTTACGAAAAATAGAATACAGAGAACTACACCCCCAGGAGGAGGGGGTGAAGCAAATATGGCCTGGGGTCAACGTGAAAACAAGGAAATGGGAGGAAATGCAGCTAAGGAAGGGGGGCGAAATACGGGAGCTATTCCTAAGCGATCGTCTCCATTTTCGAGGGGGTCTCAGTCGAGGAGACAAGAAGATTTAAACGGGGAGGGCCAAAATCCAACTGCCGGGATAGTGGCCGGAAATTTTTAAAAGGGCAGGTTTATTCGGGGATGCCAGGGGGGCATGTATGTAAGGGGGAAAGTAAGGATCGTTCGGTAATGGTGATCCCGGAAGTGAATTCCGGAGGGTTAATTGATGCACCTCACATGATTAACTTAAACATAAATGGAAGGACAAGGCGTTGTTTGGTAGATACGGAAGCCGCAGTGACTCTTGTAAATAGGAGTATAATTCCAGAAGATGGAATAAATAGAGAGGAGGTCGACTATCGGTTGACGAGTGTAACAGGTCATAGTTTACGTACCTGGGGTACGGCCAATATTTTGGTGGGACCTGTAGGAGACTTGCTATCTTGGAGAGGAGACGGCTATCTTGTGTGATGACTCTATGTTAGGGAACGTCCAAGTTATTTTAGGGAGAGATTTTCTCAGTGCAAATGAGGCACTTATTAGTTATGAAGGGGAGCCGTCCGTTATGATGTGGGGTGGGAGATTCGAATTTTTGAATAAAAGGGATATAGAAAGCGAATTATGTGCGGAAGATGAAGATAGTAAGGGATTTACCGGAACGATTCAAGTCAACGGAAACTTCAGGGAAGTTGTTCGTAGGAAAACTGGATTTGAGAGGAACGCAGGGAAAACTGTACTGGAGGATAAGTCGTACGTAGAAGATAATGTCAAAAGTGACACAAATGGGGAACGGTTAAGGGAACCGAAGGACAATGTGGAAATTAGGGCACAGTTTAAGGAGTCTGGTACGCAGACGGAAAATTTCGAAGGTATAAAGCCAAAGGTAAAACTATTTAAGGATGCTAGTGTCCATGTGGGAGTTAAGGGTAAAATGGAAAGTGAGCAGAATAACAAAGGAATCGTTGACGGAATTGATAGGACAGTCAGTACAGGAACAGGTGGTTGGGCCTTGCCAGCTGGTTCCGCGGTAGGACTTGCGGAAGGAATTCAAGAGGATTTAGGAATTCGTAATGAAAAATTCAAGGGGAGACCGGAACAGGACTTGGAAATAATACTTCCAAATAAAAATATTAGGAATTTTGGAAATGGACCGAGAAATACGGAAATGGCTGGGAATAACATTGGGTACCTACGGGAGAAGGGGTCAAGGAATAGCGAACGCGTGCCAAGGACGGTCGCGACGGAGGAATGCCAGTCGACAGAATCAATTGATAAGGTAGAACAGATGATCGACGTAGGTCAGGAGCGGAACTGGGAAACGGATGTATTAATAGAGAATGGAGTAACAATACCTGCCCGTTCGGAAGCGTTAGTAAGGGCTAAGTTAGTGGGAAATATTGAAGGGGCAGTTATGGTATGTGAGCCCATACCATTGGGAAACGAAAATATTCTCGTGGCAAATTGTTTGATGGAGAACACGCAGAAAATATGGATACGCTAAAGCGGTCTCCGGCGAAGTCGTAGATAGGGGTCAGGAAAGTTACGAAATCGGAAGAATTGATCTGGAACGTGGAGATTGGAACGAAATTGGTTTTAGAGTAGATCATTTAGAGGGAAATATTCGGAAAAAATTGAAAAAGTTGATACAGGAATATCAGGATTTATTTTTAGAGGAAGATGAAAAAATGACTAGTAAAACGAAGGTGAAACATTCCATTACATTGGAACCTGGAGCGCAACCTGTTTGTAAAGCACCGTATAGAATTCCTTATCATCAGCGGGAAGTACTAAGAAAAGAAATTGATAGATTATTGGAGGCGAGCAGTACCGCCTTCTGCATGACTTTATAAATATTTTCGTCCAACTGAAGTTTTCTCAAGTTCTCCAGTAGTTTCTTCGGTATCAGGCCTGTAGATGAAATGACAATAGGGATGGTCTTTATATCTTTCCGCTTCCACTGTCTTCTGGTTTGTTCCTCGAGATCTCTATATTTTGAAATGTTTTCAGTGTGTCTATCTAGAAGATTGTTATTATTTGGAATTGCCACGTCGATGAATAGTGCTGTGTCCTCATCCTTATTGAGCAATATGAGGTCTGGTCTATTGTGGGTTATTTTCCGGTCTGTGAGAACAGTGCGATCCCAGTAGAGCTTGTGATGTTCGTTTTCCAGCACAGCATCTGGATGGTAATTGTAATAAGGAATCCTTTTCGAAGTTAGAAGTTGGTGTTTTAGTGCCAATTCTTGGTGAAGAATCTTGGCAACAGCATCATGTCTATTTTTGTACTCCGTGCCCGCGAACTTCTGACATCCCCCGGTGATGTGCTGGATAGTTTCATGTGTCGCACAGCCATAACGACAGCTATCGTCCACCACTGAGGCATCCTTGGCGATGTATCTCATGTAATTTCTTGTTGGAATCACCTGATCCTGGATGGCGAGCATGAAGCCCTCTGTCTCAGGAAACAACCTTCCGGAAGTCAGCCAGTAGTTCGACGCAGATATGTCGACGTAATCATGGTTGACCTCATTCTGGTGCCTCCCATGCAAAGGTTTGCCAATTAGTTTCTGCATTTTACTTTCTGCAGAGTGTTCGACGGTTTCCAAGTGATCCTGGTGTAGCTTTAACGGTGTAGATGTATCAGCAACACAAACTACTCGATGGAGTTCTGACGAAGCTGCCTTGCTCAAGAAATAGTTTCGAAGTCCTTCAATTTCCTGGGACATACGGTTGGACAAATCAACAATTCCTCTACCCCCAAGATGTCGTGGCAGCTCTGTCCGTTCTATTGAGCTTTTGGGGTGATGTTTATTGTGTTTAGTCAGCATCGTCCTCATTTTTCTCTGTAAAGCTGCTAAATCGGTGGTCGTCCAAGAGATAATACCAAATGAATAGCTCAGCGCCAAGCAAGCGTAGGTGTTAATCGCTTTTATCAGATTCTTGCTGTTAAGACCAGTTCTCATTATCCTCCTCAATCTTCGGGTAAACTCCTCCGTTAATTCTTTCTTCATCTGAGTCTGATTGATTTTTCTTGCCTGTTTTATGCCTAGATACTTGTATGTGTCTCCTTCCTTCAATGCTTCAATTTCTGCACCTTCCTTGAGTTTGAACGTACCATCTTCTATTTTCCCTCTCGTTATGTTTAGCAGTCGACATTTTTCTAGTCCAAACTTCATTTTGATGTCTTCCGAGAATCCTTCCACCATTTTCAGCATCAGTTGCATTTGTTTTTTGGTAGATGCGAAGAGTTTCAAATCGTCCATGTAAAGGAGATGATTCAGTTTCATCATAGTTCTACTCCCGCTCTTGATGGAAAATCCGTAGTCCGTAGAATTCAATCTATGAGACAAGGGATTCAGGGCCATGCAGAACCACAGAGGGCTCAGCGAGTCTCCTTGGAAAATTCCGCGTCTTATTGGAATAGGTCCTGTTGTAATGGAGCAGTCTGCTGCTTTCATTTGGAGACTAGTACGCCAGGTTGACATGGCGTTTTTCAGGAACTTAACAATATTGGGATCCACCTTGTAAATCTTCAAGATCGTCAAGAGCCATTCGTGAGGTATAGAATCGAATGCTTTTTTGTACTCTATGTAGGCAGCGTAAAGATTCCTTCGCTTGGAGAACGCTTGATTGCAGATAACTGAATCTATTATTAGTTGTTCTTTGCATCCTCGGCTGTCTTTGGTGCATCCTTTCTGTTGCATGGCGATGATGTTATTCCTTTCGCAATGGTTGTGAATTCGGTTTGAAATGCACGATGTGATTAATTTGTACATCGTTGGAAGACATGTGATTGGTCGGTACTTGGATGGGTCTTCTGTATTCCTTTGGTCTTTAGGTAACAAGAATGTTGTGCCATGTGTAAGGAATACTGGCATTCTTTCAGGATTTTCAATGACATCATTTATTGCGGAGGTCAATTTGTCATACATGATCCAAAGTTTCTTGATCCAGAAGTTCTGTAATCCATCAGGCCCAGGTGCTTTCCAGTTGTGCAGTCCTCTGATAGCTGATTTTACTTCTTCAATTGTGATCATGTCATGCTGCATCGGCTCATATTTTATAGCTTCAGATTTTTCATCTTCAATCCATCCGGTATCTCCATTGAAGTGAGGTTTCGTTGATAATTGTTCGGTCCAGAATTGTTCAATGGCTTCCTTTGGTGGTAACTTTCCATTCTCTCCATCCGACGATGTGAGTGACCGGTAGAAAGATTCTTCCGACTTTTCGAATGAAATATTGTCTCTTTTCCGGCTATAATTGCTTTTATATCTCCTGTGATAGACTTTTCGTACTCTGGCAGCTCCTTACGGTTGCTCGGGCACCAGTGGGGCAATCAGTCAAACCCCACGTCTCTCACAGAATCCCCAAAGAGTTGGAGAGCCCAGGTAGACTTGAGTATCAGTGGAGAAGGGTATCGATGAAGACTAGGGCGGTAGCGTCTTCTAAGTGTCTGCTTTTCAACGGTCTTTAGGCGTCAGAAAGAGTACTTGCCTCTTCTAACTAAACTCTTAGATGAAACTGATTTGATAAATAGACTCTCACTGGCAAAATAATTGGCAACAAAAATAAATGTTCAACTATTTATGTTAAGAATTCGAAATGGACTGTATGAAAGAAATTTAATTGACTGAAAAAGAATATTCGAAAAGTGAAAAATGAAATAAAAAAGATTCTGAAAAATTGAAACTTATTTCGAAAACGGTTCGGGTCTGTGAAAAGTACGTCACCTTACCTTGAAACTCTCCTTTTATTGGGGAAACTTCGAAAATTCTTGTGTACACTTTCACTTGAGAAGACTTGGTGAAAAACATAACATCTTCAACAGACATATGCCCGAAAATATCAATCCGCGCGTGACCGAATTCAGCACTTGACTCAGCATATACAGGGTGGTGCAGTAACATAACCGCCCACCTAAATAGGTTATATTTACATACTAAAGAAAACACCGAGGAGAAAAAAAAAAACCATATTTTAAGTTTATAATAATAAATTACCCGAAAAAAAAAAATGCGTTACCATCTTTAAATAACTCGAACTCCTAATGGACCGAGAAAAAAAAACAAAATAAGAAAAAACATCGATCATAAATCTATGCCCATTACTGAGGTAATGGACACAATTTCACCACTGGTCTTTGCAAAGTGCCATTATTAGTTCGAAGAGTACAAACTCTAACTCTACCGTCCTCACCACTATGTAAATTTTCTATTCTCCCAAGACGCCAACGTAAGGGAGGCAATTGCTCGTCTTTTATGAGAACGAGCATACCCGGAGAAAGCACAGTAGTACTATCATTATACCACCGTTTGCGTTGCTGTAGTGTGTTGAGATATTGCTTGTGCCAACGTTTCCAGAAATCTCTATGAAGACGAGAAAGGAGTTGCCACCGAGAAAGTCGATTCAAAGGAATTTCCGATAAATCAGGTTCAGGAAAAGTTGATAGGGGGGCTAGGGTTAAGAAATGTCCAGGAGTAAGTGCTGAAACATCATTTGGGTCAGAGCTCATTGGGCAAAGAGGGCGAGAGTTAAGTATAGCCTCTATTTGAACCAGAACAGTGTAAAACTCTTCAAATGTTAATTTTTGTTCACCGATGACTTTATAAAGATGTGACTTCACCGATTTGATGCCCGACTCCCACAACCCACCAAAATGTGGAGCTGAGGGTGGATTGAAGCCCCATTCAATTCTTTCCTCTTCACTTGCTTCCTTCATATATTGAGAAAGTTCACGGGAGGCTCCTTTGAAATTTGTGCCACAGTCGCTGAAAATTTTATTGCAACGACCTCGACGACTTATGAATCTTCGTAACGCTGCCAGAAAGGCTGACGAAGATAGGTCAGAGACGAGCTCTAAATGGAGTGCTTTGGTAGCAAAACACACAAAAAGACATACGTAGGATTTATGTGATCTGACACCCTTTGATCTGGAAGGGGTGGTGAAAAACGGTCCTCCAAAATCCACACCTACGCATTGGAATGGTTTGACAGATGTCACACGAACAGGAGGAAGATTTCCCATTAAGGGTTGGATTGATTTAGGATTGTTTCTGAAGCATGTGCAACACTTCGAAACAACTCGATGAATCGCCCGCCTTGCAGACAATATCCAAACAAATTGGGATAATATGAATTGAAGCGTTTGAGCTCCTGGATGTAGATGAACTCG
The DNA here is from genome assembly GCF_907165205.1 of Coccinella septempunctata. Lineage (NCBI taxonomy): Eukaryota > Metazoa > Arthropoda > Insecta > Coleoptera > Coccinellidae > Coccinella > Coccinella septempunctata. The sequence goes on from NC_058197.1 coordinate 3,400,190, forward strand.
GTGATAGCACTCAATGATTAGATCAGTAAGACGATGATTACAAGGAAGTAATGCTGGATATTTATGATCATAGGATAGACCGGAATATGACAATCTACCCCCAACTCTCAGAATTCCCTGTTCATCAATAAAGGGATTCAACTTCCGAAGATGCTTGACAAGAGGTTTCTTCCTCCTAATATTATCAATATCTTCGCTGAAAACAGAATATTGTACATGTTTCACCAGTTGGAAAAACGAACTTCTCATTTCAAGAGCTGACAACCGCCCCAGTTGTCTGGAATTAGAATGCCGCGAATTATGAATAAAACGCATAATAAATCCAAGAATATATTGAATTTTGAAAAGAGATGAATACCTTTCAATTAATTGGTCGATTATTCCAGATGAAATGCATGAAACAAATGTCATAACTCGCTGCTCCTCCGCAGCTAACGAATCAATAACGCGATCGTTATCCAATTTTCTAGGAAAATTTCCATTTTCCTGTAGCCAACTCGGTCCCGCCCACCATAGAGAGCACCCTTTAAGTTCTTTCGGTGTCAGACCACGAGTCGCGCAGTCAGCGGGATTATGTTCAGATGCTACATGAAACCAGTGCTCGGGTGAAACTAGTTCTTGAATTTTAGCGGTTCTATTACTAACAAAAGACTTCCACCGATGAGGTGAGGACTTTATCCATGTGAGTGCCACGGTTGAATCTGTCCAAGCGAACACTTCATCGAAAGTAATTACGCCACTATAAACATTTAGAACGTATGAAATTAATTTGGACAAGAGCAAAGCTCCACAAAGCTCTAATCTCGGGAGAGAAATTCTTTTTATCGGTGCAACCTTCGATTTTGCACAAATGAAAGAAGTGGTTATGGACTCATCAGAGGCCATAGTTCGACAATAAACAATTGCAGCATAGCCCCTTTCACTGCTATCTGCAAATCCATGTAATTCACATTTTACATAAGGTGATATAACAATACAACGCGGTACATTTATATCAGTTAAATTTGACAATTCAGACCTGCATATACTCCATTTTCTCTCAACAACCTCAGGAACTTGGTCATCCCAACCTAGGCCTAACGTCCACAGGTATTGAATCAAATATTTCACCAAGAAGGTGAAAGGTGAAAGAAATCCTAAGGGGTCAAAAATGCTAGAAATATCCGACAAGATAGTACGTTTAGTACATGGTTTCAACTCCATTTTGACACAGTAAGAGAAAGAATCTGTAGATGGGTGCCATTGCAGACCCAAGACTTTCAATGCTGAATCAGAGTTGAAATCGAGATGGGATTGATGCTGATATTATGGTGGAATATCACTCAATAACGCAGGAGAATTGCTACTCCACTTTCGCAATTCGAAACCTCCCTTCTTCAGTAGAGAAATGAGCTCTCTTTGAATTTCAAGAGCTTCCAGAACATCCTGAGCTCCGGACAAGATATCATCCACATAAACTTCCGAAGTCAGTACCTTGACAGCCTTAGGAAAATGTTTCTGTTCATCCTGTGCTAATTGTAGTAGAGTTCGTAGAGCTAGGAAAGGTGCTGAAGCAATCCCATAGGTGACAGTATTCAATTGATATACCTTGACAGTTTCTGATGGTGAGAACCTCCAGAAAATTCGTTGAAAACGTCGATGCTCCGGCTTAATCAGAATTTGTCGATACATCTGCTTGATATCCGCTGAAAAAACAATTTTATGGATGCGAAATTGAAGCAAGAGAGCAATGATATCTTCTTGTAACCGTGGGCCAACAAGAAGATGATCATTCAAAGAGTTGAATCCCGGAACCTTAGCTGAGGCATCGAAAACAACCCTTAACTTTGTGGAAACACTTTCAGGTTTCACAACACAATGATGGGGTATATAATAACAACAAGCATTTTGACCAACATCTTCAGTGGAAACCAATGACATATGACCACTGGTTTCATAGTCCTTCATGAAATCACGATAACTTTCATAAAGTGTTTTCGACCGTGAAAGACGACGTTCCAATGCATGGAAACGACGTAGTGCCAATGAATATGAATCCCCAAAAACAAGAGGAGTAGATTCTTTAAAAGGCAAAGTCACCATGTACCTACCCGATGAATCACGTGAATAACTCTCCAAAAATATTTTTTCACACAATTGATCCTCATGTGACATCACCTGAATTTGGGGTATTTCCTCTATTTCCCAAAATTTTTTGAGGGTTGAATCTAGGTCGGAATTCAAACCGACATGAAATGAATTGAAACTCACACAAGGAGAAGATTTCACTCTTCCCATTATAACCCAGCCGAAAATGGTCTCTATTGCAGATGGCTCTGTAGTAGAACCCTTTAGAGTACCTCCTTTCAAAATCAGAGGAAACAAGTCAGCTCCAAGTAGTAAGTCTATAGGTCCAGGAGTGTTGAATTTCGGATCCGCTAATTTTAAATTAGACAGAGTACTCCAATTATCGTTCGAGGGAAGATGCAAATTAGGCATTTCCGAGCATATTTTGGGTAGAACTATAGCATCGAAAGTGAAAGAGGGATTCACTTGTCCTGAAGGCCTCATAGTGCACATTACACTTCGATTTGAGGATGAAACGTTTCCTCCAACACCGAACAGTGAACAATTTGTATAACAATTCTTAAGACCTAATCTATTTGAACAACTTCGTGTTATGATATTGGCCTGAGAACCAGCATCTAAAAGAACTCTTACATGTTGAAAATTTCCAAAACCATCTTGTATTTCAACTATAGCAGTAGCGAGAATAACTGTAGAAGGTGATGAATTTACATTTGCAAGTACTTGAGCTGGGCTGGATGAAATGTCGGATGGAGATTCTAAGGAACGCGGTTTATTAGATAAATGGATCAACGAATGGTGCTTGCCATTGCATGAGCGACAAGAAGATTTAGAAGAGCAAGAAGAAATTGTATGGCCAGAATGAAGGCAATTGAAACACCAGTTGCTTTGTTTAACTATTTCATATCTCTCTGAAGGAGATTTATTGAGAAACGAAGGACATTTGTAAATTGAGTGTTCCAACCTGCAGAAATTACATGATATTTTGCTAGCATGAGTTGCGGAAACTTCAGTGCGAGAAAGAAATGTAGAACTCTTCTTATGAGTATGAGAAGCTTGTGGTTTAGGTTGAGGATTCGGTTTTTGCGGAATGGAAAAACTGACTGATTCTAACGCTATACACTGATTTAGCAAAAAATGTTGCAAGGTTTTAAATGAAGGAATCTCTGTGGAACATTGATTCAATTCAAAACGTTTTATCGTTGAAGAATCTAACTTCTGAATCATTATGTGAAAAAGTACGAAATCCCAATTATTCGTTGGAAGATTTAATAATTTTAGCGCTGATAAATTTTCTGAAAACACCTCGAGCAATCGTCTCAACCCACCAGCCGATTCACCCTGAAGTTTAGGTGTATTCACGATTTCTTGCCAACACGAGTTAGCTAGAAGTCGAACATTTTGATATCGTTCAGTTAACGTCTTGAAAGCTGGCTCGTAATTTCGAGCGATCAAAGGAAAACCTTTCACAATACTTAAAGGCTGCGTAGATAACGAACTAATAAGATATTGAAACTTTTCGATATCGGACAAACTAGAATTGTTGTGGATGAGGCTAGTAAACATGTCGTAAAATGAAGGCCAACTTTTATAACTTCCATCAAAGGTTGATAGCGAAATTTTTGGAAGTTTAACATTCGATGAATGAGCGGTCTGAACGTAAGAAGATGACTGCAAAACCGGAAATAATCTATCATGAATTGTTCTTATAGTGAAATAATTGTCTTCGAAACTACTTCTTACTTGTTTTTCGATTTCGAAATCAGGATTTTCAGTTGTCGCTAACATGGCAATGATCGACTTATGAATATCCTGAAATTCTTGATATATTTCATCTAAAGTGTCACAACGTAATTTAAATCTTGTATATAAGCTTTGATCATCAACTGCAGATTGAGCTAAATTCAAAATTTCTTCAATGTTGTCAATATGCAGCTGACGTAGAGCTCTATTTTGCTTAAGTTTAGCCACACTCATTTTGATATTAACAAGAGAGGCACTGTGCAAAAATCGTGAAGAAATACCAAAGAATCACTTTTAATATCAATCGATATTTTATTCTCAAAATTGTGTTTCAACGCAAGAAAGAAAATTGAAACAGAAATAATGTATTTACTTTCAATTTTCGACGAAAAGAGCTGAAAGGAAAAATGAGTAAAATTATCAAGATTAATTATTTTTATCTTGCGGATTGAAAGAAAATAAATATGTGAACTCGAAGACTGAATTAGATTCAAAACATCGGTGGATGTTCTTATCTCATCACCAGATGTTCCGTGCAACTGAATGCAATGAAAATACAAAATTATGAAATTTCTAAGGAATTTTGAAAGTTAAATGCTGAATCAACTACGAAAATCCGGCTCGAAGGACCAAAATGTTAAGAATTCGAAATGGACTGTATGAAAGAAATTTAATTGACTGAAAAAGAATATTCGAAAAGTGAAAAATGAAATAAAAAAGATTCTGAAAAATTGAAACTTATTTCGAAAACGGTTCGGGTCTGTGAAAAGTACGTCACCTTACCTTGAAACTCTCCTTTTATTGGGGAAACTTCGAAAATTCTTGTGTACACTTTCACTTGAGAAGACTTGGTGAAAAACATAACATCTTCAACAGACATATGCCCGAAAATATCAATCCGCGCGTGACCGAATTCAGCACTTGACTCAGCATATACAGGGTGGTGCAGTAACAATTTATTTCTATTAAAATAAACTGTACACAAAAGAAAATAGACAGGTACACTAAATCATGGACGTCAACGGCTGTGTCTGGTCGGCGCAGGACGGCTGGCAAAATTTCACTTCAGGAAAATGGACGGTTTCGGAAATATACGGAAGTAAGTCAAGTCTCAACTAAACTAAGTGCAAAGAAACATGCACAGTTTCGGAAAAAATATACGGAAGTAAGTCAAGTTTCAATTAAACTAAGTGCAAAGAAACATGCACGGTTTCGGAAAAATATACGGAAGTAAGTCAAGTTTCAATTAAACTAAGTGCAAAGAACGGTTTCGGAAAAATATACGGAAGTAAGTCAAGTTTCAATTAAACTGAGTGCAAAGAAACATGCACGGTTTCGGAAAAATATACGGAAGTAAGTCAAGTTTCAATTAAACTAAGTGCAGAGAACGGTTTCGGAAAAATATACGGAAGTGAGTCAAGTTTCCATTAAACTAAGTGCAAAGAACGGTTTCGGAAAAATATACGGAAGTAAGTCAAGTTTCAATTAAACTGAGTGCAAAGAAACATGCACAGTTTCGGAAAAATATACGGAAGTAAGTCAAGTTTCAATTTAACTAAGTGCAAAGAACGGTTTCGGAAAAATATACGGAAGTAAGTCAAGTTTCAATTAAACTGAGTGCAAAGAAACATGCACGGTTTCGGAAAAATATTTCAACTAAGGCAAGACACAATTGAATGAAAAGTACGAACGGTTTTAAAAATAATCAACGGAATTCAGTCAGGTCGAAATTTGAAAACACCAGTTCACCGGGGTACGCCCTCTATCTCTGTCTCGGTGGTTTGTCTATGATCCGGTGTCCTTCGGTCTCTCTCTCTCTCTCTCGGTGACCTCAAGCTGGCTGGCTGTCAAACAGCGGCCACAGAGTCCGGCGGTGAGGGTATTTGACGGTTATGAAATCCCAACTCTATGCTCGGCGAATCTAACCTATAACTATAATTCAAACGGTTGGAAATCGGGATGAAACGGTCAAATATTCAGGAATCGGAAAAATCAGGGGGTCCAACGTCCTCCTGGGACCCAAATGTCACCCTACGGTAACGGAAAGCTATATACGGCAGGAAATGGTCAATCTACGGTTAATTCGGATTTTCAGCCAAGCAAAAGTCTAGAGAGAATATTATTCCATAAAGGTGCAATGAAGCGGTAATAATTTCAACAATCACTTGCCTTAGATTTTCCTTTGGTTCGTAAGTACGGTTTTACTAACTTTTCACACACTCCACTCGTTCACCTCTCAACAACGATTCTCTCTTTTTTTTCTCTTCACCTTCCAGGGCCGCGAAGAAATATCCCCTCTCTACTCGGAAAAACTCTCCCTGCTATGGGAAACTCACCAATCCATTGGATAAAGCAAAAATGATACGGTTATTCAATTGGCCCAGAAAAAGACAGAGGCAACGGATGAGAAGGAAAGTAGAAAAAGTTATGAGAACTTTTTCAGAGCAAACAAAAAATGGTAGAACGGAAAGAATTATTAAAATAAATGAATTCTGAAAACATAAGAGATACGGTCTTTCCTACTAACATGGACTGACCGGTGGAAAACTATGAACTAACAATTATCGGTAAGGCTCCTTTCAATCTAACACACAACTATTGTTATCGGTACAACCCCTATGACAGTATTACGGTTTTCTTCAAAAATATTTCGGTTATCAGGCATTATTATGCAAGTATCGGTTGAAAAATTTATTTTTGTGGCGGAGCAAAATCTGGTTCGTCACACCCCCCTCTGGCGTGTGCAAGAAAAATAAAACTCCGTTTTATTTTTCTTCTAACCCTCCTGGGTTTTCGGTGTAATTTGCGGTGGCAGCCTGTGAACAAACCAAAGTTGCGGGGTTATTGAACTCGGAACTATTTTCTGGTATTGTGACCTAGTTAGCGGTACTTTGATGGTGGAAACGGTAAGCGCATCCACCATTTCGGTTGGTGAAATAAAAGATATTTTTCGGAACGGTATTTATTCAACGGAAATATTCAATTCAACGGTATTAACGGTTGCAACGGTGCTTTTTGTTTTTTTTTTTTCGGTAATAATTTAACGGTATTAATCTACTTTCACCTTTTTTTTCGGTGGGGTCGGCAACGGTGTGGGCGGCGACGGTTTGGACGGTACCGGTATGTGCGTCGGTGCAGGCGTCGGTTCAGGCGTCGGTACAGGCGTCGGTACAGGCGTCGGTGCCGGCGTCGGTGCAGGCGTCGGTGTGGCGGGCCTCAACCGGAGATCCGGGAGTACGGCCTCTGCCCTGCTTCCTGAGGATCCGCTCCGGCTTGGGGTTCCTCGCTGGCTGACGGTGGTTAAGGGAGGTCTGCGGTCACGGTCGGTGGTTCGGGCACAGCAATCCCGTGATAGGACACCCACGCAGCCACACCTAGAACAAAATTTCACCCGCTCCCCTCTGCAGTGTTCTCGTCGGTGGCCTTCGTTGCCACACCGCCAACAGCTTCGGGGGCCCAACCCCAGGTAGACGTGATATCCATCGGTACCCACGGTCCTGGTGGCTGGCGGTTCTGTGCTGGTCCCGGCGTCTCTTTTCCTTTCCGGCGGCACCTCCCAGTCTGCCGACAGGCTGAGCGTCGACCCATTACTTGCTGGAGAAGGCGGTCCGGACGGTGGGGTCGGTTCCCTAAATGTTAACGGTCGGCCCATCGAGTAACGTTTCATCCTGAAAATTTCATACGTTAATCAAACAGAAAATAACGGTTCATCGGTACCCTGTTAGGTCAATCGGTTTTTTTTTTTGTTAGTAACGGTTTTTTACATTTCAGACGGTACCTCTCCAAGGGAGGACTTCAGATCCTTGATGTGAATGTGTCGGAGAATCTTACCACTGCCATCCTTGATGTCATATACCACAGGAGATACTACCTCTATAACGGTATACGGTCCGGAGTATTTCGGAGCCAATTTGGCTGCAATTCCCTCCACTGCGGAAGACAAGGGATGTTCCCTTCGGTATACTTGGTCTCCTACTCGACATCGCCAGTCCCTCCGACGTAGATTGTAGTAGTGGCTCTGCTGTGAGAAAGCTCGTGCCAATCTAGATCTGACAAACTCATAAGTTTCGGTGAAACGGTTTAATTTGTTTGCATGCAAAGCAACTTGCGGTTCGGTATCTGATTCGGTGTCTGGTTCGGTGTGTTCCTTTTCATCCCGGTTGGCCATCTCGGTTAGATACTTGGCGTTCGGTGAACGCATCTCCCTGCCAAAATTCAGGAATGCTGGGGTGTATCCGGTCGACTCCTGCCTTGCAGAGTTTATTGCGAATGTCAATTCCTTCAGATGCTCATCCCAGGTACGCTGATCCTTTTCACAGAACTGGGCTATCATTGTTTTGAGGGTACGGTTGACTCTTTCTACGGGGTTACATTGGGGAGAATAAACTGGTGCTAAACGGTGTCGGATCCCAAGGTCTCGCAGACTTCCCTTGAACAATCGACTATCATATTGTGAACCATTATCACTGATCACGGTTTTCGGGCACCCAAACTTCAGGATTACATCCTCATATAAAGCCTGGTACACACCCTTTGCGGTTGCTCTTCTAAGGGGCCTGGCCTCCACCCATTTCGAAAATCGGTCCTGCATCACAACTAGGTAAATAACAATTTCCCTTCCTCGAACGAGGAAGCGGTCCCACAATATCGGTGCTAACGGTATCCCAAGGTTCTCTTACCACATACGGATGCATTTTTCCAGGGGGCTTCTGTTGCGGAACTTTGTACCTCTGACACGTACCACATTTACGGACATATCGGGCTATTTCCTTGAACATTCCTGGCCAATAGTAATTTCGGGCTATACGGGTTATGGTTTTCGCTATCCCCAGGTGTCCAGCGGTCGGTCGGTCGTGGTTTTCCTGTAAAATATCTATTCGGTCGTCCTTTGGAACGCATAGCTTCCAAGGACTGCCGAATTCAGGCTCGGTAAAATCATCAGCATCCCAAAAATGGCGGTATAATTTTCCGGACACAATACTGTAATCGGGAAACGCTGCGGGATTCGCTCTTACCTCAGCCAATTTCTTTCGGTACCATTTACAACTTACAGTCTCCTCGGTCAGACATATAGTCTCGGTGGTCGGTAACGGATTTCTGGATAGACTGTCTGCTACACGGTTGAGGGCTCCTTTCCGGTACTTTATCTCGAAGTCGTATTGCTGTAGAAATATGCTCCATCTCGCAATTCTTCCGGTGGGAGACTTGATAGATTGCAGCCATCGCAAGCTCATGTGGTCGATTATAACGGTAAAACGGTAGACTTCTAGATACGGACGCAGCTTGTCAATGCTCCAAACTATTGCCAGACATTCCTTTTCTGTAACAGAGTAATTTTTCTCTGGACCTGACAAGGTCCTGCTAGCATAAGCGATTACTTTTTCCTGTCCATCAACGGTCTGTGTCAAGGCAGCTCCCAGTCCTGCATCGGATGCATCGGTTTGAAGGACGAACGGTTTTGAAAAGTCCGGACAGGCCAATACCGGTGAGTGGGTCAATTTCTGTTTCAGGGTCTCAAAAGCGGTCTGTTGGGCGGTCTCCCATTTCCAGGTTTGCTTCTTCTTGAGTAATGCGGTCAACGGAGTCACAACTTTGGAGAAGTCTTCGATGAATCTTCGGTACCATGAAGCAACACCAAGGAAACTTCTCAATTCTCGTACGGATTTCGGTGCAGGCATCTCATTTATGGCTGAAATCTTATCAGGATCGGTACAAATGCCGTCCTCGGTTACTACATGTCCCAGATATTTCAATGATTTTCTTACAAACTCACATTTTTCCGGATTTAATTGCAGGTTGGCCTCCCTGAGGCGGTGGAAAACTTTCCTTAGGTTGTCAAGATGTTCGTCCAATGTCTCTCCAAGAACTACTATGTCATCCAAGTACGCAAATGCATCCGGTTCCATCTCAGGGCCAATAACTCGGTCTAAAAGACGTTGAAAGGATGCCGGTGCGGAATGCAGACCAAAAGCCATTACTTTGAACTGGAACAGCCCACGGCCAGGGACGGTAAATGCGGTGATCGGTCGACTCTCGGGGGCTAACGGTACCTGCCAATAACCCTGTTTCAAATCAATAGTGGATATATACTTGGCTTTTCTCAACTTGTCTAAAATTCCTGAAATATAAGGCAACGGATAGGCATCTTTAACGGAGACATTGTTGACCATTCGGAAATCTATACAAAATCGGGGTTTACCATCCTTTTTCTTGACAATTACTATCGGTGAACTCCACGGGGATGAAGACGGTTCTATAATGCCTTCGGCCAGCATTCGGTCGACCTCATTGTTTATTATCTCCTGCATCTTCGGATTTTGGGGACGGTAACGTTGCTTGATCGGTTCGGTGCCTGGTTTGAGTTTAACTCGGTGTTTTATCAGTGGAGTTGTTCCTCGGAGATTTTCGAACGCCTTCAATTCGGTCTGTAGAAACTCCTCCAGCCTGACTTTCTCTTCTCCACTCAGATTCGACAAAAGCGGTCCTATCGCATGTAGTTGTCCTCGGTTCTCTGGCTCGCTGAGCCGGGCTTGGATGGACCTTCCATTCAGGAAACATTCGGCGGTTTGGAGATTGATTGAGAAGTTGTGTGTCCTCAGTATATCCATTCCCAGTACAACATTGATCGGTAAATCTGAAACTAACAACAATTTAGCTTCCATAATTTCAGACCCAATTCGGACCGGTGCGGTATATATTTCTTTAATCGGTATTGAACTTCCGTTAGCGACGGTGGTGGTAACGTCCCTAACATAATCCGGTTGTATACCCACTACCCTGCAGTAGGCGGCCACTTCACTGCTGATAAAGGACCTGGTGGCTCCGGTGTCCAACAGTGCTGGGAACTCCTTGTCTCCTACAAAAACATTAATTATCGGACGGTAATCGGTAGGTTTTTCTCTCTCATGGACCGAGGATGGGGTTGCTTGGAACTGACGTATCCCCGGTTTCGGACAGTTCCTTAGTAGTTTAACGGACACTTACAATCCCTAGACATGACACCCCTCTTACCACATCGAGAGCAGAACAGCAGCGGTTTCGAGGTGCATTGTGCTCGGAGATGACCCTTGCCACCACATCTCCAGCACTGGGGTTCGGTTGACGGTCGGTTCGACTTTTTCGGTTCATCCTGTCGCTGGGGTATTGCAGAGCTCTGAGCTACTTTCGGTTTTTCAGACGGTTCGGTGCGGTTCGGAGTGTTCAGGTGCATTCCGATCGGTTTGACGTTCGGTGGGGAATTTCGGAAGGTAAGATGCGGTTCGTTGATGAGACTCTTTTGGATCGGTGGCGAAGCATAGTTAGCGGTTTGCCATTTGACCAATTCAAAAACTTTTCCTTTTCGGAGCAGTTCTTCTATGGTTGAAGTCGGTTGGAAGGCCAGGGCGGTTTGCAGTTCTGGCAGTAAACGTCGTCGGATGATATTCACCTGTTCTTCCTCGGTCGGTCGCTTTACGGTCAGCTTCTGAAACAGGTTTTGCATTCGAGTTACATACAACAAGAGTCGTTCATCGGTTCCTTGAGTGCGTTTCTTGATTTCTTCCAAAAGGATGTCCTCGTAGTCGGGAGGAAGAAAGGCCTCTCGGAGTTGTTCTTTGAAATCGGTCCAGTCGGTGAAGGTGCCTCTCCGGGGAATGTACCAGTCTCTTGCATCCCTACGTAACAGCTCGTATATTGACTCGAATAACTGTTCGTGGCTCACCTTTCTAGCCTCGGCAAGATACTCAGCCTCCTCCAGGAATGAGGTCACACTGGTTGATCCATCGAACGTCAGGTTCCATTTCCACACAGGAACGGTAGGAACGATGGAATGGTCGGTGGTTTTCGGCGGTTTCATCGGCGGGTATTCGGTCGTCAGTTCGGCTTCCTTGGTCGTCGGTCCTTCGCTTCTTACTTCTCTCATCCCAGCGGTATCGGTAGGAGATGAGGCAAATGAAACTCTCCTGGTTGATTCGGCAAACTCCCTCGTTAATCGCCTTGACTCAGGGGATGTTATTAGCGGTCTGTTTTCCTCACTGGTTCGGTCGGTTGGCAGTGCTTGTTCAACGGTAAATGGGAGGATGTCGGCGGGCGGTGGGTGGTATGAAGGTTGTTTCTGCAAAAAAGTACGTTCAATTTGTTCGGTTAATAATCTGCAAACTTCTTGTCGGTTCTGCTGCAGCCGGTCATCATGAGTGGTCGGTCGGGATATATCACAATCTTCTCCCAATTTCAACAAGTCTGCTTCTCCAACGGTGGTTGAGCACGGAATCAGACCTGGACCAAGTCTAGATGCGCAGTCCGGTAATTCCTGGTAAATCAGCGACGGTGTGCCGGCTGACAGGTTCTCTGGAATACCACCTAACCAGTGAGTATTCTCCAGCAATCTCATAGCCATCTTCAGAGAGTGCTCCAGCTCGGTTTTCTTGTGAAGCAGACTGACAGCTTCCGGAGATAGACTTCTCAGTCGGCCTTGAACGTGCAGTAGCCGGCTCCTAATGCGCTGCAACTCATTGTCTCTATTATTAAAATCGAACTCACATATCTCTCCCATCAAGTCGAACAACTTGGCACCACAAACCCCAATTTGATGTGCCTGGTCAATTTCATCTCTTGGAATGAACGGTATGTCGGAATGGATGGCCCTTTTCAGTTGAGCTCTTTTCTCCTGAACGGTGTGTCCCACGGTGCAGCCTCTTGCCTCTAACTCCCACGTAAGTTCGTCACTTTTCAGTCGGTTGACATCCATTTTCACGGTACCAGAAACTCAGAATAAAGATTTACAATATGTACTATACGGATATATGCCAGAAACAAAGAACGGTTACCAATTTGCCAGTGAAGAGTATTTAGAGAAAACGGTACGGTTACGGTAACAGGAACTACTCAAAGAACAGCAGAAGTCCCTGCTCGGGCGCCAGATGTGATAGACTTTTCGTACTCTGGCAGCTCCTTACGGTTGCTCGGGCGCCAGTGGGGCAATCAGTCAAACCCCACGTCTCTCACAGAATCCCCAAAGAGTTGGAGAGCCCAGGTAGACTTGAGTATCAGTGGAGAAGGGTATCGATGAAGACTAGGGCGGTAGCGTCTTCTAAGTGTCTGCTTTTCAACGGTTTTAGGCGTCAGAAAGAGTACTTACCTCTTCTAACTAAACTCTTAGATGAAACTGATTTGATAAATAGACTCTCACTGGCAAAATAATTGGCAAAAAAAATAAATGTTCAACTATTTATTTCTATTAAAATAAACTGTACACAAAAGAAAATAGACAGGTACACTAAATCGTGGACGTCAACGGCTGTGTCTGGTCGGCGCAGGACGGCTGGCAAAATTTCACTTCAGGAAAATGGACGGTTTCGGAAATATACGGAAGTAAGTCAAGTCTCAACTAAACTAAGTGCAAAGAAACATGCACAGTTTCGGAAAAAATATACGGAAGTAAGTCAAGTTTCAATTGAACTAAGTGCAGAGAAACATGCACGGTTTCGGAAAAATATACGGAAGTAAGTCAAGTTTCAATTAAACTAAGTGCAAAGAACGGTTTCGGAAAAATATACGGAAGTAAGTCAAGTTTCAATTAAACTGAGTGCAAAGAAACATGCACGGTTTCGGAAAAATATACGGAAGTAAGTCAAGTTTCAATTAAACTAAGTGCAGAGAACGGTTTCGGAAAAATATACGGAAGTAAGTCAAGTTTCAATTAAACTAAGTGCAAAGAACGGTTTCGGAAAAATATACGGAAGTAAGTCAAGTTTCAATTAAACTGAGTGCAAAGAAACATGCACAGTTTCGGAAAAATATACGGAAGTAAGTCAAGTTTCAATTTAACTAAGTGCAAAGAACGGTTTCGGAAAAATATACGGAAGTAAGTCAAGTTTCAATTAAACTGAGTGCAAAGAAACATGCACGGTTTCGGAAAAATATTTCAACTAAGGCAAGACACAATTGAATGAAAAGTACGAACGGTTTTAAAAATAATCAACGGAATTCAGTCAGGTCGAAATTTGAAAACACCAGTTCACCGGGGTACGCCCTCTATCTCTGTCTCGGTGGTTTGTCTATGATCCGGTGTCCTTCGGTCTCTCTCTCTCTCTCGGTGACCTCAAGCTGGCTGGCTGTCAAACAGCGGCCACAGAGTCCGGCGGTGAGGGTATTTGACGGTTATGAAATCCCAACTCTATGCTCGGCGAATCTAACCTATAACTATAATTCAAACGGTTGGAAATCGGGATTAAACGGTCAAATATTCAGGAATCGGAAAAATCAGGGGGGCCCAACGTCCTCCTGGGACCCAAATGTCACCCTACGGTAACGGAAAGCTATATACGGCAGGAAATGGTCAATCTACGGTTAATTCGGATTTTCAGCCAAGCAAAAGTCTAGAGAGAATATTATTCCATAAAGGTGCAATGAAGCGGTAATAATTTCAACAATCACTTGCCTTAGATTTTCCTTTGGTTCGTAAGTACGGTTTTACTAACTTTTCACACACTCCACTCGTTCACCTCTCAACAACGATTCTCTCTTTTTTTTCTCTTCACCTTCCAATGCCGCGAAGAAATATCCCCTCTCTACTCGGAAAAACTCTCCCCCCTATGGGAAACTCACCAATCCATTGGATAAAGCAAAAATGATACGGTTATTCAATTGGCCCAGAAAAAGACAGAGGCAACGGATGAGAAGGAAAGTAGAAAAAATTATGGGAACTTTTTCAGAGCAAACAAAAAATGGTAGAACGGAAAGAATTATTAAAATAAATGAATTCTGAAAACATAAGAGATACGGTCTTTCCTACTAACATGGACTGACCAGTGGAAAATTATGAACTAACAATTACCGGTAAGGCTCCTTTCAATCTAACACACAACTATTGTTATCGGTACAACCCCTATGACAGTATTACGGTTTTCTTCAAAAATATTTCGGTTATCAGGCATTATTATGCAAGTATCGGTTGAAAAATTTATTTTTGTGGCGGAGCAAAATCTGGTTCGTCACACTCCTCAGGCGTTCTGCATACAGACTTAATTTTTGCTTCAGAGTGTCGAGGCAATGGTGAGCTGTAGCATTCTCCGTCTCTCGTTCTGTGTGTGTCCTGTTTCTATCCATGATCTCTTTGGCAGCTTTCACAACCTTTCTTCCTCGATTCCCGTTCAAGTACTCCGTCAGTCGTCCAATGTCTCTTCTTAGCCTTTCTGTTTTGTGTTGAAGACGTTTCTGCCATGCTGGCGCGTGTAATTTGTGTAATTTTGGACCATCATTGCTCGTTCGGCGAATTTTTGCCCCTATGGTTTTCGCTGTCGTTAGCGCTGCACAGTGAAAAACTAGATGCAGATATTCCAATGAACTTCCGTTCTGTAGGTATTCAGGTAAAACGTCCTTATTCAAGATGTCGATTATAAGTGACAGTTTCTTGGATGTATTGAGCCGTGGAGGTGCTACTCGATGAAGAGTATCTGTTCCTTCCAGTTCGGCAAAGTATCTCCTCATGTCAGAGTCAACTTGTCGGCGGAGCTCTTCCCTATCGTCCTGGTGTTCAGGCTCACTTGCGTTGCAAGATGGACTTTCGGTATCAGTTACTTCTGCCTGTTGTTGCCCAGGCATGTGAATTTCATCAGAGATGTTGGTGTTATTCTATTATGTTATGACTTTAGCCTTGCGGCTTTCACACTCCTCTCCAGAGGAAAATTCACTTATCCCAGATATCTGAGATATCAAAAGGATTAAGCTCTGTTGGAGCCCTTTCCAGGTTTTCGGGCTCGTGGTGGTGGTGGGGTTCGGGTCGCTCCTCGGCTTCCTGCTGTAGGTTGGATTCCTGCTCCACCCGCACTTCCTGTCGGAGCAGACGGTGTTCCTCTGCATTCCCCATGTACTTGCGTACAGTTCTCGCCGTTCCGAGCAGTACCGCCTTCTGCATGACTTTATAAATATTTTCGTCCAACTGAAGTTTTCTCAAGTTCTCCAGTAGTTTCTTCGGTATCAGGCCTGTAGATGAAATGACAATAGGGATGGTCTTTATATCTTTCAGCTTCCACTGTCTTCTGGTTTGTTCCTCGAGATCTCTATATTTTGAAATTTTTTCAGTGTGTCTATCTAGAAAATTGTTATTATTTGGAATTGCCACGTCGATGAATAGTGCTGTGTCCTCATCCTTATTGAGCAATATGAGGTCTGGTCTATTGTGGGTTATTTTCCGGTCTGTGAGAACAGTGCGATCCCAGTAGAGCTTGTGATGTTCGTTTTCCAGCACAGCATCTGGATGGTAATTGTAATAAGGAATCCTTTTCGAAGTTAGAAGTTGGTGTTTTAGTGCCAATTCTTGGTGAAGAATCTTGGCAACAGCATCATGTCTATTTTTGTACTCCGTGCCCGCGAACTTCTGACATCCCCCGGTGATGTGCTGGATAGTTTCATGTGTCGCACAGCCATAACGACAGCTATCGTCCGCCACTGAGGCATCCTTGGCGATGTATCTCATGTAATTTCTTGTTGGAATCACCTGATCCTGGATGGCGAGCATGAAGCCCTCTGTCTCAGGAAACAACCTTCCGGAAGTCAGCCAGTAGTTCGACGCAGATATGTCGACGTAATCATGGTTGACCTCATTCTGGTGCCTCCCATGCAAAGGTTTGCCAATCAGTTTCTGCATTTTACTTTCTGCAGAGTGTTCGACGGTTTCCAAGTGATCCAGGTGTAGCTTTAACGGTGTAGATGTATCAGCAACACAAACTACTCGATGGAGTTCTGACGAAGCTGCCTTGCTCAAGAAATAGTTTCGAAGTCCTTCAATTTCCTGGGACATACGGTTGGACAAATAAACAATTCCTCTACCCCCAAGATGTCGTGGCAGCTCTGTCCGTTCTATTGAGCTTTTGGGGTGATGTTTATTGTGTTTAGTCAGCATCGTCCTTATTTTTCTCTGTAAAGCTGTTAAATCGGTGGTCGTCCAAGAGATAATACCAAATGAATAGCTCAGCGCCGAGCAAGCGTAGGTGTTAATCGCTTTTATCAGATTCTTGCTGTTAAGACCAGTTCTCATTATCCTCCTCAATCTTCGGGTAAACTCCTCCGTTAATTCTTTCTTCATCTGAGTCTGATTGATTTTTCTTGCCTGTTTTATGCCTAGATACTTGTATGTGTCTCCTTCCTTCAATGCTTCAATTTCTGCACCTTCCTTGAGTTTGAACGTACCATCTTCTATTTTCCCTCTCGTTATGTTTAGCAGTCGACATTTTTCTAGTCCAAACTTCATTTTGATGTCTTCCGAGAATCCTTCCACCATTTTCAGCATCAGTTGCATTTGTTTTTTGGTAGATGCGAAGAGTTTCAAATCGTCCATGTAAAGGAGATGATTCAGTTTCATCATAGTTCTACTGCCGCTCTTGATGGAAAATCCGTAGTCCGTAGAATTCAATCTATGAGACAAGGGATTCAGGGCCATGCAGAACCACAGAGGGCTCAGCGAGTCTCCTTGGAAAATTCCGCGTCTTATTGGAATAGGTCCTGTTGTAATGGAGCAATCTGCTGCTTTCATTTGGAGACTAGTACGCCAGGTTGACATGGCGTTTTTCAGGAACTTAACAATATTGGGATCCACCTTGTAAATCTTCAATATCGTCAAGAGCCATTCGTGAGGTATAGAATCGAATGCTTTTTTGTAGTCTATGTAGGCAGCGTAAAGATTCCTTCGCTTGGAGAACGCTTGATTGCAGATAACTGAATCTATTATTAGTTGTTCTTTGCACCCTCGGCTGTCTTTGGTGCATCCTTCCTGTTGCATGGCGATGATGTTATTTCTTTCGCAATGGTTGTGAATTCGGTTTGATATGCACGATGTGATTAATTTGTACATCGTTGGAAGACATGTGATCGGTCGGTACTTGGATGGGTCTTCTGTATTCCTTTGGTCTTTAGGTAACAGGTATGTTGTGCCATGTGTAAGGAATACTGGCATTCTTTCAGGATTTTCAATGACATCATTTATTGCGGAGGTCAATTTGTCATGCATGATCCAAAGTTTCTTGATCCAGAAGTTCTGTAATCCATCAGGCCCAGGTGCTTTCCAGTTGTGCAGTCCTCTGATAGCTGATTTTACTTCTTCAATCGTGATCATGTCATGCTGCATCGGCTCATATTTTATAGCTTCAGATTTTTCATCTTCAATCCATCCGGTATCTCCATTGAACTGAGGTTTTGTTGATAATTGTTCGGTCCAGAATTGTTCAATGGCTTCCTTTGGTGGTAACTTTCCATTTTCTCCATCCGACGATGTGAGTGACCGGTAGAAAGATTCTTCCGACTTTTCGAATGAATTATTGTCTCTTTTCCGGCTATAATTGCTTTTATATCTCCTCAAGCGTTCTGCATACAGACTTAATTTTTGCTTCAGAGTGTCGAGGCAATGGTGAGCTGTAGCATTCTCCGTCTCTCGTTCTGTGTGTGTCCTGTTTCTATCCATGATCTCTTTGGCAGCTTTCACAACCTTTCTTCCTCGATTCCCGTTCAAGTACTCCGTCAGTCGTCCAATGTCTCTTCTTAGCCTTTCTGTTTTGTGTTGAAGACGTTTCTGCCATGCTGGCGCGTGTAATTTGTGTAATTTTGGACCATCGTTGTTCTCTCGGCGAATTTTTGCCCCCATGGTTTTCGCTGTCGTCAGCGCTGCACAGTGAAAAACTAGATGCAGATATTCCAATGAACTTCCGTTCTGTAGGTATTCAGGTAAAACGTCCTTATTCAAGATGTCGATTATAAGTGACAGTTTTTTGGATGTATTGAGTCGTGGAGGTGCTACTCGATGAAGAGGATCTGTTCCTTCCAGTTCGGCAAAGTATCTCCTCATGTCAGAGTCAACTTGTCGGTGGAGCTCTTCCCTATCGTCCTGGTGTTCAGGCTCATTTGCTTTGCAAGAAGGACTTTCAGTATCAATGTCTTCTGGGTGTTGTTGCCCAGGTATGTGAACTTCATCAGAGGTGTTGGTGTTATTCTCCATTGCTAGCGGACGCTGAAGTTCTCGTTTAATTGCGTCGATTCGGGCCGTTGGTACTAGTTCATTTCTCAGAATTACGCGGTACTGGTCTGCCACTCGTTGTTCAGTGACATTGACATTTGGGTAGGCAATGCAGAATTCCTCATGGAGCCTTTTCCTATAGTTGTTCGTGTTCTGCCCTAGTCCCGTGATGGAGTTATATATGCGCACAATAGTTTCATTCATGGACGTTGTCCACTTCATGCGCTTTCTCACTAACCCCGCTTGGGTGAGCACTGGCTGAATATCCTGCGCAGCACCTTCAGCGGTTCGAGTCGGCAATTGAATTGGACTCGTTGGTTGCTGTTGTTGCTTTGGAGCTGTAGCTTGTTTTGCAGCAGGAGCCCGCTTCCTCAACATCCTGCCACCGACGTCCCGCATGCTGTCATGTCCAGCGCCGGCTCCAGACATGCCCTGACGATCCCCAGGCAGCGACTTGTTTCCGAGGCTTCTCGTAATCACCATTTTCATGGGTTTGTGCTCCCCTTTCTCGGTTTGGGTGAGGGGTAGAGAAATGAGAGCAGAAAGAGCACCCCTATGAAGGATGTGAAAGAGAGAGGAAGAAGGAATGGGACTGCGGACAGCAGGCGTGGCTGGCTGCACCGTCTACGTCGTTACGATGGCTGCCGGGCAGGCCATCTACTAGATAGCTGCCAGACAGGCCAGACATTATTATTATTATTATTATTATTATATACTCAAAACTTTTCGGTTTCCCGGTTAAGACCTTGAAAATGAAATTCATGAAGTAGATAGTAGTGCTCCGTATAATTAGGGTGAAAACAAAAAATAACGATTCTGTACTTATATATAGGAACCTACATGGATTTCTGCATATACATCAGAGTCGTTAAATCTTTTCAGGGACATTCTTTCTATAGTTTTATTTCCTCAGGAAAAACGTGTATACCATCTACAACGTGAATGTAAATGATGAAAAAGAATTCTCTAGAAATTATTAATTTTGAAATATTGTTTGGAGCAGCGAGATTTGAAACAAACTTAAGAATTGAAATACTAATGCGTTTCAATACTTGCTTATCCAGATAGTCATTATCTGTATCGATAACTTATACTTTTCAATTGTTGATATTTTATCATTTCATAATATCAGAAACGTTTGAAAAAACAAACAGTAATATAGTATATTCTTTCTGTAAGAAAAATACTCTGGACAATTATCATTTAAATTCTCATATGTTTCATAAACTCATAATTATATAAAACACTCTATAATTTTAGGTATTCTTAGTGTTAGGCTCAAGTATCACAAAATAACAAAATATTTTATATGTTCTTTTTAGGTATCATAAGTAATGGATTGAACACTATAAGTAAAATATCGCAGGAATTTGGACAGGTTGAAAAACAATCTCTTTTGAATTCGCCAACGTTTCGGAACTATTTTGTTCCTTTCTCAAGGCTCATCATACGACTAATAAAAGTAACACTTTAAAATTGTTCATAGTAAGTTAAGGATAAATCAACAAACAGTCCGACGTGTGACAGTTAAATTGAACGAATGTAATACATTTATTCCATAGAAATTTTAAGTCACAGCAATCTAATATCGAATCAGACGACGGAACGGGCAATTGGGTGGTGGGGTGCTAGGGAGGGATGGTAGAGGGGCTATATAACAGCGGAGTAGATGTACAAAGTATTCCGTTGTGAATGTGCTTGTGGAAGACGAGATGGACAGAAAGAAGATCTTGAGAATGGGATTGGAAAAATTGAAGTCTAAACAAATTGACTTGAGGAGAACAGTTCAAATCAGGAATTTTCTGAAGTCACATGTAGGAGAACGAAAAAGAGGAAAAGTTCCGCAGAAAAAATCCGACACTCACGCTGCAAGAAGAGAAGGTTATCAAGATGAACATAGCCAAAAAGTCGTGAAGAAAATAAATTCCGATGTTGGAGAAAAAAAGCAGTATGTGTCGAACGGAAATCTGAGAAAACGCTTGACGAGGTCTTTCATTCTGAAGGAGATTCTGAATATGACATCTATTAGAAGAAAAGAAGATCCTAATATCAAACTTTTCAATGTGAATGACTACATTGAGATTTTTAGGAAGAAGGAGAAACCTATAAAATGAAACTTTTGTAGGATTTGTAACTCCAGCCCGCGCTCTATATTCAAAATGAAATATTAACTTCGAACAAAATTGAAAATTGTTAGATGTAGAGAAAAGACAACAGTACTGTTTTGAGTACTATGCGTAAAAGACTGAACGCTCCTTGAACTGCGATCAAGAAATAGAAAATTCATAATATTGGAGTGCAAGTCTGATATTTGAATTTACAGCATATTCTTGATGAAACATTAATTTTGAAAACAAATAAAAATTGATAGGGGATCATAAAAGTTGACAGTTAGTACTGTTTCAAGTACTATGCAAAAAAAAATCCACTGAACGCTTCTTGACCTGCAATCAAGCAATAGGTTATGTATGAATTCAGAGTGCAAGTCTGATATAATGAATCATTTATGATATAGAGTGTATTCTAAATGAAACATTAGGTTTGAGAAAAAATTAAAAATTGTTAGGTGTACTCAAAAGACAACGTTAGGTCCCGTTCCAAGTACGGTATAAAAAAAATTAAAACTTCAAAATATGACCAGATATACTAATTATCAGTAAAAATTAAGTAGGAGGATATCAAATAAGTGAGCCTTCGAATAAAAGCGATAAATAAACGAAATCAACTCAGATATAAGAAAACCAACAACTGTTGATTTGTTTGTCCACTTTTATATCAATGTGTATTATGTTCCTGAATTAATTTCGTTTGTTTTGAGTTATTTCATCCTCTCATTTATTGAGACATTGGTTCACTATAACCAGGATAATTTCCAATCCTGCTTTTTTTGTCATACAAGAACATTGTTTTAGGGATTCATCTACTATTTATATCCTACAGATAATTGGAAAAATTTGCTCTTTTCAGTTTCACTAGTGATAATGGCGTCATAGATCTAACGCTACGCTAAGCACCGTAATTTTTTATATTGTTTTCTCATTATTCCATATGCCAGCTTCATTACTCTCGCGAATATTATTATTCCAGTTTCAACCTCAAGAAAAAGGCTACTGCAACCAAAATTTTTCGTTATTTTCTCTAATAAATTTCAGCAATCCATTTTAAGAAATTCATGACGGAAAAAAGTAACTTTTTTATTCGGTTTTTCGAAGTTTTCCATGGGCTATATGGATGTGTAGAGGATGTTTCATTAAAATGAATTAATTTCATAAAAATTACCTGAGCCTGAAACAAAGAACAGTTTACATTGACGAATATAATAGACAGATAGAATAGAAGTCAACGTTCATACTTAATTATCGAAATCTCATTTCTCTTGACAAATACAAAGGGGATTCATCTGTAAAAAAAACCAGAACAATATCATGGAAACCAAAAAAGTGCCATAACTGATCTACGGGACTACTATTTCTTGATAAGCAAAAAAAACCCTATTCAAAACCATTGACGTATTGAAGTATACAGTAAAATATTTGTTACTTTGACTAGGTGACAGGTACAGAATAGCACAGGTACAGTATAACCAATACAATAAACCATCCCTCAACGTTTCCGCCCGCAACGGACCGATTTGGTCATAATTACTACCTGCGAAAACAAGGAATTGTATAGCATGAACTTTGAAGTATTTTGAAATAAGATATTTGATTGTTGATGCATTTTTCGGAAATATTGCAATTAATTATCGATTTATGTTCGAACCCCAGCATCTCAAAATAAAACTTTTTTCTATAAAACGGCCTTTTCAAAATCATTTTGAATATTTTCGATAGCTGGATCAGCATAGAAATCATAAAATATCTAATCTAAACAGCAAATGAAGTTGGACGGCCAAAAACTTGCATAAGTTTGACTATGTCTAATTTCGACATTATTTTGGCGATATTTTATTTTCACTTTACTGAATGTCACTTGCATTGGTTATTTTTTTTTTTAATATCTTCTTTTCGTACTGGGCGTGAATATAATTTCCGATTTTCGTCTTAAATTTTGGAGATAGTGAGGCCTTACAAATGTTTTAGTGTGACTTTCGGACTAATATCAAGTTATTTCTTTTTTGGTGAGTTGGAGTTTGTATTGGACGAAATTTTTGCTTGTTATTCGGATGCGATCATGATGGGGACATGAATAATTGCATGATTCAGAATTCTGCCCGTTCGAGGGCGATGAGGAACATATTGGAATCCTATAACCTAAAACTAGTGAATAACAGGCCCACGCATCACAGTGCTACCTGTGATAC
The DNA here is from genome assembly GCF_907165205.1 of Coccinella septempunctata. NCBI lineage: Eukaryota > Metazoa > Arthropoda > Insecta > Coleoptera > Coccinellidae > Coccinella > Coccinella septempunctata. Next base: position 3,423,286 of record NC_058197.1, read on the forward strand.
GTTACTCGACTTGTTTATAACGTCTATACCTAACAGAGTGGTTGCCAGTGGACAACAGCATGCTTATCAATTTTCTCGTCATGACCTGGTGTTTGCTGGATTTAAACTCAAATGCCCTAAACCTAAGCCTCGAGTTATTAAATGTCGAAATTTAGGAGGTGTCGATCTGGCGAGGCTGGTTCAAACTGCGAGGGCTGCTGATTGGGAATCGGTTTATCAAGCTCCTACTTTGGATGCAAAGGTGGCTATTTTTAATGAATTAATATTAAAAATCTGCGACGAATTAGCGCCCCTGAAACTCATTAAGGTTAGACATCCTCCATGCCCCTGGTTAACTGAAGAGATCAAGAATGCAATGAAATGTCGTGACAGGTTGAAGGCCTTCTACATCGCGAATCCTACCGAAGTAAATAGGGAACACTATCGTACTGCGAGGAACACTTGCAATCGGATGTGCAGGAGTGCAAAGAGAGATTATCTCCAAGAAAATCTTAATGGCGCACCACCAAGGAAGGTCTGGCAGACTTTGCGCTCAGTTGGGGTGGGCGAGAGGCACAGCCCACCTTGTGCAAATTTTGATCCCTCTCTGCTTGCCCGGCATTTTGCGAATTCTGGTACTAGGATTAATGAAAGTATTAAGACAAATACATTGATGAAGTTAAGCTCATGTTCTCCACCAGGTAGTGTGTTCGATTTTGTGCCCATTAATGAAGACGATGTTAAGTCTGCTCTGGAAGAGGTTGGTTCAGGGTCGGTTGGTTCCGATGGTATTGGAGTGGGCCTTCTGAGGCTCATTGCGAATGAGATTCTTCCTGTGCTCTCACATATCTACAATATTTCAATTCAAACTGGCATTTTTCCTAGTGCATGGAAATATGCTAAAATCATTCCCATACCTAAGTGCCAAAATCCCACGAGTCCAGGGGACTTTAGACCCATTTCCATACTCCCTACTCTATCTAAAATTTTTGAAAAGATCATTAAAGGCCAAATTATTAACTATTTGAAAAATAATAATCTTTATAATTGCTACCAGTCGGGGTTTCGCCAAAAACGCAGCACGACAACTGCCCTTACTAAAATAACTGATGATATCAGCGTGGCCATGGATAATAAACTACTCACTGTTTTAGTTCTCTTAGACTTTAGTAAGGCCTTCGACTCTCTCGACTTCGATATACTTCTGGCCAGGCTGCGTCTGCTGGGTTTTGCTGAGCATACCATAGCCTTCTTCTACTCTTATCTGAAGGATCGCGAAATATCCGTTGAGATAGATGGCAGCTCCTCTGATTGGGTGACTGTGTTTTCAGGTGTTCCGCAGGGGAGCGTGTTGGGTCCTCTTTTATTCTCTATTTACGTCTCCTCACGGACTGATTCCTTGGACATTAAATTTCACCTTTTCGCAGATGACCTACAAATATATATCCACACTTCCGTTGAAGATTTCTCGGCTAGTATCGAAAATTTAAACAGGAATCTCTTACGACTGTCTGTCGTCGCTGAGAGCTTAGGTCTGACTCTAAATACTACCAAAACTAAGTCGATCATTATCGGTACTAAGCGAAACTTGGGTTTGATCGACAAAGTAAATAATAAAATTGTCCTCAACGATGTTGTTGTTCCCTACTCCAATGAGGTTAGAAACCTTGGTATCTTATTGGACGAAACTCTATCCTGGAATAATCAGATTGCTTCTATCAGTTCAAGAGTTATCTGTATCTTGCATCAACTCCGACTTTTAAACAACTTCTTGCCCTTCGAAACCAGAAAAATATTATTCTTCTCTCTCGTACTTCCTATACTCGATTATGCTGACGTAGCCTAAATGGGTCTCACAAACACACAGCTGATGAAACTGGAGCGGTTACAAAATGCAGGTGTACGATTTGTCTACAACTTAAGGAAATTTGATCATATAAGTCAATTCAGGCAAAATATGGGATTGCTACCCATCAAACAACGTCCCGCGAGCCTGAATACCTGTATGATGGTCTTAGTCTTCTGGGAGATGGGGTCCGTCAGACAAGGGCACTCTATAACTTGACCTTGAGGATACCACTGCACTCGACTAATGTTTGCTCGAATAGCTTCACAGTTCTGTTTCCCCGGCTCTGGAATCGCCTCCCTCCGGATATCGTTCGGAAGGTAACTTACCTTTCATTTAGGTTTTTCCTCAGGAGATATTTAAGTGCTTCACCCATCACACTTACTTGATACCCATGTTTAATATGGTCCCTTTCTTCGGCGACGTCTATCCTTCTCCCTCCCATTCCCCTTTCTCCCTATTTTGGAGCAGGTTGAACTGAATTTAAGTTAGGTCAGGTATTCTTGTTTTTAGATATAAGTTTCTTTAATAGATTATTTCTGGTTGGCAGGAAGAAATTGCATGGCGATATGTCCACCTTTTGCACAATTCTATAAAAATGTATGAAACTTGTTTTAATGCAATAAAGAGTTCAATAATAATAATAATAATAATTTCCGTATAATTCCCCATTTTGAAAAACGTTAGCAGAATATTCCGTATCCAGGAATACCTTGTCAATTTTGGGCATAGTAAGGATAAGCTGGATCATAATTCGACTTAAATAGAGGTTTTCATTTAAACAAATTTTTTTCGATGAAAGTTCGAAACGAAAGAATTTTTTGGTGGATATGCTGTTAAAAATACATTATGACTTCGACAACAATTCCTGAATGTTGCACCATTCTATCGTTAAACAATACTGAAAGTTGGAAATCTTGGAAAATTCAATGTCATGTCACCAGAGTCACATGTTACTCGATGGGGAATCCATGCCGTTTTTTAAGAAACCAAGTTTTTAGCTCTCATAATATGAAAATACTTCATTTTAATTAATTATTTATTTATTTATTTATTTATTTATTTATTTATTTATTTATTCATTATTATATACTCAAAATTTTTCGGTTTCTCGGTTAAGACATTGAAAATGAAATTCATGAAGTAGATAGTAGTGCTCCGTATAATTAGGGTGAAAATAAAAAATAACGATTCTGTACTTATATATAGGAACCTACATGGAATTCTGCATATACATCAGAGTCGTTAAATTTATTCAGGGACATTCTTTCTATAGTTTTTATTTCCTCAGGAAAAACGTGTATACCATCTACAACGTGAATGTAAATGATGAAAAAGAATTCTCTAGGAATTATTAATTTTGAAATATTGTTTGGAGCAGCGAGATTTGAAACAAACTTAAGAATTGAAATACTAAGGCGCTTCAATACTTGCTTATCCAGATAGTCATTATCTGTATCGATAACTTATACTTTTCAATTGTTGATATTTTATCATTTCATAATATCAGAAACGTTTGAAAAAATAAACAGTAATATAGTATATTCTTTCTGTAAGAAAAATACTCTGGACAATTATCATTTAAATTCGCATATTTATTTATTTAGAAAATACAGGGATACAAACAGAAACAATTCCAAAACAGTATCCACTCTGTAAAAATGAAAAATCAATTTCAGTTAACAGACAAAGTAAGGACTTAAGTACACCCCAAAACACAGTTCAATACATTCAGATAAAAAACAAAAGGGAGAAACAGTCAAGTAATGCATCATGATATTCATACAGTAACACTTTTGAGTTGTTTTTTGAAATTTTTCAAGGAGGATTCATAAAAATTTAAAGATGTGCCATGTAGATTACATATTTTTTGACATCTCACTAATGGTGAGTTCATGCCAATATTTGTTCTCCTGAAGGGAATGTTGAACATTTCATGCTGTCTAGTTGTACGATTAGGTACATTAAAATCTAATGATGTTAGTAATTCGGTTGAATCGATATGCGAACTCATTATTTTGAATAAAAATAATATGTCATTTTTGTTCCTACGACCAATCAGACTGACAATATTACACTCCTTTTGTATTCCAGAATAGTTACTGTTGGCAATAGTGATATTAGTTTTACGAGCTAAGTGTCTCAAAAATTTATTCTGTACTCTTTGCAGCCTATTTATGTATTTAGAGTAAATCGGATTCCACACGACGAAGGCGTAACAGAGCTTGCTATCTATAAAAGCATAATAAAGTGAAATCAGAGATCGCACGTTTTTGAAACCTTTGCAGTTTCTTATGATGAAACCCATCATCCTCGAACAGTCGACTGCCACAGAATTCACATGATCGCTGAAACTTAAATTCTGGTCAATAAACACTCCCAAATCTTTTACGGTTTGTACTTTTTTTATGTAGTTTCCATCAATGTTATATTGGTATGAAATCTTCGACCTATTCCTTGAGAAAGATATGTAATTACATTTTGAAAAATTTATGAATATGTTGTTCTGAGCACAATATATTGCGATACGATCAAGATCACTTTGAATTCTCCGGCAGTCCTCCAACGTCCGCAAGCGAAGAAAAAGCTTGAGGTCATCAGCGTATAGTAGCACGAGTGAGTACCTCAAACATCCGATAATGTCATTTATATATATTATAAAGAGAAGGGGACCTAAGTGACTTCCCTGTGGTACTCCAGATGTACTTATGTATTCGGCCGATTTATGTCCCTCCACCACCACCACCTGTTTTCTTCCGAATATGTACGTCCCAATATAATCAGGGAGACCGGGAGTTTCACAAACCTCAGCTAATTTATTAATGAGTAGTTTATGATCGATTTTGTCGAACGCTTTGCTGAAGTCCGTGTAGATCGCATCGACCTGATGTCCGGCATCCATAGATCGGGAAATATACTCCACAAACAGGGTAAGGTTAGTGTCAACCGAGCGTCCAGGGTAAAATCCGTGTTGTTGTGGGATGATAATTTTCTTAGTTTCGCTTAGAAGTATTCGATATATGATTTGTTCTAATATTTTTCCGAATATAGAAAGTTTGCAAATGGGTCGGTAGTTGTTCATTTCACTTTTTTTACCACCCTTGTATATGGGCACAACATGACTTAACTTCCAGACTGTGGGGTAATATGAAGAGAGAGACATATTATAAATGCTCGTTAATGGGAATGTCAAGGCATCGATACAGTTTTTTATGAAAATTGGGGGTATTCCGTCGGTCCAGGTGATTTGTTGATTTCAATATTTTGAAGGAGGTTACGTACTTCAGACTCATCAACGGCTATAGAAATTTTGGGATTTTTACGAAAGTGAAAGACAGTACCGTCTTTAGGTGTTTCAAAGGTACTTTTAAAGAAAGTGGCAAATAGTTCGCACACCTCTCTAGGTCCGTTAGCACTAGATGTCTCAAGCGTCATTTTTTTAGGAATGAACATTCTTGACTTCCGCCTGTTGGACATATACCTCCAGAAACCCTTTCCGTTATTGCTGCTGAGAATATCCGATTCCACACTTTGCAAATAAGTTGAATAGTCTCTACAAATTAAGTTTTTAGATGATTTTCTCAATATTGAGTAGTTGATGTAATCTGATTGGTTTCGAAATTTTTTGTATTTTTTGTGGTAATATAATTTTTGTTTTATGCATTTTATGGTATCCTTCCTGAAATAACTGAGGTACTTTGTATTGACTCTGAAGGTAGGAACATGTTTATCAATTAATTTACCTATCCTGTCATAGAAAATACTGACGGCATCATCAACGTTGAGACCGTCGAACAGCTCAACCCAATCGAGGCTAGAAAGCTCTCTGTTTATACAATCATAGTCAGCCCTTTTGAAGTTTTTAGTAAATTTTAAAGAACCGCGGAGAGGCTGATATCTCTGATATTTATAATGGAACTCAAGTGAGGGATGATGCCTGTCCTCCGGAACTAAAGGATCCTCAGATTTTGATACTCTATCTATAAAATTTTCGTTACAAAATATCAAGTCCAAAATTCTGTCTTTTGAGTTTCTTGTTGTACTAAACTGGTTGAAGCCAAAGAGCGAGAACAAGTCGATGAACTCCGCCGACTCATCACCCACATTAACTGGCACCAAATTGGGTGAGTCTACGGAATCAACCCAACCAACGTGTGGCAGATTGAAGTCCCCAACAACGATCACAGTATTATTTGATATAAGTTGTTGATTGGATTCAAAGTTATTCAAAAAACTATGATATGAAGATTTGTCACTGGGAGGAAGATATGCGCAAACTATGTACACCAACTTGTCACCTGATTTTATAGACACCCACACATCCTCTGCCGTCGACTGGAGCTCCGGGTGATGAGATGCATCCAAGGATGAATCTACCGCAACCAGGACACCACCACCATCCTTCTTGACGGAAACTGCATCCCCGCGGTCACGCCTGAATACCTGATATCCACCGGGAAACAGCTCCCCAGACAGGACACCACCCTTGAGCCAAGTCTCCGTCAGACATATTACATTGTAGTCAGTAGAAACGACATTATGAAAGAACTGCACAGTTTTAGATCTGAGTCCTCTGGTGTTTTGATAATAAAGTTTGATATTGGACGATTCCATGGGAATGAAGGGTCTATGTTGATCTTTTTTCTTAGGCTTTTGATTTCATCTACTTGAGATGAAGAAGGTTATCATGTGATCTTATCTGTAGTACACGTGAACTGTCGTCTTTTCTCATGTAAATATTGCAGTTCTTGATCCAAACATATTTATAATTTTTGGACTTTGCCGTTTCTCGAGCTTCTTTGAATAAGAGTTTATTGTTTAATGTAAGATGTTCATTAATGTACAGATGATCGGATACACCGTCCACCTTGATTGAGTTCGACTTAATTTTAGACCTGGACTTTGTTTGTTTAACGGCTGCTAACAGATTTTCCTTATTCCTTCTTGAGTGCAGTTTAACTACAATGTTTTTTATTTGGCTGGAACCATTCTTATTGATAGGGACCCGGTGAATATCATCGATGTCACTGGCATTCATCTTACAGTTTAGACTTTCGGTTATTTTCTCAAATATTTCTACCAAGTTTTCGTTTCTCACCTCTGGGACCCCAACAATTTCCAAGTTATTGATACGAGACATCTGTTCCATATCAGTGAGCCTTCTATTCACCTGATCCAGCTCAGCCCTCAACCTCTTGTTCTCTGCGACGACATCATCGATCTTAGAGATGCTCTTCCTCATTTCTTTGAGTTGAGCTTCAAAATCCGTTATTTTGTTCGAACAAAAATTAACAGACGTTAGTAGCTCTGTTTGTTGTGACCGTATGCTTTGAAGATCAGCCCTCATTGCTCCGATCGCCGCTACTAGATCCACCTCATCCTCCGGTGCGTGGATCGCCGAAGTCGTTGCCACCCTAGGACCCGCGGTAAACCTTCTCGGGGAATCCAATGTGCGACAATCCGAACATGCCCAGGTGATTCCTTCAGACCGCAATGCAATAAATACTTCATGTGTCATCAATAAACAAGACTGGTGATAAGATCGCTTACAAAAACCATGACACTCGAGGCCGGGATTCTTGCGACCTACCGGCTTATTACAAATTTTGCAATTTTTCGACATAGTGCTGTTTTACACGAGGAACTAGACAAAGAACAAAAAATGATCCTTTCAACTGGGGGGATTTTTACTATAAGTTTTCACTGTTAACGTCTTTCGAAAGGTCGAATTATCTCGGAGCGAAACAACATACGTCCTCACCGCCGAAATCCGTTACGATTTTGTTGTTGTTATGTTTCATAAACTCATAATTATATAAAACACTCTATAATTTTAGGTATTTTTAGTGTTAGGCTCAAGTATCACAAAATAACAAAATATTTTATATGTTCTTTTTAGGTATCATAAATAATGGATTGAACACAATAAGTAAAATATCGCAGGAATTTGGACAGGTTGAAAAACAATCTCTTATGAATTCGCCAACGTTTCGGAACTATTTTGTTCCTTTCTGAAGGCTCATCATACAACTAATAAAAGTAACACTTTAAAATTGGTCATAGGAAGTTAAGGATAAATCAACAAACAGTTCGACGTGTGACAGTTAAATTGAACGAATGTAATACGTTGATTCCATAGAAATTTTAAGTCACAGCAATCTAATATCGAATCAGACGACGGAACGGGCAATTGGGTGGTGGGGTGTTAGGGAGGGATGGTAGAGGGGCTATATAACAGCGGAGTAGATGTACAAAGTATTCCGTTGTGAATGTGCTTCGTGCTGCAAATATTGTGTTGTGGTTTACATTTTTTAACTTTGATAATATCGAATTTTATCGTTTCATACTTAAATATTTTTTTCATTGTGGAAGACGAGATGGACAGAAAGAAGATCTTGAGAATGGGATTGGAAAAATTGAAGTCTAAACATATTGACTTGAGGAGAACATTTCAAATCAGGAATTTTCTGAAGTCACATGTAGGAGAACGAAAAAGAGGAAAAGTTCCGCAGAAAAAATCCGACACTCACGCTGCAAGAAGAGAAGGTTATCAAGATGAACATAGCCAAAAAGTCGTGAAGAAAATAAATTCCGATGTTGGAGAAAAAAAGCAGTATGTGTCGAACGGAAATCTGAGAAAACGCTTGACGAGGTCTTTCATTCTGAAGGAGATTCTGAATATGACATCTATTAGAAGAAAAGAAGATCCTAATATCAAACTTTTCAATGTGAATGACTACATTGAGATTTTTAGGAAGAAGGAGAAACCTATAAAATGAAAACTTTTGTAGGATTTGTAACTCCAGCCTGCGCTCTATATTCAAAATGAAATATTAACTTCGAAAAAAATTGAAAATTGTTAGATGTAGAGAAGACAACAGTACTGTTTTAAGTACTATGCGTAAAAGACTGAACGCTCCTTGACCTGCGATCAAGAAATAGAAAATTCATAATATTGGAGTGCAAGTCTGATATTTGAATTTACAGCATATTCTTAATGAAACATTAATTTTGAAAACAAATAAAAAATGATAGGGGATCATAAAAGTTAACAGTTAGAACTGTTTCAAGTACTATGCAAAAAAAAATCCACTGAACGCTTCTTGACCTGCAATCAAGCAATAGGTTATGTATGAATTCAGAGTGCAAGTCTGATATAATGAATCATTTATGATATAGAGTGTATTCTAAATGAAACATTAGGTTTGAAAAAAAATTAAAAATTGTTAGGTGTACTCAAAAGACAACGTTAGGTCCCGTTCCAAGTACGGTATAAAAAAAATTAAAACTTCAAAATATGAATAATGAGAAAACAATATAAAAAATTACGGTGCGTAGCGTAGCGTCAGATCTATGACGCCATTATAACTAGTGAAACTGAAAAGAGCAAATTTTTCTAATTATCTGTAGGATATAAATAGTAGATGAATCCCTAGAACAATGTTCTTGAATGACAAAAAAAAGCAGGATTGGAAATTATCCTGGTTATAGTGAACCAATGTCTCAATAAATGAAAGGATGAAATAACTCAAAACAAACGAAATTAATTCAGGAACATAATACACATTGATATAAAAGTGGACAAACAAATCAACAGTTGTTGGTTTTCATATATCTGAGTTGATTTCGTTTATTTATCGCCCTTATTCGAAGGCTCACTTATTTGATATCCTCCTACTTAATTTTTGCTGATAATTAGTATATCTAGTCATATTTTGAAGTTTAAATTTTTTTTATACCGTACTTGGAACGGGACCTAACGTTGTCTTTTGAGTACACCTTACAATTTTTAATTTTTTTTTCAAACCTAATGTTTCATTTAGAATACACTCTATATCATAAATGATTCATTATATCAGACTTGCACTCTGAATTCATACATAACCTATTGCTTGATTGCAGGTCAAGAAGCGTTCAGTGGATTGTTTTTGCATAGTACTTGAAACAGTACTAACTGTTAACTTTTATGATCCCCTATCAATTTTTATTTGTTTTCAAAATTAATGTTTCATTAAGAATATGCTGTAAATTCAAATATCAGACTTGCACTCCAATATTATGAATTTTCTATTTCTTGATCGCAGGTCAAGGAGCGTTCAGTCTTTTACGCATAGTACTTAAAACAGTACTGTTGTCTTTTCTCTACATCTAACAATTTTCAATTTTTTTCGAAGTTAATATTTCATTTTGAATATAGAGCGTGGGCTGGAGTTACAAATCCTACAAAAGTTTTCATTTTACAGGTTTTCCTTCTTCCTAAAAATCTCAATGTAGTCATTCACATTGAAATGTTTGATATTAGGATCTTCTTTTCTTCTAATAGATGTCATATTCAAAATCTCCTTCAGAATGAAAGACCCCGTCAAGCGTTTTCTCAGATTTCCGTTCGACACATACTGCTTTTTTTCTCTAACATCGGAATTTATTTTCTTCAAGACTTTTTGGCTATGTTCATCTTGATAACCTTCTCTTCTTGCAGCGTGAGTGTCGGATTTTTTCTGCGGAACTTTTCCTCTTTTTCGTTCTCCTACATGTGACTTCAGAAAATTCCTGATTTGAACTGTTCTCCTCAAGTCAATTTGTTTAGACTTCAATTTTTCCAATCCCATTCTCAAGATCTTCTTTCTGTCCATCTCGTCTTCCACAATGAAAAAAATATTTAAGTATGAAACGATAAAATTCGATAGTATCAAAGTTAAAAAATGTAAACCACAACACAATATTTGCAGCACGAAGCACATTCACAACTGAATACTTTGTACATCTACTCCGCTGTTATATAGCCCCTCTACCATCCCTCCCTAGCACCCCACCAACCAATTGCCCGTTCCGTCGTCTGATTCGATATTAGATTGCTGTGACTTAAAATTTCTATGGAATCAACGTATTACATTCGTTCAATTTAACTGACACACGTCGGACTGTTTGTTGATTTATCCTTATCTTCCTATGACCAATTTTAAAGTGTTACTTTTATTAGTTGTATGATGAGCCTTGAGAAAGGAACAAAATAGTTCCGAAACGTTGGCGAATTCATAAGAGATTGTTTTTCAACCTGTCCAAATTCCTGCGATATTTTACTTATTGTGTTCAATTAATTATTTATGATACCTAAAAAGAACATATAAAATATTTTGTTATTTTGTGATACTTGAGCCTAACACTAAAAATACCTAAAATTATAGAGTGTTTAATATAATTATGAGTTTATGAAACATATGCGAATTTAAATGATAATTGTCCAGAGTATTTTTCTTACAGAAAGAATATACTATTATATATTACTGTTCATTTTTTCAAACGTTTCTGATATTATGAAATGATAAAATATCAACAATTGAAAAGTATAAGTTATCGATACAGATAATAACTATCTGGATAAGCAAGTATTGAAGCGCATTAGTATTTCAATTCTCAAGTTTGTTTCAAATCTCGCTGCTCCAAACAATATTTCAAAATTAATAATTTCTAGAGAATTCTTTTTCATCATTTACATTCACGATGTAGATGGTATACACGTTTTTTCTGAGGAAATAAAAACTATAGAAAGAATGTCCCTGAATAAATTTAACGACTCTGATGTATATGCGGAAATCCATGTAGGTTCCTATATATAAGTACAGAATCGTTATTTTTTATTTTCACCCTAATTATACGGAGCACTACTATCTACTTCATGAATTTCATTTTCAATGTCTTAACCGAGAAACCGAAAAATTTTGAGTATATAATAATGAATAAATAAATAAATAAATAAATAAATAAATCAATAATTAAAATGAAATATTCTCATATTATAAGAGCTAAAAACTTGGTTTCTTAAAAAACGGCATGGATTCCCCATCGAGTAACATGTGACTCTGGTGACATGACATTGAATTTTCCAAGATTTCCAGCTTTCAGTATGCTTCAACGATAGAATGGTCCAACATTCAGGAATTGTTGTCGAAGTCATAATGTATTTTAAACAGCATATCCACCAAAAAATTCTTTCGTTTCGTACTTTCATCGAAAAAAATTTGTTCAAATGAAAACCTCTATTTTAGTCGAATTATGATCCATCTTATCCTTATTATGCCCAAAATTGACAAGGTATTCCTGGATACGGAATATTCTGCTATAGTTTTTTAAAATGGGGAATTATACGGAAATAACTTGATATTAGTCCGAAAGTCACACTAAAACATTTGTAAGGCCTCACTATCTCCAAAATTTAAGACGAAATTCGGAAATTATATTTCTGTTATGTTTCTGACAGATACCACAGAACCAACGACAGTCATAGAGTGCCACGAAAAAGGTTATGTCAAACGGATCAAAGATCACACGCACTTCGGTCCATAGCTAGGGACGACACCGGTCACGGAGCGTAACGCAGAGCGCAGAGTATGGATCATGGATCATGGATCGGAGAGAACCACTATACATGGAAGGAGCGCCTACCGGACGATTACTGAACTACGTCTGTGAGCAGATCCGGATATCACTTCTATTGTACTGTTTAGATTAGGATGAGAACTCTGTAAGGGTGAGATAACGAGCACTTAACCGACTTGAATTTCCGATTAATTTTTCTTTTTTTTTTGATGGGCCAGTTACCCCTTATTAAATTGAACTTGTGTCTTCAACGCAACTTCAATTTTTCCCAGGGGAGGGGGATGTAACGATACTTGATTGTTTTTAATAAAAATCAAGCCTCGTTTTAAATATCCGTTTCCCTGAATTTTCCAGTTGAAACAATGCAACACCGTCTGATGGAGATTTCAGTTTCAATATAGTTATTCCGTTTCATTTTGGAAATATTTTTCAGAATTCTGATTATTAAATTCAAATTCCGTATAATTGAAATTTCCATCAATAATCCGCCGTAAGAATCCAAAATAAAGAAAAAGTGTCTTTCTGCATTCGGCGTTGTTTTTCCGTCCACAAAAACACACCGAATTCAGTATAAAACATCGTGGATTGCAGATAACGACAGTTTCTTTTACCGATAAAGAGATAACCGCCACCGAGAATATTTCTTCTGGGGAGAATATTCGAGAATTCCGAATTTGGAGTGCAATTTTGATCACGTGACCGTCCACATGTTGGAGAGTTAATAAATAGGACCGCACCACCAGACGAGAATTAATTCATGATTATTCATTCGGTAGTCATCCTGCGATTCTGTTTTCAGTCTTAATTCGGTAGTGATTCTCTTCTTGATTTCTTCGTGATTCTTTAATTCATTTCCGCTTTAATTAAGTCTATCTTCCTATTAAAGTTTTCCTTTGCTTTTCTTTATTTTTTTTTGCTAAGTGGTGGTGTGACCGTACCGGAACAAACTGTAAGTCTCTTCTTGATAAAGCATACTTCGTGATTCAAAGTTGCATTCTTTTATTTGTTAAATTGTGTTAATCCTTGTTGTTAATCCTCCTGTTTAACGCAGACTTCTGTCGCCTGGCTATCTGGTGACGGAAACCAATCGGCAGAAGTCTCGAAGTTTTTCTACTGGTAATGCTTGGCGTGTGACACCCAAGGTTGCCACAGAAAGACCGCAGTAACTTATACCTACTACCCCTGTTGTGTTCCGTGTAGATCTCCCGTTTACCGCAGACTTCTCTCGCCTGGTTATCTGGTGACAGAAACCAATCGGCAGAAGTCTCGAAGTTTTTCTGCTGGTAATGCTTGGCGTGTACACCCAAGGTTGCCACGGAGAGACCACGATAAACTACCCCGTTATCCTGTAAATTGTTGCATGGTGTTTCACCTGCATCAGCCCCGTCCCGTTTATTAAATAGTTTCAAATTCTGATTGGCCTGTACACTGAAAATCACTGGAAGTGCTCGGGATCAAACCCATTGCTAAATTAACCGATTACAGAGACTTGGATCTTTCTGAGACACCTGGTTGCTGTAAATTTTGTATAAACCCCGTACATCCGTCATTGTCTCGGAAGGAATCAAAGTAACTGCTATTAATTGTTTGCTTTCTTTAATACCTGATAGTTTGACTGAATATAGTTGATTTGAATATTCTTTGATTCATTGACTTCACTTTCTGATCACCGTGACAAGTTATTACATTTCTGTTTTCCTTAATTTTGAAATTGGTCATCAGCTGAATATATTTCTTGACTTGGAAATAACTGTACGGTTCACTGTAAGTTAGATTGTTGTAATAAATTCGGTTTTAAAGCACTTGTTATCGCTACCACCTTAGATAAACCCGAACTCTGTCTCCGACTAGTAGATACCTGGGTGGGTTTGCTATTTCTCCCTATTGAAAGAATAGCTGGCGCTCGAGATTAAACCCTTTTTCCCGACCAAACCCGTTACAGTCTGTTCGAATTTTTTTTTTTCTTCTTCTTCTTCTTCTTCTTTTTGTAGATTTATTCCCGGTAACGGGATTCAGCAATGAATGAATGAATGAATGCCTCCCTACACTAGGAGATGTCTCCCTACACTAGGACCCTGTCGATACGAAAGAACGTAAGAACTTAATCCTCACCATATAAGGAAGAATGAGTGACAAACATTGTATCACAAAAGATGGTTTTATACATACCCAGTTCTTCGGGGGGAACTATTCAAATCTAACGTGAATCCACCAAATCTTTCCAAGCTCGAATATGCAATTAGACAACCAGAACCTCGGTTCTATCACAATCAACGTAGGATGCTCTCAACTAATGCTTCCAATCAACGAATTTCACGGCAATAGCTAGGAGAGAAAATAACACACAATAAGGAATTTGCCGAACAACGTACGACGAACATACCTTTATGAAGAAAAACTACACGTGCCACAGCGAAGAAAACTCTCGATCAATCCTCCTTAAGGAGATACGCCAATATAGAATCCAAATAAACCAGTTCGGCAGGTGATCACACAGATATCCGAAGATTAATCCCACAAATGGACGATTTTAATTATCGAAAACTCCAGAAATTCCTGATGGATACCTCCAAACTTACAAAATGGCTAATCACATAGAAAACTCATCTGACGCTGTCTAACCTTCAAAATTCTGTGAGCACGGAAAACTAAACTAAAACGTCAAGATCTAACCCCACTTGACCGGTAGCGGTAAAATAACAGTAGGCCGATCGCCCCACATCGACATAACCTGCAAATTCAATTCGTACCGTATTTATTGATGGTTTTTGAAACCGTTACAACTCTCCCTTACGATAAAAAAAAAACACAGCATACCCCGCCGAAGGTATCCAGACATTGAAGAGCCTCCAACCATCACATTAAACGACATGAAAAAGTGAAAGATATCTGACCACTGAAGGTGACCAGATACCGTCATGAAAAAGTGAAAGATATCTGACCACTGAAGGTGACCAGATACCGACAGGTCCAGCTAAAACAGGAAAAGTACCGACTCAACTAAAAAGAAAACTAAGAAAGGGCCGAAATTTTTATGTAATACTTTTTTTTCAAGAACTAAAAAGAGAACTTCTCCGCAGCCCGAGTCGAAGACCACGGAAAAGGCGCTGGACCTGGAGGACTTCATTTATTCTCAAAGTCGCAACCTCAACGACTCCCACCACAACCTTAGGAAGTGATGTCACAATCGGGTGTCACAATCGGGAAAACGACAAAATCGGGAAAGATAGTCAAAATCGGCAGCACGGTGGTCCTCGTGGGCAAAGAGCAACGGCTCAGTGCACGACCAACCGCAAGTCTTGACTCGTCGGGAGTCCTACGGTAATACAAAAAAAAAAAATAATCTTTAGTCAAAATCGGGAAGTTAGCTTTAAATCAGGGGTCCTCGTGGGCAAAGAGCAACGGCTCAATGCACGACCCGCTGAGAGTCATAACTCGTCGGGAGTCTTACGGCAGTTATCGTTTCAAAATCGGTAAGAAGGGTCGCCTCAGGCAACACACGTCGCAAATCCGCCGAAGCGAAGGCAAACCCAAAACGGACAATCCAAAAAGAAAAAAAAACGATGTACCCAAAATCGGGAAGGTAAGTGTTAACCAAGACACGTCATAATCCGGTAAAGAAATTAGCAATCAAAATTGGGATAGGTCACCTCAAACAACATAGATACGTTGCGAATCCGCCAGTAGCGAAGGTAGACCAAATACGCATCAAAATCGATAAACGGAAATATCAAGGAACGTCGAATTATCAGCAATCAAAATCAGAAGGAAAAGTCACCTCAGACAACAACGTTGCGAATCCGCCAGCAGCGAAGGTAGACCAAATCCACATCAAAATCTATATCGATAAAGGAAAATATCAAGGAACGTCAAAATCGGAACCGAAACGTCAAAATCGAAAACACAAAGGCTCAAGGTCACACTCAATCTAAAAATCTCCCTACCCCGACAAACGATCTACCTGAGGGCAAGTGAAGGAAAATACAACAGCGATGGTACTGCCGTGGCCTGGAATGTACCATAGATGATGAGGGGAATTCCCGCCACTGGATAGGGGTAGTGACCACCCTCGTCAATTTATGCATAAGCAAGGGACAGCTATCCTCTGCCCCGAGTCCGAGACGAGACTAGTCTGACAGGTGTCCAGTTGCTTGTTGGTCCGGTGGGTGAGATTTCAAATCCTTAACATGCCAAACACCCTGGTATTTACCATCCTCACCCTGCAATTCATAGGTCCAAGGGGAGACTCGCTTCGAGACCAAGAAAGGCCCAACATACTTCGGTGCCAACTTAGCTGAAAAATACTTCGCCGCATCGGACAACACCTGATTCCTCCTCCACACCAATTGGTTAACCGTATACTGAACATCCCGTCGTCGAAGATTGTATGTGCGGCTATTGGTTTCGTACGCTCGCGACAACTTTCTCTGGACATCCGCGTACAGCCTCGCGAAGGCTTGTTCGCGCTCCTTAGTCAAGGCTGATCTGTCGAACTGAATCCGATCAGGGCAGGCGTTTTCACCCTTTAATGAAATTTCTCTTCCGAAGACAATCATATTTGGGGAATGACCGGTTACTTCATGCTTTGAGGAGCGAATGGCCAAACCAACCTGGCTCAACTGTCTATCCCAACCTCTCTGATCTTCTGAAAGATATGACCTCAACATAGTTTTAATAACCCTATTAATTCTCTCGACCGGATTCGCTTGAGGATGATATAAGGCCGTATACTGAATGTTAACATTATAAGACTTTAGAAAATTAGTAACTTCCTTGGAACGAAACTGCACGCCATTATCCAAAATGCTGGAATTTGGACACCCAAAGATAGGAAAAACATGGGTATCCAATATCTTCACATCGCCGATGCGGTAGCGAAACGTAACGGGAACAGTAGAGGGAACTTACTGAAACAATCAGCGATGACAAAAATATATTGGTTACCTGAGCGAGTTCGAGGCAAAGGTCCAACCAGATCGGCAGACATAAGTTCGAATGGTCGATGGATTGCTACCTGTTTAGAGAGCATGAAACCAGGAGGTTTTCGCTGCTCCGGTTTGATGGCATGACAAGTGATACATCGACGAATAAACGAGGCTACGTCGGATCGCATTTTGGGCCAATAATAGCGCTCGGCCAACTTATGATAGGTCTTATACACGCCAACATTCAAAAGTGATTCGTGAACCTTTCCAATTAAGGCCCTCCGATCAGGTCGCGGAACAACTTCTCTCCAGTAGTCAGCAGGAGATGCCAATTCGGGAATGCGGGGAGTGACATTTTTGAAGAGTTTACCCTGGATCAACTGCCATGAAGGGAAACGGTGCGGGGTCTTGACTATCCCGTCCAAAAGCTTCCTGTACCACGGGTCCGAGGAACAACCCAAGGCGGTGTCGACGGTATCGAGTACGGGTACCGACCTAGACAAAACGTCAGGTACGATGTTATATTTACCTTTTCGATGAATAATGGTATAATCATATTGTTGGAGCCGGATCGCCCAACGGGCTAGTCGACCAGAAGGTGACTCCAATCGGTCCAGCCAGAGCAAAGATGCATGATCGGTGATCACTGTGAAATGGGTGCCTTCAATATACGGCCGCAGCTTTTCAATCGCCCATAGAACGGCAAGACATTCACGTTCCGTGGTGGTATAGTTGCGCTCTAACCGAGTAAAAGACCTAGAAAGATAACATATCACCTTTTCTCCATCCTCTTGTTGTTGAGTAAGGACTGCACCTATTCCATAACCTGAAGCATCACACTGTATAGTGAATGGCTTCGAGAAATCAGGACAAGACAACACAGGGGGACCAATCAACCGCTCCTTCAAGTTATTCAGAGCCTCATCACATTGGACACTCCACTTGAAAGGTCTACCCTTTTTTAATAACTCCGTCAGAGGAGCAATAAGATCCGCAAAATTTGGTACGAATCGTCGGTACCATGAAGCTAGTCCCAGCAGACGTCGAACCTCCGAGACACTTGTGGGCACCGGTATGTTCAAGATGGCTTGGACCTTAGCTGGATCCATTCTTAACCCTGTAGAATCCACCACATATCCCAAATACAAAAGTTCCGGTCGGCAGAAATGACACTTTTTCTTAGAAACCGTTAAATTGGCAGCCTTCAGGCGCTTGAAGACCTCCTTCAATACCTCAACATGCTTCTCAAAGGTATCCGTGATGATAATGATGTCGTCCAAATAGACGAATACATAAGGCTCCAGATCGGGACCAAGGAGTCTGTCAACCAAACGCTGGAAGGTGGCTGGACTATAAGATAATCCCATAGGCAAGCGAAGGAAGTGGAACAGACCTCTATTGGGAACTGTAAAGGCAGTCAGAGGGCGAGAAGATTCCTCCAGGGGCACCTGAAAATATGCCGACTTGATGTCCATTGACGATAGGAACTTGGCATTGCGAAGTCGATCCAAAGTGGCATTTATATAGGGGAGGGGATACGCATCTTTTTCCGTAACCGCGTTTAGTTTCCGGTAATCGACGCAGAACCGGTACGAGCCATCCTTCTTTTTCACGAGAAGAATGGGAGATGACTAGGGGCTGGTCGAGGGCTCGACAATACCTTGCTCGAGCAATTTATCCAACTCAGCATCAATATGACCCTGCATCACCGGACTAACCGGATAATACCTCTGTTTGATGGGACGACAAGAAGTTTTTATCTCATGCTCCTCCAAATTAGTACACCCCAACTCATCACCCATGTCCCTGAAAGCCTCCTGCACAACCTTATTCAAAATTCTGGTCTGGTCGGGCGTCAGATGTTCCTCCGAGGCAATTGCACCCACAGACACATCAGCATCACGCCGGAAGACCCAGTTCCCTCCATGAAGATCCGGTACGATACCAAACTTCCTCCAGAAATCAACGCCCAAAATCAAGGTGTGCGGCAAATCTGGAACCACCAAGGCTGAAATCATCCTAACCCGATTCTCAAGCTTAATTGGCAGATCAACCGAACCGATACTTGGACAACTTTGACCATTAGCGACCCTACAAGAAGCAACATTATCAGAATTGATCTTAAGCTTCAACTTTTTCAATATATCCCATCCTGGACCTCCTATAATCGTGCTCGAAGCACCCGAATCTAATAAACCTAAGAATTCAACATCAAGAACCGAAACAGACAAATATGGACGTTCATCATTATGCGCATGCGCCAACACATAATCTAGGATGGCTTTCTGACGTCGAGGCAAACGAACAGTGGCAGTCGATTGAGGGAAGGCACACGTACTGCCATGAGAGGTCTTCCCCATCAGTTTTCCGACGGCTTACACCCCGGACAAGTCCGAACAGTGAAATCTGGACGACCGCAGCGGAAGCAATACTTCTTCCTCGCCGAGCGGCAGTCCCTAGCGGCATGACCAGGCTGCCGGCAATTCCAACAGGTCAAAACTGCATTCACCTGAGGAGAAGAGGAGGAGGGGGTTTCGGCATATACGTAAGCCAGATCTGGCTCTACCAAAGAGCTTCTATTTCGTGGAGGGGGGACATATGATTCAATTGACTCTTTGCGAGCCTCCAGTTGTCTTCCGATATCCAGAAGTTGCGAGATTGAGGTTATGTTGGTCAAACCTATCTGACTCTGATAGCAAGGGGAAAGATTACGGAGAAGGATCTTCAGTCGGACATCGTCATTAACAGGGACAGTGAGGCGCTTGAACAGGTTATCCATCATGGCAAGGTACAAACCTATGTTCTCGTCAGGACCTTGAGTTCGGCGCTTAATTTCATTGAAAAGTTTCTCGTTATAATTGGGGGGTAAAAACTGTTTCCGTAATTCCTCCACTAATTGAGACCAGGTTGATACGGTGGCCCGAACCGATCTGAACCAGATAAGAGCCTTACCTTCAAAAAGATCGCTAGCAGACGAAAACAACTGCTCTTTAGTAACGTTCCGTGAAATGCACAATTCCTCCACATTTTCTAGGAAGGAGCTCAGAGAGCACCTATCATTATTCCCACTGAATTTAGTGATACTCCACTTAGCCACCGATACAGAAGGGGCCCTACAATTATGGACGGCAACCGGTGCCGCGGATTGGTGAGCGATGTCACTATCTATATCAACATCCGACCCAGATTCCGAAGCTGAATCCGATGCATCAACCGAGGCCATCAAAGTGCTCAACTCCAAAGGGGTTTGTGCCTGCAACGAAAATCTTCGATATTTCCTGGCGCGCGCACGTAACTCCGACTCTAGCCCAATAATCTGCGCCAAATATCCCGACCTGAGAATTTGTTCCGTCTCAGAGAGTGCTTGATGATGATGATTCTCCTTCAGTACTTCGGAACGCTGTTCGGTGGGTACGCATAATTTCCAGGGTTGTCCAGTTCCAATTTCTTTGAAGTCTGATGCATCCCAAAAATGTCGAAACAGTTTCTCATCGATTATGGCATAATCTGGGAAATTTCCTGGATCCTTCTGAACCTCCTGTAGTTTCCTGTTGTACCATCGGCAGTGAATTTCCACTTTGGCCAGGTATACGGAATCTACGGACAGTAACGGTTCAGGAGACGGGCTGTCAGCAGGTGTATTCAGGGATTTTCTCCGGCCCTGTACCTCAACAGCTTTTCCAATTTCCGGTGTTGGTTTGGCAATCAGTCGACCTTCCAGGTAACAGTCGGCGGTACTGAGGTTAATGGAAAAATTGAACCTTCCTAGTACGTCCATTCCTAGTATGAGGTCTACTGGTAAATCAGGCACCAACAAAAATTTAATGTCGGTCAAGGAATAATCAGCCAGGTGGACGGCGGTAGTGTAGAGTTTGGGTGTTGTCGTGGGTTGACCATTTGCGACCACCACGAAACCATTCTCAACATGTTGTCCGGTGATTCCCTTGCTTTCACATTGTTTTGCCACTTTCCGACTTACGAAACTCTTCGTGGCTCCAGTGTCAACTAATGCTTTGTAGTGCTCTCCGGCTATCTTAACTTCGACAAGCGGTCGGTTATCATTCCAGGCAGTCGATGTCATGGGAGTCAGTGTGTTGGGAGATATGGTCGACTCCTTCTCCATACCTCCGTCTAGTTTTCCGGACGGCAGGGACAATCTCGTGAGAGAATGTTCTTCTTCTGGCAACGAGAACAGAACAACCTCGGTCGTCCTCGACATTCTCGCCGCATGTGGCCGTATTCACCACATCGGAAACACTGTGTTTGGAAAGATACTTTCCTTGTCGGTGGGTCAGTCCGGTTTCCTTGTGTTTCCTGTCGGTCTCCTTGTTGGTTTGATCGTCGTGTTGGTGTAGGTGATGGAGCTCGGTTGGGTGAACCTGTATTTTGCTTGTCGACTCGTGCCGTTGGTCGATCCGGTCTTGGCTGGGTGTTTCTAGGTGGTGACGGCGGTGTTTGTGGTCTGTTGTGACCTACTGGTACTGGTGGTTCTGAGTTTCCTGATATGTTTTCGGTGTCCAAGGAGAAACTGGCCTGTTGTCGGTTTTGTTGGGACGGACGATACGTCAGGTGGGGCTCGTCAAGAAGACCTGGTTTCGACGGTGGCCTGGTGTACTGGCTCATTTGCCACTGTACTAACTCGAAAACCTTTCCTTTTCGCAGGAGCTCATCGTAGGTGTTAGTCTCCTGGAATGCTAAGGCCTGTTGTAGGGTCGGTAATAGCCTCTGCCTGATGATTCGGATTTGTTCCGATTCGGTTGGTCTACTGTATGTTAGCTTCTGGAACAAATTCTGCATTCGAGTGACGTACATCAGCAGCTTTTCATCAGGACCCTGCGTTCTCCTTTTTATTTCTTCCAACAGGTTCTCCTCATAGTTCACCGGTAAAAATGCTTCCTTAAGTTGCTCCTTGAAATCCTGCCAGTTCCTGAATGTACCCCTCCTGGGGATGAACCAATCCCTGGCATCCTTCCGCAGTAGCTCATAAACTGACTCGAACACTTGTTCTAGGGGCACCTTACGAGATTCGGCCAATCTCTCCACCTCCTCGATGAAGCCGCTCACACTACCTGTGCCACCAAATGAAATATTCCATTTGTGGACAGGAATGGTTGGCACCGGTGACGGTCGAGGTTCCGGTTCCAATGGTACTCTCTCTCTGGTCATGGTCCTGCCAGAGCTCACACAAGATGCAGGTAAGTGTGGAAAAGACACTCTGCGGGTAGAATTAATCCATCTTCTTAGTGTCGGATCTTCAGGTGATGCTGTCCCACAGTCCTGTGACTGTGTGACAGGTATTGCCGGCAACTGCCGCAGTAATGCTGTACATGTCCGCCTTGTCTCGTTCATGACATGTTCTAATGTTTTATTCCTTACAGGTGTACCAGTATGTAAGACATCAGCAGCTATCGGAAGATTGACCCCATCTCCAAGATCAATCAGGGATGTTTCAGCTCTTTCCGGGAACCTCCACATCCAAGAGGGACCGTTCCTGCTGACTGGATGGCTGTCCACGGGTGTTGCTACTACTCAGTTGCTTCAGCGTCTCCAAGGCCTTAGTTGTAGTCGCCTTCAGTTGTTTGATCAGTTGTAATTGTGCTTCATCGGAAGTGACAATAAATTTCAGTCTTCCCTGAATGTGTGTTAATCTTGTGAATATTCGCGAAAATTCGTTAGTCGCATTAGCGTGATTGAAATTCTGAAGTGCTTCCACTAGATCGGTGAGTTTATTTTGGCAAATGTCGATATCCAGTGTGGGGTTCATTGATGTGCAAGGCTGTAGCGGTATGTCTGACTGTAACACTTGTCGTAGTAGACTCCGCTTTGTCATCACAGTGCTTGGTATTGACTGTCCTCTCAGTTCTAGTTCATAAGTCAATTCATCACTGAGCAGCCTGTTCACATCCATGTTCAATGACATCTAGTTCAACTATCTTGCCACCCGACTCACGATCCAGTAACTCACACTCAATAAGTTCGATGCCCGGTATGAAATAATGTAAAGTTAAAGTTCAAAGCTAACACACGGAATAATTCAACACTGGTTATAATGTTTCAGTATCACTAAGTCCGATTAAATATCACTATCACTAAAGCCCGGATGAACAACTAACTCAATAAAATTCACTTAAGCTCGGATGAATAATCAATTCAAAAAAAAAAAATTTACTAAAGTCCGGATGGATAATTAATTCAACAGAATTCACCAAGGCCTGGATGAACAATCAACTCAATAAAATTCACTGAAGTCCGGATGAATAATCAATTCAAAAATTTACTGAAGTCCGGATGGATAATTAATTCAATAAAATTCACTGAGACCCGGATGAATAATTAACTCAATAAAATTCACTGAAGTCCGGATGAATACTAAAGTCGGGATGGATAATTAATTCAATAAAATTCACTGAGGCCCGGATGAATAATTAACTCAACAAAATTCACTGAAACCCGGATTAATAATCAATGTCCAATCGAGGAAGCACCTATTATTCTATAACTCACTATTTATCGGTCACTTGACAGCTCACTGTTAACCTAACACTTGTTCGAAGGAATAGGTTACCTGTCAACAAAATATTTCAGACCAAGTCCACTATCGGTTTTAACAGCCAAGAAAATTATATCGGTTCAGGTTCACTTACAGTTTTACCTTTCTGAAGTTATTTTCAGTTCAAGCTCACCTAATTCAAAGGGAATAATTCACCAACAGTGTATCAACGGTTTCAAATAAAATAATCAGAGAAACAACAAGTCCAATGCGGTTATAATCACAATAAACTATCAGAGTTATAATGAACACTTGTCAACCAGCAAATAAATCAAATGGGGAAAGGGAAAAGAAAACACAGTCAGTTTTATTATTCAAGTGAAAATCATAAGCGTGTGAAAATCATAAGTCAATTCAATATTGTGCGGTTATCAGAAATAGCTGGTTAACTGTTCGGTTCTGTTTAAGGTTACCAGTGATGTTCTATTATAACTCAAGATAGGTTAACTCAACGCAATCAGCAAATCGGTCACCCAACTGATCTAAATAAATTATATTTCAGAAATATAAGCCGGATAAAATATTTCTTGCAAGTCAACAGCTGAATAAATTGGTTTGTATGGTTCACCGTTCAAAACTATTCTCCTCGGTTAGATAAAAAAAAGTTATTCCAAAACTGAACCCGGTCTTAAGAGTCCCAACGCTCGGGCGTCAATTTTGTAACGGGTTTGGTCGGGAAAAAGGGTTTAATCTCGAGCGCCAGCTATTCTTTCAATAGGGAGAAATAGCAAACCCACCCAGGTACCTACTAGTCGGAGACAGAGTTCGGGTTTATCTAAGGTGGTAGCGATAACAAGTGCTTTAAAACCGAATTTATTACAACAATCTAACTTACAGTGAACCGTACAGTTATTTCCAAGTCAAGAAATATATTCAGCTGATGACCAATTTCAAAATTAAGGAAAACAGAAATGTAATAACTTGTCACGGTGATCAGAAAGTGAAGTCAATGAATCAAAGAATATTCAAATCAACTATATTCAGTCAAACTATCAGGTATTAAAGAAAGCAAACAATTAATAGCAGTTACTTTGATTCCTTCCGAGACAATGACGGATGTACGGGGTTTATACAAAATTTACAGCAACCAGGTGTCTCAGAAAGATCCAAGTCTCTGTAATCGGTTAATTTAGCAATGGGTTTGATCCCGAGCACTTCCAGTGATTTTCAGTGTACAGGCCAATCAGAATTTGAAACTATTTAATAAACGGGACGGGGCTGATGCAGGTGAAACACCATGCAACAATTTACAGGATAACGGGGTAGTTTATCGTGGTCTCTCCGTGGCAACCTTGGGTGTACACGCCAAGCATTACCAGCAGAAAAACTTCGAGACTTCTGCCGATTGGTTTCTGTCACCAGATAACCAGGCGAGAGAAGTCTGCGGTAAACGGGAGATCTACACGGAACACAACAGGGGTAGTAGGTATAAGTTACTGCGGTCTTTCTGTGGCAACCTTGGGTGTCACACGCCAAGCATTACCAGTAGAAAAACTTCGAGACTTCTGCCGATTGGTTTCCGTCACCAGATAGCCAGGCGACAGAAGTCTGCGTTAAACAGGAGGATTAACAACAAGGATTAACACAATTTAACAAATAAAAGAATGCAACTTTGAATCACGAAGTATGCTTTATCAAGAAGAGACTTACAGTTTGTTCCGGTACGGTCACACCACCACTTAGCAAAAAAAAATAAAGAAAAGCAAAGGAAAACTTTAATAGGAAGATAGACTTAATTAAAGCGGAAATGAATTAAAGAATCACGAAGAAATCAAGAAGAGAATCACTACCGAATTAAGACTGAAAACAGAATCGCAGGATGACTACCGAATGAATAATCATGAATTAATTCTCGTCTGGTGGTGCGGTCCTATTTATTAACTCTCCAACATGTGGACGGTCACGTGATCAAAATTGCACTCCAAATTCGGAATTCTCGAATATTCTCCCCAGAAGAAATATTCTCGGTGGCGGTTATCTCTTTATCGGTAAAAGAAACTGTCGTTATCTGCAATCCACGATGTTTTATACTGAATTCGGTGTGTTTTTGTGGACGGAAAAACAACGCCGAATGCAGAAAGACACTTTTTCTTTATTTTGGATTCTTACGGCGGATTATTGATGGAAATTTCAATTATACGGAATTTGAATTTAATAATCAGAATTCTGAAAAATATTTCCAAAATGAAACGGAATAACTATATTGAAACTGAAATCTCCATCAGACGGTGTTGCATTGTTTCAACTGGAAAATTCAGGGAAACGGATATTTAAAACGAGGCTTGATTTTTATTAAAAACAATCAAGTATCGTTACATCCCCCTCCCCTGGGAAAAATTGAAGTTGCGTTGAAGACACAAGTTCAATTTAATAAGGGGTAACTGGCCCATCAAAAAAAAAAGAAAAATTAATCGGAAATTCAAGTCGGTTAAGTGCTCGTTATCTCACCCTTACAGAGTTCTCATCCTAATCTAAACAGTACAATAGAAGTGATATCCGGATCTGCTCACAGACGTAGTTCAGTAATCGTCCGGTAGGCGCTCCTTCCATGTATAGTGGTTCTCTCCGATCCATGATCCATGATCCATACTCTGCGCTCTGCGTTACGCTCCGTGACCGGTGTCGTCCCTAGCTATGGACCGAAGTGCGTGTGATCTTTGATCCGTTTGACATAACCTTTTTCGTGGCACTCTATGACTGTCGTTGGTTCTGTGGTATCTGTCAGAAACATAACAGAAATATAATTTCCGAATTTCGTCTTAAATTTTGGAGATAGTGAGGCCTTACAAATGTTTTAGTGTGACTTTCGGACTAATATCAAGTTATTTCCGTATAATTCCCCATTTTAAAAAACTATAGCAGAATATTCCGTATCCAGGAATACCTTGTCAATTTTGGGCATAATAAGGATAAGATGGATCATAATTCGACTAAAATAGAGGTTTTCATTTAAACAAATTTTTTTCGATGAAAGTACGAAACGAAAGAATTTTTTGGTGGATATGCTGTTTAAAATACATTATGACTTCGACAACAATTCCTGAATGTTGGACCATTCTATCGTTGAAGCATACTGAAAGCTGGAAATCTTGGAAAATTCAATGTCATGTCACCAGAGTCACATGTTACTCGATGGGGAATCCATGCCGTTTTTTAAGAAACCAAGTTTTTAGCTCTTATAATATGAGAATATTTCATTTTAATTATTGATTTATTTATTTATTTATTTATTTATTTATTCATTATTATATACTCAAAATTTTTCGGTTTCTCGGTTAAGACATTGAAAATGAAATTCATGAAGTAGATAGTAGTGCTCCGTATAATTAGGGTGAAAATAAAAAATAACGATTCTGTACTTATATATAGGAACCTACATGGATTTCTGCATATACATCAGAGTCGTTAAATCTATTCAGGGACATTCTTTCTATAGTTTTTATTTCCTCAGAAAAAACGTGTATACCATCTACATCGTGAATGTAAATGATGAAAAAGAATTCTCTAGAAATTATTAATTTTGAAATATTGTTTGGAGCAGCGAGATTTGAAACAAACTTGAGAATTGAAATACTAATGCGCTTCAATACTTGCTTATCCAGATAGTTATTATCTGTATCGATAACTTATACTTTTCAATTGTTGATATTTTATCATTTCATAATATCAGAAACGTTTGAAAAAATGAACAGTAATATATAATAGTATATTCTTTCTGTAAGAAAAATACTCTGGACAATTATCATTTAAATTCGCATATGTTTCATAAACTCATAATTATATTAAACACTCTATAATTTTAGGTATTTTTAGTGTTAGGCTCAAGTATCACAAAATAACAAAATATTTTATATGTTCTTTTTAGGTATCATAAATAATTAATTGAACACAATAAGTAAAATATCGCAGGAATTTGGACAGGTTGAAAAACAATCTCTTATGAATTCGCCAACGTTTCGGAACTATTTTGTTCCTTTCTCAAGGCTCATCATACAACTAATAAAAGTAACACTTTAAAATTGGTCATAGGAAGATAAGGATAAATCAACAAACAGTCCGACGTGTGTCAGTTAAATTGAACGAATGTAATACGTTGATTCCATAGAAATTTTAAGTCACAGCAATCTAATATCGAATCAGACGACGGAACGGGCAATTGGTTGGTGGGGTGCTAGGGAGGGATGGTAGAGGGGCTATATAACAGCGGAGTAGATGTACAAAGTATTCAGTTGTGAATGTGCTTCGTGCTGCAAATATTGTGTTGTGGTTTACATTTTTTAACTTTGATACTATCGAATTTTATCGTTTCATACTTAAATATTTTTTTCATTGTGGAAGACGAGATGGACAGAAAGAAGATCTTGAGAATGGGATTGGAAAAATTGAAGTCTAAACAAATTGACTTGAGGAGAACAGTTCAAATCAGGAATTTTCTGAAGTCACATGTAGGAGAACGAAAAAGAGGAAAAGTTCCGCAGAAAAAATCCGACACTCACGCTGCAAGAAGAGAAGGTTATCAAGATGAACATAGCCAAAAAGTCTTGAAGAAAATAAATTCCGATGTTAGAGAAAAAAAGCAGTATGTGTCGAACGGAAATCTGAGAAAACGCTTGACGGGGTCTTTCATTCTGAAGGAGACTTTGAATATGACATCTATTAGAAGAAAAGAAGATCCTAATATCAAACATTTCAATGTGAATGACTACATTGAGATTTTTAGGAAGAAGGAAAACCTGTAAAATGAAAACTTTTGTAGGATTTGTAACTCCAGCCCACGCTCTATATTCAAAATGAAATATTAACTTCGAAAAAAATTGAAAATTGTTAGATGTAGAGAAAAGACAACAGTACTGTTTTAAGTACTATGCGTAAAAGACTGAACGCTCCTTGACCTGCGATCAAGAAATAGAAAATTCATAATATTGGAGTGCAAGTCTGATATTTGAATTTACAGCATATTCTTAATGAAACATTAATTTTGAAAACAAATAAAAATTGATAGGGGATCATAAAAGTTAACAGTTAGTACTGTTTCAAGTACTATGCAAAAACAATCCACTGAACGCTTCTTGACCTGCAATCAAGCAATAGGTTATGTATGAATTCAGAGTGCAAGTCTGATATAATGAATCATTTATGATATAGAGTGTATTCTAAATGAAACATTAGGTTTGAAAAAAAAATTAAAAATTGTAAGGTGTACTCAAAAGACAACGTTAGGTCCCGTTCCAAGTACGGTATAAAAAAAATTTAAACTTCAAAATATGACTAGATATACTAATTATCAGCAAAAATTAAGTAGGAGGATATCAAATAAGTGAGCCTTCGAATAAGGGCGATAAATAAACGAAATCAACTCAGATATATGAAAACCAACAACTGTTGATTTGTTTGTCCACTTTTATATCAATGTGTATTATGTTCCTGAATTAATTTCGTTTGTTTTGAGTTATTTCATCCTTTCATTTATTGAGACATTGGTTCACTATAACCAGGATAATTTCCAATCCTGCTTTTTTTTGTCATTCAAGAACATTGTTCTAGGGATTCATCTACTATTTATATCCTACAGATAATTGGAAAAATTTGCTCTTTTCAGTTTCACTAGTTATAATGGCGTCATAGATCTGACGCTACGCTACGCACCGTAATTTTTTATATTGTTTTCTCATTATTCATATTTTGAAGTTTTAATTTTTTTTATACCGTACTTGGAACGGGACCTAACGTTGTCTTTTGAGTACACCTAACAATTTTTAATTTTTTTTCAAACCTAATGTTTCATTTAGAATACACTCTATATCATAAATGATTCATTATATCAGACTTGCACTCTGAATTCATACACAACCTATTGCTTGATTGCAGGTCAAGAAGCGTTCAGTGGATTTTTTTTTGCATAGTACTTGAAACAGTTCTAACTGTTAACTTTTATGATCCCCTATCATTTTTTATTTGTTTTCAAAATTAATGTTTCATTAAGAATATGCTGTAAATTCAAATATCAGACTTGCACTCCAATATTATGAATTTTCTATTTCTTGATCGCAGGTCAAGGAGCGTTCAGTCTTTTACGCATAGTACTTAAAACAGTACTGTTGTCTTCTCTACATCTAACAATTTTCAATTTTTTTCGAAGTTAATATTTCATTTTGAATATAGAGCGCAGGCTGGAGTTACAAATCCTACAAAAGTTTTCATTTTATAGGTTTCTCCTTCTTCCTAAAAATCTCAATGTAGTCATTCACTTTGAAAAGTTTGATATTAGGATCTTCTTTTCTTCTAATAGATGTCATATTCAGAATCTCCTTCAGAATGAAAGACCTCGTCAAGCGTTTTCTCAGATTTCCGTTCGACACATACTGCTTTTTTTCTCCAACATCGGAATTTATTTTCTTCACGACTTTTTGGCTATGTTCATCTTGATAACCTTCTCTTCTTGCAGCGTGAGTGTCGGATTTTTTCTGCGGAACTTTTCCTCTTTTTCGTTCTCCTACATGTGACTTCAGAAAATTCCTGATTTGAAATGTTCTCCTCAAGTCAATATGTTTAGACTTCAATTTTTCCAATCCCATTCTCAAGATCTTCTTTCTGTCCATCTCGTCTTCCACAATGAAAAAAATATTTAAGTATGAAACGATAAAATTCGATATTATCAAAGTTAAAAAATGTAAACCACAACACAATATTTGCAGCACGAAGCACATTCACAACGGAATACTTTGTACATCTACTCCGCTGTTATATAGCCCCTCTACCATCCCTCCCTAACACCCCACCACCCAATTGCCCGTTCCGTCGTCTGATTCGATATTAGATTGCTGTGACTTAAAATTTCTATGGAATCAACGTATTACATTCGTTCAATTTAACTGTCACACGTCGAACTGTTTGTTGATTTATCCTTAACTTCCTATGACCAATTTTAAAGTGTTACTTTTATTAGTTGTATGATGAGCCTTCAGAAAGGAACAAAATAGTTCCGAAACGTTGGCGAATTCATAAGAGATTGTTTTTCAACCTGTCAAAATTCCTGCGATATTTTACTTATTGTGTTCAATCCATTATTTATGATACCTAAAAAGAACATATAAAATATTTTGTTATTTTGTGATACTTGAGCCTAACACTAAAAATACCTAAAATTATAGAGTGTTTTATATAATTATGAGTTTATGAAACATAACAACAACAAAATCGTAACGGATTTCGGCGGTGAGGACGTATGTTGTTTCGCTCCGAGATAATTCGACCTTTCGAAAGACGTTAACAGTGAAAACTTATAGTAAAAATCCCCCCAGTTGAAAGGATCATTTTTTGTTCTTTGTCTAGTTCCTCGTGTAAAACAGCACTATGTCGAAAAATTGCAAAATTTGTAATAAGCCGGTAGGTCGCAAGAATCCCGGCCTCGAGTGTCATGGTTTTTGTAAGCGATCTTATCACCAGTCTTGTTTATTGATGACACATGAAGTATTTATTGCATTGCGGTCTGAAGGAATCACCTGGGCGTGTTCGGATTGTCGCACATTGGATTCCCCGAGAAGGTTTACCGCGGGTCCTAGGGTGGCAACGACTTCGGCGATCCACGCACCGGAGGATGAGGTGGATCTAGTAGCGGCGATCGGAGCAATGAGGGCTGATCTTCAAAGCATACGGTCACAACAAACAGAGCTACTAACGTCTGTTAATTTTTGTTCGAACAAAATAACGGATTTTGAAGCTCAACTCAAAGAAATGAGGAAGAGCATCTCTAAGATCGATGATGTCGTCGCAGAGAACAAGAGGTTGAGGGCTGAGCTGGATCAGGTGAATAGAAGGCTCACTGATATGGAACAGATGTCTCGTATCAATAACTTGGAAATTGTTGGGGTCCCAGAGGTGAGAAACGAAAACTTGGTAGAAATATTTGAGAAAATAACCGAAAGTCTAAACTGTAAGATGAATGCCAGTGACATCGATGATATCCACCGGGTCCCTATCAATAAGAATGGTTCCAGCCAAATAAAAAACATTGTAGTTAAACTGCACTCAAGAAGGAATAAGGAAAATCTGTTAGCAGCCGTTAAACAAACAAAGTCCAGGTCTAAAATTAAGTCGAACTCAATCAAGGTGGACGGTGTATCCGATCATCTGTACATTAATGAACATCTTACATTAAACAATAAACTCTTATTCAAAGAAGCTCGAGAAACGGCAAAGTCCAAAAATTATAAATATGTTTGGATCAAGAACTGCAATATTTACATGAGAAAAGACGACAGTTCACGTGTACTACAGATAAGATCACATGATAACCTTCTTCATCTCAAGTAGATGAAATCAAAAGCCTAAGAAAAAAGATCAACATAGACCCTTCATTCCCATGGAATCGTCCAATATCAAACTTTATTATCAAAACACCAGAGGACTCAGATCTAAAACTGTGCAGTTCTTTCATAATGTCGTTTCTACTGACTACAATGTAATATGTCTGACGGAGACTTGGCTCAAGGGTGGTGTCCTGTCTGGGGAGCTGTTTCCCGGTGGATATCAGGTATTCAGGCGTGACCGCGGGGATGCAGTTTCCGTCAAGAAGGATGGTGGTGGTGTCCTGGTTGCGGTAGATTCATCCTTGGATGCATCTCATCACCCGGAGCTCCAGTCGACGGCAGAGGATGTGTGGGTGTCTATAAAATCAGGTGACAAGTTGGTGTACATAGTTTGCGCATATCTTCCTCCCAGTGACAAATCTTCATATCATAGTTTTTTGAATAACTTTGAATCCAATCAACAACTTATATCAAATAATACTGTGATCGTTGTTGGGGACTTCAATCTGCCACACGTTGGTTGGGTTGATTCCGTAGACTCACCCAATTTGGTGCCAGTTAATGTGGGTGATGAGTCGGCGGAGTTCATCGACTTGTTCTCGCTCTTTGGCTTCAACCAGTTTAGTACAACAAGAAACTCAAAAGACAGAATTTTGGACTTGATATTTTGTAACGAAAATTTTATAGATAGAGTATCAAAATCTGAGGATCCTTTAGTTCCGGAGGACAGGCATCATCCCTCACTTGAGTTCCATTATAAATATCAGAGATATCAGCCTCTCCGCGGTTCTTTAAAATTTACTAAAAACTTCAAAAGGGCTGACTATGATTGTATAAACAGAGAGCTTTCTAGCCTCGATTGGGTTGAGCTGTTCGACGGTCTCAACGTTGATGATGCCGTCAGTATTTTCTATGACAGGATAGGTAAATTAATTGATAAACATGTTCCTACCTTCAGAGTCAATACAAAGTACCTCAGTTATTTCAGGAAGGATACCATAAAATGCATAAAACAAAAATTATATTACCACAAAAAATACAAAAAATTTCGAAACCAATCAGATTACATCAACTACTCAATATTGAGAAAATCATCTAAAAACTTAATTTGTAGAGACTATTCAACTTATTTGCAAAGTGTGGAATCGGATATTCTCAGCAGCAATAACGGAAAGGGTTTCTGGAGGTATATGTCCAACAGGCGGAAGTCAAGAATGTTCATTCCTAAAAAAATGACGCTTGAGACATCTAGTGCTAACGGACCTAGAGAGGTGTGCGAACTATTTGCCACTTTCTTTAAAAGTACCTTTGAAACACCTAAAGACGGTACTGTCTTTCACTTTCGTAAAAATCCCAAAATTTCTATAGCCGTTGATGAGTCTGAAGTACGTAACCTCCTTCAAAATATTGAAATCAACAAATCACCTGGACCGACGGAATACCCCCAATTTTCATAAAAAACTGTATCGATGCCTTGACATTCCCATTAACGAGCATTTATAATATGTCTCTCTCTTCATATTACCCCACAGTCTGGAAGTTAAGTCATGTTGTGCCCATATACAAGGGTGGTAAAAAAAGTGAAATGAACAACTACCGACCCATTTGCAAACTTTCTATATTCGGAAAAATATTAGAACAAATCATATATCGAATACTTCTAAGCGAAACTAAGAAAATTATCATCCCACAACAACACGGATTTTACCCTGGACGCTCGGTTGACACTAACCTTACCCTGTTTGTGGAGTATATTTCCCGATCTATGGATGCCGGACATCAGGTCGATGCGATCTACACGGACTTCAGCAAAGCGTTCGACAAAATCGATCATAAACTACTCATTAATAAATTAGCTGAGGTTTGTGAAACTCCCGGTCTCCCTGATTATATTGGGACGTACATATTCGGAAGAAAACAGGTGGTGGTGGTGGAGGGACATAAATCGGCCGAATACATAAGTACATCTGGAGTACCACAGGGAAGTCACTTAGGTCCCCTTCTCTTTATAATATATATAAATGACATTATCGGATGTTTGAGGTACTCACTCGTGCTACTATATGCTGATGACCTCAAGCTTTTTCTTCGCTTGCGGACGTTGGAGGACTGCCGGAGAATTCAAAGTGATCTTGATCGTATCGCAATATATTGTGCTCAGAACAACATATTCATAAATTTTTCAAAATGTAATTACATATCTTTCTCAAGGAATAGGTCGAAGATTTCATACCAATATAACATTGATGGAAACTACATAAAAAAAGTACAAACCGTAAAAGATTTGGGAGTGTTTATTGACCAGAATTTAAGTTTCAGCGATCATGTGAATTCTGTGGCAGTCGACTGTTCGAGGATGATGGGTTTCATCATAAGAAACTGCAAAGGTTTCAAAAACGTGCGATCTCTGATTTCACTTTATTATGCTTTTATAGATAGCAAGCTCTGTTACGCCTTCGTCGTGTGGAATCCGATTTACTCTAAATACATAAATAGGCTGCAAAGAGTACAGAATAAATTTTTGAGACACTTAGCTCGTAAAACTAATATCACTATTGCCAACAGTAACTATTCTGGAATACAAAAGGAGTGTAATATTGTCAGTCTGATTGGTCGTAGGAACAAAAATGACATATTATTTTTATTCAAAATAATGAGTTCGCATATCGATTCAACCGAATTACTAACATCATTAGATTTTAATGTACCTAATCGTACAACTAGACAGCATGAAATGTTCAACATTCCCTTCAGGAGAACAAATATTGGCATGAACTCACCATTAGTGAGATGTCAAAAAATATGTAATCTACATGGCACATCTTTAAATTTTTATGAATCCTCCTTGAAAAATTTCAAAAAACAACTCAAAAGTGTTACTGTATGAATATCATGATGCATTACTTGACTGTTTCTCCCTTTTGTTTTTTATCTGAATGTATTGAACTGTGTTTTGGGGTGTACTTAAGTCCTTACTTTGTCTGTTAACTGAAATTGATTTTTCATTTTTACAGAGTGGATACTGTTTTGGAATTGTTTCTGTTTGTATCCCTGTATTTTCTAAATAAATAAATATGCGAATTTAAATGATAATTGTCCAGAGTATTTTTCTTACAGAAAGAATATACTATATTACTGTTTATTTTTTCAAACGTTTCTGATATTATGAAATGATAAAATATCAACAATTGAAAAGTATAAGTTATCGATACAGATAATGACTATCTGGATAAGCAAGTATTGAAGCGCCTTAGTATTTCAATTCTTAAGTTTGTTTCAAATCTCGCTGCTCCAAACAATATTTCAAAATTAATAATTCCTAGAGAATTCTTTTTCATCATTTACATTCACGTTGTAGATGGTATACACGTTTTTCCTGAGGAAATAAAAACTATAGAAAGAATGTCCCTGAATAAATTTAACGACTCTGATGTATATGCAGAATTCCATGTAGGTTCCTATATATAAGTACAGAATCGTTATTTTTTATTTTCACCCTAATTATACGGAGCACTACTATCTACTTCATGAATTTCATTTTCAATGTCTTAACCGAGAAACCGAAAAATTTTGAGTATATAATAATGAATAAATAAATAAATAAATAAATAAATAAATAAATAAATAAATAATTAATTAAAATGAAGTATTTTCATATTATGAGAGCTAAAAACTTGGTTTCTTAAAAAACGGCATGGATTCCCCATCGAGTAACATGTGACTCTGGTGACATGACATTGAATTTTCCAAGATTTCCAACTTTCAGTATTGTTTAACGATAGAATGGTGCAACATTCAGGAATTGTTGTCGAAGTCATAATGTATTTTTAACAGCATATCCACCAAAAAATTCTTTCGTTTCGAACTTTCATCGAAAAAAATTTGTTTAAATGAAAACCTCTATTTAAGTCGAATTATGATCCAGCTTATCCTTACTATGCCCAAAATTGACAAGGTATTCCTGGATACGGAATATTCTGCTAACGTTTTTCAAAATGGGGAATTATACGGAAATTATTATTATTATTATTATTGAACTCTTTATTGCATTAAAACAAGTTTCATACATTTTTATAGAATTGTGCAAAAGGTGGACATATCGCCATGCAATTTCTTCCTGCCAACCAGAAATAATCTATTAAAGAAACTTATATCTAAAAACAAGAATACCTGACCTAACTTAAATTCAGTTCAACCTGCTCCAAAATAGGGAGAAAGGGGAATGGGAGGGAGAAGGATAGACGTCGCCGAAGAAAGGGACCATATTAAACATGGGTATCAAGTAAGTGTGATGGGTGAAGCACTTAAATATCTCCTGAGGAAAAAACTAAATGAAAGGTAAGTTACCTTCCGAACGATATCCGGAGGGAGGCGATTCCAGAGCCGGGGAAACAGAACTGTGAAGCTATTCGAGCAAACATTAGTCGAGTGCAGTGGTATCCTCAAGGTCAAGTTATAGAGTGCCCTTGTCTGACGGACCCCATCTCCCAGAAGACTAAGACCATCATACAGGTATTCAGGCTCGCGGGACGTTGTTTGATGGGTAGCAATCCCATATTTTGCCTGAATTGACTTATATGATCAAATTTCCTTAAGTTGTAGACAAATCGTACACCTGCATTTTGTAACCGCTCCAGTTTCATCAGCTGTGTGTTTGTGAGACCCATTTAGGCTACGTCAGCATAATCGAGTATAGGAAGTACGAGAGAGAAGAATAATATTTTTCTGGTTTCGAAGGGCAAGAAGTTGTTTAAAAGTCGGAGTTGATGCAAGATACAGATAACTCTTGAACTGATAGAAGCAATCTGATTATTCCAGGATAGAGTTTCGTCCAATAAGATACCAAGGTTTCTAACCTCATTGGAGTAGGGAACAACAACATCGTTGAGGACAATTTTATTATTTACTTTGTCGATCAAACCCAAGTTTCGCTTAGTACCGATAATGATCGACTTAGTTTTGGTAGTATTTAGAGTCAGACCTAAGCTCTCAGCGACGACAGACAGTCGTAAGAGATTCCTGTTTAAATTTTCGATACTAGCCGAGAAATCTTCAACGGAAGTGTGGATATATATTTGTAGGTCATCTGCGAAAAGGTGAAATTTAATGTCCAAGGAATCAGTCCGTGAGGAGACGTAAATAGAGAATAAAAGAGGACCCAACACGCTCCCCTGCGGAACACCTGAAAACACAGTCACCCAATCAGAGGAGCTGCCATCTATCTCAACGGATATTTCGCGATCCTTCAGATAAGAGTAGAAGAAGGCTATGGTATGCTCAGCAAAACCCAGCAGACGCAGCCTGGCCAGAAGTATATCGAAGTCGAGAGAGTCGAAGGCCTTACTAAAGTCTAAGAGAACTAAAACAGTGAGTAGTTTATTATCCATGGCCACGCTGATATCATCAGTTATTTTAGTAAGGGCAGTTGTCGTGCTGCGTTTTTGGCGAAACCCCGACTGGTAGCAATTATAAAGATTATTATTTTTCAAATAGTTAATAATTTGGCCTTTAATGATCTTTTCAAAAATTTTAGATAGAGTAGGGAGTATGGAAATGGGTCTAAAGTCCCCTGGACTCGTGGGATTTTGGCACTTAGGTATGGGAATGATTTTAGCATATTTCCATGCACTAGGAAAAATGCCAGTTTGAATTGAAATATTGTAGATATGTGAGAGCACAGGAAGAATCTCATTCGCAATGAGCCTCAGAAGGCCCACTCCAATACCATCGGAACCAACCGACCCTGAACCAACCTCTTCCAGAGCAGACTTAACATCGTCTTCATTAATGGGCACAAAATCGAACACACTACCTGGTGGAGAACATGAGCTTAACTTCATCAATGTATTTGTCTTAATACTTTCATTAATCCTAGTACCAGAATTCGCAAAATGCCGGGCAAGCAGAGAGGGATCAAAATTTGCACAAGGTGGGCTGTGCCTCTCGCCCACCCCAACTGAGCGCAAAGTCTGCCAGACCTTCCTTGGTGGTGCGCCATTAAGATTTTCTTGGAGATAATCTCTCTTTGCACTCCTGCACATCCGATTGCAAGTGTTCCTCGCAGTACGATAGTGTTCCCTATTTACTTCGGTAGGATTCGCGATGTAGAAGGCCTTCAACCTGTCACGACATTTCATTGCATTCTTGATCTCTTCAGTTAACCAGGGGCATGGAGGATGTCTAACCTTAATGAGTTTCAGGGGCGCTAATTCGTCGCAGATTTTTAATATTAATTCATTAAAAATAGCCACCTTTGCATCCAAAGTAGGAGCTTGATAAACCGATTCCCAATCAGCAGCCCTCGCAGTTTGAACCAGCCTCGCCAGATCGACACCTCCTAAATTTCGACATTTAATAACTCGAGGCTTAGGTTTAGGGCATTTGAGTTTAAATCCAGCAAACACCAGGTCATGACGAGAAAATTGATAAGCATGCTGTTGTCCACTGGCAACCACTCTGTTAGGTATAGACGTTATAAACAAGTCGAGTAACGTATCACAGGTAGCACTGTGATGCGTGGGCCTGTTATTCACTAGTTTTAGGTTATAGGATTCCAATATGTTCCTCATCGCCCTCGAACGGGCAGAATTCTGAATCATGCAATTATTCATGTCCCCATCATGATCGCATCCGAATAACAAGCAAAAATTTCGTCCAATACAAACTCCAACTCACCAAAAAAGAAATAACTTGATATTAGTCCGAAAGTCACACTAAAACATTTGTAAGGCCTCACTATCTCCAAAATTTAAGACGAAAATCGGAAATTATATTCACGCCCAGTACGAAAAGAAGATATTAAAAAAAAAAATAACCAATGCAAGTGACATTCAGTAAAGTGAAAATAAAATATCGCCAAAATAATGTCGAAATTAGACATAGTCAAACTTATGCAAGTTTTTGGCCGTCCAACTTCATTTGCTGTTTAGATTAGATATTTTATGATTTCTATGCTGATCCGGCTATCGAAAATATTCAAAATGATTTTGAAAAGGCCGTTTTATAGAAAAAAGTTTTATTTTGAGATGCTGGGGTTCGAACATAAATCGATAATTAATTGCAATATTTCCGAAAAATGCATCAACAATCAAATATCTTATTTCAAAATACTTCAAAGTTCATGCTATACAATTCCTTGTTTTCGCAGGTAGTAATTATGACCAAATCGGTCCGTTGCGGGCGGAAACGTTGAGGGATGGTTTATTGTATTGGTTATACTGTACCTGTGCTATTCTGTACCTGTCACCTAGTCAAAGTAACAAATATTTTACTGTATACTTCAATACGTCAATGGTTTTGAATAGGGTTTTTTTTGCTTATCAAGAAATAGTAGTCCCGTAGATCAGTTATGGCACTTTTTTGGTTTCCATGATATTGTTCTGGTTTTTTTTACAGATGAATCCCCTTTGTATTTGTCAAGAGAAATGAGATTTCGATAATTAAGTATGAACGTTGACTTCTATTCTATCTGTCTATTATATTCGTCAATGCAAACTGTTCTTTGTTTCAGGCTCAGGTAATTTTTATGAAATTAATTCATTTTAATGAAACATCCTCTACACATCCATATAGCCCATGGAAAACTTCGAAAAACCGAATAAAAAAGTTACTTTTTTCCGTCATGAATTTCTTAAAATGGATTGCTGAAATTTATTAGAGAAAATAACGAAAAATTTTGGTTGCAGTAGCCTTTTTCTTGAGGTTGAAACTGGAATAATAATATTCGCGAGAGTAATGAAGCTGGCATATGGAATAATGAGAAAACAATATAAAAAATTACGGTGCTTAGCGTAGCGTTAGATCTATGACGCCATTATCACTAGTGAAACTGAAAAGAGCAAATTTTTCCAATTATCTGTAGGATATAAATAGTAGATGAATCCCTAAAACAATGTTCTTGTATGACAAAAAAAGCAGGATTGGAAATTATCCTGGTTATAGTGAACCAATGTCTCAATAAATGAGAGGATGAAATAACTCAAAACAAACGAAATTAATTCAGGAACATAATACACATTGATATAAAAGTGGACAAACAAATCAACAGTTGTTGGTTTTCTTATATCTGAGTTGATTTCGTTTATTTATCGCTTTTATTCGAAGGCTCACTTATTTGATATCCTCCTACTTAATTTTTACTGATAATTAGTATATCTGGTCATATTTTGAAGTTTTAATTTTTTTTATACCGTACTTGGAACGGGACCTAACGTTGTCTTTTGAGTACACCTAACAATTTTTAATTTTTTCTCAAACCTAATGTTTCATTTAGAATACACTCTATATCATAAATGATTCATTATATCAGACTTGCA
Source organism: Coccinella septempunctata (assembly GCF_907165205.1). Lineage (NCBI taxonomy): Eukaryota > Metazoa > Arthropoda > Insecta > Coleoptera > Coccinellidae > Coccinella > Coccinella septempunctata. Next base: position 3,463,587 of record NC_058197.1, read on the forward strand.
CTCTGAATTCATACATAACCTATTGCTTGATTGCAGGTCAAGAAGCGTTCAGTGGATTTTTTTTTGCATAGTACTTGAAACAGTACTAACTGTCAACTTTTATGATCCCCTATCAATTTTTATTTGTTTTCAAAATTAATGTTTCATCAAGAATATGCTGTAAATTCAAATATCAGACTTGCACTCCAATATTATGAATTTTCTATTTCTTGATCGCAGTTCAAGGAGCGTTCAGTCTTTTACGCATAGTACTCAAAACAGTACTGTTGTCTTTTCTCTACATCTAACAATTTTCAATTTTGTTCGAAGTTAATATTTCATTTTGAATATAGAGCGCGGGCTGGAGTTACAAATCCTACAAAAGTTTCATTTTATAGGTTTCTCCTTCTTCCTAAAAATCTCAATGTAGTCATTCACATTGAAAAGTTTGATATTAGGATCTTCTTTTCTTCTAATAGATGTCATATTCAGAATCTCCTTCAGAATGAAAGACCTCGTCAAGCGTTTTCTCAGATTTCCGTTCGACACATACTGCTTTTTTTCTCCAACATCGGAATTTATTTTCTTCACGACTTTTTGGCTATGTTCATCTTGATAACCTTCTCTTCTTGCAGCGTGAGTGTCGGATTTTTTCTGCGGAACTTTTCCTCTTTTTCGTTCTCCTACATGTGACTTCAGAAAATTCCTGATTTGAACTGTTCTCCTCAAGTCAATTTGTTTAGACTTCAATTTTTCCAATCCCATTCTCAAGATCTTCTTTCTGTCCATCTCGTCTTCCACAAGCACATTCACAACGGAATACTTTGTACATCTACTCCGCTGTTATATAGCCCCTCTACCATCCCTCCCTAGCACCCCACCACCCAATTGCCCGTTCCGTCGTCTGATTCGATATTAGATTGCTGTGACTTAAAATTTCTATGGAATAAATGTATTACATTCGTTCAATTTAACTGTCACACGTCGGACTGTTTGTTGATTTATCCTTAACTTACTATGAACAATTTTAAAGTGTTACTTTTATTAGTCGTATGATGAGCCTTGAGAAAGGAACAAAATAGTTCCGAAACGTTGGCGAATTCAAAAGAGATTGTTTTTCAACCTGTCCAAATTCCTGCGATATTTTACTTATAGTGTTCAATCCATTACTTATGATACCTAAAAAGAACATATAAAATATTTTGTTATTTTGTGATACTTGAGCCTAACACTAAGAATACCTAAAATTATAGAGTGTTTTATATAATTATGAGTTTATGAAACATATGAGAATTTAAATGATAATTGTCCAGAGTATTTTTCTTACAGAAAGAATATACTATATTACTGTTTGTTTTTTCAAACGTTTCTGATATTATGAAATGATAAAATATCAACAATTGAAAAGTATAAGTTATCGATACAGATAATGACTATCTGGATAAGCAAGTATTGAAACGCATTAGTATTTCAATTCTTAAGTTTGTTTCAAATCTCGCTGCTCCAAACAATATTTCAAAATTAATAATTTCTAGAGAATTCTTTTTCATCATTTACATTCACGTTGTAGATGGTATACACGTTTTTCCTGAGGAAATAAAACTATAGAAAGAATGTCCCTGAATAGATTTAACGACTCTGATGTATATGCAGAAATCCATGTAGGTTCCTATATATAAGTACAGAATCGTTATTTTTTGTTTTCACCCTAATTATACGGAGCACTACTATCTACTTCATGAATTTCATTTTCAAGGTCTTAACCGGGAAACCGAAAAGTTTTGAGTATATAATAATAATAATAATAATAATAATGTCTGGCCTGTCTGGCAGCTATCTAGTAGATGGCCTGCCCGGCAGCCATCGTAACGACGTAGACGGTGCAGCCAGCCACGCCTGCTGTCCGCAGTCCCATTCCTTCTTCCTCTCTCTTTCACATCCTTCATAGGGGTGCTCTTTCTGCTCTCATTTCTCTACCCCTCACCCAAACCGAGAAAGGGGAGCACAAACCCATGAAAATGGTGATTACGAGAAGCCTCGGAAACAAGTCGCTGCCTGGGGATCGTCAGGGCATGTCTGGAGCCGGCGCTGGACATGACAGCATGCGGGACGTCGGTGGCAGGATGTTGAGGAAGCGGGCTCCTGCTGCAAAACAAGCTACAGCTCCAAAGCAACAACAGCAACCAACGAGTCCAATTCAATTGCCGACTCGAACCGCTGAAGGTGCTGCGCAGGATATTCAGCCAGTGCTCACCCAAGCGGGGTTAGTGAGAAAGCGCATGAAGTGGACAACGTCCATGAATGAAACTATTGTGCGCATATATAACTCCATCACGGGACTAGGGCAGAACACGAACAACTATAGGAAAAGGCTCCATGAGGAATTCTGCATTGCCTACCCAAATGTCAATGTCACTGAACAACGAGTGGCAGACCAGTACCGCGTAATTCTGAGAAATGAACTAGTACCAACGGCCCGAATCGACGCAATTAAACGAGAACTTCAGCGTCCGCTAGCAATGGAGAATAACACCAACACCTCTGATGAAGTTCACATACCTGGGCAACAACACCCAGAAGACATTGATACTGAAAGTCCTTCTTGCAAAGCAAATGAGCCTGAACACCAGGACGATAGGGAAGAGCTCCACCGACAAGTTGACTCTGACATGAGGAGATACTTTGCCGAACTGGAAGGAACAGATCCTCTTCATCGAGTAGCACCTCCACGACTCAATACATCCAAAAAACTGTCACTTATAATCGACATCTTGAATAAGGACGTTTTACCTGAATACCTACAGAACGGAAGTTCATTGGAATATCTGCATCTAGTTTTTCACTGTGCAGCGCTGACGACAGCGAAAACCATGGGGGCAAAAATTCGCCGAGAGAACAACGATGGTCCAAAATTACACAAATTACACGCGCCAGCATGGCAGAAACGTCTTCAACACAAAACAGAAAGGCTAAGAAGAGACATTGGACGACTGACGGAGTACTTGAACGGGAATCGAGGAAGAAAGGTTGTGAAAGCTGCCAAAGAGATCATGGATAGAAACAGGACACACACAGAACGAGAGACGGAGAATGCTACAGCTCACCATTGCCTCGACACTCTGAAGCAAAAATTAAGTCTGTATGCAGAACGCTTGAGGAGATATAAAAGCAATTATAGCCGGAAAAGAGACAATAATTCATTCGAAAAGTCGGAAGAATCTTTCTACCGGTCACTCACATCGTCGGATGGAGAAAATGGAAAGTTACCACCAAAGGAAGCCATTGAACAATTCTGGACCGAACAATTATCAACAAAACCTCAGTTCAATGGAGATACCGGATGGATTGAAGATGAAAAATCTGAAGCTATAAAATATGAGCCGATGCAGCATGACATGATCACGATTGAAGAAGTAAAATCAGCTATCAGAGGACTGCAAAACTGGAAAGCACCTGGGCCTGATGGATTACAGAACTTCTGGATCAAGAAACTTTGGATCATGCATGACAAATTGACCTCCGCAATAAATGATGTCATTGAAAATCCTGAAAGAATGCCAGTATTCCTTACACATGGCACAACATACCTGTTACCTAAAGGCCAAAGGAATACAGAAGACCCATCCAAGTACCGACCAATCACATGTCTTCCAACGATGTACAAATTAATCACATCGTGCATTTCGAACCGAATTTACAACCATTGCGAAAGGAATAACATCATCGCCATGCAACAGAAAGGATGCACCAAAGACAGCCGAGGGTGCAAAGAACAACTAATAATAGATTCAGTTATCTGCAATCAAGCGTTCTCCAAGCGAAGGAATCTTTACGCTGCGTACATAGACTACCAAAAAGCATTCGATTCTATACCTCACGAATGGCTCTTGACGATCTTGAAGATTTACAAGGTGGATCCCAATATTGTTAAGTTCCTGAAAAACGCCATGTCAACCTGGCGTACTAGTCTTCAAATGAAAGCAGCAGATTGCTCCATTACAACAGGACCTATTCCAATAAGACGCGGAATTTTCCAAGGAGACTCGCTGAGCCCTCTGAGGTTCTGCATGGCCCTGAATCCCTTATCTCATAGATTGAATTCTACGGACTACGGATTCTCCATCAAGAGCGGCAGTAGAACTATGATGAAACTGAATCATCTCCTTTACATGGACGATTTGAAACTCTTCGCATCTACCAAAAAACAAATGCAACTGATGCTGAAAATGGTGGAAGGATTCTCGGAAGACATCAAAATGAAGTTTGGACTAGAAAAATGTCGACTGCTAAACATAACGAGAGGGAAAATAGAAGATGGTACGTTCAAACTCAAGGAAGGTGCAGAAATTGAAGCATTGAAGGAAGGAGACACATACAAGTATCTAGGCATAAAACAGGCAAAAAAAATCAATCAGACTCAGATGAAGAAAGAATTAACGGAGGAGTTTACCCGAAGATTGAGGAGGATAATGAGAACTGGTCTTAACAGCAAGAATCTGATAAAAGCGATTAACACCTACGCTTGCTCGGCGCTGAGCTATTCATTTGGTATTATCTCTTGGACGACCACCGATTTAACAGCTTTACAGAGAAAAATAAGGACGATGCTGACTAAACACAATAAACATCACCCCAAAAGCTCAATAGAACGGACAGAGCTGCCACGACATCTTGGGGGTAGAGGAATTGTTGATTTGTCCAACCGTATGTCCCAGGAAATTGAAGGACTTCGAAAATATTTCTTGAGCAAGGCAGCTTCGTCAGAACTCCATCGAGTAGTTTGTGTTGCTGATACTTCCACACCGTTAAAGCTACACCAGGATCACTTGGAAACCGTCGAACACTCTGCAGAAAGTAAAATGCAGAAACTGATTGGCAAACCTCTGCATGGGAGGCACCAGAATGAGGTCAACCATGATTACGTCGACATATCTGCGTCGAACTACTGGCTGACTTCCGGAAGGTTGTTTCCTGAGTCAGAGGGCTTCATGCTCGCCATCCAGGATCAGGTGATTCCAACAAGAAATTACATGAGATACATCGCCAAGGATGCCTCAGTGGCGGACGATAGCTGTCGTTATGGCTGTGCGACACATGAAACTATCCAGCACATCACCGGGGGATGTCAGAAGTTCGCGGGCACGGAGTACAAAAATAGACATGATGCTGTTGCCAAGATTCTTCACCAAGAATTGGCACTAAAACACCAACTTCTAACTTCGAAAAGGATTCCTTATTACAATTACCATCCAGATGCTGTGCTGGAAAACGAACATCACAAGCTCTACTGGGATCGCACTGTTCTCACAGACCGGAAAATAACCCACAATAGACCAGACCTCATATTGCTCAATAAGGATGAGGACACAGCACTATTCATCGACGTGGCAATTCCAAATAATAACAATCTTCTAGATAGACACACTGAAAAAATTTCAAAATATAGAGATCTCGAGGAACAAACCAGAAGACAGTGGAAGCTGAAAGATATAAAGACCATCCCTATTGTCATTTCATCTACAGGCCTGATACCGAAGAAACTACTGGAGAACTTGAGAAAACTTCAGTAGGACGAAAATATTTATAAAGTCATGCAGAAGGCGGTACTGCTCGGAACGGCGAGAACTGTACGCAAGTACATGGGGAATGCAGAGGAACACCGTCTGCTCCGACAGGAAGTGCGGGTGGAGCAGGAATCCAACCTACAGCAGGAAGCCGAGGAGCGACCCGAACCCCACCACCACCACGAGCCCGAAAACCTGGAAAGGGCTCCAACAGAGCTTAATCCTTTTGATATCTCAGATATCTGGGATAAGTGAATTTTCCTCTGGAGAGGAGTGTGAAAGCCGCAAGGCTAAAGTCATAACATAATAGAATAACACCAACATCTCTGATGAAATTCACATGCCTGGGCAACAACAGGCAGAAGTAACTGATACCGAAAGTCCATCTTGCAACGCAAGTGAGCCTGAACACCAGGACGATAGGGAAGAGCTCCGCCGACAAGTTGACTCTGACATGAGGAGATACTTTGCCGAACTGGAAGGAACAGATCCTCTTCATCGAGTAGCACCTCCACGGCTCAATACATCCAAGAAACTGTCACTTATAATCGACATCTTGAATAAGGACGTTTTACCTGAATACCTACAGAACGGAAGTTCATTGGAATATCTGCATCTAGTTTTTCACTGTGCAGCGCTAACGACAGCGAAAACCATAGGGGCAAAAATTCGCCGAACGAGCAATGATGGTCCAAAATTACACAAATTACACGCGCCAGCATGGCAGAAACGTCTTCAACACAAAACAGAAAGGCTAAGAAGAGACATTGGACGACTGACGGAGTACTTGAACGGGAATCGAGGAAGAAAGGTTGTGAAAGCTGCCAAAGAGATCATGGATAGAAACAGGACACACACAGAACGAGAGACGGAGAATGCTACAGCTCACCATTGCCTCGACACTCTGAAGCAAAAATTAAGTCTGTATGCAGAACGCCTGAGGAGTGTGACGAACCAGATTTTGCTCCGCCACAAAAATAAATTTTTCAACCGATACTTGCATAATAATGCCTGATAACCGAAATATTTTTGAAGAAAACCGTAATACTGTCATAGGGGTTGTACCGATAACAATAGTTGTGTGTTAGATTGAAAGGAGCCTTACCGGTAATTGTTAGTTCATAGTTTTCCACTGGTCAGTCCATGTTAGTAGGAAAGACCGTATCTCTTATGTTTTCAGAATTCATTTATTTTAATAATTCTTTCCGTTCTACCATTTTTTGTTTGCTCTGAAAAAGTTCCCATAATTTTTTCTACTTTCCTTCTCATCCGTTGCCTCTGTCTTTTTCTGGGCCAATTGAATAACCGTATCATTTTTGCTTTATCCAATGGATTGGTGAGTTTCCCATAGGGGGGAGAGTTTTTCCGAGTAGAGAGGGGATATTTCTTCGCGGCATTGGAAGGTGAAGAGAAAAAAAAGAGAGAATCGTTGTTGAGAGGTGAACGAGTGGAGTGTGTGAAAAGTTAGTAAAACCGTACTTACGAACCAAAGGAAAATCTAAGGCAAGTGATTGTTGAAATTATTACCGCTTCATTGCACCTTTATGGAATAATATTCTCTCTAGACTTTTGCTTGGCTGAAAATCCGAATTAACCGTAGATTGACCATTTCCTGCCGTATATAGAATTCCGTTACCGTAGGGTGACATTTGGGTCCCAGGAGGACGTTGGGCCCCCCTGATTTTTCCGATTCCTGAATATTTGACCGTTTAATCCCGATTTCCAACCGTTTGAATTATAGTTATAGGTTAGATTCGCCGAGCATAGAGTTGGGATTTCATAACCGTCAAATACCCTCACCGCCGGACTCTGTGGCCGCTGTTTGACAGCCAGCCAGCTTGAGGTCACCGAGAGAGAGAGAGAGACCGAAGGACACCGGATCATAGACAAACCACCGAGACAGAGATAGAGGGCGTACCCCGGTGAACTGGTGTTTTCAAATTTCGACCTGACTGAATTCCGTTGATTATTTTTAAAACCGTTCGTACTTTTCATTCAATTGTGTCTTGCCTTAGTTGAAATATTTTTCCGAAACCGTGCATGTTTCTTTGCACTCAGTTTAATTGAAACTTGACTTACTTCCGTATATTTTTCCGAAACCGTTCTTTGCACTTAGTTAAATTGAAACTTGACTTACTTCCGTATATTTTTCCGAAACTGTGCATGTTTCTTTGCACTCAGTTTAATTGAAACTTGACTTACTTCCGTATATTTTTCCGAAACCGTTCTTTGCACTTAGTTTAATTGAAACTTGACTTACTTCCGTATATTTTTCCGAAACCGTTCTCTGCACTTAGTTTAATTGAAACTTGACTTACTTCCGTATATTTTTCCGAAACCGTGCATGTTTCTTTGCACTCAGTTTAATTGAAACTTGACTTACTTCCGTATATTTTTCCGAAACCGTTCTTTGCACTTAGTTTAATTGAAACTTGACTTACTTCCGTATATTTTTCCGAAACCGTGCATGTTTCTCTGCACTTAGTTCAATTGAAACTTGACTTACTTCCGTATATTTTTTCCGAAACTGTGCATGTTTCTTTGCACTTAGTTTAGTTGAGACTTGACTTACTTCCGTATATTTCCGAAACCGTCCATTTTCCTGAAGTGAAATTTTGCCAGCCGTCCTGCGCCGACCAGACACAGCCGTTGACGTCCACGATTTAGTGTACCTGTCTATTTTCTTTTGTGTACAGTTTATTTTAATAGAAATAAATAGTTGAACATTTATTTTTTTTGCCAATTATTTTGCCAGTGAGAGTCTATTTATCAAATCAGTTTCATCTAAGAGTTTAGTTAGAAGAGGTAAGTACTCTTTCTGACGCCTAAAACCGTTGAAAAGCAGACACTTAGAAGACGCTACCGCCCTAGTCTTCATCGATACCCTTCTCCACTGATACTCAAGTCTACCTGGGCTCTCCAACTCTTTGGGGATTCTGTGAGAGACGTGGGGTTTGACTGATTGCCCCACTGGCGCCCGAGCAACCGTAAGGAGCTGCCAGAGTACGAAAAGTCTATCACATCTGGCGCCCGAGCAGGGACTTCTGCTGTTCTTTGAGTAGTTCCTGTTACCGTAACCGTACCGTTTTCTCTAAATACTCTTCACTGGCAAATTGGTAACCGTTCTTTGTTTCTGGCATATATCCGTATAGTACATATTGTAAATCTTTATTCTGAGTTTCTGGTACCGTGAAAATGGATGTCAACCGACTGAAAAGTGACGAACTTACGTGGGAGTTAGAGGCAAGAGGCTGCACCGTGGGACACACCGTTCAGGAGAAAAGAGCTCAACTGAAAAGGGCCATCCATTCCGACATACCGTTCATTCCAAGAGATGAAATTGACCAGGCACATCAAATTGGGGTTTGTGGTGCCAAGTTGTTCGACTTGATGGGAGAGATATGTGAGTTCGATTTTAATAATAGAGACAATGAGTTGCAGCGCATTAGGAGCCGGCTACTGCACGTTCAAGGCCGACTGAGAAGTCTATCTCCGGAAGCTGTCAGTCTGCTTCACAAGAAAACCGAGCTGGAGCACTCTCTGAAGATGGCTATGAGATTGCTGGAGAATACTCACTGGTTAGGTGGTATTCCAGAGAACCTGTCAGCCGGCACACCGTCGCTGATTTACCAGGAATTACCGGACTGCGCATCTAGACTTGGTCCAGGTCTGATTCCGTGCTCAACCACCGTTGGAGAAGCAGACTTGTTGAAATTGGGAGAAGATTGTGATATATCCCGACCGACCACTCATGATGACCGGCTGCAGCAGAACCGACAAGAAGTTTGCAGATTATTAACCGAACAAATTGAACGTACTTTTTTGCAGAAACAACCTTCATACCACCCACCGCCCGCCGACATCCTCCCATTTACCGTTGAACAAGCACTGCCAACCGACCGAACCAGTGAGGAAAACAGACCGCTAATAACATCCCCTGAGTCAAGGCGATTAACGAGGGAGTTTGCCGAATCAACCAGGAGAGTTTCATTTGCCTCATCTCCTACCGATACCGCTGGGATGAGAGAAGTAAGAAGCGAAGGACCGACGACCAAGGAAGCCGAACTGACGACCGAATACCCGCCGATGAAACCGCCGAAAACCACCGACCATTCCATCGTTCCTACCGTTCCTGTGTGGAAATGGAACCTGACGTTCGATGGATCAACCAGTGTGACCTCATTCCTGGAGGAGGCTGAGTATCTTGCCGAGGCTAGAAAGGTGAGCCACGAACAGTTATTCGAGTCAATATACGAGCTGTTACGTAGGGATGCAAGAGACTGGTACATTCCCCGGAGAGGCACCTTCACCGACTGGACCGATTTCAAAGAACAACTCCGAGAGGCCTTTCTTCCTCCCGACTACGAGGACATCCTTTTGGAAGAAATCAAGAAACGCACTCAAGGAACCGATGAACGACTCTTGTTGTATGTAACTCGAATGCAAAACCTGTTTCAGAAGCTGACCGTAAAGCGACCGACCGAGGAAGAACAGGTGAATATCATCCGACGACGTTTACTGCCAGAACTGCAAACCGCCCTGGCCTTCCAACCGACTTCAACCATAGAAGAACTGCTCCGAAAAGGAAAAGTTTTTGAATTGGTCAAATGGCAAACCGCTAACTATGCTTCGCCACCGATCCAAAAGAGTCTCATCAACGAACCGCATCTTACCTTCCGAAATTCCCCACCGAACGTCAAACCGATCGGAATGCACCTGAACACTCCGAACCGCACCGAACCGTCTGAAAAACCGAAAGTAGCTCAGAGCTCTGCAATACCCCAGCGACAGGATGAACCGAAAAAGTCGAACCGACCGTCAACCGAACCCCAGTGCTGGAGATGTGGTGGCAAGGGTCATCTCCGAGCACAATGCACCTCGAAACCGCTGCTGTTCTGCTCTCGATGTGGTAAGAGGGGTGTCATGTCTAGGGATTGTAAGTGTCCGTTAAACTACTAAGGAACTGTCCGAAACCGGGGATACGTCAGTTCCAAGCAACCCCATCCTCGGTCCATGAGAGAGAAAAACCTACCGATTACCGTCCGATAATTAATGTTTTTGTAGGAGACAAGGAGTTCCCAGCACTGTTGGACACCGGAGCCACCAGGTCCTTTATCAGCAGTGAAGTGGCCGCCTACTGCAGGGTAGTGGGTATACAACCGGATTATGTTAGGGACGTTACCACCACCGTCGCTAACGGAAGTTCAATACCGATTAAAGAAATATATACCGCACCGGTCCGAATTGGGTCTGAAATTATGGAAGCTAAATTGTTGTTAGTTTCAGATTTACCGATCAATGTTGTACTGGGAATGGATATACTGAGGACACACAACTTCTCAATCAATCTCCAAACCGCCGAATGTTTCCTGAATGGAAGGTCCATCCAAGCCCGGCTCAGCGAGCCAGAGAACCGAGGACAACTACATGCGATAGGACCGCTTTTGTCGAATCTGAGTGGAGAAGAGAAAGTCAGGCTGGAGGAGTTTCTACAGACCGAATTGAAGGCGTTCGAAAATCTCCGAGGAACAACTCCACTGATAAAACACCGAATTAAACTCAAACCAGGCACCGAACCGATCAAGCAACGTTACCGTCCCCAAAATCCGAAGATGCAGGAGATAATAAACAATGAGGTCGACCGAATGCTGGCCGAAGGCATTATAGAACCGTCTTCATCCCCGTGGAGTTCACCGATAGTAATTGTCAAGAAAAAGGATGGTAAACCCCGATTTTGTATAGATTTCCGAATGGTCAACAATGTCTCCGTTAAAGATGCCTATCCGTTGCCTTATATTTCAGGAATTTTAGACAAGTTGAGAAAAGCCAAGTATATATCCACTATTGATTTGAAACAGGGTTATTGGCAGGTACCGTTAGCCCCCGAGAGTCGACCGATCACCGCATTTACCGTCCCTGGCCGTGGGCTGTTCCAGTTCAAAGTAATGGCTTTTGGTCTGCATTCCGCACCGGCATCCTTTCAACGTCTTTTAGACCGAGTTATTGGCCCTGAGATGGAACCGGATGCATTTGCGTACTTGGATGACATAGTAGTTCTTGGAGAGACATTGGACGAACATCTTGACAACCTAAGGAAAGTTTTCCACCGCCTCAGGGAGGCCAACCTGCAATTAAATCCGGAAAAATGTGAGTTTGTAAGAAAATCATTGAAATATCTGGGACATGTAGTAACCGAGGACGGCATTTGTACCGATCCTGATAAGATTTCAGCCATAAATGAGATGCCTGCACCGAAATCCGTACGAGAATTGAGAAGTTTCCTTGGTGTTGCTTCATGGTACCGAAGATTCATCGAAGACTTCTCCAAAGTTGTGACTCCGTTGACCGCATTACTCAAGAAGAAGCAAACCTGGAAATGGGAGACCGCCCAACAGACCGCTTTTGAGACCCTGAAACAGAAATTGACCCACTCACCGGTATTGGCCTGTCCGGACTTTTCAAAACCGTTCGTCCTTCAAACCGATGCATCCGATGCAGGACTGGGAGCTGCCTTGACACAGACCGTTGATGGACAGGAAAAAGTAATCGCTTATGCTAGCAGGACCTTGTCAGGTCCAGAGAAAAATTACTCTGTTACAGAAAAGGAATGTCTGGCAATAGTTTGGAGCATTGACAAGCTGCGTCCGTATCTAGAAGTCTACCGTTTTACCGTTATAATCGACCACATGAGCTTGCGATGGCTGCAATCTATCAAGTCTCCCACCGGAAGAATTGCGAGATGGAGCATATTTCTACAGCAATACGACTTCGAGATAAAGTACCGGAAAGGAGCCCTCAACCGTGTAGCAGACAGTCTATCCAGAAATCCGTTACCGACCACCGAGACTATATGTCTGACCGAGGAGACTGTAAGTTGTAAATGGTACCGAAAGAAATTGGCTGAGGTAAGAGCGAATCCCGCAGCGTTTCCCGATTACAGTATTGTGTCCGGAAAATTATACCGCCATTTTTGGGATGCTGATGATTTTACCGAGCCTGAATTCGGCAGTCCTTGGAAGCTATGCGTTCCAAAGGACGACCGAATAGATATTTTACAGGAAAACCACGACCGACCGACCGCTGGACACCTGGGGATAGCGAAAACCATAACCCGTATAGCCCGAAATTACTATTGGCCAGGAATGTTCAAGGAAATAGCCCGATATGTCCGTAAATGTGGTACGTGTCAGAGGTACAAAGTTCCGCAACAGAAGCCCCCTGGAAAAATGCATCCGTATGTGGTAAGAGAACCTTGGGATACCGTTAGCACCGATATTGTGGGACCGCTTCCTCGTTCGAGGAAGGGAAATTGTTATTTACCTAGTTGTGATGCAGGACCGATTTTCGAAATGGGTGGAGGCCAGGCCCCTTAGAAGAGCAACCGCAAAGGGTGTGTACCAGGCTTTATATGAGGATGTAATCCTGAAGTTTGGGTGCCCGAAAACCGTGATCAGTGATAATGGTTCACAATATGATAGTCGATTGTTCAAGGGAAGTCTGCGAGACCTTGGGATCCGACACCGTTTAGCACCAGTTTATTCTCCCCAATGTAACCCCGTAGAAAGAGTCAACCGTACCCTCAAAACAATGATAGCCCAGTTCTGTGAAAAGGATCAGCGTACCTGGGATGAGCATCTGAAGGAATTGACATTCGCAATAAACTCTGCAAGGCAGGAGTCGACCGGATACACCCCAGCATTCCTGAATTTTGGCAGGGAGATGCGTTCACCGAACGCCAAGTATCTAACCGAGATGGCCAACCGGGATGAAAAGGAACACACCGAACCAGACACCGAATCAGATACCGAACCGCAAGTTGCTTTGCATGCAAACAAATTAAACCGTTTCACCGAAACTTATGAGTTTGTCAGATCTAGATTGGCACGAGCTTTCTCACAGCAGAGCCACTACTACAATCTACGTCGGAGGGACTGGCGATGTCGAGTAGGAGACCAAGTATACCGAAGGGAACATCCCTTGTCTTCCGCAGTGGAGGGAATTGCAGCCAAATTGGCTCCGAAATACTCCGGACCGTATACCGTTATAGAGGTAGTATCTCCTGTGGTATATGACATCAAGGATGGCAGTGGTAAGATTCTCCGACACATTCACATCAAGGATCTGAAGTCCTCCCTTGGAGAGGTACCGTCTGAAATGTAAAAAACCGTTACTAACAAAAAAAAAAACCGATTGACCTAACAGGGTACCGATGAACCGTTATTTTCTGTTTGATTAACGTATGAAATTTTCAGGATGAAACGTTACTCGATGGGCCGACCGTTAACATTTAGGGAACCGACCCCACCGTCCGGACCGCCTTCTCCAGCAAGTAATGGGTCGACGCTCAGCCTGTCGGCAGACTGGGAGGTGCCGCCGGAAAGGAAAAGAGACGCCGGGACCAGCACAGAACCGCCAGCCACCAGGACCGTGGGTACCGATGGATATCACGTCTACCTGGGGTTGGGCCCCCGAAGCTGTTGGCGGTGTGGCAACGAAGGCCACCGACGAGAACACTGCAGAGGGGAGCGGGTGAAATTTTGTTCTAGGTGTGGCTGCGTGGGTGTCCTATCACGGGATTGCTGTGCCCGAACCACCGACCGTGACCGCAGACCTCCCTTAACCACCGTCAGCCAGCGAGGAACCCCAAGCCGGAGCGGATCCTCAGGAAGCAGGGCAGAGGCCGTACTCCCGGATCTCCGGTTGAGGCCCGCCACACCGACGCCTGCACCGACGCCGGCACCGACGCCTGTACCGACGCCTGTACCGACGCCTGAACCGACGCCTGCACCGACGCACATACCGGTACCGTCCAAACCGTCGCCGCCCACACCGTTGCCGACCCCACCGAAAAAAAAGGTGAAAGTAGATTAATACCGTTAAATTATTACCGAAAAAAAAAAACAAAAAGCACCGTTGCAACCGTTAATACCGTTGAATTGAATATTTCCGTTGAATAAATACCGTTCCGAAAAATATCTTTTATTTCACCAACCGAAATGGTGGATGCGCTTACCGTTTCCACCATCAAAGTACCGCTAACTAGGTCACAATACCAGAAAATAGTTCCGAGTTCAATAACCCCGCAACTTTGGTTTGTTCACAGGCTGCCAACGCAAATTACACCGAAAACCCAGGAGGGTTAGAAGAAAAATAAAACGGAGTTTTATTTTTCTTGCACACGCCAGAGGGGGGTGTGACGAACCAGATTTTGCTCCGCCACAAAAATAAATTTTTCAACCGATACTTACTTACTTACTTACTTACTTATTTATTCATACATGTCACAATCAATACTATTACATGTATAAATAGTTGCCATTAAATGATATATGGCTTGTCCAAATGTATATGAAGCGTAAATAATAACAATAACAATAATAATATACAGGTATGTAAAAACATGTATAAGATAGCAATATGTAAATCAATGAGTACACATAATATTGTAAAAACACATCAACACATCACAACAGATAATCAACATTGTACTGAGAAACAGCCAGTTCAAAACTCGGTCAGGTCATATATCGTTTTTTCCAGGAGGAGAGTTTTTACCGCCCTCGTGAATGCAGGAAGATTTTTATTTTTTATATGACTAGGAAGCTTATTATAAAGCTTCAGACACAGATGGTTTGGCCCTTGTTGGGTTCTTTTCATTCTTGTGTATGGGACCGCATAATTATTTTTCCCTCTAGTATCATAGTTATGATATTGAGAGTTTTTCGGGAATTTGTCCTTGTGTTGATGAACAAACTTAACGCAGGTGAGTATGAAACAGGATGTGATGGTAAGTATTCCTTCTCTTTTGAATACTTCTCTGCAGCTGTCAGTCCTCTTCATCTGATATATGGTCCTTAGGGCAGCTTTCTGTTTGATAAGGACATTTTGAGCATCTGAGCAATGTCCCCAGAGTAATATACCATATGTTGCCTTATTATGGAAGCTTGAAAAGTATGTCAACTTTGCGGTATTGACGTCGGTTATTTGCCTCATTCTCTTGATCAGAAATATAGATGTTGATAATTTTCTACATAGATTGTCAATATGCTTGCTCCATTTTAATGATGCTTGAAATTCGAGCCCCAGATATAGCAGAGATGAACAAGCTGGTTCTCTGCTCGTGAAAACAAGCTTCTGGGTTTTGGCTGCATTCATCAGTAATCCGTTGTTTGAAAACCAACTCTGTGCGTCTGTTTCGCATATTCTTGTTTTCTCATGCAATTCAGATCTATCGTCTGACCTATTGAGAATGACTATATCATCAGCATAGCCATAGCATTTGTTTGATGTTATATTATAGAAAAGGTCATTCACGAATAAGATAAACAAAATTGGGCCCAAAACTGACCCCTGGGGGACCCCACACTTCACCTCTACAAAATCAGATCTCTGTCCATTCCACTTCACTACTTGTCTACGATTGGTCAGATAAGATTGAATAAGTTTGTGAACCAATCCTCTTACACCATAATATTGTAGTTTCATCAGCAGTATTTCGTGGCAGACGCTATCGAAAGCCTTACTCAAGTCTATGGATATTATTTCTGTTTCTTCCGAAACATTGCATGCCTCCAGTATATTTTCAAAAACGTCCAGCATTGCAGTTATTGTTGACTTGTTCTGTCTAAATCCATGTTGACCTGGGTGAAGCAATGCTTTATTTTCTAAGAAGTCAACCAGACGTTTCTTCAGCGCCATCTCAAATATTTTCGACAACACTGGCAACACTGAAATGGGTCGATAATTTGAGAGGTTTTCTGCATCTCCACTTTTATGGATGGGTGTGACTATTGCAGTTTTGAGTTCTATTGGAAAGATTCCTTGAGTGAAACAGTCATTTATAATTTTGCTTAATGGTGATTTAATATATGGAATTATGCATTTGATGGAATTAACTGTCAAGCCATAATAGTCCTTAGTATTTTTATTTTTCATTTTCTTCACCATATCTACAATTTCATCTTCCGTCACAGGAGAGAGGAACAATGAGTCTGCACAATTTGAATTGACTTTATGAAGCAAATCAGCTGAGCCCCCCAAGGTAGGACTAGCCTTTTCAGCTATTTTCCTTCCTATATCAGTAAGGTATTCATTTACTTCGTCGGCTGTTATAGTGTCATCTGATGAACTTGAATGCTTTTTTGTATGCGTTTGTTGGGCTATTAGCTTCCATATAGCCTTAAGTTTATTTTCAGCTTCTTCTATTCGTTTGGCATTTTTAGCTCTAACAGATTGGGTAATCGCCTCCTTCAGCTTGGTCTTCAGTAGTCTACAGAGTTCTCTACTATTCTCATCACTCTTAACATAATCAATTGTCTTCGCTGCTGCAAGTTTGCTCTCCAAGTCTTTAATTTGTTTAGTTTTTTTATATACCTTACGTTTCTTTATTTTAATTTTTTTTTCAGGAAAAGAAGAATAGAATACTTTCAACAGTCTTTCATGGAATTTATAATATTGCATCCCCGCGTCTCTATCATACACATGTGTCCAATCCTCTGCCTCAATCCTCCGCATAAAGAGGTTAGTATTTTCCTCATTAATTTCTCTGATTGTTCTGAAGGCATCTGTTTTAGTTTCACCTTCAGTACATGGCATTCTGAAAATTTGGGCGAAATGGTTCGACAGATAAGGCTCGTATGTGAAGGCTTTGCAGTCAGCGTTGTGAAAATTTGTGAAGATATTATCGATGCAATTCGAGGAAGTTTTAGTCAAATGTGATGGATCAGTAAATATATAATCCATATTAAATGATCTGAAAATATCAACTATTTTTTTTTTCTCATTAGATTGTCCCTGAAAAATTACGTTATAATCTCCAGCGAAAACAAATTGATCTCTGGGATATTTCCGGAGGCATATTTCAAGAGCCTGGTCCATAATTTCCACAAAAGTATCAATATCACCTGATGGTGGTCGATATACGGCCACGACTGTCAAATTTTTTTTTGCTATTCTAATAGCCGTCATTTCTATTATTTTATCACATGATAAATTTTGTACTTCAGGCAGTTCCCTGAATGGGATATCATTCCTCAAAATTATAGCCGCACCGCCATGTCTCGATGATTGTCGACAATAATAACTTGCTACAACGTAGTTCTCGATAAATATTCTCTTGAAAATATCAGAGGAGAGCCAGTGCTCTGTTACACACCCGATATCAATATTTTGCTCATTCAAAAAATATGTGAAATTGTCAATTTTATTACCCAAGGATTGTAAATTGATATTGGCTATAGCGAAATATTTATTTTTAATTTTGGTTGGCCTTAAACTAGCCTGTCGAATTTTCTCATTCTGTTGTGTTAATTCTTGCTGTATTTGTCCTTTTTTGTCGAAAGAAGTTGTACCTCCTCACTACTACTCCTCTGGGCCAGATTTCATGTCGAGTTACATTCGCTAAAATTGCAAGGTTAAAGCCAATTTTGAATGACTTATTTTTACTGAGATTGCTTTCATGTTTCATTATTTCTTCCACTGAGAACGTTTCATTAGCAAATTGTTCTTCTAAAAATTTTCGTATGTTTTCTTCTGACGTGTTTCCATCTACATTGCCAACATATAACCATGCACGACGCTCAGCACCCCTAAAATATCCTCCATCGTCTCTACTGCCCTTTATGATTTGAGCTCCTAAATACGAAGTCTTTCCATCTTGAGTTCTTTTACGTATTCTATTATTTTTTGAATACGTGGCATCATCTGTAGTGTTTATTCCTAAATTTGCCTCGATATTTACTGTCGATACAGAAATCTGTTCCGTTTCTTCACCGCATGTGTTTTCGAAATGTTTTATCATCGGTTCCTTCATTTTCTCTGTCATGTTCCCTCTTACAGATTTTTCCACGGTTGAAGTATTTGACGTTTGTGATGGTTGTTTGAACTTTTGTTTTCCATTTTCGAGATTCTCCAGAAGGCATATATGTTTTTTAAGTAAATCTATTTTATCTTTGAGTTCTGATATTAACATATCTTTCTGCTCAATGATAATTCCCAGGTATTTCGAACTGGCCTTCGTTTCTACATCTGTTGAAGCACTCCTGTCATAGGATACATTCAAACTCAATTCAGGTATTTCTTCATTCCCAATGGTTTCCGTATCCTTTATAACTGATCTCTCATACATGGATTCATTAATATTCGATAACCTTCTTCTCAGTGTTGAAATTTCTTTACATTGGTTTTGATATGCACACAGTTTTTCATTCAAATTGTCACAGCAGATTATTACACCGTTGTCATTTACATAAGTGCCAATAATTTTTAGTACACAACTAGGGTGGTAATTCGACGAACACTTTCCACAAACAATATAAGTTTTAACATCTTTTGAGCATTTCTTGCAAGTTGCTCCAGATACAACATTACTTCTTGACGCCATTTTGTATTTTGCATAATAATGCCTGATAACCGAAATATTTTTGAAGAAAACCGTAATACTGTCATAGGGGTTGTACCGATAACAATAGTTGTGTGTTAGATTGAAAGGAGCCTTACCGATAATTGTTAGTTCATAGTTTTCCACCGGTCAGTCCATGTTAGTAGGAAAGACCGTATCTCTTATGTTTTCAGAATTCATTTATTTTAATAATTCTTTCCGTTCTACCATTTTTTGTTTGCTCTGAAAAAGTTCTCATAACTTTTTCTACTTTCCTTCTCATCCGTTGCCTCTGTCTTTTTCTGGGCCAATTGAATAACCGTATCATTTTTGCTTTATCCAATGGATTGGTGAGTTTCCCATAGGAGGGAGAGTTTTTCCGAGTAGAGAGGGGATATTTCTTCGCGGCCCTGGAAGGTGAAGAGAAAAAAAAGAGAGAATCGTTGTTGAGAGGTGAACGAGTGGAGTGTGTGAAAAGTTAGTCATTCATTCATTCATTGCTGTATCCCGTTACCGGGAATAAATCTACAAAAAGAAGAAAAAAAAAAAATAAATAAATAGATTTGAACAGACTTGTAACTTCTCAGTGCTAGTTGCGACTGTGTGCCCTCCTGTGACTAAAGAGACCCAACCGTGACCTGCAGATCCTTCCACACTCAGGGCATGGATAGTCTCCAACCAGATCTGGTCGCCGCTGTATCCTTCTCGATTCTCCATTATAACTGTGGACCAAAGACCTCCACTGTGACCTGTCTAACGCTAGTTGTTCCCAGTTATGATTAGCATTAACTGATTTTAGGGATTGATGTAGTGTATCCTTAAACCGCTTATACTGGCCTCCTGGTTTCCGGGCTCCCTCAGTGATTTCGCCGTATAGAGCTATTTTGGGGAGTCTTGTGTCCTGCATCCTCAGAATGTGGCCGCTCCATCTGAGTCGGGCCCTCGTTACTTGAGTCTCAATTGTTGTACAACTCGCGCGCTGCAAGACTTCTGCATTCGAAACTTTGTGGAACCATCTGATGTGCATTATCTGTCTTAGATGACGTTGCTGCGTCTGTTCAAGCTGTTTAATATGTCGCCTGTAGGGAGTCCAGCTTTCGCTTCCGTAAAGAAGCGTTGGGAGGACCACTGCTCTGTAAACAGCTGTCTTGGTCTTCAGATTGAGGTCGTGATTTTGGAACACTCTGTCTTTCAGCTTCCAGAATGCCCGTGATGCCGAATTGATACGGTTGTGTATTTCCGTGTCAAGGTTAGCCCTAGTATTTATGAAGCTTCCCAAGTATTTGAACTGCTCGACCTGTTCTAGAGTTTCATTGTCCAGGCTGATATCTGTTTGAAGGCTTTCTGGCGGAGTTACCAGGATTTTGGTCTTGTCAATATTGAGTCTAAGGCCTAAAGCTTCGTATATATGTTTATAGGTGTCCATCATTATCTTTAGATCCTCTGAGCTGCTAGCGATGAGTGAACAGTCGTCTGCATATTGAAGTTCCGTGATAAACTTGGTACGGGTTTTTGCTCTGAGGCGCTTCAGGTTAAACAGGCCTCCATCAAATCTGAATCTTATCCCAACACCTCTTACGGGCATGCTCATGTCAGCAATTATCGATACAGCTATGGCGAAAATATTGAACAGTAAAGGCGCTAATACGCAGCCTTGTTTTATTCCAGAGTTGGTTGAGAAATGGTCGGTTGTAGAGCCATTATGCTGTATTCTAGCGGTGTTGTTGGTATGAAGGCTTTTACACACTGCTAGGAATTTTTCGGGTACTCCAAGACGTGCCATGATTTTCCATAGCGCTCTCCGATTCACCGAGTCGAATGCCTTGCTTAAATCGATGAAGGCTGTATAAATCCTTGATTGTTGTTCACGGGCCTTTTCTTGTAGCTGTCGCAGTGTAAAAATTAGGTCCACCGTACCTCGATTTGGTCGAAAGCCGCACTGGGATTCAGGTAAAAGCTTCTCTAAGAGTGGAACCAGACGATTAGCCATAATCTTCGAGAGAATTTTACCGGCCACATTAAGCAACGATATGCCCCTGTAATTGTTGCAATTCGACGTATCGCCTTTGTTCTTATAGAGGTTGATAACTAAAGCGTCTCTGAAGTCTTGTGGCACATCTCCCTGTTCCCAGATCTTGCGGAATAGTATTAGGAGACTATTGACAATGTCCTCATCCAAGGCTTTGAATATCTCCGCCGGAATGCCGTCTAGACCAGGTGACTTATCATTTTTCATATTTTTAATCGCGCTTATGATTTCCGACATTGAGATTTCGTCATCAAGCGATGTCATCGGACTATACGCGGGGAGCAGGTCTAAAATGGATAAATCCGAGTCGTTATTTTGATTCAAGACCTGTGAGTAATGCTCCTTCCATCTTTCGAGAATTTTTCTATCATCAGTTAGAATAGCTCCATGAGCATCTCTTATAGGAAAGCTAGTTTTTCTGCTTGGACCGTAAACAGTTTTAATAGCTTCGAAAAAACGCCTGTAGTCATGGTTATCGGCGTAAGCTTGTATTTCCCTAGCTTTTTCTTTCCACCAGCTGTCCTTGATTTTTCTTATTTCTTGACGGACCTCGCGTTTTATGTTTATGAAACCTATTTGGGCTGCAACATCGCCAGGCTTGTTAATTGCGGTTTTCATCGCTTTGTGTTTTGCGTCCAAAAGGGGTGCGATATAAGTTTCGCTGTCAGCAAACCAGTCTGGGGATTTTCGGGAGCTTTCTGTGCCCAGTATTTCTTTCGCTGTATTTGTAAGGGATGACTTGAAACGGAGCCAATGAGTCTCAATGTCGTCGTTATAATCCGGTGGTGTTAGGCTATCTTTGACGGCAGCTGTGAATCTGTCCTTTGTAGAAGGGTTTTGTAGTTTGGATATTTGAAGGCGCTCTCTTAGATACTTCGGCTTGCGTTGGTATTTTGGGCGCATTGAGATTTTCATTCTCGAGATTACCAGCCTATGATCAGTCCAGCACTCCAGATCTGCTCTGGGTTTAGTGACCAACACCTCTTTCAGATCTTTCCTTCTCACGATCACATAGTCGAGGGTATGCCAATGCCCTGAGCGCGGGTGGCGCCAGGTCCCCCTTGAATTGGGTCTCGTAATAAAATAGGTGTTCGTTATACACAGATTGTGTTCTGCACAAAGAGCCAGCAGACGTTCTCCATTCGAATTGATGCTGTCTGTGCCGTGTTTCCCTATTATTCCCGGCCATAGTTCTGAGTCTTGACCTTTGCCCACTCTAGCGTTGAAGTCTCCAAGGAGAATAATTCGTTCCCGTTTTGGGATTTTACTTAATGTAGCAACGAGTGTTTCGTAAAAAGTGTCCTTTAAGTTGTCAGAGGAGTTCAAAGTGGGTGCGTATACTGCAATGATGTTCACAAACGTGTTATTCGCTGCAGGAAAACGTAGGGTCATTAAACGTTCTGAGATACCAACTGGATTTTCGGTAAGTTTGGCGGCCAGGTCGTTTCTAATGGCAAAGCCTACGCCATGTTGTCTGATTTCGCCTTCCGGCAAGCCTTTCCAGAAAAAAGTATACGCTTGTTCTACCAAGCTACCTTCGTCCGAAAAGCGTGTTTCGCTTAAAGCAACTATTGCAATGGATGTTCGTTGCAGTTCCTTATCGATTAGGGCAGTACGCCTCTCTGGTCGGTCGGCCTTGGGGTTGTCTAGCAAGGTTCTGACGTTCCATGCTGCAAAAGCTATGTGCTTTTCATTGGTGTTTGTTCGATGATTCACTCGCTCAGGCACCCTCCCCCGGAGATCCGAATGGGAGGGTATTTTACCTCCGGATACGAATTTTGTCCTGTTCGACTGATCCATCTTTTTGTAGGAGCTGCGTTAGAAGGTGTTCAAAAGCTGCACTGGTAACGCTGTCAGTGCAACTTTGGTTGCGGCTACGACTAGATTATCTTGTGGCACAGGCATCCTGAGACGACAAGGTCTGAGACGTAACTTGAGCAACGCAGAGAGCCATTTCCTGCTCAAGCCAATGTTTAGGCTACGTAATTGTGGGAAACAGAGTTATACCGCTCATGTTCGGTCGCCAGAGCCTCGTTCGTAAGAACAGGGTGCACCGCGAGTAGGTGAGGTTGGCATTTGAGAGGAGAGGCTATAAAACGCATCCTTTCCCCTTACACCCCAAAAAAAAGTTAGTAAAACCGTACTTACGAACCAAAGGAAAATCTAAGGCAAGTGATTGTTGAAATTATTACCGCTTCATTGCACCTTTATGGAATAATATTCTCTCTAGACTTTTGCTTGGCTGAAAATCCGAATTAACCGTAGATTGACCATTTCCTGCCGTATATAGCTTTCCGTTACCGTAGGGTGACATTTGGGTCCCAGGAGGACGTTGGACCCCCTGATTTTTCCGATTCCTGAATATTTGACCGTTTCATCCCGATTTCCAACCGTTTGAATTATAGTTATAGGTTAGATTCGCCGAGCATAGAGTTGGGATTTCATAACCGTCAAATACCCTCACCGCCGGACTCTGTGGCCGCTGTTTGACAGCCAGCCAGCTTGAGGTCACCGAGAGAGAGAGAGAGAGACCGAAGGACACCGGATCATAGACAAACCACCGAGACAGAGATAGAGGGCGTACCCCGGTGAACTGGTGTTTTCAAATTTCGACCTGACTGAATTCCGTTGATTATTTTTAAAACCGTTCGTACTTTTCATTCAATTGTGTCTTGCCTTAGTTGAAATATTTTTCCGAAACCGTGCATGTTTCTTTGCACTCAGTTTAATTGAAACTTGACTTACTTCCGTATATTTTTCCGAAACCGTTCTTTGCACTTAGTTTAATTGAAACTTGACTTACTTCCGTATATTTTTCCGAAACTGTGCATGTTTCTTTGCACTCAGTTTAATTGAAACTTGACTTACTTCCGTATATTTTTCCGAAACCGTTCTTTGCACTTAGTTTAATGGAAACTTGACTCACTTCCGTATATTTTTCCGAAACCGTTCTCTGCACTTAGTTTAATTGAAACTTGACTTACTTCCGTATATTTTTCCGAAACCGTGCATGTTTCTTTGCACTCAGTTTAATTGAAACTTGACTTACTTCCGTATATTTTTCCGAAACCGTTCTTTGCACTTAGTTTAATTGAAACTTGACTTACTTCCGTATATTTTTCCGAAACCGTGCATGTTTCTTTGCACTTAGTTTAATTGAAACTTGACTTACTTCCGTATATTTTTTCCGAAACTGTGCATGTTTCTTTGCACTTAGTTTAGTTGAGACTTGACTTACTTCCGTATATTTCCGAAACCGTCCATTTTCCTGAAGTGAAATTTTGCCAGCCGTCCTGCGCCGACCAGACACAGCCGTTGACGTCCATGATTTAGTGTACCTGTCTATTTTCTTTTGTGTACAGTTTATTTTAATAGAAATAAATAGTTGAACATTTATTTTTGTTGCCAATTATTTTGCCAGTGAGAGTCTATTTATCAAATCAGTTTCATCTAAGAGTTTAGTTAGAAGAGGCAAGTACTCTTTCTGACGCCTAAAGACCGTTGAAAAGCAGACACTTAGAAGACGCTACCGCCCTAGTCTTCATCGATACCCTTCTCCACTGATACTCAAGTCTACCTGGGCTCTCCAACTCTTTGGGGATTCTGTGAGAGACGTGGGGTTTGACTGATTGCCCCACTGGTGCCCGAGCAACCGTAAGGAGCTGCCAGAGTACGAAAAGTCTATCACAGGAGATATAAAAGCAATTATAGCCGGAAAAGAGACAATAATTCATTCGAAAAGTCGGAAGAATCTTTCTACCGGTCACTCACATCGTCGGATGGAGAGAATGGAAAGTTACCACCAAAGGAAGCCATTGAACAATTCTGGACCGAACAATTATCAACGAAACCTCACTTCAATGGAGATACCGGATGGATTGAAGATGAAAAATCTGAAGCTATAAAATATGAGCCGATGCAGCATGACATGATCACAATTGAAGAAGTAAAATCAGCTATCAGAGGACTGCACAACTGGAAAGCACCTGGGCCTGATGGATTACAGAACTTCTGGATCAAGAAACTTTGGATCATGCATGACAAATTGACCTCCGCAATAAATGATGTCATTGAAAATCCTGAAAGAATGCCAGTATTCCTTACACATGGCACAACATTCTTGTTACCTAAAGACCAAAGGAATACAGAAGACCCATCCAAGTACCGACCAATCACATGTCTTCCAACGATGTACAAATTAATCACATCGTGCATTTCAAACCGAATTCACAACCATTGCAAAAGGAATAACATCATCGCCATGCAACAGAAAGGATGCACCAAAGACAGCCGAGGATGCAAAGAACAACTAATAATAGATTCAGTTATCTGCAATCAAGCGTTCTCCAAGCGAAGGAATCTTTACGCTGCCTACATAGAGTACAAAAAAGCATTCGATTCTATACCTCACGAATGGCTCTTGACGATCTTGAAGATTTACAAGGTGGATCCCAATATTGTTAAGTTCCTGAAAAACGCCATGTCAACCTGGCGTACTAGTCTCCAAATGAAAGCAGCAGACTGCTCCATTACAACAGGACCTATTCCAATAAGACGCGGAATTTTCCAAGGAGACTCGCTGAGCCCTCTGTGGTTCTGCATGGCCCTGAATCCCTTGTCTCATAGATTGAATTCTACGGACTACGGATTTTCCATCAAGAGCGGGAGTAGAACTATGATGAAACTGAATCATCTCCTTTACATGGACGATTTGAAACTCTTCGCATCTACCAAAAAACAAATGCAACTGATGCTGAAAATGGTGGAAGGATTCTCGGAAGACATCAAAATGAAGTTTGGACTAGAAAAATGTCGACTGCTAAACATAACGAGAGGGAAAATAGAAGATGGTACGTTCAAACTCAAGGAAGGTGCAGAAATTGAAGCATTGAAGGAAGGAGACACATACAAGTATCTAGGCATAAAACAGGCAAGAAAAATCAATCAGACTCAGATGAAGAAAGAATTAACGGAGGAGTTTACCCGAAGATTGAGGAGGATAATGAGAACTGGTCTTAACAGCAAGAATCTGATAAAAGCGATTAACACCTACGCTTGCTTGGCGCTGAGCTATTCATTTGGTATTATCTCTTGGACGACCACCGATTTAGCAGCTTTACAGAGAAAAATGAGGACGATGCTGACTAAACACAATAAACATCACCCCAAAAGCTCAATAGAACGGACTGAGCTGCCACGACATCTTGGGGGTAGAGGAATTGTTGATTTGTCCAACCGTATGTCCCAGGAAATTGAAGGACTTCGAAACTATTTCTTGAGCAAGGCAGCTTCGTCAGAACTCCATCGAGTAGTTTGTGTTGCTGATACATCTACACCGTTAAAGCTACACCAGGATCACTTGGAAACCGTCGAACACTCTGCAGAAAGTAAAATGCAGAAACTAATTGGCAAACCTTTGCATGGGAGGCACCAGAATGAGGTCAACCATGATTACGTCGACATATCTGCGTCGAACTACTGGCTGACTTCCGGAAGGTTGTTTCCTGAGACAGAGGGCTTCATGCTCGCCATCCAGGATCAGGTGATTCCAACAAGAAATTACATGAGATACATCGCCAAGGATGCCTCAGTGGTGGACGATAGCTGTCGTTATGGCTGTGCGACACATGAAACTATCCAGCACATCACCGGGGGATGTCAGAAGTTCGCGGGCACGGAGTACAAAAATAGACATGATGCTGTTGCCAAGATTCTTCACCAAGAATTGGCACTAAAACACCAACTTCTAACTTCGAAAAGGATTCCTTATTACAATTACCATCCAGATGCTGTGCTGGAAAACGAACATCACAAGCTCTACTGGGATCGCACTGTTCTCACAGACCGGAAAATAACCCACAATAGACCAGACCTCATATTGCTCAATAAGGATGAGGACACAGCACTATTCATCGACGTGGCAATTCCAAATAATAACAATCTTCTAGATAGACACACTGAAAACATTTCAAAATATAGAGATCTCGAGGAACAAACCAGAAGACAGTGGAAGCGGAAAGATATAAAGACCATCCCTATTGTCATTTCATCTACAGGCCTGATACCGAAGAAACTACTGGAGAACTTGAGAAAACTTCAGTTGGACGAAAATATTTATAAAGTCATGCAGAAGGCGGTACTGCTCGCCTCCAATAATCTATCAATTTCTTTTCTTAGTACTTCCCGCTGATGATAAGGAATTCTATACGGTGCTTTACAAACAGGTTGCGCTCCAGGTTCCAATGTAATGGAATGTTTCACCTTCGTTTTACTAGTCATTTTTTCATCTTCCTCTAAAAATAAATCCTGATATTCCTGTATCAACTTTTTCAATTTTTTCCGAATATTTCCCTCTAAATGATCTACTCTAAAACCAATTTCGTTCCAATCTCCACGTTCCAGATCAATTCTTCCGATTTCGTAACTTTCCTGACCCCTATCTACGACTTCGCCGGAGACCGCTTTAGCGTATCCATATTTTCTGCGTGTTCTCCATCAAACAATTTGCCACGAGAATATTTTCGTTTCCCAATGGTATGGGCTCACATACCATAACTGCCCCTTCAATATTTCCCACTAACTTAGCCCTTACTAACGCTTCCGAACGGGCAGGTATTGTTACTCCATTCTCTATTAATACATCCGTTTCCCAGTTCCGCTCCTGACCTACGTCGATCATCTGTTCTACCTTATCAATTGATTCTGTCGACTGGCATTCCTCCGTCGCGACCGTCCTTGGCACGCGTTCGCTATTCCTTGACCCCTTCTCCCGTAGGTACCCAATGTTATTCCCAGCCATTTCCGTATTTCTCGGTCCATTTCCAAAATTCCTAATATTTTTATTTGGAAGTATTATTTCCAAGTCCTGTTCCGGTCTCCCCTTGAATTTTTCATTACGAATTCCTAAATCCTCTTGAATTCCTTCCGCAAGTCCTACCGCGGAACCAGCTGGCAAGGCCCAACCACCTGTTCCTGTACTGACTGTCCTATCAATTCCGTCAACGATTCCTTTGTTATTCTGCTCACTTTCCATTTTACCCTTAACTCCCACATGGACACTAGCATCCTTAAATAGTTTTACCTTTGGCTTTATACCTTCGAAATTTTCCGTCTGCGTACCAGACTCCTTAAACTGTGCCCTAATTTCCACATTGTCCTTCGGTTCCCTTAACCGTTCCCCATTTGTGTCACTTTTGACATTATCTTCTACGTACGACTTATCCTCCAGTACAGTTTTCCCTGCGTTCCTCTCAAATCCAGTTTTCCTACGAACAACTTCCCTGAAGTTTCCGTTGACTTGAATCGTTCCGGTAAATCCCTTACTATCTTCATCTTCCGCACATAATTCGCTTTCTATATCCCTTTTATTCAAAAATTCGAATCTCCCACCCCACATCATAACGGACGGCTCCCCTTCATAACTAATAAGTGCCTCATTTCCACTGAGAAAATCTCTCCCTAAAATAACTTGGACGTTCCCTAACATAGAGTCATCACACAAGATAGCCGTCCAAGTTGTACCTAACTTTCCTCCTACAGGTCCCACCAAAATATTGGCCGTACCCCAGGTACGTAAACTATGACCTGTTACACTCGTCAACCGATAGTCGACCTCCTCTCTATTTATTCCATCTTCTGGAATTATACTCCTATTTACAAGAGTCACTGCGGCTTCCGTATCTACCAAACAACGCCTCGTCCTTCCATTTATGTTTAAGTTAATCATGTGAGGTGCATCAATTAACCCTCCGGAATTCACTTCCGGGATCACCATTACCGAACGATCCTTACTTTCCCCCTTACATACATGCCCCCCTGGCATCCCCGAATAAACCTGCCCTTTTAAAAATTTCCGGCCACTATCCCGGCAGTTGGATTTTGGCCCTCCCTGTTTAAATCTTCTTGTCTCCTCGACTGAGACCCCCTCGAAAATGGAGACGATCGCTTAGGAATAGCTCCCGTATTTCGCCCCCCTTCCTTAGCTGCATTTCCTCCCATTTCCTTGTTTTCACGTTGACCCCAGGCCATATTTGCTTCACCCCCTCCTCCTGGGGGTGTAGTTCTCTGTATTCTATTTTTCGTAAAACTCTCTCGTCCCTGACGATTTTGTCTTGGGCAATCCCTAGCCCAATGACCCCTTTGACCGCAACTATAACAACCTCCCTGCGTCCTTTGCCCTGATCTGTTATTATTCCTACACTCTCTCGCAAAATGACCCGGTCTACCACAAGAATAACATTGCGCTGTATTCTTCTTTGTCTCTGCGAATTTTTTAATATCTCCCCTTTCATCCTTCGAGTCGTGCCCCTTTTTCCCGCAATTTTGACATCCCTCCGTTGCATCTACCGCCGATACCCTCATATTTGATGTCCTTCCTTGTATCATCGTTGTTGCGGTCTCTTGTAATTTGACCAGTCCTTCCGCCTTTTCTAGATCTAAATTTTCTTCTCTTAATAAAGCTACCCCCATATCTTTCATCAAGTCTTTGCGCAACCCTGTTTTAAACTGATTTAATATTAACTCTTTATTTTTCTTTTTGATTCCCGCTTCTTCGTCTAGCGATGCTCCGCCCAAATCTTCCCTGAGTAATTCCGCGCCTAAAATCCGCAGCCTAGTACAAAATGATGAAACATCTTCATCATGTCGCTGGAAACAACGACTCAAATTCCACTGACTCTCCCCTGGTAATTTTGATGGCGTAAATTTTAAGATTAGCCGCTGTTTCAATTCAGAATATTTCAATTCATCATATGCCTCATCAGACTTAAAATACTCGTACGCCGCGCCTGTCAGTTTTAATTTTAGTAAAGTAAGGGTTTCTTCCTCACTCCACCCGTCCAACTTCGACCTCAACTCTAATTTGTCGAAGTACCGCTTCGCGTCTTTTCCCGAAAAACCATCAAGGGTTGTCGCAATCATCCCCAACGAATACATAAACGGAAATCTCATAACATCTTTCTCAGCCACCGCAGGGGTGGTAGTACTAGCACTAGCCGCCGGCAACATTTTTCAAAACCTTGTGAACAACCTCAATAACAATTAAATCCGAAAACTATCTTCGATCTCCGCAAATTAGACAAGCAAAACAAAACAATTATATCAAGTTTACGATATTTCAAAGTATGAATCAAGTATCCCTATTTCAAAAATCCCAAAATAGGCTGCGCACACACGATAGAATTAATCAAACTATAAACGCCAAATACTCTCCCTATTCAAATTATATCAACCTTATATGGAAACCCCCTGAAAGAAAAATCATATCTCAACAGCAAAAATAAAATTCAATAAACAATGTCCTGAAAAGAAAAACCTGCAACCCTATCTTGTCCTAACTTTCCGAATTATTCTGTAAATCAAACTGATCAAAAATTTACATCCAACTGACTTAAAATTCCGAAATATTCTGACGTTAACTTGATCAAAACACTTAACTTGAAATTACCAAAATTCCAAATTTCACTTAATTGAAACCAATTAAATTCAAATGACCGAAATTCAAAATTATTTTAGCCTCCAAATTAAAAAAAAATAACTCAAATGATTTCACCCTTAAATGTGTTCAAATTCTGATAAGACAACGTCTTAATTTTCCTTATCTGCTTTCCCTAAATTGATTTTAATTTCGCAAAAATACTTGAATGAAATGAACTAATTCTCAAACCCACTTTTTGTAACAAAATAACCGATCATTCAATCACAATCACTGATAACCACAAAATGAATTACTATGCTCGCAAAAAAAACTTGATGTCCCACCAAAATATTGGCCGTACCCCAGGTACGTAAACTATGACCTGTTACACTCGTCAACCGATAGTCGACCTCCTCTCTATTTATTCCATCTTCTGGAATTATACTCCTATTTACAAGAGTCACTGCGGCTTCCGTATCTACCAAACAACGCCTCGTCCTTCCATTTATGTTTAAGTTAATCATGTGAGGTGCATCAATTAACCCTCCGGAATTCACTTCCGGGATCACCATTACCGAACGATCCTTACTTTCCCCCTTACATACATGCCCCCCTGGCATCCCCGAATAAACCTGCCCTTTTAAAAATTTCCGGCCACTATCCCGGCAGTTGGATTTTGGCCCTCCCTGTTTAAATCTTCTTGTCTCCTCGACTGAGACCCCCTCGAAAATGGAGACGATCGCTTAGGAATAGCTCCCGTATTTCGCCCCCCTTCCTTAGCTGCATTTCCTCCCATTTCCTTGTTTTCACGTTGACCCCAGGCCATATTTGCTTCACCCCCTCCTCCTGGGGGTGTAGTTCTCTGTATTCTATTTTTCGTAAAACTCTCTCGTCCCTGACGATTTTGTCTTGGGCAATCCCTAGCCCAATGACCCCTTTGACCGCAACTATAACAACCTCCCTGCGTCCTTTGCCCTGATCTGTTATTATTCCTACACTCTCTCGCAAAATGACCCGGTCTACCACAAGAATAACATTGCGCTGTATTCTTCTTTGTCTCTGCGAATTTTTTAATATCTCCCCTTTCATCCTTCGAGTCGTGCCCCTTTTTCCCGCAATTTTGACATCCCTCCGTTGCATCTACCGCCGATACCCTCATATTTGATGTCCTTCCTTGTATCATCGTTGTTGCGGTCTCTTGTTATTTGACCAGTCCTTCCGCCTTTTCTAGATCTAAATTTTCTTCTCTTAATAAAGCTACCCCCATATCTTTCATCAAGTCTTTGCGCAACCCTGTTTTAAACTGATTTAATATTAACTCTTTATTTTTCTTTTTGATTCCCGCTTCTTCGTCTAGCGATGCTCCGCCCAAATCTTCCCTGAGTAATTCCGCGCCTAAAATCCGCAGCCTAGTACAAAATGATGAAACATCTTCATCATGTCGCTGGAAACAACGACTCAAATTCCACTGACTCTCCCCTGGTAATTTTGATGGCGTAAATTTTAAGATTAGCCGCTGTTTCAATTCAGAATATTTCAATTCATCATATGCCTCATCAGACTTAAAATACTCGTACGCCGCGCCTGTCAGTTTTAATTTTAGTAAAGTAAGGGTTTCTTCCTCACTCCACCCGTCCAACTTCGACCTCAACTCTAATTTGTCGAAGTACCGCTTCGCGTCTTTTCCCGAAAAACCATCAAGGGTTGTCGCAATCATCCCCAACAAATACATAAACGGAAATCTCATAACATCTTTCTCAGCCACCGCAGGGGTGGTAGTACTAGCACTAGCCGCCGGCAACATTTTTCAAAACCTTGTGAACAACCTCAATAACAATTAAATCCGAAAACTATCTTCGATCTCCGCAAATTAGACAAGCAAAACAAAACAATTATATCAAGTTTACGATATTTCAAAGTATGAATCAAGTATCCCTATTTCAAAAATCCCAAAATAGGCTGCGCACACACGATAGAATTAATCAAACTATAAACGCCAAATACTCTCCCTATTCAAATTATATCAACCTTATATGGAAACCCCCTGAAAGAAAAATCATATCTCAACAGCAAAAATAAAATTCAATAAACAATGTCCTGAAAAGAAAAACCTGCAACCCTATCTTGTCCTAACTTTCCGAATTATTCTGTAAATCAAACTGATCAAAAATTTACATCCAACTGACTTAAAATTCCGAAATATTCTGACGTTAACTTGATCAAAACACTTAACTTGAAATTACCAAAATTCCAAATTTCACTTAATTGAAACCAATTAAATTCAAATGACCGAAATTCAAAATTATTTTAGCCTCCAAATTAAAAAAAAATAACTCAAATGATTTCACCCTTAAATGTGTTCAAATTCTGATAAGACAACGTCTTAATTTTCCTTATCTGCTTTCCCTAAATTGATTTTAATTTCGCAAAAATACTTGAATGAAATGAACTAATTCTCAAACCCACTTTTTGTAACAAAATAACCGATCATTCAATCACAATCACTGATAACCACAAAATGAATTACTATGCTCGCAAAAAAAACTTGATGTCCCACCAAAATATTGGCCGTACCCCAGGTACGTAAACTATGACCTGTTACACTCGTCAACCGATAGTCGACCTCCTCTCTATTTATTCCATCTTCTGGAATTATACTCCTATTTACAAGAGTCACTGCGGCTTCCGTATCTACCAAACAACGCCTCGTCCTTCCATTTATGTTTAAGTTAATCATGTGAGGTGCATCAATTAACCCTCCGGAATTCACTTCCGGGATCACCATTACCGAACGATCCTTACTTTCCCCCTTACATACATGCCCCCCTGGCATCCCCGAATAAACCTGCCCTTTTAAAAATTTCCGGCCACTATCCCGGCAGTTGGATTTTGGCCCTCCCTGTTTAAATCTTCTTGTCTCCTCGACTGAGACCCCCTCGAAAATGGAGACGATCGCTTAGGAATAGCTCCCGTATTTCGCCCCCCTTCCTAAGCTGCATTTCCTCCCATTTCCTTGTTTTCACGTTGACCCCAGGCCATATTTGCTTCACCCCCTCCTCCTGGGGGTGTAGTTCTCTGTATTCTATTTTTCGTAAAACTCTCTCGTCCCTGACGATTTTGTCTTGGGCAATCCCTAGCCCAATGACCCCTTTGACCGCAACTATAACAACCTCCCTGCGTCCTTTGCCCTGATCTGTTATTATTCCTACACTCTCTCGCAAAATGACCCGGTCTACCACAAGAATAACATTGCGCTGTATTCTTCTTTGTCTCTGCGAATTTTTTAATATCTCCCCTTTCATCCTTCGAGTCGTGCCCCTTTTTCCCGCAATTTTGACATCCCTCCGTTGCATCTACCGCCGATACCCTCATATTTGATGTCCTTCCTTGTATCATCGTTGTTGCGGTCTCTTGTAATTTGACCAGTCCTTCCGCCTTTTCTAGATCTAAATTTTCTTCTCTTAATAAAGCTACCCCCATATCTTTCATCAAGTCTTTGCGCAACCCTGTTTTAAACTGATTTAATATTAACTCTTTATTTTTCTTTTTGATTCCCGCTTCTTCGTCTAGCGATGCTCCGCCCAAATCTTCCCTGAGTAATTCCGCGCCTAAAATCCGCAGCCTAGTACAAAATGATGAAACATCTTCATCATGTCGCTGGAAACAACGACTCAAATTCCACTGACTCTCCCCTGGTAATTTTGATGGCGTAAATTTTAAGATTAGCCGCTGTTTCAATTCAGAATATTTCAATTCATCATATGGCTCATCAGACTTAAAATACTCGTACGCCGCGCCTGTCAGTTTTAATTTTAGTAAAGTAAGGGTTTCTTCCTCACTCCACCCGTCCAACTTCGACCTCAACTCTAATTTGTCGAAGTACCGCTTCGCGTCTTTTCCCGAAAAACCATCAAGGGTTGTCGCAATCATCCCCAACGAATACATAAACGGAAATCTCATAACATCTTTCTCAGCCACCGCAGGGGTGGTAGTACTAGCACTAGCCGCCGGCAACATTTTTCAAAACCTTGTGAACAACCTCAATAACAATTAAATCCGAAAACTATCTTCGATCTCCGCAAATTAGACAAGCAAAACAAAACAATTATATCAAGTTTACGATATTTCAAAGTATGAATCAAGTATCCCTATTTCAAAAATCCCAAAATAGGCTGCGCACACACGATAGAATTAATCAAACTATAAACGCCAAATACTCTCCCTATTCAAATTATATCAACCTTATATGGAAACCCCCTGAAAGAAAAATTATATCTCAACAGCAAAAATAAAATTCAATAAACAATGTCCTGAAAAGAAAAACCTGCAACCCTATCTTGTCCTAACTTTCCGAATTATTCTGTAAATCAAACTGATCAAAAATTTACATCCAACTGACTTAAAATTCCGAAATATTAAGACGTTAACTTGATCAAAACACTTAACTTGAAATTACCAAAATTCCAAATTTCACTTAATTGAAACCAATTAAATTCAAATGACCGAAATTCAAAATTATTTTAGCCTCCAAATTAAAAAAAAATAACTCAAATGATTTCACCCTTAAATGTGTTCAAATTCGGATAAGACAACGTCTTAATTTTCCTTATCTGCTTTCCCTAAATTGATTTTAATTTCGCAAAAATACTTGAATGAAATGAACTAATTCTCAAACCCACTTTTTGTAACAAAATAACCGATCATTCAATCACAATCACTGATAACCACAAAATGAATTACTATGCTCGCAAAAAAAACTTGATGGTCGACTTTCCTTCTAAAATCCCGGAAACTACAAGTCCGAATTCAATAAATCCACGCACTCAACTTTGCGTTCAAAATCCTACGTAATTGATACTCAACCAAAAAAAAATTTCAAAAATTATTCACTTCAAAACCATCAAATTCCTGCAAAATCAAAAATTTCAAAACACACAGTAATATACACTTCAAGAAAAAAATAATTCACCTGAAAACAATAAAAGAAAAAAAATATCTCTCACCATCAGCCAAGAATGCACCCTCAAAACAATAAAATTATCGCGAAAAATTAAACTCAAATCTTCAATTCTGATCAACTACTTTATAAATTTTTCTCAACGTTTCCATCAATCAATTAATTAAATCTTCCACAAATTATTGAACACCAACGTTCTTCACGAATAAAATTTTCCAACTATCTCCCGATTAAAACTTGATAACTTATCCGATTTTAAAAAAAAATTCTGATCCACTACAACGAAGAGTCTCTACTCAACTTTCTCTAATATCGCGGCAGCTAGTCTTTAACGAAATAATATTAATATACCACAATATTGCAAACATCAACAGCGTATGGAATACATGACGATCGGGTCAAAATATTTGTATCATCTGCAAATAATCTCATTGAGGTAGTATCCTGGGACGGCATTGTAGACTTAACTGAAAGAGCATGATTTGTTTCAATGCTTTTAGTCAAAACAGCTGGTGATTTTACTTCAGTCCGAGATGAGGGTATACTCTTCATCATCCTCTCAATTAGAGGTTCACATTCACTTTTGATCGCCTTAGGTGGAGAATTAACATAAATTATGAACAATAAAGGACCAACAATACTACCCTGAGGGAGTCCTAAAATTGTTTCAATTTCATCCGAGACAAAGGTTTCACCATCAGCCTCCAGAACTACCCGTTGTTTTCTGGACTTCAAATAGCTCTCTATGAGTTTGAGTTGACTATCTCTGATATCACAATTATCGAGTACTTCCAAAAGCTTCCGATGATCAACACAGAAAGCCTTCGAAAGGTCCAAAAACAGTGCCATAGGAATTTGTCCTTGCTCCAGAGCAAGAACAATGTCATTTATGAGCTCAAAAATAGCGGTTTCAATATTTTTATTTTTAACAAAACCATGTTGACATCTAGAAATAACATTGAATTTACGAAAAAAATTGGACATTCTATTGCTTAAAATCTTTTCAAAAACTTTAGAAAATGAAGAGCTTGTGATGTTTGTTTTCCAGCACAGCATCTGGATGGTAATTGTAATAAGGAATCCTTTTCGAAGTTAGAAGTTGGTGTTTTAGTGCCAATTCTTGGTGAAGAATCTTGGCAACAGCATCATGTCTATTTTTGTACTCCGTGCCCGCGAACTTCTGACATCCCCCGGTGATGTGCTGGATAGTTTCATGTGTCGCACAGCCATAACGACAGCTATCGTCCGCCACTGAGGCATCCTTGGCGATGTATCTCATGTAATTTCTTGTTGGAATCACCTGATCCTGGATGGCGAGCATGAAGCCCTCTGTCTCAGGAAACAACCTTCCGGAAGTCAGCCAGTAGTTCGACGCAGATATGTCGACGTAATCATGGTTGACCTCATTCTGGTGCCTCCCATGCAAAGGTTTGCCAATCAGTTTCTGCATTTTACTTTCTGCAGAGTGTTCGACGGTTTCCAAGTGATCCTGGTGTAGCTTTAACGGTGTAGATGTATCAGCAACACAAACTACTCGATGGAGTTCTGACGAAGCTGCCTTGCTCAAGAAATAGTTTCGAAGTCCTTCAATTTCCTGGGACATACGGTTGGACAAATAAACAATTCCTCTACCCCCAAGATGTCGTGGCAGCTCTGTCCGTTCTATGGAGCTTTTGGGGTGATGTTTATTGTGTTTAGTCAGCATCGTCCTTATTTTTCTCTGTAAAGCTGTTAAATCGGTGGTCGTCCAAGAGATAATACCAAATGAATAGCTCAGCGCCGAGCAAGCGTAGGTGTTAATCGCTTTTATCAGATTCTTGCTGTTAAGACCAGT
Organism: Coccinella septempunctata; assembly: GCF_907165205.1. NCBI lineage: Eukaryota > Metazoa > Arthropoda > Insecta > Coleoptera > Coccinellidae > Coccinella > Coccinella septempunctata. The sequence goes on from NC_058197.1 coordinate 3,500,743, forward strand.
TCTCATTATCCTCCTCAATCTTCGGGTAAACTCCTCCGTTAATTCTTTCTTCATCTGAGTCTGATTGATTTTTCTTGCCTGTTTTATGCCTAGATACTTGTATGTGTCTCCTTCCTTCAATGCTTCAATTTCTGCACCTTCCTTGAGTTTGAACGTACCATCTTCTATTTTCCCTCTCGTTATGTTTAGCAGTCGACATTTTTCTAGTCCAAACTTCATTTTGATGTCTTCCGAGAATCCTTCCACCATTTTCAGCATCAGTTGCATTTGTTTTTTGGTAGATGCGAAGAGTTTCAAATCGTCCATGTAAAGGAGATGATTCAGTTTCATCATAGTTCTACTGCCGCTCTTGATGGAAAATCCGTAGTCCGTAGAATTCAATCTATGAGACAAAGGATTCAGGGCCATGCAGAACCACAGAGGGCTCAGCGAGTCTCCTTGGAAAATTCCGCGTCTTATTGGAATAGGTCCTGTTGTAATGGAGCAATCTGCTGCTTTCATTTGGAGACTAGTACGCCAGGTTGACATGGCGTTTTTCAGGAACTTAACAATATTGGGATCCACCTTGTAAATCTTCAAGATCGTCAAGAGCCATTCGTGAGGTATAGAATCGAATGCTTTTTTGTAGTCTATGTAGGCAGCGTAAAGATTCCTTCGCTTGGAGAACGCTTGATTGCAGATAACTGAATCTATTATAAGTTGTTCTTTGCACCCTCGGCTGTCTTTGGTGCATCCTTCCTGTTGTATGGCGATGATGTTATTTCTTTCGCAATGGTTGTGAATTCGGTTTGATATGCACGATGTGATTAATTTGTACATCGTTGGAAGACATGTGATCGGTCGGTACTTGGATGGGTCTTCTGTATTCCTTTGGTCTTTAGGTAACAGGTATGTTGTGCTATGTGTAAGGAATACTGGCATTCTTTCAGGATTTTCAATGACATCATTTATTGCGGAGGTCAATTTGTCATGCATGATCCAAAGTTTCTTGATCCAGAAGTTCTGTAATCCATCAGGCCCAGGTGCTTTCCAGTTGTGCAGTCCTCTGATAGCTGATTTTACTTCTTCAATCGTGATCATGTCATGCTGCATCGGCTCATATTTTATAGCTTCAGATTTTTCATCTTCAATCCATCCGGTATCTCCATTGAACTGAGGTTTTGTTGATAATTGTTCGGTCCAGAATTGTTCAATGGCTTCCTTTGGTGGTAACTTTCCATTTTCTCCATCCGACGATGTGAGTGACCGGTAGAAAGATTCTTCCGACTTTTCGAATGAATTATTGTCTCTTTTCCGGCTATAATTGCTTTTATATCTCCTCAAGCGTTCTGCATACAGACTTAATTTTTGCTTCAGAGTGTCGAGGCAATGGTGAGCTGTAGCATTCTCCGTCTCTCGTTCTGTGTGTGTCCTGTTTCTATCCATGATCTCTTTGGCAGCTTTCACAACCTTTCTTCCTCGATTCCCGTTCAAGTACTCCGTCAGTCGTCCAATGTCTCTTCTTAGCCTTTCTGTTTTGTGTTGAAGACGTTTCTGCCATGCTGGCGCGTGTAATTTGTGTAATTTTGGACCATCGTTGTTCGTTCGGCGAATTTTTGCCCCCATGGTTTTCGCTGTCGTCAGCGCTGCACAGTGAAAAACTAGATGCAGATATTCCAATGAACTTCCGTTCTGTAGGTATTCAGGTAAAACGTCCTTATTCAAGATGTCGATTGTAAGTGACAGTTGTTTGGATGTATTGAGTCGTGGAGGTGCTACTCGATGAAGAGGATCTGTTCCTTCCAGTTCGGCAAAGTATCTCCTCATGTCAGAGTCAACTTGTCGGTGGAGCTCTTCCCTATCGTCCTGGTGTTCAGGCTCATTTGCTTTGCAAGAAGGACTTTCAGTATCAATGTCTTCTGGGTGTTGTTGCCCAGGTATGTGAACTTCATCAGAGGTGTTGGTGTTATTCTCCATTGCTAGCGGACGCTGAAGTTCTCGTTTAATTGCGTCGATTCGGGCCGTTGGTACTAGTTCATTTCTCAGAATTACGCGGTACTGGTCTGCCACTCGTTGTTCAGTGACATTGACATTTGGGTAGGCAATGCAGAATTCCTCATGGAGCCTTTTCCTATAGTTGTTCGTGTTCTGCCCTAGTCCCGTGATGGAGTTATATATGCGCACAATAGTTTCATTCATGGACGTTGTCCACTTCATGCGCTTTCTCACTAACCGCGCTTGGGTGAGCACTGGCTGAATATCCTGCGCAGCACCTTCAGCGGTTCGAGTCGGCAATTGAATTGGACTCGTTGGTTGCTGTTGTTGCTTTGGAGCTGTAGCTTGTTTTGCAGCAGGAGCCCGCTTCCTCAACATCCTGCCACCGACGTCCCGCATGCTGTCATGTCCAGCGCCGGCTCCAGACATGCCCTGACGATCCCCAGGCAGCGACTTGTTTCCGAGGCTTCTCGTAATCACCATTTTCATGGGTTTGTGCTCCCCTTTCTCGGTTTGGGTGAGGGGTAGAGAAATGAGAGCAGAAAGAGCACCCCTATGAAGGATGTGAAAGAGAGAGGAAGAAGGAATGGGACTGCGGACAGCAGGCGTGGCTGGCTGCACCGTCTACGTCGTTACGATGGCTACCTGGCAGGCCATCTACCAGATAGCTGCCAGGCAGGCCAGACATTATTATGACTTTAGCCTTGCGGCTTTCACACTCCTCTCCAGAGGAAAATTCACTTATCCCAGATATCTCAGATATCAAAAGGATTAAGCTCTGTTGGAGCCCTTTCCAGGTTTTCGGGCTCGTGGTGTTGGTCGGGTCCGGGTCGCTCCTCGCCTCCCTGCTGTAGGTTGGATTCCTGCTCCACCCGCACTTCCTGTCGGAGCAGACGGTGTTCCTCTGAATTTCCCATGTACTTGCGTACAGTTCTCGCCGTTCCCAGCAGTACCGCCTTCTGCATGACTTTATAGATATTTTCGTCCAACTGAAGCTTCTTCAAGTTCTCTAGCAGTTTCTTCGGTATCAGGCCTGTAGATGATATGACAATAGGGATGGTCTTGATATCTTTCAGCTTCCACTGTCTCCTGGTTTGTTCCTCGAGATCTCTGTACTTTGAAATTTTTTCAGTGTGCCTATCTAGAAGATTGTTATTATTTGGAATCGCCACATCGATGAATAGTGCTCTGTCCTCATCTTTATTGAGCAATATGAGGTCTGGTCTATTGTGGGTTATTTTCCGGTCTGTGAGAACCGTGCGATCCCAGTAGAGCTTGTGATGTTCATTTTCCAATACAGCATCTGGATGGTAATTGTAATAAGGAACCTTTTTCGAACTCAGAAAATGGTGTTTCAGTGCCAATTCTTGGTGAAGAATCTTGGCAACGGTATCATGTCTATTTTTGTACTCCGTGCCCGCGAACTTCTGACATCCCCCGGTGATGTGCTGGATAGTTTCATGTGTCGCACAGCCATAACGACAGCTATCGTCCGCCACTGAGGCATCCTTGGCGATGTATTTCATGTAATTTCTTGTTGGAATCACCTGATCCTGGATGGCGAGCATGAAGCCCTCTGTCTCAGGAAAAAACCTTCCGGAAGTCAACCAGTAGTTCGACGCAGATATGTCGACGTAATCATGGTTGACCTCATTCTGGTGCCTCCCATGCAGAGGTTTGCCAATCAGTTTCTGCATTTTACTTTCTGCAGAGTGTTCGACGGTTTCCAAGTGATCCTGGTGTAGCTTTAACGGTGTGGAAGTATCAGCAACACAAACTACTCGATGGAGTTCTGACGAAGCTGCCTTGCTCAAGAAATATTTTCGAAGTCCTTCAATTTCCTGGGACATACGGTTGGACAAATCAACAATTCCTCTACCCCCAAGATGTCGTGGTAGCTCTGTCCGTTCTATTGAGCTTTTGGGGTGATGTTTATTGTGTTTAGTCAGCATCGTCCGTATTTTTCTCTGTAAAGCTGCTAAATCGGTGGTCGTCCAAGAGATAATACCAAATGAATAGCTCAGCGCCGAGCAAGCGTAGGTGTTAATCGCTTTTATCAGGTTCTTGCTGTTAAGACCAGTTCTCATTATCCTTCTCAATCTTCGGGTAAACTCCTCCGTTAATTCTTTCTTCATCTGGGTCTGATTGATTTTTCTTGCCTGTTTTATGCCCAGATACTTGTATGTGTCTCCTTCCTTCAATGCTTCAATTTCTGCACCTTCCTTGAGTTTGAACGTACCATCTTCCATTTTCCCTCTCGTTATGTTTAGCAGTCGGCATTTTTCTAGTCCAAACTTCATTTTGATGTCTTCCGAGAATCCTTCCACCATTTTCAGCATCAGTTGCATTTGTTTTTTGGTAGATGCGAAGAGTTTTAAATCGTCCATGTAAAGGAGATGATTCAGTTTCATTATAGTTCTATTGCCGCTCTTAATGGAGAATCCGTAGTCCGTAGAATTCAATCTATGAGACAAGGGATTCAGGGCCATGCAGAACCACAGAGGGCTCAGTGAGTCTCCTTGGAAAATTCCGCGTCTTATTGGAATAGGTCCTGTTGTAATGGAGCAATCTGCTGCTTTCATTTGAAGACTAGTACGCCAAGTTGACATGGCGTTTTTATTGGGATCCACCTTGTAAATCTTCAAGATCGTCAAGAGCCATTCGTGAGGTATAGAATCGAATGCTTTTTTGTAGTCTATGTACGCAGCGTAAAGATTCCTTCGCTTGGAGAACGCTTGATTGCAGATAACTGAATCTATTATTAGTTGTTCTTTGCACCCTCGGCTGTCTTTAATGCATCCTTTCTGTTGCATGGCGATGATGTTATTCCTTTCGCAATGGTTGTAAATTCGGTTCGAAATGCACGATGTGATTAATTTGTACATCGTTGGAAGACATGTGATTGGTCGGTACTTGGATGGGTCTTCTGTATTCCTTTGGTCTTTAGGTAACAGGTATGTTGTGCCATGTGTAAGGAATACTGGCATTCTTTCAGGATTTTCAATGACATCATTTATTGCGGAGGTCAATTTGTCATGCATGATCCAAAGTTTCTTGATCCAGAAGTTCTGTAATCCATCAGGCCCAGGTGCTTTCCAGTTGTGCAGTCCTCTGATAGCTGATTTTACTTCTTCAATTGTGATCATGTCATGCTGCATCGGCTCATATTTTATAGCTTCAGATTTTTCATCTTCAATCCATCCGGTATTTCCATTGAACTGAGGTTTCGTTGATAGTTGTTCGGTCCAGAATTGTTCAATGGCTTCCTTTGGTGGTAACTTTCCATTTTCTCCATCCGACGATGTGAGTGACCGGTAGAAAGATTCTTCGGACTTTTCGAATGAATTATTGTCTCTTTTCCGGCTATAATTGCTTTTATATCTCCTCAGGCGTTCTGCATACAGACTTAATTTTTGCTTCAGAGTGTCACTGCAATGGTGTGCTGTAGCATTCTCCGTCTCTCGTTCGGTATGTGTTCTGTTTCTATCGATGATTTCTTTGGCAGCTTTCACAACCTTCCTTCCGCGATTCCCGTTCAAGTACTCCGTCAGTCGTCCAATGTCTCTTCTTAGCCTTTCTGTTTTGTGTTGAAGACGTTTCTGCCATGCTGGTGCGTGTAATTTGTGTAATTTTGGACCATCGTTGTTCGTTCGGCGAATTTTTGCCCCCATGGTTTTCGCTGTCGTTAGCGCTGCACAGTGAAAAACTAGATGCAGATATTCCAATGAACTTCCGTTCTGTAGGTATTCAGGTAAAAAGTCCTTATTCAAGATGTCGATTATAAGTGACAGTTTCTTGGATATATTGAGTCGTGGAGGTGCTACTCGATGAAGAGGATCTGTTCCTTCCAGTTCGGCAAAGTATCTCCTCATGTCAGAGTCAACTTGTCGGTGGAGCTCTTCCCTATCGTCCTGGTGTTCAGGCTCACTTGCGTTGCAAGATGGATTTTCAGTATCAGTTTCTTCTGCCTGTTGTTGCCCCGGCATGTGAATTTCATCAGAGGTGTTGGTGTTATTCTCTATTGTAGGCGGACGCTGAAGTTCTCGTTTGATTGCGTCGATTCGGGCCGTAGGTATTAGTTCATTTCTCAGAATTACGCGGTACTGGTCTGCCACTCGTTGTTCAGTGACATTGAGATTTGGGTAGGCGTTGCAGAATTCCTCATGGAGCCTTTTTCTATAGTTGTTCGTGTTCTGCCCTAGTCCCGTGATGGAGTTATATATGCGCACAATAGTTTCATTCATGGACGTTGTCCACTTCATGCGCTTTCTAACTAACCCCGCTTGGGTGAGCACTGGATGAATATCCTGCGCAGCACTTTCAGCGGTTCGAGTCGACAATTGAATTGGACTCGTTGGTTGCTGTTGTTGCTTTGGAGCTGTAGCTTCTTTTGCAGCAGGAGCCCGCTTCCTCAACATCCTGCCACCGACGTCCCGCATGCTGTCATGTCCAGCGCCGGCTCCAGACATGCCCTGACGATCCCCAGGCAGCGACTTGTTTCCGAGGCTTCTCGTAATCACCATTTTCATGGGTTTGTGCTCCCCTTTCTCGGTTTGGGTGAGGGGTAGAGAAATGAGAGCAGAAAGAGCACCCCTATAAAGGATGTGAAAGAGAGAGGAAAAAGGAATGGGACTGCGGACAGCAGGCGTGGCTGGCTGCACCGTCTACGTCGTTACGATGGCTACCTGGCAGGCCATCTACCAGATAGCTGCCAGGCAGGCCAGACATATTATTATTATTATTATTATTATTATTATATACTCAAAACTTTTCGGTTTACCGGTTAAGACCTTGAAAATGAAATTCATGAAGTAGATAGTAGTGCTCCGTATAATTAGGGTGAAAACAAAAAATAACGATTCTGTACTTATATATAGGAACCTACATGGATTTCTGCATATACATCAGAGTCGTTAAATCTATTCAGGGACATTCTTTCTATAGTTTTATTTCCTCAGGAAAAACGTGTATACCATCTACAACGTGAATGTAAATGATGAAAAAGAATTCTCTAGAAATTATTAATTTTGAAATATTGTTTGGAGCAGCGAGATTTGAAACAAACTTAAGAATTGAAATACTAATGCGCTTCAATACTTGCTTATCCAGATAGTCATTATCTGTATCGATAACTTATACTTTTCAATTGTTGATATTTTATCATTTCATAATATCATAAACGTTTGAAAAAATAAACAGTAATATAGTATATTCTTTCTGTGAGAAAAATACTCTGGACAATTATCATTTAAATTCTCATATGTTTCATAAACTCATAATTATATAAAACACTCTATAATTTTAGGTATTTTTAGTGTTAGGCTCAAGTATCACAAAATAACAAAATATTTTATATGTTCTTTTTAGGTATCATAAGTAATGGATTGAATACTATAAGTAAAATATCGCAGGAATTTGGACAGGTTGAAAAACAATCTCTTATGAATTCGCCAACGTTTTGGAACTATTTTGTTCCTTTCTCAAGGCTCATCATACAACTAATAGAAGTAACACTTTAAAATTGGTCATAGGAAGTTAAATATAAATCAACAAACAGTCCGACGTGTGACAGTTAAATTGAACGAATGTAATACATTTATTCCATAGAAATTTTAAGTCACAGCAATCTAATATCGAATCAGACGACGGAACGGGCAATTGGGTGGTGGGGTGCTAGGGAGGGATGGTAGAGGGGCTATATAACAGCGGAGTAGATGTACAAAGTATTCAGTTGTGAATGTGCTTCGTGCTGCAAATATTGTGTTGTGGTTTACATTTTTTAACTTTGATACTATCGAATTTTATCGTTTCATACTTAAATATTTTTTTCATTGTGGAAGACGAGATGGACAGAAAGAAGATCTTGAGAATGGGATTGGAAAAATTGAAGTCTAAACAAATTGACTTGAGGAGAACAGTTCAAATCAGGAATTTTCTGAAGTCACATGTAGGAGAACGAAAAAGAGGAAAAGTTCCGCAGAAAAAATCCGACACTCACGCTGCAAGAAGAGAAGGTAATCAAGATGAACATAGACAAAAAGTCGTGAAGAAAATAAATTCCGATGTTGAAGAAAAAAAGCAGTATGTGTCGAACGGAAATCTGAGAAAACGCTTGACGAGGTCTTTCATTCTGAAGGAGATTCTGAATATGACATCTATTAGAAGAAAAGAAGATCCTAATATCAAACTTTTCAATGTGAATGACTACATTGAGATTTTTAGGAAGAAGGAGAAACCTATAAAATGAAACTTTTGTAGGATTTGTAACTCCAGCCCGCGCTCTTTATTCAAAATGAAATATTAACTTCGAACAAAATTGAAAATTGTTAGATGTAGAGAAAAGACAACAGTACTGTTTTGAGTACTATGCGTAAAAGACTGAACGCTCCTTGAACTGCGATCAAGAAATAGAAAATTCATAATATTGGAGTGCAAGTCTGATATTTGAATTTACAGCATATTCTTAATGAAACATTAATTTTGAAAACAAATAAAAATTGATAGGGGATCATAAAAGTTAACAGTTAGTACTGTTTCAAGTACTATGCAAAAAAAAATCCACTGAAGGCTTCTTGACCTGCAATCAAGCAATAGGTTATGTATGAATTCAGAGTGCAAGTCTGATATAATGAATCATTTATGATATAGAGTGTATTCTAAATGAAACATTAGGTTTGAAAAAAAATTAAAAATTGTTAGGTGTACTCAAAAGACAACGTTAGGTCCCGTTCCAAGTACGGTATAAGAAAAATTAAAACTTCAAAATATGACCAGATATACTAATTATCAGTAAAAATTAAGTAGGAGGATATCAAATAAGTGAGCCTTCGAATAAGAGCGATAAATAAACGAAATCAACTCAGATATAAGAAAACCAACAACTGTTGATTTGTTTGTCCACTTTTATATCAATGTGTATTATGTTCCTGAATTAATTTCGTTTGTTTTGAGTTATTTCATCCTCTCACCACCCAATTGCCCGTTCCGTCGTCTGATTCGATATTAGATTGCTGTGACTTGAAATTTCTATGGAATCAATGTATTACATTCGTTCAATTTAACTGTCACACGTCGGACTCTTTGTTGATTTATCCTTAACTTCCTATGACCAATTTTAAAGTGTTACTTTTATTAGTTGTATGATGAGCCTTGAGAAAGGAACAAAATAGTTCCGAAACGTTGGCGAATTCATAAGAGATTGTTTTTCAACCTGTTCAAATTCCTGCGATATTTTACTTATAGTGTTCAATCCATTATTTATGATACCTAAAAAGAACATATAAAATATTTTGTTATTTTGTGATACTTGAGCCTAACACTAAAAATACCTAAAATTATAGAGTGTTTTATATAATTATGAGTTTATGAAACATATGAGAATTTAAATGATAATTGTCCAGAGTATTTTTCTTACAGAAAGAATATTACTGTTTATTTTTTCAAACGTTTCTGATATTATGAAATGATAAAATATCAACAATTGAAAAGTATAAGTTATCGATACAGATAATGACTATCTGGATAAGCAAGTATTGAAGCGCATTAGTATTTCAATTCTTAAGTTTGTTTCAAATCTCGCTGCTCCAAACAATATTTCAAAATTAATAATTTCTAGAGAATTCTTTTTCATCATTTACATTCACGTTGTAGATGGTATACACGTTTTTCCTGAGGAAATAAAACTATAGAAAGAATGTCCCTGAATAGATTTAACGACTCTGATGTATATGCAGAAATCCATGTAGGTTCCTATATATAAGTACAGAATCGTTATTTTTTGTTTTCACCCTAATTATACGGAGCACTACTATCTACTTCATGAATTTCATTTTCAAGGTCTTAACCGGGAAACCGAAAAGTTTTTAGTATATAATAATGAATAAATAAATAAATAAATAATTAAATAAATAAATAAATAAATAAATAAATAATTAAAATGAAATATTCTCATATTATAAGAGCTAAAAACTTGGTTTCTTAAAAAACGGCATGGATTCCCCATCGAGTAACATGTGACTCTGGTGACATGACATTGAATTTTCCAAGATTTCCAACTTTCAGTATGCTTTAACGATAGAATGGTGCAACATTCAGGAATTGTTGTCGAAGTCATAATGTATTTTTAACAGCATATCCACCAAAAAATTCTTTCGTTTCGTACTTTCATCGAAAAAAATTTGTTTAAATGAAAACCTCTATTTAAGTCGAATTATGATCCAGCTTATCCTTACTATGCCCAAAATTGACAAGGTATTCCTGGATACGGAATATTCTGCTAACGTTTTTCAAAATGGGGAATTATACGGAAATTATTATTATTATTATTATTGAACTCTTTATCGCATTAAAACAAGTTTCATACATTTTTATAGAATTGTGCAAAAGGTGGACATATCGCCATGCAATTTCTTCCTGCCAACCAGAAATAATCTATTAAAGAAACTTATATCTAAAAACAAGAATACCTGACCTAACTTAAATTCAGTTCAACCTGCTCCAAAATAGGGAGAAAGGGGGATGGGAGGGAGAAGGATAGACGTCGCCGAAGAAAGGGACCATATTAAACATGGGTATCAAGTAAGTGTGATGGGTGAAGCACTTAAATATCTCCTGAGGAAAAACCTAAATGAAAGGTAAGTTACCTTCCGAACGATATCCGGAGGGAGGCGATTCCAGAGCCGGGGAAACAGAACTGTGAAGCTATTCGAGCAAACATTAGTCGAGTGGAGTGGTATCCTCAAGGTCAAGTTATAGAGTGCCCTTGTCTGACGGACCCCATCTCCCAGAAGACTAAGACCATCATACAGGTATTCAGGCTCGCGGGACCTCAACACCTTGAACCCCAGTAAAAGAAGATGCCAAATTCGACGTTGTTTGATGGGTAGCAATCCCATATTTTGCCTGAATTGACTTATATGATCAAATTTCCTTAAGTTGTAGACAAATCGTACACCTGCATTTTGTAACCGCTTCAGTTTCATCAGCTGTGTGTTTGTGAGACCCATTTAGGCTACGTCAGCATAATCGAGTATAGGAAGTACGAGAGAGAAGAATAATGTTTTCCTGGTTTCGAAGGGCAAGAAGTTGTTTAAAAGTCGGAGTTGATGCAAGATACAGAAGACTCTTGAACTGATAGAAGCAATCTGATTATTCCAGGATAGAGTTTCGTCCAATAAGATACCAAGGTTTCTAACCTCATTGGAGTAGGGAACAACAACATCGTTGAGGACAATTTTATTATTTACTTTGTCGATCAAACCCAAGTTTCGTTTAGTACCGATAATGATCGACTTAGTTTTGGTAGTATTTAGAGTCAGACCTAAGCTCTCAGCGACGACAGACAGTCGTAAGAGATTCCTGTTTAAATTTTCGATACTAGCCGAGAAATCTTCAACGGAAGTGTGGATATATATCTGTAGGTCATCTGCGAAAAGGTGAAATTTAATGTCCAAGGAATCAGTCCGTGAGGAGACGTAAATAGAGAATAAAAGAGGACCCAACACGCTCCCCTGCGGAACACCTGAAAACTCAGTCACCCAATCAGAGGAGCTGCCATCTATCTCAACGGATATTTCGCGATCCTTCAGATAAGAGTAGAAGAAGGCTATGGTATGCTCAGCAAAACCCAGCAGACGCAGCCTGGCCAAAAGTATATCGAAGTCGAGAGAGTCGAAGGCCTTACTAAAGTCTAAGAGAACTAAAACAGTGAGTAGTTTATTATCCATGGCCACGCTGATATCATCAGTTATTTTAGTGAGGGCAGTTGTCGTGCTGCGTTTTTGGCGAAACCCCGACTGGTAGCAATTATGAAGATTATTATTATTCAAATAGTTAATAATTTGGCCTTTAATGATCTTTTCAAAAATTTTAGATAGAGTAGGGAGTATGGAAATGGGTCTAAAGTCCCCTGGACTCGTGGGATTTTGGCACTTAGGTATGGGAATGATTTTAGCATATTTCCATGCACTAGGAAAAATGCCAGTTTGAATTGAAATATTGTAGATATGTGAGAGCACAGGAAGAATCTCATTCGCAATGAGCCTCAGAAGGCCCACTCCAATACCATCGGAACCAACCGACCCTGAACCAACCTCTCCCAGAGCAGACTTAACATCGTCTTCATTAATGGGCACAAAATCGAACACACTACCTGGTGGAGAACATGAGCTTAACTTCATCAATGTATTTGTCTTAATACTTTCATTAATCCTAGTACCAGAATTCGCAAAATGCCGGGCAAGCAGAGAGGGATCAAAATTTGCACAAGGTGGGCTGTGCCTCTCGCCCACCCCAACTGAGCGCAAAGTCTGCCAGACCTTCCTTGGTGGTGCGCCATCAAGATTTTCGTGGAGATAATCTCTCTTTGCACTCCTGCACATCCGATTGCAAGTGTTCCTCGCAGTACGATAGTGTTCCCTATTTCATTGCATTCTTGATCTCTTCAGTTAACCAGGGGCATGGAGAATGTCTAACCTTAATGAGTTTCAGGGGCGCTAATTCGTCGTAGATTTTTAATATTTATTCATTAAAAATAGCCACCTTTGCATCCAAAGTAGGAGCTTGATAAACCGATTCCCAATCAGCAGCCCTCGCAGTTTGAACCAGCCTCGCCAGATCGACACCTCCTAAATTCCGACATTTAATAACTCGAGGCTTAGGTTTAGGGCATTTGAGTTTAAATCCAGCAAACACCAGGTCATGACGAGAAAATTGATAAGCATGCTGTTGTCCACTGGCAACCACTCTGTTAGGTATAGACGTTATAAACAAGTCGAGTAACGTATCACAGGTAGCACTGTGATGCGTGGGCCTGTTATTCACTAGTTTTAGGTTATAGGATTCCAATATGTTCCTCATCGCCCTCGAACGGGCAGAATTCTGAGAATCATGCAATTATTCATGTCCCCCATCATGATCACATCCGAATAACAAGCAAAAATTTCGTCCAATACAAACTCCAACTCACCAAAAAATAAATAACTTGATATTAGCCCGAAAGTCACACTAAAACATTTGTAAGGCCTCACTATCTCCAAAATTTAAGACGAAAATCGGAAATTATATTCACGCCCAGTACGAAAAGAAGATATTAAAAAAAAAATAACCAATGCAAGTGACATTCAGTAAAGTGAAAATAAAATATCGCCAAAATAATGTCGAAATTAGACATAGTCAAACTTATGCAAGTTTTTGGCCGTCCAACTTCATTTGCTGTTTAGATTAGATATTTTATGATTTCTATGCTGATCCGGCTATCGAAAATATTCAAAATGATTTTGAAAAGGCCGTTCTATAGAAAAAAGTTTTATTTTGAGATGCTGGGGTTCGAACATAAATCGATAATTAATTGCAATATTTCCGAAAAATGCATCAACAATCAAATATCTTATTTCAAAATACTTCAAAGTTCATGCTATACAATTCCTTGTTTTCGCAGGTAGTAATTATGACCAAATCGGTCCGTTGCGGGCGGAAACGTTGAGGGATGGTTTATTGTATTGGTTATACTGTACCTGTGTTATTCTGTACCTGTCACCTAGTCAAAGTAACAAATATTTTACTGTATACTTCAATACGTCAATGGTTTTGAATAGGGTTTTTTTTGCTTATCAAGAAATAGTAGTCCCGTAGATCAGTTATGGCACTTTTTTGGTTTCCATGATATTGTTCTGGTTTTTTTTTACAGATAAATCCCCTTTGTATTTGTCAAGAGAAATGAGATTTCGATAATTAAGTATGAACGTTGACTTCTATTCTATCTGTCTATTATATTCGTCAATGTAAACTGTTCTTTGTTTCAGGCTCAGGTAATTTCTTTGAAATTAATTCATTTTAATGAAACATCCTCTACACATCCATATAGCTCATGGAAAACTTCGAAAAACCGAATAAAAAAGTTACTTTGTTGTTGATTTTCATATATCTGAGTTGATTTCGTTTATTTATCGCTCTTATTCGAAGGCTCACCTATTTGATATCCTCCTACTTAATTTTTACTGATAATTAGTATATCTGGTCATATTTTGAAGTTTCAATTTTTTTTATACCGTACTTGGAACGGGACCTTACGTTGTTTTTTGAGTACACCTTACAATTTTTAATTTTTTTTTCAAACCTAATGTTTCATTTAGAATACACTCTATATCATAAATGATTCATTATATCAGACTTGCACTCTGAATTCATACATAACCTATTGCTTGATTGCAGGTCAAGAAGCGTTCAGTGGATTGTTTTTGCATAGTACTTGAAACAGTACTAACTGTTAACTTTTATGATCCCCTATCAATTTTTATTTGTTTTCAAAATTAATGTTTCATTAAGAATATGCTGTAAATTCAAATATCAGACTTGCACTCCAATATTATGAATTTTCTATTTCAGGATCGCAGGTCAAGGAGCGTTCAGTCTTTTACGCATAGTACTTAAAACAGTACAGTTGTCTTTTCTCTACATCTAACAATTTTCAATTTTTTTCGAAGTTAATATTTCATTTTGAATATAGAGCGCGGGCTGGAGTTACAAATCCTACAAAAGTTTTCATTTTATAGGTTTCTCCTTCTTCCTAAAAATCTCAATGTAGTCATTCACATTGAAAAGTTGGATATTAGGATCTTCTTTTCTTCTAATAGATGTCATATTCAAAATCTCCTTCAGAATGAAAGACCTCGTCAAGCGTTTTCTCAGATTTCCGTTCGACACATACTGCTTTTTTTCTCCAACATCGGAATTTATTTTCTTCAAGACTTTTTGGCTATGTTCATCTTGATTACCTTCTCTTCTTGCAGCGTGAGTGTCGGATTTTTTCTGCGGAACTTCTCCTCTTTTTCGTTCTCCTACATGTGACTTCAGAAAATTCCTGATTTGAACTGTTCTCCTCAAGTCAATTTGTTTAGACTTCAATTTTTCCAATCCCATTCTCAAGATCTTCTTTCTGTCCATCTCGTCTTCCACAATGAAAAAAATATTTAAGTATGAAACGATAAAATTCGATAGTATCAAAGTTAAAAAATGTAAACCACAACACAATATTTGCAGCACGAAGCACATTCACAACTGAATACTTTGTACATCTACTCCGCTGTTATATAGCCCCTCTACCATCCCTCCCTAGCACCCCACCACCCAATTGCCCGTTCCGTCGTCTGATTCCCGGTCTTAACCGGGAAACCGAAAAATTTTGAGTATATAATAATTAATAAATAAATAAATGAATAAATAAATAATAAAAATGAAATATTCTCATATTATAAGAGTTAAAAACTTGGTTTCTTGAAAAACGGCATTGATTCCCCATCGAGTAACATGTGACTCTGGTGACATGACATTGAATTTTCCAAGATTTCCAGCTTTCAGTATGCTTTAACGATGGAATGGTGCAACATTCAGGAATTGTTGTCGAAGTCATAATGTATTTTTAACAGCATATCCACCAAAAAATTCTTTCGTTTCGTACTTTCATCGAAAAAAATTTGTTTAAATGAAAGCCTCTATTTTAGTCGAATTATGATCCATCCTATCCTTACTATGCCCAAAATTGACAAGGTATTCCTGGATACGGAATATTCTGCTATCGTTTTTCAAAATGGGGAATTATACGGAAATAACTTGATATTAGTCCGAAAGTCACACTAAAACATTTGTAAGGCCTCACTATCTCCAAAATTTAAGACGAAAATCGGAAATTATATTCACGCCCAGTACGAAAAGAAGATATTAAAAAAAAAAAATAACCATTGCAAGTGACATTCAGTAAAGTGAAAATAAAATATCGCCAAAATAATGTCGAAATTTGACATAGTCATACTTATGCAAGTTTTTGGTCGTCCAACTTCATTTGCTGTTTAGATTAGATATTTTATGATTTCTATGCTGATCCGGCTATCGAAAATATTCAAAATGATTTTGAGAAGGCCGTTTTATAGAAAAAAGTTCTATTTTGAGATGCTGGGGTTCGAACATAAATCGATAATTAATTGCAATATTTCCGAAAAATGCATCAACAATCAAATATCTTATTTCAAAATACTTCAAAGTTCCTGCTATACAATTCCTTGTTTTCGCAGGTAGTAATTATGACCAAATCAGTCCGTTGCGGGCGGAAACGTTGAGGGATGGTTTATTGTATTGGTTATACTGTACCTGTGTTATTCTGTACCTGTCACCTAGTCAAAGTAACAAATATTTTACTGTATACTTCAATACGTCAATGGTTTTGAATAGGGTTTTTTTTGCTTATCAAGAAATAGTAGTCCCGTAGATCAGTTATGGCACTTTTTTGGTTTCCATGATATTGTTCTGGTTTTTTTTTACAGATAAATCCCCTTTGTATTTGTCAAGAGAAATGAGATTTCGATAATTAAGTATGAACGTTGACTTCTTTTCTATCTGTCTATTATATTCGTCAATGTGAACTGTCCTTTGTTTCAGGCTCAGGTAATTTCTTTTGAAATTAATTCATTTCAATGAAACATCCTCTACACATCCATATAGCTCATGGAAAACTTCGAAAAACCGAATAAAAAAGTTACCTTCTTCCCTCATGAATTTCTTAAAATGGATTGCTGAAATTCATTAGAGAAAATAATGAAAAATTTTGGTTGCAGTAGCCTTTTTCTTGAGGTTGAAACTGGAATAATAATATTCGCGAGAGAACTGAAGCTGGCATATGGAATAATGAGAAAACAATATAAAAAATTACGGTGCGTAGCGTAGCGTTAGATCTATGACGCCATTATAACTAGTGAAACTGAAAAGAGCAAATTTTTCCAATTATCTGTAGGATATAAATAGTAGATGAATCCCTAGAACAATGTTCTTGAATGACAAAAAAAAGCAGGATTGAAAATTATCCTGGTTATAGTGAACCAATGTCTCAATAAATGAGAGGATGAAATAACTCAAAACAAACGAAATTAAATCAGGAACATAATACACATTGATATAAAAGTGGACAAACAAATCAACAGTTGTTGGTTTTCATATATCTGAGTTGATTTCGTTTATTTATCGCCCTTATTCGAAGGCTCACTTATTTGATATCCTCCTACTTAATTTTTGCTGATAATTAGTATATCTGGTCATATTTTGAAGTTTAAATTTTTTTTATACTGTACTTGGAACGGGACCTAACGTTGTCTTTTGAGTACACCTTACAATTTTTAATTTTTTTTCAAACCTAATGTTTCATTTAGAATACACTCTATATCATAAATGATTCATTATATCAGACTTGCACTCTGAATTCATACATAACCTATTGCTTGATTGCAGGTCAAGAAGCGTTCAGTGGATTGTTTTTGCATAGTACTTGAAACAGTACTAACTGTTAACTTTTATGATCCCCTATCAATTTTTATTTGTTTTCAAAATCAATGTTTCATTAAGAATATGCTGTAAATTCAAATATCAGACTTGCACTCCAATATTATGAATTTTCTATTTCTTGATCGCAGGTCAAGGAGCGTTCAGTCTTTTACGCATAGTACTTAAAACAGTACTGTTGTCTTTTCCCTACATCTAACAATTTTCAATTTTTTTCGAAGTTAATATTTCATTTTGAATATAGAGCGCGGGCTGGAGTTACAAATCCTACAAAAGTTTTCATTTTATAGGTTTCTCCTTCTTCCTAAAAATCTCAATGTAGTCATTCACATTGAAAAGTTGGATATTAGGATCTTCTTTTCTTCTAATAGATGTCATATTCAAAATCTCCTTCAGAATGAAAGACCTCGTCAAGCGTTTTCTCAGATTTCCGTTCGACACATACTGCTTTTTTTCTCCAACATCGGAATTTATTTTCTTCAAGACTTTTTGGCTATGTTCATCTTGATAACCTTCTCTTCTTGCAGCGTGAGTGTCGGATTTTTTCTGCGGAACTTCTCCTCTTTTTCGTTCTCCTACATGTGACTTCAGAAAATTCCTGATTTGAACTGTTCTCCTCAAGTCAATTTGTTTAGACTTCAATTTTTCCAATCCCATTCTCAAGATCTTCTTTCTGTCCATCTCGTCTTCCACAATGAAAAAAATATTTAAGTATGAAACAATAAAATTCGATAGTATCAAAGTTAAAAAATGTAAACCACAACACAATATTTGCAGCACGAAGCACATTCACAACTGAATACTTTGTACATCTACTCCGCTGTTATATAGCCCCTCTACCATCCCTCCCTAGCACCCCACCACCCAATTGCCCGTTCCGTCGTCTGATTCCCGGTCTTAACCGGGAAACCGAAAAATTTTGAGTATATAATAATTAATAAATAAATAAATGAATAAATAAATAATAAAAATGAAATATTCTCATATTATAAGAGTTAAAAACTTGGTTTCTTGAAAAACGGCATTGATTCCCCATCGAGTAACATGTGACTCTGGTGACATGACCTTGAATTTTCCAAGATTTCCAGCTTTCAGTATGCTTTAACGATGGAATGGTGCAACATTCAGGAATTGTTGTCGAAGTCATAATGTATTTTTAACAGCATATCCACCAAAAAATTCTTTCGTTTCGTACTTTCATCGAAAAAAATTTGTTTAAATGAAAGCCTCTATTTTAGTCGAATTATGATCCATCCTATCCTTACTATGCCCAAAATTGACAAGGTATTCCTGGATACGGAATATTCTGCTATCGTTTTTCAAAATGGGGAATTATACGGAAATAACTTGATATTAGTCCGAAAGTCACACTAAAACATTTGTAAGGCCTCACTATCTCCAAAATTTGAGACGAAAATCGGAAATTATATTCACGCCCAGTACGAAAAGAAGATATTAAAAAAAAAATAACCATTGCAAGTGACATTCAGTAAAGTGAAAATAAAATATCGCCAAAATAATGTCGAAATTAGACATAGTCATACTTATGCAAGTTTTTGGTCGTCCAACTTCATTTGCTGTTTAGATTAGATATTTTATGATTTCTATGCTGATCCGGCTATCGAAAATATTCAAAATGATTTTGAAAAGGCCGTTTTATAGAAAAAAGTTCTATTTTGAGATGCTGGGGTTCGAACATAAATCGATAATTAATTGCAATATTTCCGAAAAATGCATCAACAATCAAATATCTTATTTCAAAATACTTCAAAGTTCCTGCTATACAATTCCTTGTTTTCGCAGGTAGTAATTATGACCAAATCGGTCCGTTGCGGGCGGAAACGTTGAGGGATGGTTTATTGTATTGGTTATACTGTACCTGTGTTATTCTGTACCTGTCACCTAGTCAAAGTAACAAATATTTTACTGTATACTTCAATACGTCAATGGTTTTGAATAGTTTTTTTTTTTGCTTATCAAGAAATAGTAGTCCCGTAGATCAGTTATGGTACTTTTTTGGTTTCCATGATATTGTTCTGGTTTTTTTTACAGATAAATCCCCTTTGTATTTGTCAAGAGAAATGAGATTTCGATAATTAAGTATGAACGTTGACTTCTTTTCTATCTGTCTATTATATTCGTCATTGTGAACTGTCCTTTGTTTCAGGCTCAGGTAATTTCTTTCGAAATTAATTCATTTCAATGAAACATCCTCTACACATCCATATAGCTCATGGAAAACTTCGAAAAACCGAATAAAAAAGTTACTTTCTTCCCTCATGAATTTCTTAAAATGGATTGCTGAAATTCATTAGAGAAAATAATGAAAAATTTTGGTTGCAGTAGCCTTTTTCTTGAGGTTGAAACTGGAATAATAATATTCGCGAGAGAACTGAAGCTGGCATATGGAATAATGAGAAAACATATAAAAAATTACGGTGCGTAGCGTAGCGTTAGATCTATGACGCCATTATAACTAGTGAAACTGAAAAGAGCAAATTTTTCCAATTATCTGTAGGATATAAATAGTAGATGAATCCCTAGAACAATGTTCTTGAATGACAAAAAAAAGCAGGATTGGAAATTATCCTGGTTATAGTGAACCAATGTCTCAATAAATGAGAGGATGAAATAACTCAAAACAAACGAAATTAATTCAGGAACATAATACACATTGATATAAAAGTGGACAAACAAATCAACAGTTGTTGGTTTTCATATATCTGAGTTGATTTCGTTTATTTATCGCCCTTATTCGAAGGCTCACTTATTTGATATCCTCCTACTTAATTTTTGCTGATAATTAGTATATCTGGTCATATTTTGAAGTTTAAATTTTTTTTATACTGTACTTGAAACGGGACCTAACGTTGTCTTTTGAGTACACCTTACAATTTTTAATTTTTTTTCAAACCTAATGTTTCATTTAGAATACACTCTATATCATAAATGATTCATTTTATCAGACTTGCACTCTGAATTCATACATAACCTATTGCTTGATTGCAGGTCAAGAAGCGTTCAGTGGATTGTTTTTGCATAGTACTTGAAACAGTACTAACTGTTAACTTTTATGATCCCCTATCAATTTTTATTTGTTTTCAAAATCAATGTTTCATTAAGAATATGCTGTAAATTCAAATATCAGACTTGCACTCCAATATTATGAATTTTCTATTTCTTGATCGCAGGTCAAGGAGCGTTCAGTCTTTTACGCATAGTACTTAAAACAGTACTGTTGTCTTTTCTCTACATCTAACAATTTTCAATTTTTTTCGAAGTTAATATTTCATTTTGAATATAGAGCGCGGGCTGGAGTTACAAATCCTACAAAAGTTTTCATTTTATAGGTTTCTCCTTCTTCCTAAAAATCTCAATGTAGTCATTCACATTGAAAAGTTTGATATTAGGATCTTCTTTTCTTCTAATAGATGTCATATTCAGAATCTCCTTCAGAATGAAAGACCTCGTCAAGCGTTTTCTCAGATTTCCGTTCGACACATACTGCTTTTTTTCTCCAACATCGGAATTTATTTTCTTCACGACTTTTTGTCTATGTTCATCTTGATTACCTTCTCTTCTTGCAGCGTGAGTGTCGGATTTTTTCTGCGGAACTTTTCCTCTTTTTCGTTCTCCTACATGTGACTTCAGAAAATTCCTGATTTGAACTGTTCTCCTCAAGTCAATTTGTTTAGACTTCAATTTTTCGAATCCCATTCTCAAGATCTTCTTTCTGTCCATCTCGTCTTCCACAATGAAAAAAATATTTAAGTATGAAACGATAAAATTCGATAGTATCAAAGTTAAAAAATGTAAACCACAACACAATATTTGCAGCACGAAGCACATTCACAACTGAATACTTTGTACATCTACTCCGCTGTTATATAGCCCCTCTACCATCCCTCCCTAGCACCCCACCACCCAATTGCCCGTTCCGTCGTCTGATTCGATATTAGATTGCCGTGACTTAAAATTTCTATGGAATCAACGTATTACATTCGTTCAATTTAACTGTCACACGTCGGACTGTTTGTTGATTTATCCTTCCTATGACCAATTTTGAAGTGTTACTTTTATTAGTTGTATGATGAGCCTTGAGAAAGGAACAAAATAGTTCCGAAACGTTGGCGAATTCATAAGAGATTGTTTTTCAACCTGTCCAAATTCCTGCGATATTTTACCTATTGTGTTCAATCCATTATTTATGATACCTAAAAAGAACATATAAAATATTTTGTTATTTTGTGATACTTGAGCCTAACACTAAAAATACCTGAAATTATAGAGTGTTTTATATAATTATGAGTTTATGAAACATATGCGAATTTAAATGATAATTGTCCAGAGTATTTTTCTTACAGAAAGAATATACTATTATATATTACTGTTCATTTTTTCAAACGTTTCTGATATTATGAAATGATGAAATATCAACAATTGAAAAGTATAAGTTATCGATACAGATAATAACTATCTGGATAAGCAAGTATTGAAGCGCATTAGTATTTCAATTCTTAAGTTTGTTTCAAATCTCGCTGCTCCAAACAATATTTCAAAATTAATAATTTCTAGAGAATTCTTTTTCATCATTTACATTCACGTTGTCAAGAGAAAGGGGATTTATCTGTAGAAAAAACCAGAACAATATCATGGAAACCAAAAAAGTGCCATAACTGATTTACGGGACTACTATTTCTTGATAAGCAAAAAAACCCTATTCAAAACCATTGACGTATTGAAATATACAGTAAAATATTTGTTACTTTGACTAGGTGACAGGTACAGAATAACACAGGTACAGTATAACCAATACAATAAACCATCCCTCAACGTTTCCGCCCGCAACGGACCGATTTGGTCATAATTACTACCTGCGAAAACAAGGAATTGTATAGCATGAACTTTGAAGTATTTTGAAATAAGATATTTGATTGTTGATGCATTTTTCGGAAATATTGCAATTAATTATCGATTTATGTTCGAACCCCAGCATCTCAAAATAGAACTTTTTTCTATAAAACGGTCTTTTCAAAATCATTTTGAATATTTTCGATAGCCGGATCAGCATAGAAATCATAAAATATCTAATCTAAACCGCAAATGAAGTTGGAAGGCCAAAAACTTGCATAAGTTTGACTATGTCTAATTTCGACATTATTTTGGCGATATTTTATTTTCACTTTACTGAATATCACTTGCATTGGTAATTTTTTTCAATATCTTCTTTTCGTACTGGGCGTGAATATAATTTCCGATTTTCGTCTTAAATTTTGGAGATAGTGAGGCAATGACGGCTCGTCAGGGTATGCAGGGTCGGCCGGGCCGACCCAAAAATAATCGAGAAATAGAATATAATCAAAATTATTTTATTCTTCGCAACTTATTCCAAATGATCAATTTCGATATTCAAATCTCGATTAGTTCCCTATTATAACGTACTACAACTTGATTCGATCAACATGACGCCCCAGTCGCCCTGAATTACTTTATTTCGAAGTTCTCTGTCCTTACGCTAAACACGCTAGGTCGGCCAGCCGCAGGAGCCTAGCGAAACGCTTCAAGTTATGGTACCGTACAGCACCTACGTCGCACGCAGTTATCACCAAGTTGAACATCGTATTACGTCGCTGCTAGATACATACACGGTCGGCCAGCACGAGTTGGGCCTACATTGCTATGGTTTGGGCGTTTAGTTTTCATATTTCTAGATTTCCTCATTTTCTATTGACTCTATTGCAAGATATTATATCATCAAATGAATAGTTAATCATTAAATATTATGTCTATTTTAGAAAAGAGCGTATTCGTACCGTTTAAGAGTAGTTTAGTCAATGAAAATATATCCCTAATTATAGTGAGAGTTAGATTTTTTGTTTATTAAATGAATAGTTGATTTTTGAAAAAGGGTATTCGAACGGAATTAAAATACTTTAGTGATTTTTTGACCACAAAAATTTGTAATTCCTAGTGAATTTATAAGGGCACGGTGATTTCGAAGCTTCTTGAATTGAATACGCGTAGATCGGCCGGCCGAGCCTCGGAGTGGGGATATAAGAATGGCATACGCATCGCTGTTCCCATATTGAATTGAATTAGGTCAGTGTCGTAGAATAAGAGAAAGGGATACACGTACGTGTTTATCAGTTTTCTTCGATTCATTTCGTAAATTTTGATAATCTGAGTGGAATCTAAATTTCTTGGATTGTTGAATAATTGGAGTGGTAGCAAATCGAAACAAACTTTGCACCCTGTCACAAGATCATGTGATAGTAGAAGGAGGAATGGTGAAATAGAGAAAGAAAAATTTATTACATTATCACTCAAAATCAAAATTGGAGATGTGTTAAAATTTTGATTCGTATTGACGTTGAAGTTTTGTGTTGTAACGAATTTGTTATCGGTATTCACAGAAAGACCCCGAAGAAGAATAAAACTATTATTGAAAAGCTTGGCAAAAACAAAGAAGTGTAGTACATTCTTTCTCCAAAAACAAGCCTAAACTTTTATACACTGCGGTTGTATAAAGGAAATCAGATTATATCTGCAGGGTGGGACATAAGTCTGGAATAAAATTAATGTTTCTTCAATATTGATCAACCACTCAAAGTGAAGACGCTGAAACCCACCAATTGCTTTTAAATTAACTTCTTCTTCTATCTATTAATAGTTTCTCAACCAATAACTTAACATTAAGATGCTGAAAAACATGTCAATTGAGTTCTGATTGCACTTATTTTTGGGACATAAAATTGAATATTCCGCGTTTTCATTTCCAGTTATTGGTTGAAAAAATTTCCAGGATATTCCCTGTATATCCTGGATCGGGCCGACCCACACCTTATGGGCAAGAGCCGTCACTGTAGTGAGGCCTTACAAATGTTTTAGTGTGACTTTCGGATTAATATCAAGTTATTTCCGTATAATTCCCCATTTTGAAAAACGATAGCAGAATATTCCGTATCCAGGAATACCTTGTCAATTTTGGGCAAAGTAAGAATAGGATGGATCATAATTCGACTAAAATAGAGGTTTTCATTTAAACAAATTTTTTTCGATGAAAGTACGAAACGAAAGAATTTTTTGGTGGATATGCTGTTAAAAATACATTATGACTTCGACAACAATTCCTGAATATTGCACCATTCTATCGTTAAAGCATACTGAATGCTGGAAATTGTAGCATTACAAAATTATAATCAGGTATTGAAAGAATGAATTTGATGAATTAATTCCTCCAGCATTGTGTTTAGTATATTCTACCATCTGTACAAGGAAACGCAAATCATTTGTAATCCATAAACTGGTATTATAGTTTCCTATGTGTGATTTAATATTGGGGAGATGTTTGTTTGGAGATGGCATGTGTATTCGAGATTGCATAAAAAACTTATCGCGAAGCGTACGGATTTCTTGAAGAATTCAGTCAGATGCTATATGAAGACTAACGTCCACGATCATAATTTCGAAAGAGGATTTGTTTCCGAATAAAAACTAGTGATCTAACTGATTAGTCACATATCGATTAAAAATTAGATTTCGTGCTTTAAGAACACTTTTTAAAAGGTGAGTTTAACGATCATTTGTTGTATTTTTACTGAATTCTTTTGAATCGTTCATCAGGGTTCTTTCACTGGGTGTAATTTTGTTCATCCAAGAAAAAATTCTCGATTTCGCTGCCGTACTGCCGTCTCGCCAAATATTGGAATCAACAATTGCTGTGAAAACCGAAGCAAGAGAAATGAGATTTCGATAATTAAGTATGAACGTTGACTTCTATTCTATCTGTCTATTATATTCGTCAATGTAAACTGTTCTTTGTTTCAGGCTCAGGTAATTTCTTTTGAAATTAATTCATTTTAATGAAACATCCTCTACACATCCATATAGCTCATGGAAAACTTCGAAAAACCGAATAAAAAAGTTACTTTCTTCCGTCATGAATTTCTTAAAATGGATTGCTGAAATTTATTAGAGAAAATAACGAAAAATTTTGGTTGCAGTAGCCTTTTTCTTGAGGTTGAAACTGGAATAATAATATCCGAGAGAATACTGAAGCTGGCATATGGAATAATGAGAAAACAATATAAAAAATTACGTTGCGTAGCGTAGCGTTAGATCTATGACGCAATTATAAATAATGAAACTGAAAAGAGCAAATTTTTCCAATTATCTGTAGGATATAAATAGTAGGTGAATCCCTTAAACAATGTTCTTGAATGACAAAAAAAGCAGGATTGGAAATTATCCTGGTTATAGTGAACCAATGTCTCAATAAATGAGAGGATGAAATAACTCAAAACAAACGAAATTAATTCAGGAACATAATACACAGTGATATAAAAGTGGACAATCAAATCAACATTTGTTGGTTTTCATATATCTGAGTTGATTTCGTTTATTTATCGCCCTTATTCGAAGGCTCACTTATTTGATATCCTCCTACTTAATTTTTACTGATAATTAAAATATCTGGTCATATTTTGAAGTTTTAATTTTTTTTATACCGTACTTGGAACGGGACCTTACGTTTTCTTTTGAGTACACCTAACAATTTTTAATTTTTTTTCAAACCTAATATTTCATTTAGAATACACTCTATATCATAAATGATTCATTATATCAGACTTGCACTCTGAATTCATACATAACCTATTGCTTGATTGCAGGTCAAGAAGCGTTCAGTGGATTTTTTTGCATAGTACTTGAAACAGTACTAACTGTTAACTTTTATGATCCCCTATCAATTTTTATTTGTTTTCAAAATAAATGTTTCATTTAGAATATGCTGTAAATTCAAATATCAGACTCGCACTTCAATATTATGAATTTTCTATTTCTTGATCGCAGGTCAAGGAGCGTTCAGTCTTTTACGCATAGTACTTAAAACAGTACTGTTGTCTTTTCTCTACATCTAACAATTTTCAATTTTTTTCGAAGTTATTATAATATTTCATTTTGAATATAGAGCGCGGGCTGGAGTTACAAATCCTACAAAAGTTTTCATTTTATAGGTTTCTCCTTCTTCCTAAAAATCTCAATGTAGTCATTCACTTTGAAAAGTTTGATATTAGGATCTTCTTCTCTTCTAATAGATGTCATATTCAGAATCTCCTTCAGAATGATAGACCTCGTCAAGCGTTTTCTCAGATTTCCGTTCGACACATACTGCTTTTTTTCTCCAACATCGGAATTTATTTTCTTCACGACTTTTTGGCTATGTTCATCTTGATTACCTTCTCTTCTTGCAGCGTGAGTGTCGGATTTTTTCTGCGGAACTTTTCCTCTTTTTCGTTCTCCTACATGTGACTTCAGAAAATTCCTGATTTGAACTGTTCTCCTCAAGTCAATATGTTTAGACTTCAATTTTTCCAATCCCATTCTCAAGATCTTCTTTCTGTCCATCTCGTCTTCCACAATGAAAAAAATATTTAAGTATGAAACGATAAAATTCGATATTATCAAAGTTAAAAAATGTAAACCACAACACAATATTTGCAGCACGAAGCACATTCACAACTGAATACTTTGTACATCTACTCCGCTGTTATATAGCCCCTCTACCATCCCTCCCTAACACCCCACCTCCCAATTGCCCGTTCCGTCGTCTGATTCGATATTAGATTGCTGTGACTTAAAATTTCTATGGAATCAACGTAGTACATTCGTTCAATTTAACTGTCACACGTCGGACTGTTTGTTGATTTATCCTTAACTTCCTATGACCAATTTTAAAGTGTTACTTTTATTAGTTGTATGATGAGCCTTCAGAAAGGAACAAAATAGTTCCGAAACGTTGGCGAATTCATAAGAGATTGTTTTTCAACCTGTCCAAATTCCTGCGATATTTTACTTATTGTGTTCAATCCATTATTCATGATACCTAAAAAGAACATATAAAATATTTTATTTTGTGATACTTGAGCCTAACACTAAAAATACCTAAAATTATAGAGTGTTTTATATAATTATGAGTTTATGAAACATATGCGAATTTAAATGATAATTGTCCAGAGTATTTTTCTTACAGAAAGAATATACTATATTACTGTTTATTTTTTCAAACGTTTCTGATATTATGAAATGATAAAATATCAACAATTGAAAAGTATAAGTTATCGATACAGATAATGACTATCTGGATAAGCAAGTATTGAAGCGCATTAGTATTTCAATTCTTAAGTTTGTTTCAAATCTCGCTGCTCCAAACAATATTTCAAAATTAATAATTTCTAGAGAATTCTTTTTCATCATTTACATTCACGTTGTAGATGGTATACACGTTTTTCCTGAGGAAATAAAACTATAGAAAGAATGTCCCTGAATGGATTTAACGACTCTGATGTATATGCAGAATTCCATGTAGGTACCTATATATAAGTACAGAATCGTTATTTTTTGTTTTCACCCTAATTATAGGGAGCACTACTATCTACTTCATGAATTTCATTTTCAAGGTCTTAACCGGGAAACCGAAAAGTTTTTAGTATATTATAATGAATAAATAAATAAATAAATAATTAAATAAATAAATAAATAAATAAATAAATAAATAAATAAATAAATAAATAAATAATTAAAATGAAATATTCTCATATTATAAGAGCTAAAAACTTGGTTTCTTAAAAAACGGCATGGATTCCCCATCGAGTAACATGTGACTCTGGTGACATGACATTGAATTTTCCAAGATTTCCAACTTTCAGTATGCTTTAACGATAGAATGGTGCAACATTCAGGAATTGTTGTCGAAGTCATAATGTATTTTTAACAGCATATCCACCAAAAAATTCTTTCGTTTCGTACTTTCATCGAAAAAAATTTGTTTAAATGAATCCTCTATTTTAGTCGAATTATGATCCAGCCTATCCTTACTATGCCCAAAATTGACAAGGTATTCCTGGATACGGAATATTCTGCTATCGTTTTTCAAAATGGGGAATTATACGGAAATTATTATTATTATTATTATTGAACTCTTTATTGCATTAAAACAAGTTTCATACATTTTTATAGAATTGTGCAAAAGGTGGACATATCGCCATGCAATTTCTTCCTGCCAACCAGAAATAATCTATTAAAGAAACTTATATCTAAAAACAAGAATACCTGACCTAACTTAAATTCAGTTCAACCTGCTCCAAAATAGGGAGAAAGGGGAATGGGAGGGAGAAGGATAGACGTCGCCGAAGAAAGGGACCATATTAAACATGGGTATCAAGTAAGTGTGATGGGTGAAGCACTTAAATATCTCCTGAGGAAAAACCTAAATGAAAGGTAAGTTACCTTCCGAACGATATCCGGAGGGAGGCGATTCCAGAGCCGGGGAAACAGAACTGTGAAGCTATTCGAGCAAACATTAGTCGAGTGGAGTGGTATCCTCAAGGTCAAGTTATAGAGTGCCCTTGTCTGACGGACCCCATCTCCCAGAAGACTAAGACCATCATACAGGTATTCAGGCTCGCGGGACCTCAACACCTTGAACCCCAGTAAAAGAAGATGCCAAATTCGACGTTGTTTGATGGGTAGCAATCCCATATTTTGCCTGAATTGACTTATATGATCAAATTTCCTTAAGTTGTAGACAAATCGTACACCTGCATTTTGTAACCGCTCCAGTTTCATCAGCTGTGTGTTTGTGAGACCCATTTAGGCTACGTCAGCATAATCGAGTATAGGAAGTACGAGAGAGAAGAATAATGTTTTCCTGGTTTCGAAGGGCAAGAAGTTGTTTAAAAGTCGGAGTTGATGCAAGATACAGAAGACTCTTGAACTGATAGAAGCAATCTGATTATTCCAGGATAGAGTTTCGTCCAATAAGATACCAAGGTTTCTAACCTCATTGGAGTAGGGAACAACAACATCGTTGAGGACAATTTTATTATTTACTTTGTCGATCAAACCCAAGTTTCAGATATCGATTGAAATTTATTTTGGGAGGATTTTGCATGTCTTCACAAACCTTTTAGGGCTTTCACTCCCAATCTCTGAAACAAAATCAATTAAAAATGAAATCAACGATTTGCTCCTGCGTGAATTCTTGCACTAATTTGTCAGGAGCAAATTAACTAGAAAAAATTGTTGCCTGACAATGAACTCAAGTTTCGTTTAGTACCGATAATGATCGACTTAGTTTTGGTAGTATTTAGAGTCAGACCTAAGCTCTCAGCGACGACAGACAGTCGTAAGAGATTCCTGTTTAAATTTTCGATACTAGCCGAGAAATCTTCAACGGAAGTGTGGATATATATTTGTAGGTCATCTGCGAAAAGGTGAAATTTAATGTCCAAGGAATCAGTCCGTGAGGAGACGTAAATAGAGAATAAAAGAGGACCCAACACGCTCCCCTGCGGAACACCTGAAAACACAGTCACCCAATCAGAGGAGCTGCCATCTATCTCAACGGATATTTCGCGATCCTTCAGATAAGAGTAGAAGAAGGCTATGGTATGCTCAGCAAAACCCAGCAGACGCAGCCTGGCCAAAAGTATATCGAAGTCGAGAGAGTCGAAGGCCTTACTAAAGTCTAAGAGAACTAAAACAGTGAGTAGTTTATTATCCATGGCCACGCTGATATCATCAGTTATTTTAGTAAGGGCAGTTGTCGTGCTGCGTTTTTGGCGAAACCCCGACTGGTAGCAATTATGAAGATTATTATTATTCAAATAGTTAATAATTTGGCCTTTAATGATCTTTTCAAAAATTTTAGATAGAGTAGGGAGTATGGAAATGGGTCTAAAGTCCCCTGGACTCGTGGGATTTTGGCACTTAGGTATGGTGTTAGTTTTATATTTAAAATGTCACTAGAGACATCTATTGATTTAAGGCTGAACAATCATGTCAAGTAACTTAACTCTATGGTCTGAATGACAGATGTGTGTATTCGATGTAGGCTCAACAAAAGGAGTCAGTCTTTTAGCTGACGCTCGAGAGTTCATGTCGTTTCAATAAACTTTCTAGAATACCCACTATTTTTCTTAACAGGTTATGGGCCCAGGACGAAAGTTTTAGTAGTTTATTTGAGAAACGCGAATTACATCGAGTGCTAAAATGGCCACGAGTTTTTTAACGTGTGTCCCAAAACTGATGGGTCGTGAGAACTATGCAGATTGGGCTTTCGCTCTGCAAAACGTGTTCGTTCTAGAAGGACTCACGGAGTGCATCAGTGGTACGCAAACAGACAATGTGTTAATCGGTAAGGCTAAAGCCAAAATGATTCTTACATTAGACGCTTCGCTTTACATCCATGTGAAAGATTGTGATTCGGCTAAAGAAGTGTGGGACAAACTCAGAAACTTGTACGAGGACAGTGGTTTCGCGCGAAAAATTGGTTTGCTCAGAAAATTAATCTCGTTACGTTTGGACAATTGTGAATCAATGGAACATTATGTGAATCAAGTGATAGACACATCCCAGAAGTTGGATAGATCCGGTTTCAAACTCAGTCAAGAATTGATCGGAAGCTTGATGCTTGCCGGTTTAACGGAAAGATTTGAACCCATGGTGATCGCCATTGAACATTCTGGAATAGACGTTACTGCAGATTCCATTAAGTCCAGGTTGTTGGATATGCACCTAGGTGGCGCTGGTATTGCAGAAAACACTACAGCTGGAGCATTCGCCAACAAAGCTTTCAACAAAGGTAACAGAGGTGGCAGCACCAACAAGAAAAACAAAAACAAAAGTGAGGTAACTTGTTATAAATGCAAGAAAACAGGTCACTTTATGAACAAATGTCCAGAAAACAAAAAGAAGGAAGATTCGAGCAGTGCTTTTAATGCAGTTTTTATCAGTGGAGTATTTAACAAAACGGATTGGTATGTTGATTCAGGATGCAGCATGCATATTACTTCCAGAAAGGACTGGCTGAAGAACATACAGCGAAATCCAGAATTGAAAGAAATTACTGTGGCTAACGATAATAAACTAGCTGTAGATTGCTCAGGTGACATTGAAATAGAAACTGTAGTTGATAAAAAACAGAATCCTATTACAATTCGTGACGTTGTGTATGTTCCTGGTATGATGACAAATTTGCTGTCTGTGAGTCAGCTCATCAGAGGAGGAAATACTGTCAAATTTCATCAAAAAGGATGTGATATTTACAACGTGAAAAAGCAATTAGTAGCTACAGCATGTCTAGTAAACAATGTGTATAAGTTAAATTATACTGAAACTAAGTCGACTATGCTAGTAAATATGGCTGTTTCCTTAGAAACATGGCACCGAAGATTTGGTCACTTAAATTACAAGGATCTTAACTTAATGAGAAATGGTCTTGTGAATGGTCTAGATTGCAAAGAAAATTCAAAGAAAAACGAAGTTTGCGAAGTCTGTTGCGAGGGAAAACAATCAAGATATCCATTTAACCATCCGGGAAGCAGAGCAACTTCAGTATTGGAATTGGTTCATGGAGATCTATGTGGACCAATGGAAGTAACATCCCTAGGAGGTTCAAGATATTTTTTCATCTTGGAAGATGATTATACAAAAATGGTCTTTGTATATTTCCTCAAAAGCAAAGATGAGGCCTTCGACAGATTTGTGGAATTCAAAACGTATGTAGAAAATCAGAAGAATTCTAAAATAAAATGTTTCAGGAGCGATCAAGGAACTGAATTTGATTCTAATAAATTCAAAGCATTTTATAAGAAACATGGAATATTACATCAGCAAACAAACGCATATTCACCTCAACAGAATGGAACTTCAGAACGAATGAATCGAACCATTGTTGAGAAGGCTCGTTGCTTATTGTTTGATGCAAATATGAAGAAACTCTTTTGGGCAGAAGCTGTGGCAAGTGCAGTGTACTTAAGAAATCGTTCTGCTGTTTCAGGGATTGATAAAACGCCATATGAAATGTGGTTTAACCAGAAACCTGATGTCACAAGAATAAGAATATTTGGAAGTAAAGCAATGGCCATGATTCCCAAAGAGAAAAGACTAAAATGGGACAAGAAATCAAGAAAAATGGTATTGGTTGGCTACAGTGATAACATTAAAGGATACAGATTGTATGATCCTAGCACAAGGAAGGTGATTGTGAGTAGAGATGCAGTTATAGAAGAAACTCCATCAAGATCAATGATATTAATTGAACCGTCACCAGAACCAGTGGGGGCTCAGGTCAGCGAAAACCAGTTAGCTGAAGAACAATCAGTAGAAGAAGAAGAAGTATCCAATGAAGTGTCATCAGAAATAAGAAAATCAAGTAGGAAGCCAAAACCCAAACTATATGAAGACTATGTCACTTTTGCATGTGCAGGAGTTTGTAATCCAGAAGATCCAGTAACGGTGGAAGAAGTTTTTTCTTCTCCAGATTCTGATCTATGGGAAAAGGCGATGTCCGAGGAAATGCAGTGTTTCGAGACAAATGATGCCTGGGAGCTGGTGGATGATGTTCCAGAGTCTGCAACAATAGTTCCATGCAGGTGGATTTTCAAGAAGAAGACCAGTGAAAGTGGCGGAGTGAAGTATCGTGCGCGGTTAGTGGCGAAAGGGTGCGTACAAAAGTTCGGTATTGACTACAATGATGTATTCTCTCCGGTAGTAAGACATTCTAATTTGCGGTTGTTGTTTTCATTAGCTGTAAGTTTGAACTTGAAAATTGTGCATCTAGATGTTAAGACTGCTTTTTTGAATGGGTCACTTGATCAGCCAATTTATATGAAACAACCAGAAGGTTTTATTGTAGAAGGACAAGAACACAAGTTTTATAAATTGAAAAAGGCTGTTTATGGTCTTAAACAGGCATCTAGAGCCTGGAACCATAAAGTTAATCAAACTCTATCAAAATTAGGCTATAACAGATCGAATCTTGAATATTGTTTATTTATAAAGAAAGATGAAAATTCAGTAAGTTATATTGCATTGTATGTTGATGATTTTTTGGTTTTCTCTAGTAATGAAAGTGAACTTGAGGATTTGAAGATAAAATTAAGTCAAGAATTTGATATCAAAGATTTAGGTGAAGCAAAATTTTTCTTAGGAGTAAGAATAGATAGAAATTACGAAAAAGGCAAAATCTATTTAGATCAAGAACGATATATTGATAAAATATTGTCTAGTTTTGGTATGGAGAATTGTAAAACTGTAAAAACTCCATTAGAAAGCCCTTTGAACTTAGATAAACAACAAAAATCAGATAAAGATTTAAGTAAGTTGCCTTATCAGAAGCTAATAGGGAGTCTTATGTATTTGTCAGTTTTAACCAGGCCTGATATAACATATGCTGTCAATTATTTGAGTCAATTTAATAGTGATTATTCAGAATACCATTGGCAATGTGCAAAAAGGATTTTAAGGTACTTGAAAGGTACAAAACATTTAAAATTAACTTATTCTAAAGATGTAAATTTGAATTTAGAAGGTTATGTAGATTCCGATTGGGGATCTGATAAGTTAGACAGAAAATCATACACAGGCTATGTTTTTAAATGTTCAGATGGTGCAATTTCTTGGAAAAGTTGTAAACAAAAAACTGTGGCATTATCAAGCACCGAGGCTGAATATATGGCCATAAGTGATGCTTCTAAAGAAGCAATTTATTTAAGAAATCTTATGAATGAAATTCATGGTAGCATTAATTGTATAACTTTGTATAATGATAATCAAGGTGCGAACAAATTATGTTACAACCCAGTGTTTCATGAACGTTCTAAACATATAGATCTAAAATACCATTTTATTAGAGATAATATTGAAAGAGAAATTGTTAAAGTTGATTATTTGAGTACAAATGAAATGGTAGCAGATATTTTGACAAAGAGTCTTGGGAATGTCAAGCACTCTTATTTTGTTGAAAATTTAGGATTAAGACATTTTAAATAAGTGGGGGTGTTAGTTTTATATTTAAAATGTCACTAGAGACATCTATTGATTTAAGGCTGAACAATCATGTCAAGTAACTTAACTCTATGGTCTGAATGACAGATGTGTGTATTCGATGTAGGCTCAACAAAAGGAGTCAGTCTTTTAGCTGACGCTCGAGAGTTCATGTCGTTTCAATAAACTTTCTAGAATATCCACTATTTTTCTTAACATATGGGAATGATTTTAGCATATTTCCATGCACTAGGAAAAATGCCAGTTTGAATTGAAATATTGTAGATATGTGAGAGCACAGGAAGAATCTCATTCGCAATGAGCCTCAGAAGGCCCACTTCAATACCATCGGAACCAACCGACCCTGAACCAACCTCTCCCAGAGCAGACTTAACATCGTCTTCATTAATGGGCACAAAATCGAACACACTACCTGGTGGAGAACATGAGCTTAACTTCATCAATGTATTTGTCTTAATACTTTCATTAATCCTAGTACCAGAATTCGCAAAATGCCGGGCAAGCAGAGAGGGATCAAAATTTGCACAAGGTGGGCTGTGCCTCTCGCCCACCCCAACTGAATTCATTAAAAAAAGCCACCTTTGCATCCAAAGTAGGAGCTTGATAAACCGATTCCCAATCAGCAGCCCTCGCAGTTTGAACCAGCCTCGCCAGATCGACACCTCCTAAATTTCGACATTTAATAACTCGAGGCTTAGGTTTAGGGCATTTGAGTTTAAATCCAGCAAACACCAGGTCATGACGAGAAAATTGATAAGCATGCTGTTGTCCACTGGCAACCACTCTGTTAGGTATAGACGTTATAAACAAGTCGAGTAACGTATCACAGGTAGCACTGTGATGCGTGGGCCTGTTATTCACTAGTTTTAGGTTATAGGATTCCAATATGTTCCTCATCGCCTTCGAACGGGCAGAATTCTGAATCATGCAATTATTCATGTCCCCCATCATGATCACATCCGAATAACAAGCAAAAATTTCGTCCAATACAAACTCCAACTCACCAAAAAATAAATAACTTGATATTAGTCCGAAAGTCACACTAAAACATTTGTAAGGCCTCACTATCTCCAAAATTTAAGACGAAAATCGGAAATTATATTCACGCCCAGTACGAAAAGAAGATATTAAAAAAAAAATAACCAATGCGAGTGACATTCAGTAAAGTGAAAATAAAATATCGCCAAAATAATGTCGAAATTAGACATAGTCAAACTTATGCAAGTTTTTGGCCGTCCAACTTCATTTGCTGTTTAGATTAGATATTTTATGATTTCTATGCTGATCCGGCTATCGAAAATATTCAAAATGATTTTGAAAAGGCCGTTTTATAGAAAAAAGTTTTATTTTGAGATGCTGGGGTTCGAACATAAATCGATAATTAATTGCAATATTTCCGAAATATGCATCAACAATCAAATATCTTATTTCAAAATACTTCAAAGTTCATGCTATACAATTCCTTGTTTTCGCAGGTAGTAATTATGACCAAATCGGTCCGTTGCGGGCGGAAACGTTGAGGGATGGTTTATTGTATTGGTTATACTGTACCTGTGCTATTCTGTACCTGTCACCTAGTCAAAGTAACAAATATTTTACTGTATACTTCAATACGTCAATGGTTTTGAATAGGGTTTTTTTTGCTTATCAAGAAATAGTAGTCCCGTAGATCAGTTATGGCACTTTTTTGGTTTCCATGATATTGTTCTGGTTTTTTTTACAGATAAATCCCCTTTGTATTTGTCAAGAGAAATGAGATTTCGATAATTAAGTATGAACGTTGACTTCTATTCTATCTGTCTATTATATTCGTCAATGTAAACTGTTCTTTGTTTCAGGCTCAGGTAATTTCTTTGAAATTAATTCATTTTAATGAAACATCCTCTACACATCCATATAGCTCATGGAAAACTTCGAAAAACCGAATAAAAAAGTTACTTTTTTCCGTCATGAATTTCTTAAAATGGATTGCTGAAATTTATTAGAGAAAATAACGAAAAATTTTGGTTGCAGTAGCCTTTTTCTTGAGGTTGAAACTGGAATAATAATATTCGCGAGAGTACTGAAGCTGGCATATGGAATAATGAGAAAACAATATGAAAAATTACGGTGCGTAGCGTAGCGTTAGATCTATGACGCCATTATAACTAGTGAAACTGAAAAGAGCAAATTTTTTCCAATTATCTGTAGGATATAAATAGTAGATGAATCCCTAAAACAATGTTCTTGTATGACAAAAAAAGCAGGATTGGAAATTATCCTGGTTATAGTGAACCAATGTCTCAATAAATGAGAGGATAAAATAACTCAAAACAAACGAAATTAATTCAGGAACATAATACACATTGATGTAAAAGTGGACAAACAAATCAACAGTTGTTGGTTTTCTTATATCTGAGTTGATTTCGTTTATTTATCGCTCTTATTCGAAGGCTCACTTATTTGATATCCTCCTACTTAATTTTTACTGATAATTAGTATATCTGGTCATATTTTGAAGTTTTAATTTTTTTTATACCGTACTTGGAACGGGACCTAACGTTGTCTTTTGAGTACACCTAACAATTTTTAATTTTTTTTCAAACCTAATGTTTCATTTAGAATACACTCTATATCATAAATGATTCATTATATCAGACTTGCACTCTGAATTCATACATAACCTATTGCTTGATTGCAGGTCAAGAAGCGTTCAGTGGATTTTTTTTTGCATAGTACTTGAAACAGTACTAACTGTTAACTTTTATGATCCCCTATCAATTTTTATTTGTTTTCAAAATTAATGTTTCATTAAGAATATGCTGTAAATTCAAATATCAGACTTGCACTCCAATATTATGAATTTTCTATTTCTTGAATGCAGTTCAAGGAGCGTTCAGTCTTTTACGCATAGTACTCAAAACAGTACTGTTGTCTTTTCTCTACATCTAACAATTTTCAATTTTGTTCGAAGTTAATATTTCATTTTTAATATAGAGCGCGGGCTGGAGTTACAAATCCTACAAAAGTTTCATTTTATAGGTTTCTCCTTCTTCCTAAAAATCTCAATGTAGTCATTCACATTGAAAAGTTTGATATAAGGATCTTCTTTTCTTCTAATAGATGTCATATTCAGAATCTCCTTCAGAATGAAAGACCTCGTCAAGCGTTTTCTCAGATTTCCGTTCGACACATACTGCTTTTTTTCTCCAACATCGGAATTTATTTTCTTCACGACTTTTTGGCTATGTTCATCTTGATTACCTTCTCTTCTTGCAGCGTGAGTGTCGGATTTTTTCTGCGGAACTTTTCCTCTTTTTCGTTCTCCTACATGTGACTTCAGAAAATTCCTGATTTGAACTGTTCTCCTCAAGTCAATTTGTTTAGACTTCAATTTTTCCAATCCCATTCTCAAGATCTTCTTTCTGTCCATCTCGTCTTCCACAATGAAAAAAATATTTAAGTATGAAACGATAAAATTCGATAGTATCAAAGTTAAAAAATGTAAACCACAACACAATATTTGCAGCACGAAGCACATTCACAACTGAATACTTTGTACATCTACTCCGCTGTTATATAGCCCCTCTACCATCCCTCCCTAGCACCCCACCACCCAATTGCCCGTTCCGTCGTCTGATTCGATATTAGATTGCTGTGACTTAAAATTTCTATGGAATAAATGTATTACATTCGTTCAATTTAAATGTCACACGTCGGACTGTTTGTTGATTTATCCTTAACTTCCTATGACCAATTTTAAAGTGTTACTTTTATTAGTTGTATGATGAGCCTTGAGAAAGGAACAAAATAGTTCCGAAACGTTGGCGAATTCATAAGAGATTGTTTTTCAACCTGTCCAAATTCTTGAGCCTAACACTAAAAATACCTAAAATTATAGAGTGTTTTATATAATTATGAGTTTATGAAACATATGAGAATTTAAATGATAATTGTCCAGAGTATTTTTCTTACAGAAAGAATATACTATATTACTGTTTATTTTTTCAAACGTTTCTGATATTATGAAATGATAAAATATCAACAATTGAAAAGTATGAGTTATCGATACAGATAATGACTATCTGGATAAGCAAGTATTGAAGCGCATTAGTATTTCAATTCTTAAGTTTGTTTCAAATCTCGCTGCTCCAAACAATATTTCAAAATTAATAATTTCTAGAGAATTCTTTTTCATCATTTACATTCACGTTGTAGATGGTATACACGTTTTTCCTGAGGAAATAAAACTATAGAAAGAATGTCCCTGAATATATTTAACGACTCTGATGTATATGCAGAAATCCATGTAGGTTCCTATATATAAGTACAGAATCGTTATTTTTTGTTTTCACCCTAATTATACGGAGCACTACTATCTACTTCATGAATTTCATTTTCAAGGTCTTAACCGGGAAACCGAAAAGTTTTGAGTATATAATAATAATAATAATAATAATAATAATAATAATAATGTCTGGCCTGCCTGGCAGCTATCTGGTAGATGGCCTGCCAGGTAGCCATCGTAACGACGTAGACGGTGCAGCCAGCCACGCCTGCTGTCCGCAGGCCATTCCCATTCCTTCTGCCTCTCTCTTTCACATCCTTCATAGGGGTGCTCTTTCTGCTCTCATTTCTCTACCCCTCACCCAAACCGAGAAAGGGGAGCACAAACCCATGAAAATGGTGATTACGAGAAGCCTCGGAAACAAGTCGCTGCCTGGGGATCGTCAGGGCATGTCTGGAGCCGGCGCTGGACATGACAGCATGCGGGACGTCGGTGGCAGGATGTTGAGGAAGCGGGCTCCTGCTGCAAAACAAGCTACAGCTCCAAAGCAACAACAGCAACCAACGAGTCCAATTCAATTGCCGACTCGAACCGCTGAAGGTGCTGCGCAGGATATTCAGCCAGTGCTCACCCAAGCGGGGTTAGTGAGAAAGCGCATGAAGTGGACAACGTCCATGAATGAAACTATTGTGCGCATATATAACTCCATCAGGGACTAGGGCAGAACACGAACAACTATAGGAAAAGGCTCCATGAGGAATTCTGCATTGCCTACCCAAATGTCAATGTCACTGAACAACGAGTGGCAGACCAGTACCGCGTAATTCTGAGAAATGAACTAGTACCAACGGCCCGAATCGACGCAATTAAACGAGAACTTCAGCGTCCGCTAGCAATGGAGAATAACACCAACACCTCTGATGAAGTTCACATACCTGGGCAACAACACCCAGAAGACATTGATACTGAAAGTCCTTCTTGCAAAGCAAATGAGCCTGAACACCAGGACGATAGGGAAGAGCTCCACCGACAAGTTGACTCTGACATGAGGAGATACTTTGCCGAACTGGAAGGAACAGATCCTCTTCATCGAGTAGCACCTCCACGACTCAATACATCCAAAAAACTGTCACTTATAATCGACATCTTGAATAAGGACGTTTTACCTGAATACCTACAGAACGGAAGTTCATTGGAATATCTGCATCTAGTTTTTCACTGTGCAGCGCTGACGACAGCGAAAACCATGGGGGCAAAAATTCGCCGAACGAACAACGATGGTCCAAAATTACACAAATTACACGCGCCAGCATGGCAGAAACGTCTTCAACACAAAAAAGAAAGGCTAAGAAGAGACATTGGACGACTGACGGAGTACTTGAACGGGAATCGAGGAAGAAAGGTTGTGAAAGCTGCCAAAGAGATCATGGATAGAAACAGGACACACACAGAACGAGAGACGGAGAATGCTACAGCTCACCATTGCCTCGACACTCTGAAGCAAAAATTAAGTCTGTATGCAGAACGCTTGAGGAGATATAAAAGCAATTATAGCCGGAAAAGAGACAACAATTCATTCGAAAAGTCGGAAGAATCTTTCTACCGGTCACTCACATCGTCGGATGGAGAAAATGGAAAGTTACCACCAAAGGAAGCCATTGAACAATTCTGGACCGAACAATTATCAACAAAACCTCAGTTCAATGGAGATACCGGATGGATTGAAGATGAAAAATCTGAAGCTATAAAATATGAGCCGATGCAGCATGACATGATCACGATTGAAGAAGTAAAATCAGCTATCAGAGGACTGCACAACTGGAAAGCACCTGGGCCTGATGGATTACAGAACTTCTGGATCAAGAAACTTTGGATCATGCATGACAAATTGACCTCCGCAATAAATGATGTCATTGAAAATCCTGAAAGAATGCCAGTATTCCTTACACATGGCACAACATACCTGTTACCTAAAGACCAAAGGAATACAGAAGACCCATCCAAGTACCGACCGATCACATGTCTTCCAACGATGTACAAATTAATCACATCGTGCATTTCAAACCGAATTCACAACCATTGCGAAAGAAATAACATCATCGCCATACAACAGGAAGGATGCACCAAAGACAGCCGAGGGTGCAAAGAACAACTAATAATAGATTCAGTTATCTGCAATCAAGCGTTCTCCAAGCGAAGGAATCTTTACGCTGCCTACATAGACTACAAAAAAGCATTCGATTCTATACCTCACGAATGGCTCTTGACGATCTTGAAGATTTACAAGGTGGATCCCAATATTGTTAAGTTCCTGAAAAACGCCATGTCAACCTGGCGTACTAGTCTCCAAATGAAAGCAGCAGATTGCTCCATTACAACAGGACCTATTCCAATAAGACGCGGAATTTTCCAAGGAGACTCGCTGAGCCCTCTGTGGTTCTGCATGGCCCTGAATCCCTTGTCTCATAGATTGAATTCTACGGACTACGGATTTTCCATCAAGAGCGGCAGTAGAACTATGATGAAACTGAATCATCTCCTTTACATGGACGATTTGAAACTCTTCGCATCTACCAAAAAACAAATGCAACTGATGCTGAAAATGGTGGGAGGATTCTCGGAAGACATCAAAATGAAGTTTGGACTAGAAAAATGTCGACTGCTAAACATAACGAGAGGGAAAATAGAAGATGGTACGTTCAAACTCAAGGAAGGTGCAGAAATTGAAGCATTAAAGGAAGGAGACACATACAAGTATCTAGGCATAAAACAGGCAAGAAAAATCAATCAGACTCAGATGAAGAAAGAATTAACGGAGGAGTTTACCCGAAGATTGAGGAGGATAATGAGAACTGGTCTTAACAGCAAGAATCTGATAAAAGCGATTAACACCTACGCTTGCTCGGCGCTGAGCTATTCATTTGGTATTATCTCTTGGACGACCACCGATTTAGCAGCTTTACAGAGAAAAATAAGGACGATGCTGACTAAACACAATAAACATCACCCCAAAAGCTCAATAGAACGGACAGAGCTGCCACGACATCTTTGGGGTAGAGGAATTGTTGATTTGTCCAACCGTATGTCCCAGGAAATTGAAGGACTTCGAAACTATTTCTTGAGCAAGGCAGCTTCGTCAGAACTCCATCGAGTAGTTTGTGTTGCTGATACATCTACACCGTTAAAGCTACACCAGGATCACTTGGAAACCGTCGAACACTCTGCAGAAAGTAAAATGCAGAAACTGATTGGCAAACCTTTGCATGGGAGGCACCAGAATGAGGTCAACCATGATTACGTCGACATATCTGCGTCGAACTACTGGCTGACTTCCGGAAGGTTGTTTCCTGAGACAGAGGGCTTCATGCTCGCCATCCAGGATCAGGTGATTCCAACAAGAAATTACATGAGATACATCGCCAAGGATGCCTCAGTGGCGGACGATAGCTGTCGTTATGGCTGTGCGACACATGAAACTATCCAGCACATCACCGGGGGATGTCAGAAGTTCGCGGGCACGGAGTACAAAAATAGACATGATGCTGTTGCCAAGATTCTTCACCAAGAATTGGCACTAAAACACCAACTTCTAACTTCGAAAAGGATTCCTTATTACAATTACCATCCAGATGCTGTGCTGGAAAACGAACATCACAAGCTCTACTGGGATCGCACTGTTCTCACAGACCGGAAAATAACCCACAATAGACCAGACCTCATATTGCTCAATAAGGATGAGGACACAGCACTATTCATCGAAATGGCAATTTCAAATAATAACAATCTTCTAGATAGACACACTGAAAAAATTTCAAAATACAGAGATCTCGAGGAACAAACCAGAAGACAGTGGAAGCTGAAAGATATAAAGAACATCCCTATTGTCATTTCATCTACAGGCGTGATACCGAAGAAACTACTGGAGAACTTGAGAAAACTTCAGTTGGACGAAAATATTTATAAAGTCATGCAGAAGGCGGTACTGCTCGGAACGGCGAGAACTGTACGCAAGTACATGAGGAATGCAGAGGAACACCGTCTGCTCCGACAGGAAGTGCGGGTGGAGCAGGAATCCAACCTACAGCAGGAAGCCGAGGAGCGACCCGAACCCCACCACCACCACGAGCCCGAAAACCTGGAAAGGGCTCCAACAGAGCTTAATCCTTTTGATATCTCAGATATCTGGGATAAGTGAATTTTCCTCTGGAGAGGAGTGTGAAAGCCGCAAGGCTAAAGTCATAACATAATAGAATAACACCAACATCTCTGATGAAATTCACATGCCTGGGCAACAACAGGCAGAAGTAACTGATACTGAAAGTCCATCTTGCAACGCAAGTGAGCCTGAACACCAGGACGATAGGGAAGAGCTCCGCCGACAAGTTGACTCTGACATGAGGAGATACTTTGCCGAACTGGAAGGAACAGATCCTCTTCATCGAGTAGCACCTCCACGGCTCAATACATCCAAGAAACTGTCACTTATAATCGACATCTTGAATAAGGACGTTTTACCTGAATACCTACAGAACGGAAGTTCATTGGAATATCTGCATCTAGTTTTTCACTGTGCAGCGCTAACGACAGCGAAAACCATAGGGGCAAAAATTCGCCGAACGAGCAATGATGGTCCAAAATTACACAAATTACACGCGCCAGCATGGCAGAAACGTCTTCAACACAAAACAGAAAGGCTAAGAAGAGACATTGGACGACTGACGGAGTACTTGAACGGGAATCGAGGAAGAAAGGTTGTGAAAGCTGCCAAAGAGATCATGGATAGAAACAGGACACACACAGAACGAGAGACGGAGAATGCTACAGCTCACCATTGCCTCGACACTCTGAAGCAAAAATTAAGTCTGTATGCAGAACGCCTGAGGAGATATAAAAGCAATTATAGCCGGAAAAGAGACAATAATTCATTCGAAAAGTCGGAAGAATCTTTCTACCGGTCACTCACATCGTCGGATGGAGAGAATGGAGAGTTACCACCAAAGGAAGCCATTGAACAATTCTGGACCGAACAATTATCAACGAAACCTCACTTCAATGGAGATACCGGATGGATTGAAGATGAAAAATCTGAAGCTATAAAATATGAGCC
The DNA here is from genome assembly GCF_907165205.1 of Coccinella septempunctata. Taxonomy (NCBI): domain Eukaryota; kingdom Metazoa; phylum Arthropoda; class Insecta; order Coleoptera; family Coccinellidae; genus Coccinella; species Coccinella septempunctata. Next base: position 3,544,263 of record NC_058197.1, read on the forward strand.
GATGCAGCATGACATGATCACAATTGAAGAAGTAAAATCAGCTATCAGAGGACTGCACAACTGGAAAGCACCTGGGCCTGATGGATTACAGAACTTCTGGATCAAGAAACTTTGGATCATGCATGACAAATTGACCTCCGCAATAAATGATGTCATTGAAAATCCTGAAAGAATGCCAGTATTCCTTACACATGGCACAACATTCTTGTTACCTAAAGACCAAAGGAATACAGAAGACCCATCCAAGTACCGACCAATCACATGTCTTCCAACGATGTACAAATTAATCACATCGTGCATTTCAAACCGAATTCACAACCATTGCGAAAGGAATAACATCATCGCCATGCAACAGAAAGGATGCACCAAAGACAGCCGAGAATGCAAAGAACAACTAATAATAGATTCAGTTATCTGCAATCAAGCGTTCTCCAAGCGAAGGAATCTTTACGCTGCGTACATAGAGTACAAAAAAGCATTCGATTCTATACCTCACGAATGGCTCTTGACGATCTTGAAGATTTACAAGGTGGATCCCAATATTGTTAAGTTCCTGAAAAACGCCATGTCAACCTGGCGTACTAGTCTCCAAATGAAAGCAGCAGATTGCTCCATTACAACAGGACCTATTCCAATAAGACGCGGAATTTTCCAAGGAGACTCGCTGAGCCCTCTGTGGTTCTGCATGGCCCTGAATCCCTTGTCTCATAGATTGAATCCTACGGACTACGGATTTTCCATCAAGAGCGGGAGTAGAACTATGATGAAACTGAATCATCTCCTTTACATGGACGATTTGAAACTCTTCGCATCTACCAAAAAACAAATGCAACTGATGCTGAAAATGGTTGAAGGATTCTCGGAAGACATCAAAATGAAGTTTGGACTAGAAAAATGTCGACTGCTCACTTATTTGATATCCTCCTACTTAATTTTTACTGATAATTAGTATATCTGGTCATATTTTGAAGTTTTAATTTTTTTTATACCGTACTTGGAACGGGACCTAACGTTGTCTTTTGAGTACACCTAACAATTTTTAATTTTTTTTCAAACCTAATGTTTCATTTAGAATACACTCTATATCATAAATGATTCATTATAGCAGACTTGCACTCTGAATTCATACACAACCTATTGCTTGATAGCAGGTCAAGAAGCGTTCAGTGGATTTTTTTTGCATAGTACTTGAAACAGTACTAACTGTCAACTTTTATGATCCCCTATCAATTTTTATTTGTTTTCGAAATTTATGTTTCATTAAGAATATGCTGTAAATTCAAATATCAGACTTGCACTCCAATATTATGAATTTTCTATTTCTTGATCGCAGGTCAAGAAGCGTTCAGTCTTTTACGCATAGTACTTAAAACAGTACTGTTGTCTTTTCTCTACATCTAACAATTTTCAATTTTTTTCGAAGTTAATATTTCATTTTGAATATAGAGCGCGGGCTGGAGTTACAAATCCTACAAAAGTTTTCATTTTATAGGTTTCTCCTTCTTCCTAAAAATCTCAATGTAGTCATTTACATTGAAAAGTTTGATATTAGGATCTTCTTTTCTTCTAATAGATGTCATATTCAGAATCTCCTTCAGAATGAAAGACCTCGTCAAGCGTTTTCTCAGATTTCCGTTCGACACATTCTGCTTTTTTTCTCCAACATCGGAATTTATTTTCTTCACGACTTTTTGGCTATGTTCATCTTGATTACCTTCTCTTCTTGCAGAGTGAGTGTCGGATTTTTTCTGCGGAACTTTTCCTCTTTTTCGTTCTCCTACATGTGACTTCAGAAAATTCCTGATTTGTACTGTTCTCCTCAAGTCAATTTGTTTAGACTTCAATTTTTCCAATCTCATTCTCAAGATCTTCTTTCTGTCCATCTCGTCTTCCACAATGAAAAAAATATTTAAGTATGAAACGATAAAATTCGATAGTATCAAAGTTAAAAAATGTAAACCACAACACAATATTTGCAGCACGAAGCACATTCACAACTGAATACTTTGTACATCTACTCCGCTGTTATATAGCCCCTCTACCATCCCTCCTTAGCACCCCACCACCCAATTGCCCGTTCCGTCGTCTGATTCGATATTAGATTGCTGTGACTTAAAATTTCTATGGAATCAACGTATTACATTCGTTCGATTTAACTGTCACACGTCGGACTGTTTGTTGATTTATCCTTAACTTCCTATGACCAATTTTAAAGTGTTACTTTTATTAGTTGTATGATGAGCCTTGAGAAAGGAACAAAATAGTTCCGAAACGTTGGCGAATTCATAAGAGATTGTTTTTCAACATGTCCAAATTCCTGCGATATTTTACTTATTGTGTTCAATTCATTATTTATGATACCTAAAAAGAACATATAAAATATTTTGTTATTTTGTGATACTTGAGCCTAACACTAAAAATACCTAAAATTATAGAGTGTTTTATAAAATTATGAGTTTATGAAACATATGCGAATTTAAATGATAATTGTCCAGAGTATTTTTCTTACAGATAGAATATACTATATTACTGTTTATTTTTTCAAACGTTTCTGATATTATGAAATGATAAAATATCAACAATTGAAAAGTATAAGTTTTCGATACAGATAATAACTATCTGGATAAGCAAGTATTAAAGCGCATTAGTATTTCAATTCTTAAGTTTGTTTCAAATCTCGCTGCTCCAAACAATATTTCAAAATTAATAATTTCTAGAGAATTCTTTTTCATCATTTACATTCACGTTGTAGATGGTATACACGTTTTTCCTGAGGAAATAAAAACTATAGAAAGAATGTCCCTGAATAGATTTAACGACTCTGATGTATATGCAGAAATCCATGTAGGTTAGAATCGTTATTTTTTATTTTCACATTAATTATACGGAGCACTGCTATCTACTTCATGAATTTCCTTTTCAATGTCTTAACCGGGAAACCGAAAAATTTTGAGTATATAATAATGAATAAATAAATAAATAAATAAATAAATAATTAAAATGAAATATTCTCATATTATAAGAGTTAAAAACTTGGTTTCTTGAAAAACGGCATGGATCCCCCATCGAGTAAAATGCATCAACAATCAAATATCTTATTTCAAAATACTTCAAAGTTCCTGCTATACAATTCCTTGTTTTCGCAGGTAGTAATTATGACCAAATCGGTCCGTTGCGGGCGGAAATGTTGAGGGATGGTTTATTGTATTGGTTATACTGTACCTGTGTTATTCTGTACCTGTCACCTAGTCAAAGTAACAAATATTTTACTGTATATTTCAATACGTCAATGGTTTTGAATAGGGTTTTTTTTTGCTTATCAAGAAATAGTAGTCCCGTAGATCAGTTATGGCACTTTTTTGGTTTCCATGATATTGTTCTGGTTTTTTTTACAGATAAATCCCCTTTGTATTTGTCAAGAGAAATGAGATTTCGATAATTAAGTATGAACGTTGATTTCTATTCCATCTGTCTATTATATTCGTCAATGTAAACTATTTTTTGTTTCAGGCTCAGGTAATTTCTTTTGAAATTAATTCATTTCAATGAAACATCCTCTACACATCCATATAGCTCATGGAAAACTTCGAAAAACCGAATAAAAAAGTTACTTTCTTCCGTCATGAATTTCTTAAAATGGATTGCTGAAATTTATTAGAGAAAATAACGAAAAATTTTGGTTGCAGTAGCCTTTTTCTTGAGGTTGAAACTGGAATAATAATATTCGCGAGAGAACTGAAGCTGGCATATAGAATAATGAGAAAACAATATAAAAAATTACGGTGCGTAGCGTAGCGTTAGATCTATGACGCCATTATAACTAGTGAAACTGAAAAGAGCAAATTTTTCCAATTATCTGTAGGATATAAATAGTAGTTGAATCCCTAGAACAATGTTCTTGAATGACAAAAAAAAGCAGGATTGGAAATTATCCTGGTTATAGTGAACCAATGTGTCAATAAATGAGAGGATGAAATAACTCAAAACAAACGAAATTAATTCAGGAACATAATACACATTGATATAAAAGTGGACAAACAAATCAACAGTTGTTGGTTTTCATATAGTTATAGTAATAGTAATAGTAATAGTATTTATTGATTCCAGATAATTACAAAGTTTGTAAAAATGGAACATGTCAAAGCCAAATATACAATATCATTGGTTTTTACAAAATTCTTTGAACTCACAAATATCATATGGTTCACAATTCAAGATTAAAGTGTACAAAGATTTTCTGAATTTGGAAGGGCATGAAAGTTTTCTAATTTGAGAGGGCAATATATTGAATAAAGATATTGACATACATTCAACGCTTTTACCTCTTAATGAGGTCTTGTGGGATGGAACTGAATATGGAAACATTCTTCTGGTAGCATTCTGGTTTCAGAAACTCAGTAACTCAAAATAGCGGCTATGATTGCGGAAGAAAATCAGTAATCTATATATGTAAAGTCCATATATGGTAAGAATATTATTACTTTTGAATAAACCCCTACAAGATTCTCTAAAGCCCAGATTGAGCATAGTTCTTAAAGCTCTCTTTTGAACTATGAATAAATTACCTACATGGGAAGAGTTACCCCAAAAAATAATCCCATAGGACATAATTGACTGGAAATTAGAGTAATATATAATCTTCATTAGGTCAAAATCAATCTGATCCCTTAACATAAAGAGCATATAACAAATGGAGTTGAGCCTACATCTAAGTTGTTCAGTATGAGGTCCCCACTTCAAGTGTCTATCTAAAACAAGTCCCAAAAATACAACACTATGTTTGACCACAACATTGCTATTAGCAATATTCACTGATGAAGGATAGTTCAGTTTGGATTTTTCAGTGTAGAAGAAAATACACTGTGTCTTGTCAATATTTAAGATAAGATTGTGATCTTGAAACCAATCACCCACAGACTTCATAACATTGTTCGAGTCCACAACAGCTGACACTATATCCGAAGATTTTAGCAAATAGTTGGTGTCATCAGCAAACATCCTCATAGAATACTTAGCTGAGACTTTTGCCTTAGGTAACTTGTTGATGTAGATGATAAAAAGAATAGGTCCCGGAATACTTCCCTGAGGAACGCCCATCTTATTCTCTCTTATGTCTGACTTGACTAATTCACCATCAACCTCCATAACAACTATCTGTTTGCGAGATGTAAGGTAGCTATCTATTAACTTTAATTGATTGTCTCTTATTCCACAGTCATCAAGGATCTCCAGCAGTCTTTCATGCTCCACACAATCGAAGGCCTTTGTTAAATCTAAGAATAGTCCCATAGGCACCTCACCACTCTCAAGGGAAACTAAAACTTCATTAATAAGCTCATAAGTAGCAGTTTCAATGCTTCTGTTTCTCACAAATCCATGCTGACAAGCTGAAATCACATCAAATTTATAGAAAAAATTCAGTAATCTGTTGGTCAATATTTTTTCGAAGACCTTGGAAAAAGCAGACAGAATGCTGATAGGCCTATAGCTATTGGGATCATCAACAGGACCCCTTTTATACAAGGGTTTCACAATAGCAATCTTGAGTTGGTCAGGAAAAATTCCCTCTTTGAATGAGCGGTTAACTATAAAACAAAGGGGTGCAATAATGAATTCAATCGATAATTTGAGTATCTTGATTGGTATCTCGTCATAGCCACATGAAAGTTAATTTTTTAGAGCTTTAACTGTTTTCCGAACTTCATCATGTGTAACATCAAACATATAGAAGGATTTATCAAGTCTGTCCCGCTCTGTGCTAGAACCTCTCTCCAGACATTCAGTCAGCGCAGTAGGAAAATCAACGAAGAAATTATTGAACTCATTCGGACACAAGGAAGAATCGTCCAGATCACAAGAAGAAGCCGGAGAAGTCTTACTTTTTGTAAGAGAATTTATCACCTTCCAGGAGGCTTTTGACTTGTTTTCAGAGTTTCTTATGAAGTAACTGAAGTGGTCCCTCCTCGCCCTCGACAGGAGACTATCATAATGTTTCTTCACTGACTTATACGTGTCTTTCAATTCAGATCTAGAGAAAGAAAGTATGTATAATAAGTCGAGATGTTTTTTCATGTTTATTAGTTCAGGTGTTAGCTTGAAGTTATTCCTGGATGTTGAAGGATGAATGGTTACCTTAGGAAAACATCTATCAAATGTCTGAAAAAATCGGCTATGGAATATATTCCAAAGATGGTTAGGGTCAGATGAATTTACAAAGATGTCATCCCAACTCAACAGAGACAGCTCTTGGAGGAAGATATCGGTGGACTCATCATTTATTATTCTCCTCTTGACCGACTTTATTCTGCGATCAGTAGTGAAATTGAGGTTGGAAGTGAATTTCAGGGCGGAATGGTCACATATATGATGTTCGATCACCTTAGCTTGCCCCACCAGGGGGGTTATAACATTATCCAGACAGGTTCCCGATGAGGGTCGTGTGGGCTGACGAATCAAGGGTTCCAAGTTGAAACTCTCCAGGAGTGATATAAACCCAACACTGTCATGAGATCCTGACAGGATGTCCAGGTTGAAATCTCCCACCAAAATGAAAGGAGCTCTCTCAAGTGTACATTTCTCTAGAAGAGTCTTAAGTTTCACATCTGCCAAAGGTTGGGAATTAGGCCTATAAACACATATAATCAGTATTTTATGATTATGTGAATGAATTTGAGCTGAAGAACACTCAATGACATTTGGTATACTAATAAGATTGTAGTCCGACCTTTCAGTGAATTTCAGTTCTTCTCTGATGTAGATTGCACATCCACCATGTCTCCCTCTTGAACGGCAGAAACTTGAAACTAACTTGTATCCGATTATCTTGTAGACAGGAAGTTCATCCTTGGACTTCCAGTGTTCTGTAATAGCTATTACGTCTGAGTTTTCCTCTTGAGCCATTAGCTGTAGGCCGTTCATAGCTGTACCCAAAGACTGAACATTCTGGTGAACAAGGCTAAAGTCCCTGGTGGGTTTGGACTTACCAAATTTGATAGATGAATTTAGCTGTTCTGGTTCATTCTGCTCTTCCGTAAAAAATTTCGGTCGAAAGAGAAATCCCTAAGAACGACACCTTCAGGCCAGAAAGTCTCGCAAAAAATCTTATTATAAGCTGTGTCGCCTGGTAAGCCAATGCTTAAAGCGGAGTTTTGCCCAATAGTGTTGAGTTTTTTCACAATTATAAGTTCGTTATCATCCATATCTCCCAAGAAAGACCGTATATCTTGCTCCGAGACCTGTTTTCCTGCGATTTTCCCAACATAAATCCACCGTCTACGGATGGCACCCTTGATTGTATTATCTTCACAGTTAGTTTTAGTTCCATAACATATTTTCTTGCTATTTCTTGATTCTCGTTTTCCTTTCTTTCTTTCAACTGTAGACCATTCTAGATTGTTATCAGTGTCTTTCATAATGGAGTTCGATAATGAGAAATCGTTGGTCCTAATAGTTGGTTCAGACTCTTGGTTTTCAGGATTGTTTACAACTATTCGCGGATGCGGATGCTCGAATGACATTTGCGGTTGGAGAGCACGCGACTGCGCTTTACTGGAATTTGCCTTCACCATAGAACAGTATGTATTGTCCACAGACGTACTGGCTGAACCATTGGCGGGGTCTGCTGCCTTATCTTGAGCAAATGTGTTGACAACTTTTTTTGGGATGTTTTTACATGATTTTAATTGTTGTTCAAGACTAGAGATCTTATCCCTTAAAAGACTATTATTCTCGACTAAAATAGAATTCTTACTTTTCGTTTCTTCCAGAAGTGACTTCAAGTACTGAATTTCAATACGAAGTATCTTGTTTTCCGTCTTAAAAATAGTTTCGTCATGAGATTGACCTCCTTCAGATGCTACGTGGCGGCAAGTAGCATTCTTCCTCTTGGCTGCTTTTACTAAACATGAGGGATGAAATATTTCATCGCACTTGGAACATTTGGTGTAGGATTCACCCACTTTTCGATTGCAACAACTGCAAATTCTATCTGAATTTTCCGAAACACTCGGACTCGCTGAGCGGTCATATGGCACATCTTCACACGATGACATCTCGACGCGGAATGAGTTGATTTCGTTTATTTATCGCCCTTATTCGAAGGCTCACTTATTTGATATCCTCCTACTTAATTTTTGCTGATAATTAGTATATCTGGTCAAATTTTGAAGTTTTAATTTTTTTTATACTATACTTGGAACGGGACCTAACGTTGTCTTTTGAGTACACCTTACAATTTTTAATTTTCTTTCAAACCTTATGTTTCATTTAGAATACACTCTATATCATAAATGATTCATTATATCAGACTTGCACTCTGAATTCATACATAACCTATTGCTTGATTGCAGGTCAAGAAGCGTTCAGTGGATTGTTTTTGCATAGTACTTGAAACAGTACTAACTGTTAACTTTTATGATCCCCTATCAATTTTTATTTGTTTTCAAAATCAATGTTTCATTAAGAATATGCTGTAAATTCAAATATCAGACTTGCACTCCAATATTATGAATTTTCTATTTCTTGATCGCAGGTCAAGGAGCGTTCAGTCTTTTACGCATAGTACTTAAAACAGTACTGTTGTCTTTTCTCTACATCTAACAATTTTCAATTTTTTTCGAAGTTAATATTTCATTTTGAATATAGAGCGCGGGCTGGAGTTACAAATCCTACAAAAGTTTTCATTTTATAGGTTTGTCCTTCTTCCTAAAAATCTCAATGTAGTCATTCACATTGAAAAGTTTGATATTAGGATCTTCTTTTCTTCTAATAGATGTCATATTCAGAATCTCCTTCAGAATGAAAGACCTCGTCAAGCGTTTTCTCAGATTTCCGTTCGACACATACTGCTTTTTTTCTCCAACATCGAAATTTATTTTCTTCACGACTTTTTGGCTATGTTCATCTTGATTACCTTCTCTTCTTGCAGCATGAGTGTCGGATTTTTTCTGCGGAACTTTTCCTTTTTTTTGTTCTCCTACATGTGACTTCAGAAAATTCCTGATTTGAACTGTTCTCCTCAAGTCAATTTGTTTAGACTTCAATTTTTCCAATCGTATTCTCAAGATCTTCTTTCTGTCCATCTCGTCTTCCACAATGAAAAAAATATTTAAGTATGAAACGATAAAATTCGATAGTATCAAAGTTAAAAAATGTAAACCACAACACAATATTTGCAGCACGAAGCACATTCACAACTGAATACTTTGTACATCTACTCCGCTGTTATATAGCCCCTCTACCATCCCTCCCTAGCACCCCACCACCCAGTTGCCCGTTCCGTCGTCTGATTCGATATTAGATTGCTGTGACTTAAAATTTCTATGGAATCAACGTATTACATTCGTTCAATTTAACTGTCACAAGTCGGACTGTTTGTTGATTTATCCTTAACTTCCTATGACCAATTTTGAAGTGTTACTTTTATTAGTTGTATGATGAGCCTTGAGAAAGGAACAAAATAGTTCCGAAACGTTGGCGAATTCATAAGAGATTGTTTTTCAACCTGTCCAAATTCCTGCGATATTTTACTTATTGTGTTCAATCCATTATTCATGATACCTAAAAAGAACATATAAAATATTTTGTTATTTTGTGATACTTGAGCCTAACACTAAAAATACCTGAAATTATAGAGTGTTTTATATAATTATGAGTTTATGAAACATATGCGAATTTAAATGATAATTGTCCAGAGTATTTTTCTTACAGAAAGAATATACTATTATATATTACTGTTCATTTTTTCAAACGTTTCTGATATTATGAAATGATAAAATATCAACAATTGAAAAGTATAAGTTATCGATACAGATAATAACTATCTGGATAAGCAAGTATTGAAGCGCATTAGTATTTCAATTCTTAAGTTTGTTTCAAATCTCGCTGCTCCAAACAATATTTCAAAATTAATGATTTCTAGAGAATTCTTTTTCATCATTTACATTCACGTTGTAGATGGTATACACCTTTTTCCTGAGGAAATAAAAACTATAGAAAGAATGTCCCTGAATAAATTTAACGACTCTGATGTATATGCGGAAATCCATGTAGGTTCCTATATATAAGTACAGAATCGTTATTTTTTATTTTCACCCTAATTATACGGAGCACTACTATCTACTTCATGAATTTCATTTTCAATGTCTTAACCGAGAAACCGAAAAATTTTGAGTATATAATAATGAATAAATAAATAAATAAATAAATAAATAAATAAATAAATCAATAATAAAAATGAAATATTCTCATATTATAAGAGCTAAAAACTTGGTTTCTTAAAAAACGGCATGGATTCCCCATCGAGTAACATGTGACTCTGGTGACATGACATTGAATTTTCCAAGATTTCCAGCTTTCAGTATGCTTTAACGATAGAAGTGTGCAACATTCAGGAATTGTTGTCGAAGTCATAATGTATTTTAAACAGCATATCCACCAAAAAATTCTTTCGTTTCGTACTTTCATCGAAAAAAATTTGTTTAAATGAAAACCTCTATTTTAGTCGAATTATGATCCATCCTATCCTTATTATGCCCAAAATTGACAAGGTATTCCTGGATACGGAATATTCTGCTATCGTTTTTCAAAATGAGGAATTATACGGAAATAACTTGATATTAGTCCGAAAGTCACACTAAAACATTTGTAAGGCCTCACTATCTCCAAAATTTAAGACGAAATTCGGAAATTATATTCACGCCCAGTACGAAAAGAAGATATTAAAAAAAAATAACCAATGCAAGTGACATTCAGTAAAGTGAAAATAAAATATCGCCAAAATAATGTCGAAATTAGACATAGTCAAACTTATGCAAGTTTTTGGCCGTCCAACTTCATTTGCTGTTTAGATTAGATATTTTATGATTTCTATGCTGATCCGGCTATCGAAAATATTAAAAATGATTTTTAAAAGGCCGTTTTATAGAAAAAAGTTCTATTTTGAGATGCTGGGGTTCGAACATAAATCGATAATTAATTGCAATATTTCCGAAAAATGCATCAACAATCAAATATCTTATTTCAAAATACTTCAAAGTTCCTGCTATACATTTGCTTGTTTTCGCAGGTAGTAATTATGACCAAATCGGTCAGTTGCGCGCGGAAACGTTGAGGGATGGTTTATTGTATTGGTTATACTGTACCTGTGTTATTCTGTACCTGTCACCTAGTCAAAGTAACAAATATTTTACTGTATACTTCAATACGTCAATGGTTTTGAATAGGGTTTTTTTTTGCTTATCAAGAAATAGTAGTCCCGTAGATCAGTTATGGCACTTTTTTGGTTTCCATGATATTGTTCTGGTTTTTTTTACAGATAAATCCCCTTTGTATTTGTCAAGAGAAATGAGATTTCGATAATTAAGTATGAACGTTGACTTCTATTCTATCTGTCTATTATATTCGTCAATGTAAACTGTTCTTTGTTTCAGGCTCAGGTAATTTCTTTTGAAATTAATTCATTTCAATGAAACATCCTCTACACATCCATATAGCTCATGGAAAACTTCGAAAAACCGAATAAAAAAGTTACTTTCTTCCGTCATGAATTTCTTAAAATGGATTGCTGAAATTTATTAGAGAAAATAACGAAAAATTTTGGTTGCAGTAGCCTTTTTCTTGAGGTTGAAACTGGAATAATAATATTCGCGAGAGAACTGAAGCTGGCATATGGAATAATGAGAAAACAATATAAAAAATTACGGTGCGTAGCGTAGCGTTAGATCTATGACGCCATTATAACTAGTGAAACTGAAAAGAGCAAATTTTTCCAATTATCTGTAGGATATAAATGGTAGATGAATCCCTAGAACAGTGTTCTTGAATAACAAAAAAAAGCAGGATTGGAAATTATCTTGGTTATAGTGAACCAATGTCTCAATAAATGAGAGGATGAAATAACTCAAAACAAACGAAATTAATTCAGGAACATAATACACATTGATATAAAAGTGGACAAACAAATCAACAGTTGTTGGTTTTCATATATCCGAGTTGATTTCGTTTATTTATCGCCCTTATTCGAAGGCTCACTTATTTGATATCCTCCTACTTAATTTTTGCTGATAATTAGTATGTCTGGTCATATTTTGAAGTTTTAATTTTTTTTATACCGTACTTTGAACGGGACCTAACGTTGTCTTTTGAGTACACCTTACAATTTTTAATTTTTTTTCAAACCTAATGTTTCATTTAGAATACACTCTATATCATAAACGATTCATTATATCAGACTTGCACTCTGAATTCATACATAACCTATTGCTTGATTGCAGGTCAAGAAGCGTTCAGTGGATTGTTTTTGCATAGTACTTGAAACAGTACTAACTGTTAACTTTTATGATCCCCTATCAATTTTTATTTGTTTTCAAAATCAATGTTTCATTAAGAATATGCTGTAAATTCAAATATCAGACTTGCACTCCAATATTATGAATTTTCTATTTCTTGATCGCAGGTCAAGGAGCGTTCAGTCTTTTACGCATAGTACTTAAAACAGTACTGTTGTCTTTTCTCTACATCTAACAATTTTCAATTTTTTTCGAAGTTAATATTTCATTTTGAATATAGAGCGCGGGCTGGAGTTACAAATCCTACAAAAGTTTTCATTTTATAGGTTTCTCCTTCTTCCTAAAAATCTCAATGTAGTCATTCACATTGAAAAGTTTGATATAAGGATCTTCTTTTCTTCTAATAGATGTCATATTCAGAATCTCCTTCAGAATGAAAGACCTCGTCAAGCGTTTTCTCAGATTTCCGTTCGACACATACTGCTTTTTTTCTCCAACATCGGAATTTATTTTCTTCACGACTTTTTGGCTATGTTCATCTTGATTACCTTCTCTTCTTGCAGCGTGAGTGTCGGATTTCTTCTGCGGAACTTTTCCTCTTTTTCGTTCTCCTACATGTGACTTCAGAAAATTCCTGATTTGAACTGTTCTCCTCAAGTCAATTTGTTTAGACTTCAATTTTTCCAATCCCATTCTCAAGATCTTCTTTCTGTCCATCTCGTCTTCCACAATGAAAAAAATATTTAAGTATGAAACGATAAAATTCGATAGTATCAAAGTTAAAAAATGTAAACCACAACACAATATTTGCAGCACGAAGCACATTCACAACTGAATACTTTGTACATCTACTCCGCTGTTATATAGCCCCTCTACCATCCCTCCCTAGCACCCCACCACCCAATTGCCCGTTCCGTCGTCTGATTCGATATTAGATTGCTGTGACTTAAAATTTCTATGGAATCAACGTATTACATTCGTTCAATTTAACTGACACACGTCGGACTGTTTGTTGATTTATCCTTATCTTCCTATGACCAATTTTAAAGTGTTACTTTTATTAGTTGTATGATGAGCCTTGAGAAAGGAACAAAATAGTTCCGAAACGTTGGCGAATTCATAAGAGATTGTTTTTCAACCTGTCCAAATTCCTGCGATATTTTACTCATTGTGTTCAATTCATTATTTATGATACCTAAAAAGAACATATAAAATATTTTGTTATTTTGTGATACTTGAGCCTAACACTAAAAATACCTAAAATTATAGAGTGTTTTATATAATTATGAGTTTATGAAACATATGCGAATTTAAATGATAATTGTCCAGAGTATTTTTCTTACAGAAAGAATATACTATATTACTGTTTATTTTTTCAAACGTTTCTGATATTATGAAATGATAAAATATCAACAATTGAAAAGTATAAGTTATCGATACAGAATAACTATCTGGTTAAGCAAGTATTGAAGCGCATTAGTATTTCAATTCTTAAGTTTGTTTCAAATCTCGCTGCTCCAAACAATATTTCAAAATTAATAACTTCTAGAGAATTCTTTTTCATCATTTACATTCACGTTGTAGATGGTATACACGTTTTTCCTGAGGAAATGAAAACTATAGAAAGAATGTCCCTGAATAGATTTAACGACTCTGAAGTATATGCAGAAATCCATGTAGGTTCCTATATATAAGTACAGAATCGTTATTTTTTATTTTCACCCTAATTATACGGAGCACTACTATCTACTTCATGAATTTCATTCTCAATGTCTTAACCGGGAAACCAAAAAATTTTTAGTATATAATAATGAATAAATAAATAAATAAATAAATGAATAAATAAATAAATCAATAATAAAAATGAAATATTCTGATATTCCCGGTCTTAACCGGGAAACCGAAAAATTTTGAGTATATAATAATTAATAAATAAATAAATAAATAAATAAATAATTAAAATGAAATATTCTCATATTATAAGAGCTAAAAACTTGGTTTCTCTAAAAACGGCATGGATTCCCCATCGAGTAACATGTGACTCTGGTGACATGACATTGAATTTTCCAAGATTTTGTAACGTACTTTTCACTTTGACGAATTTTCTTTTAAAGAATAAATGAAAATTATAATAGTTACACTGCGAACGGCAGCTGTTCGCCGGAGAACATTGATGGGTGTGAGGTTCTTTTCTTCAACAAATTTTGGGAGGGCGCCAATTAGTTTTAGTTCCGTTTGAAACATTGAATTCATGGCAAACTAATAAAACCACAAATGACAAATAAGAAGATGTTAAAGGTGAATGATGAAGAAAATATTCATAATTAAAATCCAGGTACTTATTTATTTTCCTGATGTTCAGAACAGTATCGGCACTCACTGAGTTCTTACTTAAGGGTTGGTGGAGATGTCAACTTGGGGATGGTGATGGCTTCGGTTTTCACAGCAATTGTTGATTCCAATATTTGGCGAGACGGCAGTACGGCAGCGAAATCGAGAATTTTTTCTTGGATGAACAAAATTACACCCAGTGAAAGAACCCTGATGAACGATTCAAAAGAATTCAGTAAAAATACAACAAATGATCGTTAAACTCACCTTTTAAAAAGGGTTCTTAAAGCACGAAATCTAATTTTCAATCGATATGTGACTAATCAGTAAGATCACTAGTTTTTATTCGGAAACAAAACCCCTTTCGAGATTATGATCGTGGACGTTAGTCTTCATATAGCATCTGACTGAATTCTTCAAGAAATCCGTACGCTTCGCGATAAGTTTTTTATGCAATCTCCAAAACACATGCCATCTCCAAACAAACATCTCCCCAATATTAAATCACACATAGGAAACTATAATACCAGTTTATGGATTACAAATGATTTGCGTTTCCTTGTACAGATGGTAGAATATACTAAACACAATGCTGGAGGAATTAATTCATCAAATTCATTCTTTCAATACCTGATTATAATTTTGTAATGCTACACCACCCCTCTAGGAACCAAAAAAAAATTGTCTTTGAAATGCAATTTTTTTTTTTTGACTAATTATCGACAAGAATGATTCGTCTATGATGAATATTTCAGAAAAACGTACTTTAAAATATGTACTCAACCAACTAGACTACTTATAATCTAAACGATAATATTGACAACTAACCTAAATAATCCTAACGCCTTATTATCACTATCAGTCTAACTAGTTTGTTTGACTCTATTCCTACTCTAACTAACCTACGGTAACCTATTCTACCTAAATCTATTTTGACTATCCTAACTCAACCTATTCTAAGCTATTTTTGTCCTATTCTTACCTATTTTTGTCCTATTCTAACCTATTTCTGCCCTATTCTAACCTGTTTTTGTCCTATTCTAACCTATTTCTGTCCTATTCTAACCTGTTTTTGTCCTATTCTAACCTATTTCTATTCAAGCTAGCCTATATCTTATCCTATCATAACCTATTCGCTTAACCTACAGCTAAACCTACCTAAGATGTTGGGGGAGTTAATAGACAAATCCTGATCGCGATCAGTTGTCATCCTTTTACGATGAGGGAGGGTATTTTGCATAATAAACGAAAAACAAAATGCAAACGATAGTTCAAATTCAATAAATCCAAAAAAAAACACGAAACGGAAACATCGGAATTAGAACCGAAATAAGGTTTCACGTCTTTAATATGCCATTTACCATCATGCAACCCTTTTAAATCTTCCAAATAATAACACAAACTCGAAGCTTTCTTATGTACTCTACGCAACACATATTTGGATGTTAACTTCGACGAAAATTTCTTTGTAGCGTCCGATAAAACTTTGTTTCGACGACAAACCTTCTCTCCTACATTGAAAGAATATTGTTTTCGACGCAAATTATAAGTCCGGGCGTTTCTATCATAAGCTTTATGAAGTCTTTTTTTGATATCATGGAAAATGCTAGCTAACGGTTCAATATTTTCAGCATAAATATCCCTATTTTCAGGTAGCAATTGAATACCGTCAGTAGACTTTATTTGTCCATAATAATCGCCACTGGTAGGAACGTTTCGTCCAAAATTCAAATAAACCGGGGTATACCCTGTCACTTCATGTTTGGCGGTGTTTAAAGCAAATGCAATTTTTTGAATATCTTTGTCCCGGTCGCAATGATTTAAGCCTTCGATGTAACAGCGAATATTTGTCCCTACTGTTTGATTCGTTCTTTCCACGAAATCGCATTGAGGTGAATAAACGGCGGTATACCAAATCTTCTGGACTTTATAAGATTCAGCCAATTTCTTCATAGTGCGGCCGGCAAATTGAGCACCGTTATCCGAAATAATGAATTGTGGAATTTCAAACTTCAGAAACACGTTGGATTCTAAAAATTTAACTATATTCTCAGCTGTCGCTTTTTGCATAGGATGCAGTACAACATATTTAGTGAACCAATCCGCTATAACCAGCAAGAATGTATTGCCCCGTTTAGATCTGGGAAATGGACCCTTTAAATCCAAAGCAATGACTTGCCATGGAAAATTTACATTTTTCTCCTTTCCCATCAATCCTAGTCCGGGTTTGTTATAAACTTTTTGAGCTCCACAAATTTTACACTGACGAATGAACTTAAGGATATCGAACCTCATTTTAGGCCAATAATAAAGGTCACTGATTCTGGCGAACGTTTTATAAAAACCTAGGTGTCCGCAGGTTGGAGGATCGTGAAATGTTCTTATTATTTCACTGCGCTTGTTATTTGGTATGACGGTTTTCCACTCGGAAATATTTGACTGAACCGGAACATTAGATGGAACAAGTTTATAAAGAATGTCATCTTCAACCTTCCACTGTGGATATTTCTGAGGTTCATTTTTGATTTTAAGACGCATATTACGATACCAATTATCCAAGTTTTCTTCACTAATTGATATAAGACATACTTCACTGGACTCATGAATACGACTAATGGTGAAAGGACGATCGAAATCAGGGGAGGTTAGTATGGGCGAAGCTACCAAAGCTTCTTTTATCTTAAGAAATGCCTCCTCGGCTTGAGGGGTCCATTCGATAGCTTGACGTTTTCTTTTACCCTCTATCAAATCGTTAATTGGAGATATTAAGGTGGAAAAATCTCTAATGAAACTTCGGTACCAAGAACACATTCCGATGAATCTTTTGATTTGCGTAGTGGTATTCGGGCGAGGAAAATTTACCATACACGAAATTTTATCAGGATCAGTTTTCAGACCATGACCGTCAACAACATATCCTAAGTACTTTATAGAATTTCGAAAGAAATGACATTTATCCCTAGCACCCCACCACCCAATTGCCCGTTCCGTCGTCTGATTCGATATTAGATTGCTGTGACTTGATTCTATGGAATCAACGTATTACATTCGTTCAATTTAACTGTCACACGTCGGACTGTTTGTTGATTTATCCTTAACTTCCTATGACCAATTTTAAAGTGTTACTTTTATTAGTTGTATGATGAGCCTTGAGAAAGGAACAAAATAGTTCCGAAACGTTGGCGAATTCATAAGAGATTGTTTTTCAACCTGTCCAAATTCCTGCGATATTTTACTTATTGTGTTCAATCCATTATTTATGATACCTAAAAAGAACATATAAAATATTTTGTTATTTTGTGATACTTGAGCCTAACACTAAAAATACCTGAAATTATGGAGTGTTTTATATAATTATGAGATTATGAAACATATGCGAATTTAAATGATAATTGTCCAGAGTATTTTTCTTACAGAAAGAATATACTATATTACTGTTTATTTTTTCAAACGTTTCTGATATTATGAAATGATAAAATATTAAAATTGAAAAGTATAAGTTATCGATACAGATAATAACTGAAGAAAGATAGCAGGAATTTGGACACTTATTATTCAAAAATTTTATTCAAAATTTGCCGACGTTTCGGAGAAGCATTTCTCCTTTCTCAAGGCTGTGGGAAACAAGTAAACCTTAACGTTTAACATAGGAGACGAAAGCCATGACAAAGCACTCACCTTATTTTATTCTATTTAAAGAAGAAATTTTTGAATCGTCAAACATGAGAAAAATAAGTTGGACATTCGCCAGATATTGTCACAAAATTGTTGATCTAGAAAGATTTTTTGTTGAGTTCTGTTACATGGGTAAATTTGAAGACTATTATAAGAGTCGAGGTTAAAAAGGGGACTAACACAGAATACATTTTCTTTTTCTTTTTTTCTCTGGGTTAGTGGTATGTCACAGCTGTCAAAGCCATCTATGCTAAGATAAAACAAACAGAACATTGCACAAAGTTGTTAACAAACCGAGCAAAACTACATGTTAGCTATGAGGCTATGGTACACCGAGCTTAAGTCTTGCGTGTCCTCTCTAAAATTCACCGTGCACTGTCTTTGTATGTGTATCATTTCACTAATGAGTCTTCTATTATAGCCTGATTCTTTGTCCAATATGGAAACATTCGAGAAGTAAATACTATGTGAATTCACTATTGCATGTGTGGCTAGTGCTGTCCTCTGTGTACTTTTATCCCTCTTGTTTACGTCATTTTGGTGTTGTCTGATTCTGTCCTGGAGCAACTGCTTGGTTTGGCCCACATAACATCTCTCGCAGTCACCACACGGAATCTTGTATATCACCTCTGATTGTTTTAGGATGGGGGTGTCGTCTTTGAGCTTGGTGAAGAATCTCTTCTTTACATTGATCTTATTGTAAAAGGCAGCTGTCACATTGTGCTCCCGAAACACCCTGTTTATCTGGTATGACAGCCCAGGATACATAACTAGTCTTGTAAACCTCCTAACACTGTTATCATTACTGGCTGAAGGCTCTTCCAATCCCGGTGTGACATACTCCTGTTGTTGTTTTCTTTTGTACTCGTTAATTATGGTCTTGATGTAGTGAAGTGGATAGTTGTTCCTTCGTAATATTTTCGTGACCTTATCTAAATTTTGTGGTATGAACCTCTCATTGCTGAGTGATACAGCTCTGTTGACCAGATTGAACGCCACATTTCTCTTTTGGCTATAACTGTGGTTAGACAAGTAGTTAATACATCTGCCCGAATGTGTAGGCTTGGTATACCAGTTGGTGATAAGTTTATTGTTTTCCCTTACAATAAGTAGGTCCAAAAATGGAATGCTGCAATCTTTTTCCATTTCAAGGGTGAATCTTATTTTCTGATGATAGGAATTGAACACACTTACTGTTGTTTCTATCTGTGATTTCGGTACAAGAAGAAGTGTATCGTCCACATACAACTTTATTAACGGAACTGCGAAATTCAACCGGAGAGCCCATCATTTGCTGATATAGTCATGCACGCTCTATTCCGTTATGTAGTATCTAGGTTGAATTGCAAATTTTGAATAAAATTTTTGAATAATAAGTGTCCAAATTTCTGCTATCTTTCTTCAGTTATTATCTGTATCGATAACTTATACTTTTCAATTGTTAATATTTTATCATTTCATAATATCAGAAACGTTTGAAAAAATAAACAGTAATATAGTATATTCTTTCTGTAAGAAAAATACTCTGGACAATTATCATTTAAATTGGCATATGTTTCATAATCTCATAATTATATAAAACACTCCATAATTTCAGGTATTTTTAGTGTTAGGCTCAAGTATCACAAAATAACAAAATATTTTATATGTTCTTTTTAGGTATCATAAATAATGGATTGAACACAATAAGTAAAATATCGCAGGAGTTTGGACAGGTTGAAAAACAATCTCTTATGAATTCGCCAACGTTTCGGAACTATTTTGTTCCTTTCTCAAGGCTCATCATACAACTAATAAAAGTAACACTTTAAAATTGGTCATAGGAAGTTAAGGATAAATCAACAAACAGTCCGACGTGTGACAGTTAAATTGAACGAATGTAATACGTTGATTCCATAGAATCAAGTCACAGCAATCTAATATCGAATCAGACGATGGAACGGGCAATTGGGTGGTGGGGTGCTAGGGATAAATGTCATTTCTTTCGAAATTCTATAAAGTACTTAGGATATGTTGTTGACGGTCATGGTCTGAAAACTGATCCTGATAAAATTTCGTGTATGGTAAATTTTCCTCGCCCGAATACCACTACGCAAATCAAAAGATTCATCGGAATGTGTTCTTGGTACCGAAGTTTCATTAGAGATTTTTCCACCTTAATATCTCCAATTAACGATTTGATAAAGGGTAAAAGAAAACGTCAAGCTATCGAATGGACCCCTCAAGCCGAGGAGGCATTTCTTAAGATAAAAGAAGCTTTGGTAGCTTCGCCCATACTAACCTCCCCTGATTTCGATCGTCCTTTCACCATTAGTCGTATTCATAAGTCCAGTGAAGTATGTCTTATATCAATTAGTGAAGAAAACTTGGATAATTGGTATCGTAATATGCGTCTTAAAATCAAAAATGAACCTCAGAAATATCCACAGTGGAAGGTTGAAGATGACATTCTTTATAAACTTGTTCCATCTAATGTTCCGGTTCAGTCAAATATTTCCGAGTGGAAAACCGTCATACCAAATAACAAGCGCAGTGAAATAATAAGAACATTTCACGATCCTCCAACCTGCGGACACCTAGGTTTTTATAAAACGTTCGCCAGAATCAGTGACCTTTATTATTGGCCTAAAATGAGGTTCGATATCCTTAAGTTCATTCGTCAGTGTAAAATTTGTGGAGCTCAAAAAGTTTATAACAAACCCGGACTAGGATTGATGGGAAAGGAGAAAAATGTAAATTTTCCATGGCAAGTCATTGCTTTGGATTTAAAGGGTCCATTTCCCAGATCTAAACGGGGCAATACATTCTTGCTGGTTATAGCGGATTGGTTCACTAAATATGTTGTACTGCATCCTATGCAAAAAGCGACAGCTGAGAATATAGTTAAATTTTTAGAATCCGACGTGTTTCTGAAGTTTGAAATTCCACAATTCATTATTTCGGATAACGGTGCTCAATTTGCCGGCCGCACTATGAAGAAATTGGCTGAATCTTATAAAGTCCAGAAGATTTGGTATACCGCCGTTTACTCACCTCAATGCGATTTCGTGGAAAGAACGAATCAAACAGTAGGGACAACTATTCGCTGTTACATCGAAGGCTTAAATCATTGCGACCGGGACAAAGATATTAAAAAAATTGCATTTGCTTTAAACACCGCCAAACATGAAGTGACAGGGTATACCCCGGCTTATTTGAATTTTGGACGAAACGTTCCTACCAGTGGCGATTATTATGGACAAATAAAGTCTACTGACGGTATTCAATTGCTACCTGAAAATAGGGATATTTATGCTGAAAATATTGAACCGTTAGCTAGCATTTTCCATGATATCAAAAAAAGACTTCATAGAGCTTATGATAGAAACGCCCGGACTTATAATTTGCGTCGAAAACAATATTCTTTCAATGTAGGAGAGAAGGTTTGGCGTCGAAACAAAGTTTTATCGGACGCTACAAAGAAATTTTCGTCGAAGTTAGCATCCAAATATGTGTTGCGTAGAGTACATAAGAAAGCTTCGAGTTTGTGTTATTATTTGGAAGATTTAAAAGGGTTGCATGATGGTAAATGGCATATTAAAGACGTGAAACCTTATTTCGGTTCTAATTCCGATGTTTCCGTTTCGTGATTTTTTTTGGATTTATTGAATTTGAACTATCGTTTGCATTTTGTTTTTCGTTTATTATGCAAAATACCCTCCCTCATCGTAAAAGGATGACAACTGATCGCGATCAGGATTTGTCTATTAACTCCCCCAACATCTTAGGTAGGTTTAGCTGTAGGTTAAGCGAATAGGTTATGATAGGATAAGATATAGGCTAGCTTGAATAGAAATAGGTTAGAATAGGACAAAAACAGGTTAGAATAGGACAGAAATAGGTTAGAATAGGACAAAAACAGGTTAGAATAGGGCAGAAATAGGTTAGAATAGGACAAAAATAGGTAAGAATAGGACAAAAATAGCTTAGAATAGGTTGAGTTAGGATAGTCAAAATAGATTTAGGTAGAATAGGTTACCGTAGGTTAGTTAGAGTAGGAATAGAGTCAAACAAACTAGTTAGACTGATAGTGATAATAAGGCGTTAGGATTATTTAGGTTAGTTGTCAATATAATCGTTTAGATTATAAGTAGTCTAGTTGGTTGAGTACATATTTTAAAGTACGTTTTTCTAAAATATTCATCATAGACGAATCATTCTTGTCGATAATTAGTCAAAAAAAAAAAAATTGCATTTCAAAGACAATTTTTTTTTTTGGTTCGGAGAGGGGTGGTGTAGCATTACAAAATTATAATCAGTTGTTGAAAGAATGAATTTGATGAATTAATTCCTCCAGCATTGTGTTCAGTATATTCTACCATCTGTACAAGGAAACGCAAATCATTTGTAATCCATAAACTGGTATTATAGTTTCCTATGTGTGATTTAATATTGGGGAGATGTTTGTTTGGAGATGGCATGTTGTAACGAGAGGGTAGTTTTCGAACCTACCCCCTCATTTTAGAATCATTATTTTAATTTTCATTTTTTAAATAATTTTATTTTGAATTAATTTTCCGAGAAATCTTTTCGAATTTCCAATTCAGGATTCCGACATCGTTCGGAATTGTAAACATACCGTACCGTTTTTATTCCGTTTTTATTTCCTAAAAACGATGTCGCACCGTATAAAACATCCTGAATTGGAAGATAACCGAGTTTTTTGTTCGCTAGCACAGATAAGTCGAAATTAAGACGTTTTCATCGACGCAAATTTACCGAATTTCGACTGCCGGGCACCTCTGATTTCTGCACCCCCCCCTGTGGGTATAAAATCAGATGTTCCCCCGCAGGCCACTTCACTTACGATTTTCACTTATGATTAACTTGCTGCCGTTTTGCGATTTTTCCGTATTTAGTTTTGACCACCGATTAGCCGCCGAGTATTTTTCGAGAATTCACTAATTTTGTTTTAGTTTTCTTTTCGGGGGAAATTTTAGAAGAAGTTTTTTTAAGTTATTTTTCTTTTGTTTTTTCTACTGTTCTTTCTACTCTCTTGTGAGTGCAAGTGGCCAAGCCAAAGGTAAGACGACACGCCGTTATTTGCTTTTATATTGGAACTTCAGCCTCCTTTCATCCCTTCCTAACCCGGGTTAAGTTCCACCCCTATTGCTAAAGCACCCCGCTGGCGTGGATACTCAGGGGGTGCGGAGGCACTTTGGAGTGGCGAACCCTCTTCCCTTCCCCGTTGTTTCGACGCTCACTTCAGTTGCTATCGAAGAACCCCGCTGGCGTGGACACTCAGGGGGCGAAGAGCGCAACTAGGGGTGAGCTGTTGTGAATCTGTGCCGTCTTTCATCCCCGCACCTGGCTGAAGACCCGATATCTGTCCGTCAAGTGTACGTCTCAGGTTCTGGCTGGCGAACAAGTCCGTTAACCCCCGTATACCGTTGAGATCGGATCCCGTGCTATTCCGTCCGTCTTGTCCGTCTTTCGAATCACTGTAAAATTTAGTAGTAGTGCTATTTGTGTTCCCCTTTTCGACGAATAAAAGTTGTATACGTTGATTCTGCCTATCATTGTGCGTCGCTAACACCCTAGACACCAGGGAGCCCTGTCTCCGGCTAGCAGCTGCCAGGGTAGGTTTGCTATTCTCCCTTAAAGAATAGCTGGCGCTCGAGTCCGCCGAGGAAAACCCCGTTACAAAAATGGCGCAACGAGCAGGGACCGTTCAGAATCTACCAGGAAACAACTGAGGTGAGAGACATTAACCGGACAGTGAGTGAATTCCCGAAACAGTGAGTAAAACCTCAGAACAGTGAGTAACTATTCCTTGAACGGAAAACCGTGAAAAATAAACTTGAACTGTGTTTTATTCCCTGCCACTCCATATTGTACTGTTATACTGTGAATTGAATTGGACTATATTTTGGAAATTTTTCCTACTGTTGAACTCCGTTGAAAATAATTTGTGATTATTCTTTTTGCCGATTACTGTATTGAGTTGTTGAAATCTGAACTGTTATTCCGCCGTTATATCAGTGAAAATTATTTCCGATTTCTAATTGCATATTTCTGATTTATTGAATTGAACTGTTTTAATTTCACATTTAAGGTGAGTGAATTTCCGGACTTTGAAAAATTGAAAATTTATTGTCGCAATTGGTAAAATTTAATAGGTGTGATTTACCTATCGGTTCAATAGGGAATCACCTATTACCTATTGATAACCTATCTACCTGTTTGCTATTTCTTTTGACCTGTACTGTTGAAACTTACCGATTATTTCTGATTTTTCTGAAAACTGAAAGTCAATTATTGTGATTTATTTTCTGGCTATTGAACTTGAAAGACTGTTTGGAGTTTAACCTGTGCGTTTTGGTGCTATTCGAATTGCAGGAAATTTTTTCGGACTATACGAGGTGACTTGCGATTGTGTGCGGCATTTCTCGAATATTTTCGGACTTTAGTGGGACTGATTGAAATTTTTTTCGAGTAACGTTGGACTTTAAAAATTTTTGAAATTTTTTTTTGTGATACATCGGGACTTAGATTGTTTTGGTGCGCCGGGACTTGGACTTTTTTTTTCTGATACACCGGGACTTAGACTTAACTTTTGTTCGGGTTGCACTGATACCCACTTCGAACTTAAGTGAATACGATTAACTTACCGGGTTGGACTTAGAACTTAAACGGATTGTGAAAGACATACCGAGGCTGAAATATTGGTGCGTTCTGAATCGGACTTAGTTAAATATAATATGTCGAACATGGATGTGAACCGGTTACTCAGTGATGAACTTACATTCGAATTACAACTGAGAGGACAATCGATACCCGGTACTGTGATGACTAAACGGAGTCTGCTACGACAAGTGCTTCAGTCTAATGAACCTCTACTACCCCCAACATCATTGAATCCCGCCTCCGAGATTGAGATCTGTCAAAATAAACTAACCGATTTGGTGGAATCCCTTCAGAACTTCAATCATAGTAATGCGGCTAACGAATTTTCGCGAATTTACACCAGATTAATACACATTCAAGGCAGGCTGAACTTTATTGTCACCACAGACACAACACAGTTACAATTGATTGAGCAAATGAAGGCGACTACAGATAAGGCGTTGGAGACACTGGAGGAGCTACGTAGGAAGAGTAATGCTGAACAGCCGCAGACATCCAACCGAGATCACAGGTCTCTTTTGGATGAGGAGGTGCCCAGTTCGCCTGGGATGTCGCCGATCCAACCGGAGAGTTTATCAAGGGTTGAGACATCACTTATCGACTTAGGAGATGGTGTCGATCCTCCTGCTGTAGTTAATGTCTCAAGTACCGGTACACCTATAAGAAATCCAACATTAGAACGGGTCATGAATGAGACAAGGCAGACATGTAGAGCATTACTACAACAATTACCAGCGATACCTCTCACACAGTCACAGGACTGTGGGACAACAACACCTGAGGGTCCGACACAAAGTAGATGGGTTAATTCCACACGAAGGGTGTCTTTTCCACACTTACCTGCACCGTGGATAGGTTCTGACCGGCCAATTATCACAACACCTGCCAGATCGGAACCGGAGTCTCGATCAACAGTACCAACTGTTCCGGTACACAAATGGAACATCTCCTTTGATGGCACTGGTAGTGTGACCGGATTTATTGAAGAAGTGGAGAGACTGGCTGAATCCCGTAAAGTGTCCCTGGAACAAGTTTTCGAATCAGTGTATGAATTGCTGAGAAAGGATGCAAGGGATTGGTTCATTCCCCGGAGAGGTACTTTCGAGGACTGGGAGGATTTTAGCAACCAACTAAAAGAAGCATTTCTGCCAGTTAATTACGAGGAGAATCTGTTGGAGGAAATAAAAAGGCGAACACAAGGCCCTGAAGAAAAGTTGCTTCTATATGTTACCCGGATGCAGAACTTATTCCAGAAACTCACCTATGCAAAACCATCCGAGGTGGAGCAGATCCGGCTTATCCGACAGAGGTTGATCCCGCCCTTACAACAAGCCTTGGCCTTCCAGGAGACCAAGACTTATGATGAACTTCTCCGTAAGGGAAAAGTTTTCGAACTGGTCCAGTGGCAGATGAGCCAGTACACCCGGCCACCCTCCAAACCAGGTTTCGTGGAAGAACCTCACCTGACGTACAGTCCCCGTCAACTGAGCCGATACCAAGCGAGCTTTTCTATGGATACCGGAGAACAGGTTCGCCAAACAGCTGATCACAGGGAATCAGTCCCGCCGACACAAGCCAACCAGACACGACTTTCTCCGCCGAGGGAAAGCCGTCCAGAGCCACCCAAGTCCAGAGAGTCAATAGCCCAGCGACAGGAATCTCACCGTCCGACTTCTGGAGACAGGTCCGAAGGTCGATCCAGACCTGCAACACCGCCACCCCGCCGTCCAACCGAAAATAGCCCCGCTGACCGGACGGAACCACCATCAGGGAGGAGAGTGTCCTTCCAAACACAATGTTTCCGATGTGGTGGATATGGCCACATGCGTCGAGAATGTCGCAGGCCACCGAAAATCTTCTGTTCTCGATGCCAGAGGGAAAACATCCTCTCACGAGACTGTCCGTGTTCGGGAAACTGAAGGGGAGATTGGAGGCGGAGTCGACCACATCTCCCGGAATCTTGACTCCACTGGCACCGACTACCTGTAATGATAACCGTCCGTTAGTAGAGGTCAGAATAGCCGGCAAACACTTCCTAGCACTGATAGATACCGGAGCGACCAGGAGTTTCTGCAGTCAGGCCGTATCCGATCAGTGCGAAAGTAAAGGAATCACAGGACAAACAATGCACAACAGTTTCGCAGTAATAGCAAACGGACAAACCACCGTCACACCGAAACTGTACACCACCACCGTGCAAATTTCCGATTACACACTGCCTGACTTGAAATTCTTACTGGTACCCAACTTACCGGTTGACATTATTCTGGGGATGGATGTTCTGTCGACTTTCAAGTTTTCCGTAAATCTCAGTACCGCCGAGTGCTTTCTGGAAGGCCGTCTGATCTCGAAACCGATGACTCCTGTCGAAACCACCGCAGAAGTTCACACCGCCGAAGAACACCTGTTGGAGTTGACGGAGTCTCAGAAACAGGAGCTGGAGGCATTTCTGAAAGAAGAATTGAAGAAGTTCGAAGACCTATATGGTACAACCGACCTGATTGAACATAAGATCAAACTGAAACCAGGCACCGAACCGATCAAACAACGATACCGACCCCTAAACCCGAAAATGCAGGAGATCTTCAATCAGGAAGTAGACCGTATGCTGGCTGAGGGAGTGATTGAACCCTCCAAGTCACCGTGGAGTTCACCGGTAGTGTTGGTCAGGAAGAAAGACGGAAAGTACCGTTTTTGCATCGACTTCCGTGCCGTCAACCAGGTATCTGTAAAAGATGCATACCCGTTGCCGTACGTTTCTGGGATTCTGGATAAACTACGTAAGGCCAAGTACATCTCCACACTGGACCTGAAACAAGGATATTGGCAGATACCGTTAGCAAAGGAAAGCCGTCCGATTACTGCCTTCACAGTTCCAGGAAGGGGATTGTTCCAGTTCACCGTCATGCCGTTTGGTCTTCACGCTAGTCCGGCCACATTCCAGAGATTTTTAGACACCGTTATTGGCCCAGAAATGGAACCGGAGGCGTTCGCTTACCTGGACGACATAGTTGTCCTGGGGGAAACTTTCGAGGAGCACCTGGAGAACTTAAGAGAAGTATTCCGGCGGTTGAGAGAAGCCAATCTTCGTCTCAATCCCGAAAAGTGTGACTTTGTGCGAAAATCTCTAAAATACCTAGGACATGTCGTTACTTCCGAAGGAATCCGTACCGACCCGGATAAAGTTTCCTCTATCGTAGCATTCCCAGCGCCGAAAACTATCCGTGAATTGCGCCGTTTTCTGGGAGTTGCTAGCTGGTACCGCCGTTTCATAGAGAACTTTTCCGATGTCGTTGCACCGTTGACTCACCTGTTAAAGAAGAAACCACGTTGGAAGTGGGGTGAGGAACAACAAAAAGCGTTCGACCTCCTAAAACAAAAACTGACCGAATCACCTATACTGGCCTGTCCGGATTTCAATCAACCGTTCGTCCTGCAAACAGACGCCAGGGACGTAGGCCTTGGAGGAGCCCTGACCCAAGTTCTGGATGGAGAGGAAAGGGTGATCGCCTATGTCAGCCGTACCTTGAACACCGCCGAAAGAAATTACTCCGTGTCCGAAAAGGAATGTCTCGCCATTGTTTTCTCGATAGAGAAACTGCGACCATACCTGGAAGGATTTCATTTCACCGTAATTTCCGATCACATGAGTTTGAAATGGCTGAATTCCATCAAGTCACCGTCCGGAAGAATTGCTCGATGGGCCGTTTTCCTTCAGCAATTCGACTTTGAAGTCCAATACCGGAAAAGTGCCCTGAACAAAGTCGCCGACAGTCTGTCCCGAAACCCGTTACCGTCTGTAGATTCCGTATGCCTGGCCGACGTCGAAGTTCGCTGCAGTTGGTACAACAAAAAGCTCCAAGAGGTACAAAGAGACCCAGAAGATTTCCCTGACTTCGCCGTTGAGGATGGGAAACTGTATCGTCACTTCTGGGACTCTTCCGACTTTACTGAAGTTGGATCCGGACAACCATGGAAGCTCTGTGTACCCACCGAACAACGACTGGAGGTCCTGAAAGAAAATCACGATTCGGAATTAGCTGGTCACCTGGGAATCTCCAAAACCATTTCTCGGCTAGCCCGGAATTATTACTGGCCAGGGATGTTCAGAGATGTCGCAAAATACGTAAGAAACTGCCCATCCTGTCAAAGGTACAAAGTACCACAACAGAAGACGCCTGGAAAAATGCAACCACATAGAATGACTGATGCACCGTTCCGAGAGGTCTGTACAGATGTGGTTGGGCCACTTCCCCGTTCCAAGAAGGGAAATTCTTACGTAGTGGTGATGCAGGACCGTTTCACGAAATGGGTTGAATGCCGTCCGTTGCGGAAAGCCACCGCCAAAACCGTTTATTCAGCCCTGTATGAACAAGTTATACTCCGATATGGCTGTCCGAAGCTGGTGATATCTGACAATGGGGTACAGTATGACAGTAGACTTTTCAAAAACAGTCTCCGAGAGCTAAACATTGCTCACCGTTTCACCCCTCCGTATACACCACAGTGCAACGCCGTAGAACGAGCCAATCGTACGTTGAAAACTATGATAGGTCAGTTCTGTGAAGCCGACCACCGTACTTGGGATGAGAAATTAGGCGAACTAACTTTCGCCCTGAACACCGCAAAACAAGAATCTACAGGATTCACACCGGCATTCCTGAACTATGGAAGGGAACTAACAGTTCCAAAGGCAATCTACTCGTCAAACACCCAAGACGATGACACGGAGGAGACAAACAGAAGCCCAGAAGAAAGTAGAGTAAATCTTACTCACCGTACAGAACAAATCCGTCATCTTCAGGAGGCCTATGAGTTTGTCAATACCAGGTTGTACCGTGCATTTGAGCAGCAAGCTCACCATTACAACCTCCGTCGAAGAGAAGTTCGTTTCCATGTCGGTGATAGAGTTCTGCGTCGTGCTAATCCGCTGTCATCCGCCGTTGATAGCTTTGCAGCCAAGTTGGCTCCGAAGTTCTCTGGTCCGTATACCGTTGTGAAAGTGATTTCACCCGTTGTTTATGACCTGAAACATGACAGTGGTAAGAAAATCACCAACATTCATGTGAAGGATTTAAAACCGTTCCATCCGTCTGATCATTAGTAAGTACACTGTATAGCAACCGAAATAAAAACCAACCGTACCGTTATATTATAGCATGCACCGATAATAAATGGGTTACATCCGTTCTGTCTGACTCTATTTCACTCCTCTATTACCGTTAAAAATCACTGTAAATAGGTTAGTAATGGGGTACTACCGCTGTTTTCACCGAATAAGTGCCCAGGTGAGTGAAATAGAGCCTTATACTTGTATCTCCTTAGTAACTGACAAAATGTACATACCTATATTCCAGCGATTCCACCATAACCGATAGATCTAACCTGGTCTGCCAGTGTTTGAAGATTCTGTTCCGTACAGTTTTTGTTTGTTCTGTGCAGCTTTATTGCCACCGAACAGGACCGTCTGACTGTCATCCGGTGGGTAAGTGGTATCCCACACACCTACAACAGAAAATTCCGTTAATTCAATGGAAAAACAGTAACCGTTACAGTTAATTCAATTTTTCTGTATTAATTGTGGGTCCGATAATAACAAGTGAGATACACCCGTCCTGTCTGTCTCTATTTCACCCCTGTGTCACTGTTAAATACAATAACCGAATAGAAAATAGCAATAGAAGGCTGACACCGCTTACACCGATATTACAAACTGGCCTGAACGGTAAGTGAAATAGAACAGTATATTTGTATCTCCTTATTAAAATTACCGACCGTACTTACCGTTTCTTCCGAAATTCCACCGTAAGTTATCCCTCTGCTCCAGGATATCAGTATACTAAATGCTTTTCTCTCATTTTTATGCAACCTACAACTGCTGCTGACTCCAACACCATCGGAGAATTGCACCACCGTCACAGGGGGAGTCAACGACGCTGTCTGGTATTCCAAACTACCCTGGTTGGATGATATTGGTAACTGTTAACCCCCATGACATGTGCCCGGAGCCGGCTTTGCGAAGTCCACCCTAAAATGGTTCAGAAATAACACAACGAATGACAAATCGAAATGGTACTCACTTTGAAGATTCCGTCCTGCACTGTTTCCACTATTTTCCGGCATTTCTTTCACCGATGGAAATGGAAATCGAAATTTGGAACCACCCGGCGAGATTTGACAATTGGAGGTTAGCTGATAGACTACAGAACTGCGTCTCGTCACCGACACCGACAGCATCATCGAAGCACACCGAGCGGACCATAGAGTGGGAGTAACCAAGATAGCATTAGCCAAGTATATGCCACCTGGAGTAGATTAGGTGAACTTGTTTGATGTAAATCCGATCTCAATCGTCTTGCCGTGAATAGTCAAACCGTTAACCGGACTTAGTAGATTTCACCGTGAAAAATTTAATCCCCTATTTCATCGTGGATTCAATTTTTCAACCGGAGCCGGGGAGATGTAACGAGAGGGTAGTTTTCAAACCTACCCCCTCATTTTAGAGTCATTATTTTAGTTTTCATTTTTAAATAATTTTGTTTTGCATTAATTTTCCGAGAAATCTTTTCGAATTTCCAATTCAGGATTCCGACATCGTTCGGAATTGTAAACATACCGTACCGTTTTTATTCCGTTTCTATTTCCTAAAAACGATGTCGCACCGTATAAAACATCCTGAATTGGAAGATAACCGAGTTTTTTGTTCGCTAGCACAGATAAGTCGAAATTAAGACGTTTTCATCGACGCAAAATTACCGAATTTCGACTGTCGGGCACATCTGATTTCCGCACCCCCCCTGTGGGTATAAAATCAGATGTTCCCCCGCAGGCCACTTCACTTACGATTTTCACTTATGATTAACTTGCTGCCGTTTTGCGATTTTTCCGTATTTAGTTTTGACCACCGATTAGCCGCCGAGTATTTTTCGAGAATTCACTAATTTTGTTTTAGTTTTCTTTTCGGCGGAAATTTTAGAAGAAGTTTTTTTAAGTTATTTTTCTTTTGTTTTTTTCTACTGTTCTTTCTACTCTCTTGTGAGTGCAAGTGGCCAAGCCAAAGGTAAGACGACACGCCGTTATTTGCTTTTATATTGGAACTTCAGCCTCCTTTCATCCCTTCCTAACCCGGGTTAAGTTCCACCCCTATTGCTAAAGCACCCCGCTGGCGTGGATACTCAGGGGGTGCGGAGGCACTTTGGAGTGGCGAACCCTCTTCCCTTCCCCGTTGTTTCGACGCTCACTTCAGTTGCTATCGAAGAACCCCGCTGGCGTGGACACTCAGGGGGCGAAGAGCGCAACTAGGGGTGAGCTGTTGTGAATCTGTGCCGTCTTTCATCCCCGCACCTGGCTGAAGACCCGATATCTGTCCGTCAAGTGTACGTCTCAGGTTCTGGCTGGCGAACAAGTCCGTTAACCCCCGTATACCGTTGAGATCGGATCCCGTGCTATTCCGTCCGTCTTGTCCGTCTTTCGAATCACTGTAAAATTTAGTAGTAGTGCTATTTGTGTTCCCCTTTTCGACGAATAAAAGTTGTATACGTTGATTCTGCCTATCATTGTGCGTCGCTAACACCCTAGACACCAGGGAGCCCTGTCTCCGGCTAGCAGCTGCCAGGGTAGGTTTGCTATTCTCCCTTAAAGAATAGCTGGCGCTCGAGTCCGCCGAGGAAAACCCCGTTACAATGTGTATTCGAGATTGCATAAAAAACTTATCGCGAAGCGTACGGATTTCTTGAAGAATTCAGTCAGATGCTATATGAAGACTAACGTCCACGATCATAATCTCGAAAGGGGATTTGTTTCCGAATAAAAACTAGTGATCTTACTGATTAGTCACATATCGATTAAAAATTAGATTTCGTGCTTTAAGAACCCTTTTTAAAAGGTGAGTTTAACGATCATTTGTTGTATTTTTACTGAATTCTTTTGAATCGTTCATCAGGGTTCTTTCACTGGGTGTAATTTTGTTCATCCAAGAAAAAATTCTCGATTTCGCTGCCGTACTGCCGTCTCGCCAAATATTGGAATCAACAATTGCTGTGAAAACCGAAGCCATCACCATCCCCAAGTTGACATCTCCACCAACCCTTAAGTAAGAACTCAGTGAGTGCCGATACTGTTCTGAACATCAGGAAAATAAATAAGTACCTGGATTTTAATTATGAATATTTTCTTCATCATTCACCTTTAACATCTTCTTATTTGTCATTTGTGGTTTTATTAGTTTGCCATGAATTCAATGTTTTAAACGGAACTAAAACTAATTGGCGCCCTCCCAAAATTTGTTGAAGAAAAGAACCTCACACCCATCAATGTTCTCCGGCGAACAGCTGCCGTTCGCAGTGTAACTATTATAATTTTCATTTATTCTTTAAAAGAAAATTCGTCAAAGTGAAAAGTACGTTACAAAATCTTGGAAAATTCAATGTCATGTCACCAGAGTCACATGTTACCCGATGGGAAATCCATGCCGTTTTTTGAGAAACCAAGTTTTTAGCTCTTATAATATGAGAATATTTCATTTTAATTACTCATTTATTTATTTATTTATTTATTTATTTATTTATTTATTCATTATTATATACTCAAAATTTTTTGGTTTCCCGGTTGAGACATTGAAAATGAAATTCATGAAGTAGATAGTAGTGCTCCGTATAATTAGGGTGAAAATAAAAAATAACGATTCTGTACTTATATATAGGAACCTACATGGATTTCTGCATATACTTCAGAGTCGTTAAATCTATTCAGGAACATTCTTTCTATAGTTTTCATTTCCTCAGGAAAAACGTGTATACCATCTACAACGTGAATGTAAATGATGAAAAAGAATTCTCTAGAAGTTATTAATTTTGAAATATTGTTTGGAGCAGCGAGATTTGAAACAAACTTAAGAATTGAAATACTAATGCGCTTCAATACTTGCTTAACCAGATAGTTATTCTGTATCGATAACTTATACTTTTCAATTGTTGATATTTTATCATTTCATAATATCTGAAACGTTTGAAAAAATAAACAGTAATATAGTATATTCTTTCTGTGAGAAAAATACTCTGGACAATTATCATTTAAATTCTCATATGTTTCATAAACTCATAATTATATTAAACACTCTATAATTTTAGGTATTTTTAGTGTTAAGCTCAAGTATCACAAAATAACAAAATATTTTATATGTTCTTTTTAGGTATCATAAATAATGGATTGAACACATTAAGTAAAATATCGCAGGAATTTGGACAGGTTGAAAAACAATCTCTTATGAATTCGCCAACGTTTCGGAACTATTTTGTTCCTTTCTCAAGGCTCATCATACAACTAATAAAAGTAACACTTTAAAATTGGTCATAGGAAGTTAAGGATAAATCAACAAACAGTCCGACGTGTGACAGTTAAATTGAACGAATGTAATACGTTTATTCCATAGAAATTTTAAGTCACAGCAATCTAATATCGAATCAGACGACGGAACGGGCAATTGGGTGGTGGGGTGCTAGGGAGGGATGGTAGACGTGCTATATAACAGCGGAGTAGATGTACAAAGTATTCAGTTGTGAATGTGCTTCGTGCTGCAAATATTGTGTTGTGGTTTACATTTTTTAACTTTGATACTATCGAATTTTATCGTTTCATACTTAAATATTTTTTTCATTGTGGAAGACGAGATGGACAGAAAGAAGATCTTGATAATGGGATTGCAAAAATTGAAGTCTAAACAAATTGACTCGAGGAGATCAGTTCAAATCAGGAATTTTCTGAAGTCACTAGTAGGAGAACGAAAAAGAGGAAAAGTTCCGCAGAAAAAATCCGACACTCACGCTGCAAGAAGAGAAGGTAATCAAGATGAACATAGCCAAAAAGTCGTGAAGAAAATAAATTCCGATGTTGGAGAAAAAAAGCAGTATGTGTCGAACGGAAATCTGAGAAAACGCTTGACGAGGTCTTTCATTCTGAAGGAGATTCTGAATATGACATCTATTAGAAGAAAAGAAGATCCTAATATCAAACTTTTCAATGTGAATGACTACATTGAGATTCTTAGGAAGAAGGAGAAACCTATAAAATGAAAACTTTTGTAGGATTTGTAACTCCAGCCCGCGCTCTATATTCAAAATGAAATATTACCTTCGAAAAAAATTGAAAATTGTTAGATGTAGAGAAAAGACAACAGTACTGTTTTAAATACTATGCGTAAAAGACTGAACGCTCCTTGACCTGCGATCAAGAAATAGAAAATTCATAATATTGGAGTGCAAGTCTGATATTTGAATTTACAGCATATTCTTAATGAAACATTAATTTTTAAAACAAATAAAAATTGATAGGGAATCATAAAAGTTAACAGTTAGTACTGTTTCAAGTACTATGCAAAAAAAAATCCACTGAACGCTTCTTGACCTGCAATCAAGCAATAGGTTATGTATGAATTCAGAGTGCAAGTCTGATATAATGAATATAGAGTGTATTCTAAATGAAACATTACGTTTGAAAAAAAATTAAAAATTGTTAGGTGTACTCAAAAGACAACGTTAGGTCCCGTTCCAAGTACGGTATAAAAAAAATTTAAACTTCAAAATATGACCAGATATACTAATTATCAGTAAAAATTAAGTAGGAGGATATCAAATAAGTGAGCCTTCGAATAAGGGCGATAAATGAACGAAATCAACTCAGATATATGAAAACCAACAACTGTTTATTTGTTTGTCCACTTTTATATCAATGTGTATTATGTTCCTGAATTAATTTCGTTTGTTTTGAGTTATTTCATCCTCTCATTTATTGAGACATTGGTTCACTATAACCAGGATAATTTTCAATCCTGCTTTTTTTTGTCATTCAAGAACATTGTTTTAGGGATTCATCTACTATTTATATCCTACAGATAATTGGAAAAATTTGCTCTTTTCAGTTTCACTAGTTATAATGGCGTCATAGATCTAACGCTGCGCTACGCACCGTAATTTTTTATATTGTTTTCTCATTATTCCATATGCCAGCTTCAGTACTCTCGCGAATATTATTATTCCAGTTTCAACCTCAAGAAAAAGGCTACTGCAACCAAAATTTTTCGTTATTTTCTCTAATAAATTTCAGCAATCCATTTTAAGAAATTCATGACGGAAGAAAGTAACTTTTTTATTCGGTTTTTCGAAGTTTTCCATGAGCTATATGGATGTGTAGAGGATGTTTCATTAAAATGAATTAATTTCAATATAAATTACCTGAGCCTGAAACAAAGAACAGTTTACATTGACGAATATGATAGACAGATAGAAAAGAAGTCAACGTTCATACTTAATTATCGAAATCTCATTTCTCTTGACAAATACAAAGGGGATTTATCTGTCAAAAAAAACCAGAACAATATCATGGAAACCAAAAAAGTGCCATAACTGATCTACGGGACTACTATTTCTTGATAAGCAAAAAAAACCCTATTCAAAACCATTGACGTATTGAAGTATACAGTAAAATATTTGTTACTTTGACTAGGTGACAGGTACAGAATAACACAGGTACAGTATAACCAATACAATAGACCATCAATCAACGTTTCCGCCTGCAACGGACCGATTTGGTCATAATTACTACCTGCGAAAACAAGGAATTGTATAGCATGAACTTTGAAGTATTTTGAAATAAGATATTTGATTGTTGATACATTTTTCGGAAATATTGCAAGTAATTATCGATTTATGTTCGAACCCCAGCATCTCAAAATAGAACTTTTTTCTATAAAACGGCCTTTTCAAAATCATTTTGAATATTTTCGATAGCCGGATCAGCATAGAAATCATAAAATATCTAATCTAAACAGCAAATGAAGTTGGATGGCCAAAAACTTGCATAAGTTTGACTATGTCTAATTTCGACATTATTTTGGCGATATTTTATTTTCACTTTACTGAATGTCACTTGCATTGGTTATTTTTTTTTAATATCTTTTTTTCGTACTGGGCGTGAATATAATTTCCGATTTCCGTCTTAAATTTTGGAGATAGTGAGGCCTTACAAATGTTTTAGTGTGACTTTCGGACTAATATCAAGTTATTTCCGTATAATTCCCCATTTTGAAAAACGATAGCAGAATATTCCGTATCCAGGAATACCTTGTCAATTTTGGGCATAGTAAGGATAGGATGGATCATAATTCGACTAAAATAGAGGTTTTTATTTAAACAAATTTTTTTCGATGAAAGTACGAAACGAAAGAATTTTTTGGTGGATATGCTGTTAAAAATACATTATGACTTCGACAAAAATTCCTATCGTTAAAGCATACTGAAAGCTGAAAATCTTGGAAAATTCTATGTCATGTCACCAGAGTCACATGTTACTCGATGGAGAATCCATGCCGTTTTTTAAGAAACCAAGTTTTTAGCTCTTATAATATGAGAATATTTCATTTTATTTATTTATTTATTTATTTATTCATTATTATATACTCAAAATTTTTCGGTTTCCCGGTTAAGACATTGAAAATGAAATTCATGAAGTAGATAGTAGTGCTCCGTATAATTAGGGTGAAAATAAAAAATAACGATTCTGTACTTATATATAGGAACCTACATGGATTTCTGCATATACATCAGAGTCGTTAAATCTATTCAGAAACATTCTTTCTATAGTTTTTATTTCCTCAGGAAAAACGTGTATACCATCTACAACGTGAATGTAAATGATGAAAAAGAATTCTCTAGAAATTATTAATTTTGAAATATTGTTTGGAGCAGCGAGATTTGAAACAAACTTAAGAATTGAAATACTAATGCGCTTCAATACTTGCTTATCCAGATAGTTATTATCTGTATCGATAACTTATACTTTTCAATTGTTGATATTTTATCATTTCATAATATCAGAAACGTTTGAAAAAATAAACAGTAATATAGTATATTCTTTCTGTAAGAAAAATAATCTGGACAATTATCATTTAAATTCGCATATGTTTCATAAACTCATAATTATATGAAACACTCTATAATTTTAGGTATTTTTAGTGTTAGGCTCAAGTATCACAAAATAACAAAACATTTTATATGTTCTCTTTAGGTATCATAAATAATGGATTGAACACAATAAGTAAAATATCGCAGGAATTTGGACAGGTTGAAAAACAATCTCTTATGAATTCGCCAACGTTTCGGAACTATTTTGTTCCTTACTCAAGGCTCATCATACAACTAATAAAAGTAACACTTTAAAATTGGTCATAGGA
Source organism: Coccinella septempunctata (assembly GCF_907165205.1). Lineage (NCBI taxonomy): Eukaryota > Metazoa > Arthropoda > Insecta > Coleoptera > Coccinellidae > Coccinella > Coccinella septempunctata. The sequence continues at coordinate 3,582,447 of NC_058197.1, forward strand.
AGTTAAGGATAAATCAACAAACAGTCCGACGTGTGATCGTTAAATTGAACGAATGCAATACGTTGATTCCATAGAAATTTTAAATCACAGCAATCTAATATCGAATCAGACGACGGAACGGGCAATTGGGTGGTGGGGTGCTAGGGAGGGATGGTAGAGGGGCTATATAACAGCGGAGTAGATGTACAAAGTATTCAGTTGTGAATGTGCTTCGTGTTGCAAATATTGTGTTGTGGTTTACATTTTTTTACTTTGATACTATCGAATTTTATCGTTTCATACTTAAATATTTTTTTCATTGTGGAAGACGAGATGGACAGAAAGAAGATCTTGAGAATGGGATTGGAAAAATTGAAGTCTAAACAAATTGACTTGAGGAGAACAGTTCAAATCAGGAATTTTCTGAAGTCACATGTAGGAGAACGAAAAAGAGGAAAAGTTCCGCAGAAAAAATCCGACACTCACGCTGCAAGAAGAGAAGGTAATCAAGATGAACATAGCCAAAAAGTCGTGAAGAAAATAAATTCCGATGTTGGAGAAAAAAAGCAGTATGTGTCGAACGGAAATCTGAGAAAACGCTTGACGAGGTCTTTCATTCTGAAGGAGATTCTGAATATGACATCTATTAGAAGAGAAGAAGATCCTAATATCAAACTTTTCAATGTGAATGACTACATTGAGATTTTTAGGAAGAAGGAGAAACCTATAAAATGAAAACTTTTGTAGGATTTGTAACTCCAGCCCGCGCTCTATATTCAAAATGAAATATCAACTTCGAAAAAAATTGAAAATTGTTAGATGTAGAGAAAAGACAACAGTACTGTTTTAAGTTCTATGCGTAAAATACTGAACGCTCCTTGACCTGCGATCAAGAAATAGAAAATTCATAATATTGGAGTGCAAGTCTGATATTTGAATTTACAGCATATTCTTAATGAAACATTAATTTTTAAAACAAATAAAAATTGATAGGGAATCATAAAAGTTAACAGTTAGTACTGTTTCAAGTACTATGCAAAAAAAAATCCACTGAACGCTTCTTGACCTGCGATCAAGCCATAGGTTATGTATGAATTCAGAGTGCAAGTCTGATATAATGAATCATTTATGATATAGAGTGTATTCTAAATGAAACATTAGGTTTGAAAAAAAATTAAAAATTGTTAGGTGTACTCAAAAGACAACGTTAGGTCCCGTTCCAAGTACGGTATAAAAAAAATTAGAAATTCAAAATATGACCAGATATACTAATTATCAGTAAAAATTAAGTAAGAGGATATCGAATAAGTGAGCCTTCGAATAAGGGCGATAAATAAACGAAATCAACTCAGATATATGAAAACCAACAACTGTTGATTTGTTTGTCCACTCTTATATCAATGTGTATTATGTTCCTGAATTAATTTCGTTTGTTTTGAGTTATTTCATCCTCTCATTTATTGAGACATTGGTTCACTATAACCAGGATAATTTCCAATCCTGCTCTTTTTTGTCAGTCAAGAACATTGTTTTAGGGATTCATCTACTATTTATATCCTACAGATAATTGGAAAAATTTGCTCTTTTCAGTTTCACTAGTTATAATGGCGTCATAGATCTAACGCTACGCTACGCACCGAAATTTTTTATATTGTTTTCTCATTATTCCATATGCCAGCTTCAGTACTCTCGCGAATATTATTATTCCAGTTTCAACCTCAAGAAAAAGGCTACTGCAACCAAAATTTTTCGTTATTTTCTCTAATAAATTTCAGCAATCCATTTTAAGAAAAGCATGATGGAAGAAAGTAACTTTTTTATTCGGTTTTTCGAAGTTTTCCATGAGCTATATGGATGTGTAGAGGATGTTTCATTAAAATGAATTAATTTCAAAAGAAATTACCTGAGCCTGAAACAAAGAACAGTTTACATTGACGAATATAATAGACAGATAGAATAGAAGTCAACGTTCATACTCAATTATCGAAATCTCATTTCTCTTGACAAATACAAAGGGGATTTATCTGTAAAAAAACCAGAACAATATCATGGAAACCAAAAAAGTGCCATAACTGATCTACGTGACTACTATTTCTTGATAAGCAAAAAAAAACCCTATTCAAAACTATTGACGTTTTGAAGTATACAGTAAAATATTTGTTACTTTGACTAGGTGACAGGTACAGAATAACACAGGTACAGTATAACCAATACAATAAACCATCCCTCAACGTTTCCGCCCGCAACGGACCGATTTGGTCATAATTACTACCTGCGAAAACGAGGAATTGTATAGCATGAACTTTGAAGTATTTTGAAATAAGATATTTGATTGTTGATGCATTTTTCGGAAATATTGCAATTAATTATCGATTTATGTTCGAACCCCAGCATCTCAAAATAGAACTTTTTTCTATAAAACGGCCTTTTCAAAATCATTTTGAATATTTTCGATAGCCGGATCAGCGTAGAAATCATAAAATATCTAATCTAAACAGCTATAAAATATGAGCCGATGCAGCATGACATGATCACAATTGAAGAAGTAAAATCAGCTATCAGAGGACTGCACAACTGGAAAGCACCTGGGCCTGATGGATTACAGAACTTCTGGATCAAGAAACTTTGGATCATGCATGACAAATTGACCTCCGCAATAAATGATGTCATTGAAAATCCTGAAAGAATGCCAGTATTCCTTACACATGGCACAACATTCTTGTTACCTAAAGACCAAAGGAATACAAAAGACCCATCCAAGTACCGACCAATCACATGTCTTCCAACGATGTACAAATTAATCACATCGTGCATTTCAAACCGAATTCACAACCATTGCGAAAGGAATTACATCATCGCCATGCAACAGAAAGGATGCACCAAAGACAGCCGAGGATGCAAAGAACAACTAATAATAGATTCAGTTATCTGCAATCAAGCGTTCTCCAAGCGAAGGAATCTTTACGCTGCGTACATAGACTACAAAAAAGCATTCGATTCTATACCTCACGAATGGCTCTTGACGATCTTGAAGATTTACAAGGTGGATCCCAATATTGTTAAATTCCTGAAAAACGCCATGTCAACCTGGCGTACTAGTCTTCAAATAAAAGCAGCAGATTGCTCCATTACAACAGGACCTATTCCAATAAGACGCGGAATTTTCCAAGGAGACTCGCTGAGCCCTCTGTGGTTCTGCATGGCCCTGAATCCCTTGTCTCATAGATTGAATTCTACGGACTACGGATTTTCCATCAAGAGCTACAGTAGAACTATGATGAAACTGAATCATCTCCTTTACATGGACGACTTGAAACTCTTCGCATCTACCAAAAAACAAATGCAACTGATGCTGAAAATGGTGGAAGGATTCTCGGAAGACATCAAAATGAAGTTTGGACTTGAAAAATGTCGACTGCTTAACATAACGAGAGGGAAAATAGAAGATGGTTCGTTCAAACTCAAGGAAGGTGCAGAAATTGAAGCATTAAAGGAAGGAGACACATACAAGTATCTAGGCATAAAACAGGCAAGAAAAATCAATCAGACCCAGATGAAGAAAGAATTAGCGGAGGAGTTCACCCGAAGATTGAGGAGGATAATGAGAACTGGTCTCAACAGCAAGAATCTGATAAAAGCGATTAACACCTACGCTTGCTCAGCGCTGAGCTATTCTTTTGGTATTATCTCTTGGACGACCACCGATTTAGCAGCTTTACAGAGAAGAATAAGGACGATGCTGACTAAACACAATAAACATCACCCCTAAAGCTCAATAGAACGGACCGAGCTGCCACGACATCTTGGGGGTAGAGGAATTGTTGATTTGTCCAACCGTATGTCCCAGGAAATTGAAGGACTTCGAAAATATTTCTTGAGCAAGGCAGCTTCGTCAGAACTCCATCGAGTAGTTCGTGTTGCTGATAGTTCTACACCATTAAAGCTACAACAGGATCACTTGGAAACAGTCGAACACTCTGCAGAAAGTAAAATGCAGAAACTGATTGGCAAACCTTTGCATGGGAGGCACCAGAACGAGGTCAACAATGATTACTTCGACATATCTGCGTCGAACTACTGGTTGACTTCCGGAAGGTTGTTTCCTGAAACAGAGGGCTTCATGCTCGCCATCCAGGATCAGGTGATTCCAACAAGAAATTACATGAAGTACATCGCCAAGGATGCCTCAGTGGCGAACGATAGCTGTCGTTATGGCTGTGAGACACATGAAACTATCCAGCACATCACCGGGGGATGTCAGAAGTTCGCGGCACGGAGTACAAAAATAGACATGATGCTGTTGCCAAGATTCTTCACCAAGAATTGGCACTAAAACACCAACTTCTAACTTCGAAAAAGGTTCCTTATTACAATTACCATCCGGATGCTGTGCTGGAAAACGACCATCACAAGCTCTACTGGGATCGCACGGTTCTCACAGACCGAAAAATAACCCACAATAGACCAGACCTCATATTGCTCAATAAGGATGAGGACAGAGCACTATTCATCGACGTGGCAATTCCAAATAATAACAATCTTCTAGATAGGCACACTGAAAAAATTTCAAAATACAGAGATCTCGAGGAACAGACCAGAAGACAGTGGAAGCTGAAAGATATCAAGACCATCCCTATTGTCATTTCATCTACAGGCCTGATACCGAAGAAACTACTAGAGAACTTGAGGAAACTTCAGTTGGACGAAAATATCTATAGAGTCATGCAGAAGGCGGTACTGCTCGGAACGGCGAGAACTGTACGCAAGTACATGGGGAATGCAGAGGAACACCGTCTGCGCCGACAGGAAGTGCGGGTGGAGCAGGAATCCAGCCTACAGCAGGGAGGCGAGGAGCGACCCGGACCCGACCACCACCACGAGCCCGACAACCTGGAAAGGGCTCCAACAGAGCTTAATCCTTTTGATATCTGAGATATCTGGGATAAGTGAATTTTCCTCTGGAGAGGAGTGTGAAAGCCGCAAGGCTAAAGTCATAATAATAAAGGTCTTTATTCAATTTCATGAATCAGAAATAATCAATCAAATACAATATGAGGTAAAAAGAAATTGAAAAGGCGAGATCCAGTACGCTTCATCCAGCGCACTGTTCGATCTACTCCCTCGATTCATTGCTTCCAATTGAGGCAAAAAAGTGTAACAACATATAGCTCATAACAATTTGTAACGGTTTCAAATACCATCAATATATACGGTACGAATTGAATTTGCAGGTTATGTCGATGTGGGGCGATCGGCCTACTGTTATTTTACCGCTACCGGTCAAGTGGGGGTTAGATCTTGACGTTTTAGTTTAGTTTTCCGTGCTCACAGAATTTTGAAGGTTAGACAGCGTCAGATGAGTTTTCTATGTGATTAGCCATTTTGTAAGTTTGGAGGTATCCATCAGGAATTTCTGGAGTTTTCGATAATTAAAATCGTCCATTTGTGGGATTAATCTTCGGATATCTGTGTGATCTGCTGCCGAACTGGTTTATTTGGATTCTATATTGGCGTATCTCCTTAAGGAGGATTGATCGAGAGTTTTCTTCGCTGTGGCACGTGAAGTTTTTCTTCATAAAGGTATGTTCGTCGTACGTTGTTCGGCAAATTCCTTATTGTGTGTTATTTTCCCTCCATTACCAGCTATTGCCGTGAAATTCGTTGATTGGAAGCATTAGTTGAGAGCATCCTACGTTGATTGTGATAGAACCGAGGTTCTGGTTGTCTAATTGCATATTCGAGCTTGGAAAGATTTGGTGGATTCACGTTAGATTTGAATAGTTCCCCCCGAAGAACTGGGTATGTATAAAACCATCTTTTGTGATACAATGTTTGTCACTCATTCTTCCTTATATGGTGAGGATTAAGTTCTTACGTTCTTTCGTATCGACAGGGTCCTAGTGTAGGGAGACATCTCCTAGTGTAGGGAGGCATATCCTAGTGTAGGGAGACATATACTAGTGTAGGGAGACATATCGTAGTATAAAGAGGAAGTCCCTGAAATCATCGTGTAGGGAAGAAGTCCTATAAATCCTAGTATACTCACAGTCCGAGTCGAGCCTTCTAGAACTACTCGTGAAATCCAGTCCAAGTGGAGCTGTTACAACAGAAACCTTGTAGAATTTCATAACGAAGAGACCATCTTCCCCATTCAGGAGCGGAGAGAGCACTCTCAGGACACGCAAGTGTATTATAGAAGTTGCATATCGTATTATATTGTTGCTTTCCTTAACGACAACGGTTTATATTGTAAAACCTTAATGTATTGCTATTATTATCACATTCTATTGCTTGTGGAGTGAGATATAGATTAATTTAGTTAGAGCATGTCACTCTGGTGACGTTGATAATTCTGTGCAGTTAAATTGAACGTTAATTAGTGTTACTCGTACATTTGGGAGTTCTGAAGAACTTCGCGCTGCGCCTGAGCTCAAGCGACGCGATTTCGGTTGATTATCAGTAAAAATTAAGTAGGAGGATATCAAATAAGTTAGCCTTCGAATAAGGGCGATAAATAAACGAAATCAACTCAGATATATGAAAACCAACAACTGTTGATTTGTTTGTCCACTTTTATATCAATGTGTATTATGTTCCTGAATTAATTTCGTTTGTTTTGAGTTATTTCATCCTCTCATTCATTGAGACATTGGTTCACTATAACCAGGATAATTTCCAATCCTGCTTTTTTTGTCATTCAAGAACATTGTTTTAGGGATTCATCTACTATTTATATCCTACAGATAATTGGAAAAATTTGCTCTTTCCAGTTTCACTAGTTATAATGGCGTCATAGATCTAACGCTACGCTACGCACCGTAATTTTTTATATTGTTTTCTCATTTTTCCATATGCCAGCTTCAGTACCCTCGCGAATATTATTATTCCAGTTTCAACCTCAAGAAAAAGGCTACTGCAACCAAAATTTTTCGTTATTTTCTCTAATAAATCTCAGCAATCCATTTAAAAAAATTCATGACGGAAGAAAGTAACTTTTTTATTCGGTTCTTCGAAGTTTTCCATGAGCTATATGGATGTGTAGAGGATGTTTCATTAAAATGAATTAATTTCAAAGAAATTACCTGAGCCTGAAACAAAGAAGAGTTTACATTGACGAATATTATAGACAGATAGAATAGGAGTCAACGTTCATACTTAATTATCGAAATCTCATTTCTCTTGACAAATACAAAGGGGATTTATCTGTAAAAAAAACCAGAAATAACACAGGTACAGTATAACCAATACAATAAACCATCCCTCAACGTTTCCGCCCGCAACGGACCGATTTGGTCATAATTACTACCTGCGAAAACAAGGAATTGTATAGCATGAACTTTGAAGTATTCTGAAATAAGATATTTGATTGTTGATGCATTTTTCGGAAATATTGCAATTAATTATCGATTTAAGTTCGAACCCCAGCATCTCAAAATAGAACTTTTTTCTATAAAACGGCCTTTTCAAAATCATTTTGTATATTTTCGATAGCCGGATCGGCATAGAAATCATAAAATATCTAATCTAAACAGCAAATGAAGTTGGACGGCCAAAAACTTGCATAAGTTTGACTATGTCTAATTTCGACATTATTTTGGCGATATTTTATTTTCACTTTACTGAATGTCACTTGCATTGGTTATTTTTTTTAATATCTTCTTTTCGTACTGGGCGTGAATATAATTTCCGATTTTCGTCTTAAATTTTGGAGATAGTGAGGCCTTACAAATGTTTTAGTGTGACTTTCGGACTAATATCAAGTTATTTCCTTATAATTCCCCATTTTGAAAAACGTTAGCAGAATATTCCGTATCCAGGAATACCTTGTCAATTTTGGGCATAGTAAGGATAGGCTGGATCATAATTCGACTAAAATAGAGGTTTTCATTCAAACAAATTTTTTTCGATGAGAGTACGAAACGAAAGAATTTTTTGGTGGATATGCTGTCAAAAATACATTATGACTTCGACAACAATTCCTGAATGTTGCACCATTCTATCGTTAAAGCATACTGAAAGCTGGAAATCTTGGAAAATTCATTGTCATGTCACCAGAGTCACATGTTACTCGATGGGGAATCCATGCCGTTTTTTAAGAAACCAAGTTTTTAGCTCTCATAATATGAAAATACTTCATTTTAATTAATTATTTATTTATTTATTTATTTATTTATTTATTCATTATTATATACTCAAAATTTTTCGGTTTTCCGGTTAAGACATTGAAAATGAAATTCATGAAGTAGATAGTAGTTCTCCGTATAATTAGGGTGAAAATAAAAAATAACGATTCTGTACTTATATATAGGAACCTACATGGATTTCTGCATATACATCAGAGTCGTTAAATCTATTCAGGGACATTCTTTCTATAGTTTTTATTTCCTCAGGAAAAACGTGTTTACCATCTACAACGTGAATGTAAATGATGAAAAAGAATTCTCTAGAAATTATTAATTTTGAAATATTGTTTGGAGCAGCGAGATTTCAAACAAACTTAAGAATTGAAATACTAATGCGCTTCAATACTTGCTTATCCAGATAGTTATTATCTGTATCGATAACTTATACTTTTCAATTGTTGATATTTTATCATTTCATAATATCAGAAACGTTTGAAAAAATAAACAGTAATATAGTATATTCTTTCTGTAAGAAAAATACTCTGGACAATTATCATATAAATTCGCATATGTTTCATAAACTCATAATTTTATAAAACACTCTATAATTTCAGGTATTTTTAGTGTTAGGCTCAAGTATCACAAAATAACAAAATATTTTATATGTTCTTTTTAGGTATCATAAATAATGGATTGAACACAATAAGTAAAATATCGCAGGAATTTGGACAGGTTGAAAAACAATCTCTTATGAATTCGCCAACGTATCGGAACTATTTTGTTCCTTTCTCAAGGCTCATCATACAACTAATAAAAGTAACACTTTAAAATTGGTCATAGGAAGTTAAGGATAAATCAACAAACAGTCCGACGTGTGACAGTTAAATTGAACGAATGTAATACGTTGATTCCATAGAAATTTTAAGTCACAGCAATCTAATATCGAATCAGACGACGGAACGGCAATTGGGTGGTGGGGTGCTAGGGAGGGATGGTAGAGGGGCTATATAACAGCGGAGTAGATGTACAAAGTATTCAGTTGTGAATGTGCTTCGTGCTGCAAATATTGTGTTGTGGTTTAAATTTTTTAACTTTGATACTATCGAATTTTATCGTTTCATACTTAAATATTTTTTTCATTGTGGAAGACGAGATGGACAGAAAGAAGATCTTGAGAATGGGATTGGAAAAATTGAAGTCTAAACAAATTGACTTGAGGAGAACAGTTCAAATCAGGAATTTTCTGAAGTCACATGTAGGAGAACGAAAAAGAGGAAAAGTTCCGCAGAAAAAATCCGACACTCACGCTGCAAGAAAAGAAGGTAATCAAGATGAACATAGCCAAAAGGTCGTGAAGAAAATAAATTCCGATGTTGGAGAAAAAAAGCAGTATGTGTCGAACGGAAATCTGAGAAAACGCTTGACGAGGTCTTTCATTCTGAAAGAGATTCTGAATATGACATCTATAAGAAGAAAAGAAGATCCTAATATCAAACTTTTCAATGTGAATGACTACATTGAGATTTTCAGGAAGAAGGAGAAACCTATAAAATGAAAACTTTTGTAGGATTTGTAACTCCAGACCGCGCTCTATATTCAAAATGAAATATTACCTTCGAAAAAAATTTAAAATTGTTAGATGTAGAGAAAAGACATCAGTACTGTTTTAAGTACTATGCGTAACAGACTGAACGCTCCTTGACCTGCGATCAAGAAATAGAAAATTCATAATATTGGAGTGCAAGTCTGATATTTGAATTTACAGCATATTCTTAATGAAACATTTATTTTGAAAACAAATAAAAATTGATAGGGGATCATAAAAGTTAACAGTTAATACTGTTTCAAGTACTATGCAAAAAAAAATCCACTGAACGCTTCTTGACCTGCAATCAAGCAATATGTTATGTATGAATTCAGAGTGCAAGTCTGATATAATGAATCATTTATGATATAGAGTGTATTCTAAATGAAACATTAGGTTTGAAAAAAAATTAAAAATTGTTAGGTGTACTCAAAAGACAACGTTAGGTCCCGTTCCAAGTATGGTATAAAAAAAATTAAAAATTCAAAATATGACCAGATATACTAATTATCAGTAAAAATTAAGTAGGAGGATATCAAATAATTGAGCCTTCGAATAAGGGCGATAAATAAACGAAATCAACTCAGATATATGAAAACCAACAACTGTTGATTTGTTTGTCCACTTTTATATCAATGTGTATTATGTTCCTGAATTAATTTCGTTTGTTTCGAGTTATTTCATCCTCTCATTTATTGAGACATTGGTTCACTATAACCAGGATAATTTCCAATCCTGCTTTTTTTTGTCATTCAAGAACATTGTTTTAGGGATTCATCTACTATTTATAATAATAATAATAATAATAATAATACAGAGATCTCGTGGAACAAACCAGAAGACAGTGGAAGCTGAAAGATATAAAGACCATCCCTATTGTCATTTCATCTACAGGCCTGATACCGAAGAAATTCGAGGGGTGAACCGGTCGTGAATTGTGGTGTACAAATTGCAGGAATTGTCATGAATTGAATTGAATGGCCAAGAATTGTTGAGAATTGTCATGAATTGCCAGGAATTGTGGTGAATTGTCAAGAATTGTTGTGAATCGCCAAGAATTGTGTGAATTGTCAGGAATTGTTGAGAATTGTCGTGAATTGTGGAGAATGGGCTATTTTTCTAAATTTCAAAATCTAAGAATTTTTATAACTCAAATACATATGAAATTTATTTTTTTAGAATTTTAACACATTGCATTCGGTCGGAAATTGTGATTTCAGAAGAGCTCTCTTATAGAACATGGATGTGTTCTAAGGTATAGAATTCAGAATTTTTTTTTTGTAATATGTGGATATTTCGGTGGATATGGAATTCTATATTTTCTTGATCGGTTTCACTGGTGTCGAATTGACAAAAATTACTAGACTGTAGTAAGGGCATTCTACGTTACACGCTTTTACACAATCGAATGTTTATTAAGTTTCGAAGGGTGTATATCTGAATTTTGAAGCGAATCTCTTACGTGTTGGATAACTAATGGAAATGGGTTTCCATAAATAATTTGAATTCGATTTTGGAGTTTTAGGAAACTTGCCCATCGTCGTAAAATATAAAGAATTGTTCTGAACTATTAATTTCCGTGAATTGTTCGAAAATTCTCATGAATTGTCTGGAATTGTTATGAATTGCAATGCATTTTCTAATTGTTGGGCGATTCGCTGTCTTGCAATTCACAGGTGTCCAACCTGTCCAACTATTAGGAAGCAGAAAGGGAGGTTTGCACATGTATATGGACATGTATATAGTCATATTCATGTACCCAGCGAGCACAAAAACATCTCAGAGATGTTAAAAGTAAGAGATTTCGAGACATTGAACATCCACTGCGATGTTCTGTTTATACATGAATAGAACTTTTATAGAACAGCCAATGTCCGCCGCAGGCGGCTATTATATGGATGTCCTGGGATGTCACAAAAAGAACTACTCAGAAGTTTTTTTGATAGCCTTTTCATGTACACAATAGAACATTTCTAAAGCGCTTTGCGCACACGAAATCGCTGTTTGTAAGACTTCATATGAAATTCTTTTGTGAGGCCTTTTTTTCTTTGATTTGAATGTTTGAGGATACCACATTCTATTTTAAATGAACTACAAAGTTTTTAAATGAAATACAGAATACTATATAAGAATAAAAATATTTTAATGATACTCCAACAGGTACAAAAGGAAAAGAAATCACATTTCACATAAAAAATTGAACAACAAAAAACAATTGATAAATATTATACTACAGAAAAGGAGAATAAACAAAAAAATATATCACATTCAATAAAACAAACATAAATAACCAAAAAGAAATATCACATTTAACATAAAAAAACAGAAATAATAGAAAACAAACTGATTATAATATTAGATGTACCGAAAGGGAAAATGAAAAAAAATTCATGAAAAATTTATTTTCCCTTCATTTTATCGTCCCTCCTCCTCTGGCTAATATGCCTAAACCAATCTTTGGCATAAAGTTCGAATACTTTCCTAGTGATTTGGAATTTTTTATGGATCACATCTACAAAATAAAAACAACTCAAACAATTAATTCACAAAATATATGAAGGTTAAAATGATTTTTTCCAATTAAAATAACAGAGAAAATAGCTGCATGAAAGGATCTGGAAGATTTGAGTTGTATATAGCTCCTGAACAGGTTGATTTGCGAAACGATTTTATTTATTTAATTATTTGTACTGGTATTTAAAGATGGAACAATTTAAAGGAGTTTTCAAAAACAAGAACTTTTCTGGGACAATTTGAATTATTTTGTGATTCACAAGTGATGAATGATTATTATCATCGTCGGAAGAGTAATCTTACAATCTTGCAAAATATATCAACGGCAGAGATAGATTATCGAAATATGTTGAAATCCTCGATGATATGGCTTTAAACTTTATAAAGTTATTTCTTGAATAATTATAATAACCTTCCATAAACCATTCGATTATTCCAACCAAAATACAATGATCCTATACCTAGTCCCAAATACACAAATAATATTAACCACGCAGCGTGGATTCTTTTGAGGTTATATGTATGTTTCTGGACATTATACTATACATTTAATTCATGTAATACTTACTTATTAATTGTATTTGGTTACTATGAAGAGATCGATCCTAAATTCACAATCAAAACCAACACAGAAGTAGTTAATATTATACAAATCACCAATCAACTTTCAACTCCGAACAGTCCACAGTCCAAACTACGAAGAAAGTGGAAATGGCGGCAAAATGAAATAGGTCAATTGTATATTGTTTATTTGGAATCATTGAACTTTCTTTAGTTCAATGTTTGGAATAAACCTCCCAAGGCAAACTATGCGACGGCAAGAGAAGATATCCATGTTACGGCTAAAGATAGGTGTGAGCATAAACTTAAGATTAGCCGGCTAAACTTAGGTTTATATTCGAGGATCGGCTAAAGTTCGATAAAATATTCATCTGCGTCAGGTCTTTTCATCTTTAGCCGGCTAATGTGCACATTACCCAAAACGGAACGGCTAAAAATGTATTCGATGGACACGCGGAGAGGTGATGTCCATATGAATGGTCGGATGGGAGAGGACTAACGCACACGACCACTTTTTTGTTTAAATTTTTAGAATTGAAATATGCAAAAGAGCATTGAATGTATTGGGATTGTATTACATAACGCCCATGGGTTTTCAATTCAATATTTAACCAGTTATTTTCATCTGTTTAGGAGATTAATGCTCTTCAAATCAAACCCAATTTGTGAAAAACCATAATATGACCCCACAAGGAAATGAGATATTAGACACAGAAAATTCTTCCTATTAACAAAATTATATGTTCCCTACCGTTCAATAATTGAATTTATGGAAAAATTACGAAATAGGAACTATATTTCTAAAGTTGCAATTTCTTTCGAACCAATTCTTTCGCAAAAAAAAAAAAAACTATGAACATGAACATAGTTGAAAACACTTTCTCCAGCTGATTTTCTTGAAAATTTCTTCTCGAGTCATTGAACATATGGGTTCCAAAATACGCCACCCTTGATGAATCATCCCGAGGGATACAAGTGCATTCATCGTAAAGCTTATCAGCCAAATAGTCCGGTTAACTACAAACAAGATTGGGTACTTCTACTGATTTTTCTAGAATTTGATCTTTGGTATTTTGATGAAGAAGTTCGCGGCATCATTCTCGTCTTCATTCTCTCCTTTTTATCATTCAATTCCCCTCAAATTATGAATAATAACAAGATGAAAAACAATCATTAACACTACAGTTTTCCCTCGCACTCAAAAGAGCAATTCTCGAAATTTGTCATCAAGCTTTTAGAGTTTTAGATTCGTCAATAAGAATTCGTTGAGACACAGTTGAAACAAATATATGTTCATTCTCCAATTTCTCAACTGCTTAACAGAATGCTTTTCTGCTATTAAAATATGTGAAATTCATACAAAAATTGCATTGCATTAATAGTTTAATTATACTCGTAATTCTATTTCTTTACATTCTTTTATAATTTGCGCCCCTCAAGCCTTGTACATTTTAAGCCGATGGGATGTGGTAACACTTAAGTTTAGCCGGCTAAAGATAGAAGAAACTAACATTAGCCAATACCCGAAGCTAAACCTAAGTTTAGCCGGCTAATCTTAAGTTTATGTTCACACCTATCTTTAGCCGTAACATCCACACGTTTACATTATTTTCAACTCGACAGTACCTCTCAGTAGGTAGACGAAGAATTGCCACAGATGGCACAGATCAGAACAAATAAAGATTTCCAATAGCCTTTGGAGACCTCTTTGGGAAGTGCATATTACGTTTCAAAGAAACATCCTCATGCCAACATTTTCGAAACATCCCAAAACATCCCATGTTTGTGCTCGCTGGGTAGACATGTATATAGTCGCATGCCGGCGCAATAGTGCAAACTCCGAGTTTGATTTCTGTATTCTGTGATTTGAATAAAAGTGATATAAGATTGAGCAGGTAAGAATTATACAACATCTAATTTTTTCATTATTTCTTATTGATACACAATAATTTCCTACGGGTGTGAAGCCAGGTTTCTTTCATCCACAGTTACAATCTGTCAACGCCGCGCTCTAAGGATAACTGTATTGTTCAGTATACAATTCTTACAGTTCTGAAAAAGATATTATTGCTCGTTTTAGGATTTGAGTTTCTCTTGGAAAAAGAATGAGATGCAATCGGATATTAATCATACCTTGATTTATACCAATGAAAATCATCAGAGCTCATTGTCAGCCCGTACGGGGGCCTGGAGGGATTCAAAGTTAAAAATTTCAAATTTTCTCGAGACATGTGCATTCTTGAGAATAGAGTAAATTGGTTCGATATAACATTTTACATCATGAACAGCCATCAAAACACATTGTTAACCTGTACAGGGACTATTCACCAACAATATTGGTGAATATTGGTCCCGATCTCTTTGCGTTCAATAGCAGGTACCTGAAACGATTCCTTTGGTTGAAACCGTTTTATTACACTGTTGGGAATAACCCATTAAAATCATTGTTCCTTAACAATGAAAGAAAGAACGCCCGTCCTTACGGGCGTTCTTTCTTCAATGCATATCATATAATTTTGGTTATTTCAACCTCATTTTTAACACTTTTATAATTTCTGAGAAGATGTTAATTCGAAATGTCGGTCTATATCGGTATATCGATTGCAATAATGTCAATTATATATTCACAGCTTCTTCCCTCTCAACCTGACAAAGATCATTCGGAGGTTCATCTAAGACTTGGAGACTCGCTTGAAGATGTCTCCCCAAGTCTAAAATAAAAATTATTTGAAACATTTGTCTAATGTTTCAAATAATATATAAATCATATATTTAGCTTATACCATTTGTAATCAATTGAGCTTTAGTAATGTAATAATTAAGGTTCGCGTTGAATGAATTCCTAGATATGTAGGTACACACTAAGGATCACCGAATTGGGCAATTCGGAGAGGGATATATTTTTAGTTGATTAATCAGTGAAGATGAATAAATAATATAAATAATTGTTTTCAGCACTCAAAAAGTGGACATAGATATTTTAGCACGTGTGTCGAATCTCTTGATGGTTATTCTGTGAGCTCTTTGTTATTCCATATAAATTGAACGAACAACTTTCATGAGAACACAATCTTGATTTCAACGCACCATGTTTCTGAAACATGGTAAGTTGTGTTATTATTTTGTAGTACTTCACATACTTTCATAAAATTCCATAAAATAACTCGACATGTTGATGTATGATTTAAAATTAATAGCTTGCACAGTAACCATTTTTTTCAACTACTCGATCAATTTGCGTTTGATAGAAGGTACTGATTCAAAAGATTCCACCTAGAAGTATTTCTTCGCTTCATAAAATCTTATAACTCAATGTACGGGTACGCTCTGTTGTATTCAATATTACGGTTGCCCATTTTGACCAAAAAGATTTTATGCACAGAATAACTCTAGAGCCATTTGCTGAGGGAATTTTAAAAAATTTACCTGAAAGTATTTTGTCGGATCATACAATTTTATACCTCAATTTTCAAAATTGTCGTTATGGAAGGGAATCTCGAAGGGAATGCTCTTATCCTATATTAGGTCGTTTTCACAACATTTTATTCAGTTGAATTTCAAAGTTGTTTGAATCAGCCTATATAACTATATAACTATGTTGCTGAGGGGAGGTTAATAGTACATCAAACAATAAAGTATAGGATATCCATGGATAGAAGCAATTTCTGTAAGCTAGCCTCAGTTAGCCTTAACTACTATCTGGCTATATCTATAAGACATATTATTGAGTGGTTTCAGACCTCTCATAGTGTGATGTGAAGAAAATTCCCAAAATATTTATTAAAAAAAAAATACATAACTATGAATTGTATGTATTGAATTGTCATGAATTGTATTGAATTGTCATGAATTGTATTGAATTGTCATGAATTGTATTGAATTGCCATGAATTGTATTGAATTGTCCGTGAATTGCCGTGAATTGCCATGAATTTTCTTGAATTGTGTGAATTGTTGAATTGTCTGAATTGTTTTATATGCTATTATAGGAATTGCGTGAATTGTGTGAATTGTGGTGTACAACATTTTCATGACCGGTTCACCCCTCGGAAGAAATTACTAGAGAACTTGAGAAAACTTCAGTTGGACGAAAATATTTATAAAGTCATGCAGAAGGCGGTACTGCTCGGAACGGCGAGAACTGTACGCAAGTACATGGGGAATGCAGAGGAACACCGTCTGCTCCGACAGGAAGTGCGGGTGGAGCAGGAATCCAACCTACAGCAGGGAGCCGAGGAGCGACCCGAACCCGACCACCACCACGAGCCCGAAAACCTGGAAAGGGCTCCAACAGAGCTTAATCCTTTTGATATCTGAGATATCGGGCGGATCTGTTCGAGACTTTTATTCGCTGCCCCAAGGGTTATAGCACGCCATGACTGACAGCGAAGAAAATGTCTATTTCGCGCAACAGGGTAAAGAACGATAAAATACAACAGAAAACGATACAGTACAGCAGTGTCAAAGTTAAGGAAGTAACGGCGTAGGTCTAACAAAGAAACTGAACGGTACAGACGGGGACCTACCTCCTTTGTTTCAAGCACTCGAAACTCAAAGGATTTAAAAGAAACAACTAAAAAATTAACTCTAAGCACTGATGCAAATAACACAAAATGATTATCTTCAACGGTGAAAGAAATACGGAAAATCAACTGAATTTATAACAGAAGTTAGAAACCACGTTAGAAAGCGAAAAAATCGAAAATACTCAAGCGAAAGGAAAGCACTGAAGTAAAATTCAAAAGTCATCCGAAGAACTGAAGTAACAGTCGAAAAGTCGAAAAGTGACCGTAGCGGGGGGGAAATTTGCTTTTATAGGCATATCCCCTCTCACGGTAAAAATCTGAAAATTCCAGAATGCGACAAGACTGAAAAACGTCGTCAGCTCCGGTTTATCGCATATCAACAGATGAAAAACGTCGAAATCTTCAGCGGCATGTAAGAAAAACAACGTGAAATACAGATAAGCGGTTTTTTTACATTTACTCTGCCTGTCGGAATGAACGTACGGAATATTCGAGAATTAAAATATTTTCAAAGACGGAAATTTAAAACGAAAAAATGCACTAAGATGAACTCCAATTTTCCTCAGAAAACTGGGGTTCATAACAAAACATATTGAACAGGAATCAAACAGACAAAATATTAACATACCTATCTCCTACAGTACGAAATGAATTCAGATAAACTGTATGGCTCTGATTTCAAAATAAAACAATATAAAGATTTCTTAAAATCCTCATCGCAAGTGATCATTCTAATAGTTTTTGGTAGAGCATTGTACATAGATATTGCCATACATTCAACAGTTCTCTCCCTTAGTATTGTCCTATGAATAGGTACATTATAAGGAAACATTCTTCTGGTGTTATTAACATTTTTGTAATCCTCAAAATAATGAATTCGTTTTCTAAAAAAAAGTAAGAGCCTATATACATATAATCCATAGACAGTGAGTATATTATTTTTTTCGAAATTTCCTATACATGATTCTCTATAACTCAAACGTAACATAGTACGCAATGCCCTTTTTTGAACAACGAAAATATTTTCCACATTTGATGAACTACCCCCAAAAATTATTCCATATGAAAGTATGGAATGAAAATTTGCAAAATAGACAAGTTTGAGCACATCGAAATTCACTTGACCAATTAACATAAATAATGTGTAACATGCAGAGCTTAATCTGGTCTTAAGTTGTTCTGTAAGAGGTCCCCACTTTAATTGACTGTCAAGAACTATACCCAAAAATTTCACATTATCTTCAACCACAACAGAGCTATCAAGAATATCCACAGTTTCAGGAAAATCTAATTTGGAATTATCACTATGAAAAATCATACATTTAGTCTTCTCAATGTTTAGGACAAGATTATAATTACATAACCAAGTTTTTACCGAGTTAACCACAATATTGCAAACATCAACAGCGTATGGAATACATGACGATCGGGTCAAAATATTTGTATCATCTGCAAATAATCTCATTGAGGTAGTATCCTGGGACGGCATTGTAGACTTAACTGAAAGAGCATGATTTGTTTCAATGCTTTTAGTCAAAACAGCTGGTGATTTTACTTCAGTCCGAGATGAGGGTATATTCTTCATCATCCTCTCAATTAGAGGTTCACATTCACTTTTGATCGCCTTAGGTAGAGAATTAACATAAATTATGAACAATAAAGGACCAACAATACTACCCTGAGGGAGTCCTAAAATTGTTTCAATTTCATCCGAGACAAAGGTTTCACCATCAGCCTCCAGAACTACCCGTTGTTTTCTGGACTTCAAATAGCTCTCTATGAGTTTGAGTTGACTATCTCTGATATCACAATTATCGAGTACTTCCAAAAGCTTCCGATGATCAACACAGAAAGCCTTCGAAAGGTCCAAAAACAGTGCCATAGGAATTTGTCCTTGCTCCAGAGCAAGAACAATGTCATTTATGAGCTCAAAAATAGCGGTTTCAATGTTTTTATTTTTAACAAAACCATGTTGACATCCAGAAATAACATTGAATTTACGAAAACAATTGGACATTCTATTGCTTAAAATCTTTTCAAAAACTTTAGAAAATGAAGAGAGGATGCTTATGGGCCTATAGTTGTTAAGGTCATCTTTGCTACCTTTTTTATGTAGGGGTTTGACTATAGTAATCTTCAGATTATCCGGAAAAATACCCTCCGTGAAAGAACGATTGATTATAAAAGTTAATGGTTCAATGATAAAGTCTATCGATGCTTTTATCACTTTCATCGGTATCTCATCATGGCCCCATGATGTATTGGTTTTCAAAGATTTCACAACTTGTACAATTTCGTCCTGCGTAATATCAAACATGAAAAAAGAATTATCAAGTTTGCTCTGAGAATTAGGGATAATAGACATCATATTTCTTCGGAAATTGATGAATGGGGACCTGGAAAGTATCTTCATCACCTCCAGACTGAATATTTACGCTCCAATAAGGAGGATTAGGCAATTTGACATCTTTCACATACCGAAGAGACAAACCAATAGCGCTATGAACTCTCCTGTTCATAGAATGCTCAGTCAATGTAACAGCTTTAAAGAAGTAATTGACCCATTTTTTCTCAGCACAATTTCTGTCAAGTCAAGGCTAAAGAATTATTTCATCACATCTTACCATTGATCGCGGTATTCTGACTTTCGGCCCACATGGATGATGTATACTGTTGTGGTGGTTTTTTCTTTTTATATTGAATACGTAATTTTAATTCTCCAGCATTTTTTTTTGCTTTTTCTAAGGTACTTCTATTTTTTTTTTTTTTATCTAAATTGTGACCATTTTTTGGGTATTTAATTAACTGTATGTGTCCTGATTAACAATAAACAATAAACAATAGATCTGGTTAAACCTTCAGTTAATTTAACTGGAATATTTGCAAAAAATGTATTGAACCGATTTGCCAGAGCTGAGTGGTCGCTTTGACCAAGAGATACCTCGTTATGAACTTTATTCTTGGTTAGAGAATTAATAATCCTCCACGAAGCTTTGGAATTATTTTCAGAATTTACAATGATCTCGTTGAAATATTCTCTCTTCGTTGTGGTCAAAAGAGAATCATATCTCCTTTTAGTGGACCTATAGACATCCCTGAATTCTGGTTTACAGAATGATATAACATAAAGTTTGTCTAGGGTATCTTTCGGTTTTTTAATTTCGGGAGTTTGTCTAAAAACACCAGGAGAAACCAGTCGAATAGCAACTTTAGGAAAACACAGCTCAAAAATTTCCGAAAAACGTTGGTGGAAAACATTGCAAAGTTGACTAGGATCAAGTTTGCTGCCGTAAACACCATCCCATTCCATCAGTGACAGTTCCCGTAAAAACCTCTCAATTGATGTGTCATTTATAATTCTTTTCTTTACAAATTTATTCTTCATTTTGTCACCGCAAATCAATGTGGAGATAAACTTCAATCCTGAATGATCTGAGATGTGTTACTCAACTACATTAGTATTACCGCTAAGGGAGGTGAACACATTGTCTATACAAGAGCCAGACACAGGACGTGTTGGCTTAAAATTTGTAATTCTGACATTGAAATTCTCCAACAAAGACAGAAATTCTCTAACATCAGAAGAAGAAGACAGAATATCTAGGTTAAAATCTCCTACCAGAATATAGTCAGATGTCTCCGACAAGCAACGCTCAAAAATTTCTCTTAGGCATTCGAGGAACTGTACAACATCGGCTAATGGCGGGGTATTAGGCCTATAGATACAAATAATAAGCATTTTACAGTTTTCCATATACAAACTGGCAGCACAACATTCAATGACATTAGGAATACTTAGTGAATTATAATCTTGCCTATCAGTACACTTCAGATCTTCCTTGCAGTAAATTGCAGTTCCACCATGTCTTCCTTTCAAACGGCAAAAACTTGAAACAAGCTTGTAACCCTCCAACATGCCGGCTTCGAGTTCATCTTTGGATTTCCAATGCTCAGTTATCGCCACTATGTCTGCACCCTCTTCCAGAGCCATCAAGTGCAGCTTATTGAGAGCAGTACCCAGAGACTGGACATTCTGAAGGAGAAGGCAGAAATGACGCTTTGCAGCACAATGCTCCGATACAGCTCTGTGTCAACGCTGTCTTCACCAAACTTTTAGGAATGTTCGTAAACAAAGATACCACGTCCAGAGATATGAGCACATAATCATCTGGTACCTCGATCAGTCTCAGCTCCTCCACCAAAGTATGCGAGTTCTTGACATTATATACTTACATTAACATTATTGATCAACTCAATTTAATGTATCGATTTCTCGTTGATGATCAGACTTAGACATTGCAGTTTCACCTCGGGCCTATTTCTCTGTACTCTCGCGTCTTCTCTTTAAAATTCAGTATTCTAACCTTCGCGTTTTCTGATAGAAAAAGGAGGCTCTCGCAATCAATTTTCAATTGATTGCCCTATCACTGTGTAACCGTTGTGTTGATATTGAATTTATTGAACTCCTCAACGTCTAAGTCTGACATCAAGTGACTTCTCATTTGAACTGCTCTGGACCATCTCTTGTTTTTAATTGGATATTGTCTCTCTGAGTTTATAGATGTTGTTAATATTAGTTGCTTTTTACTGTATTAGCTTCATGCAGGTGACATATTCATTTTATGGTTGTGAATGATTCTTAATAAATGTTTTTATACCATCTCCAACTCAATTATCTTCTAATACAGTCCACTACTCTTTAATTAAAAATCATAACACCCTCGATTTTTTAACACATCTACTATTTATATCCTACAGATAATTGGAAAAATTTGCTCTTTTCAGTTTCACTAGTTATAATGGCGTCATAGATCTAACGCTACGCTACGCACCGTAATTTTTTATATTTTTTCTCATTATTCCATATGCCAGCTTCAGTACTCTCGCGAATATTATTATTCCAGTTTCAACCTCAAGAAAAAGGCTACTGCAACCAAAATTTTTCGTTATTTTCTCTAATAAATCTCAGCAATCAATTTTAAGAAATTCATGACGGAAGAAAGTAACTTTTTTATTCGGTTTTTCGAAGTTTTCCATGAGCTATATGGATGTGTAGAGGATGTTTCATTAAAATGAATTAATTTAAAAGAAATTACCTGAGCCTGAAACGAAAAACAGTTTACATTGACGAATATAATAGACAGATAGAATAGAAGTCAACGTTCATACTTAATTATCGAAATCTCATTTCTCTTGACAAATACAAAGGGGATTTATCTGTAAAAAAAACCAGAACAATATCATGGAAACCAAAAAAGTGCCATAACTGATCTACGGGACTACTATTTCTTGATAAGCAAAAAAAACCCTATTCAAAACCATTGACGTATTGAAGTATACAGTAAAATATTTGTTACTTTGACTAGGTGACAGGTACAGAATAACACAGGTACAGTATAACCAATACAATAAACCATCCCTCAACGTTTCCGCCCGCAACGGACCGATTTGGTCATAATTACTACCTGCGAAAACAAGGAATTGTATAGCATGAACTTTGAAGTATTTTGAAATAAGATATTTGATTGTTGATGCATTTTTCGGAAATATTGCAATTAATTATCGATTTATGTTCGAACCCCAGCATCTCAAAATAGAACTTTTTTCTATGAAACGGCCTTTTCAAAATCATTTTGAATATTTTCGATAGCCGGATCAGCATAGAAATCATAAAATATCTAATCTAAACAGCAAATGAAGTTGGACGGCCAAAAACTTGCATAAGTTTGACTATGTCTAATTTCGACATTATTTTGGCGATATTTTATTTTCACTTTACTGAATGTCACTTGCATTGGTTATTTTTTTTTAATATCTTCTTTTCGTACTGGGCGTGAATATAATTTCCGATTTTCGTCTTAAATTTTGGAGATAGTGAGGCCTTACAAATGTTTTAGTGTGACTTTCGGACTTATATCAAGTTATTTATTTTTTGGTGAGTTGGAGTTTGTATTGGACGAAATTTTTGCTTGTTATTCGGATGTGATCATGATGAGGGACATGAATAATTGCATGATTCAGAATTCTGCCCGTTCGAGGGCGATGAGGAACATATTGGAATCCTATAACCTAAAACTAGTGAATAACAGGCCCACGCATCACAGTGCTACCTGTGATACGTTACTCGACTTGTTTATAACGTCTATACCTAACAGAGTGGTTGCCAGTGGACAACAGCATGCTTATAAATTTTCTCGTCATGACCTGGTGTTTGCTGGATTTAAACTCAAATGCCCTAAACCTAAGCCTCGAGTTATTAAATGTCGGAATTTGGGAGGTGTCGATCTGGCGAGGCTGGTTCAAACTGCGAGGGCTGCTGATTGGGAATCGGTTTATCAAGCTCCTACTTTGGATGCAATGGTGGCTATTTTTAATGAATTAATATTAAAAATCTACGACGAATTAGCGCCCCTGAAACTCATTAAGGTTAGACATTCTCCATGCCCCTGTTTAACTGAAGAGATCAAGAATGCAATGAAATGTCGTGACAGGTTGAAGGCCTTCTACATCGCGAATCCTACCGAAGTAAATAGGGAACACTATCGTACTGCGAGGAACACTTGCAATCGGATGTGCAGGAGTGCAAAGAGAGATTATCTCCACGGAATTCTTAATGGCGCACCACCAAGGAAGGTCTGCCAGACTTTGCGCTCAGTTGGGGTGGGCGAGAGGCACAGCCCACCTTGTGCAAATTTTGATCCCTCTCTGCTTGCCCGGCATTTTGCGAATTCTGGTACTAGGATTAATGGAAGTATTAAGACAAATACATTGATGAAGTTAAGCTCATGTTCTCCACCAGGTAGTGTGTTCGATTTTGTGCCCATTAATGAAGACGATGTTAAGTCTGCTCTGGGAGAGGTTGGTTCAGGGTCGGTTGGTTCCGATGGTATTGGAGTGGGCCTTCTGAGGCTCATTGCGAATGAGATTCTTCCTGTGCTCTCACATATCTACAATATTTCAATTCAAACTGGCATTTTTCCTAGTGCATGGAAATATGCTTAAATCATTCCCATACCTAAGTGCCAAAATCCCACGAGTCCAGGGGACTTTAGACCAATTTCCATACTCCCTACTCTATCTAAAATTTTTGAAAAGATCATTAAAGGCCAAATTATTAACTATTTGAATAATAATAATCTTCATAATTGCTACCAGTCGGGGTTTCGCCAAAAACGCAGCACGACAACTGCCCTTACTAAAATAACTGATGATATCAGCGTGGCCATGGATAATAAACTACTCACTGTTTTAGTTCTCTTAGACTTTAGTAAGGCCTTCGACTCTCTCGACTTCGATATACTTTTGGCCAGGCTGCGTCTGCTGGGTTTTGCTGAGCATACCATAGCCTTCTTCTACTCTTATCTGAAGGATCGCGAAATATCCGTTGAGATAGATGGCAGCTCCTCTGATTGGGTGACTGTGTTTTCAGGTGTTCCGCAGGGGAGCGTGTTGGGTCCTCTTTTATTCTCTATTTACGTCTCCTCACGGACTGATTCCTTGGACATTAAATTTCACCTTTTCGCAGATGACCTACAAATATATATCCACACTTCCGTTGAAGATTTCTCGGCTAGTATCGAAAATTTAAACAGGAATCTCTTACGACTGTCTGTCGTCGCTGAGAGCTTAGGTCTGACTCTAAATACTACCAAAACTAAGTCGATCATTATCGGTACTGAACGAAACTTGGGTTTGATCGACAAAGTAAATAATAAAATTGTCCTCAACGATGTTGTTGTTCTCTACTCCAATGAGGTTAGAAACCTTGGTATCTTATTGGACGAAACTCTATCCTGGAATAATCAGATTGCTTTTATCAGTTCAAGAGTCTTCTGTATCTTGCATCAACTCCGACTTTTAAACAACTTCTTGCCCTTCGAAACCAGGAAAACATTATTCTTCTCTCTCGTACTTCCTATACTCGATTATGCTGACGTAGCCTATATGGGTCTCACAAACACACAGCTGATGAAACTGGAGCGGTTACAAAATGCAGGTGTACGATTTGTCTACAACTTAAGGAAATTTGATCATATAAGTCAATTCAGGCAAAAGATGGGATTGCTACCCATCAAACAACGTCGAATTTGGCATCTTCTTTTACTGGGGTTCAAGGTGTTGAGGTCCCGCGAGCCTGAATACCTTAGTCTTCTGGGAGATGGGGTCCGTCAGACAAGGGCACTCTATAACTTGACCTTGAGGATACCACTCCACTCGACTAATGTTTGCTCGAATAGCTTCACAGTTCTGTTTCCCCGGCTCTGGAATCGCCTCCCTCCGGATATCGTTCGGAAGGTAACTTACCTTTCATTTAGGTTTTTCCTCAGGAGATATTTAAGTGCTTCACCCATCACACTTACTTGATACCCATGTTTAATATGGTCCCTTTCTTCGGCGACGTCTATCCTTCTCCCTCAGATTCCCCTTTCTCCCTATTTTGGAGCAGGTTGAACTGAATTTAAGTTAGGTCAGGTATTCTTGTTTTTAGATATAAGTTTCTTTAATAGATTATTTCTGGTTGGCAGGAAGAAATTGCATGGCGATATGTCCACCTTTTGCACAATTCTATAAAAATGTATGAAACTTGTTTTAATGCAATAAAGAGTTCAATAATAATAATAATAATAATAATCAAATTAATTCAGATGCATAACATCCGCAGATAATGAAATCAACGAATGTTACGATCTAAATCGAACTAACAAACTACCATCGCTCGAAGTATTACCAGAAATTTCATTTCGTCGACAAAGAGTAGATGCTGACCATGGTTTCGGTCTTATTTGACCTCGTCAGAGCAACAAAACTCGATTCGTCAACATTCGTTGATTTCATTATCTGCGGATGTTATGTATCTGAATTAATTTGATTATTATTTACCCATTCGTTGATTTCATTATCTGCGGATGTTATGCATCTGAATTAATTTGATTATTATTTACCTGCCTTACTGTTGAAGGCGTGATCCATTTCTTAATAATAATAATTTCCGTATAATTCCCCATTTTGAAAAACGATAGCAGAATATTCCGTATCCAGGAATACCTTGTCAATTTTGGGCATAGTAAGGATAGGCTGGATCATAATTCGACTAAAATAGAGGTTTTCATTCAAACAAATTTTTTTCGATGAAAGTACGAAACTAAAGAATTTTTTGGTGGATATGCTGTTAAAAATACATTATGACTTCGACAACAATTCCTGAATGTTGCACCATTCTATCGTTAAAGCATACTGAAAGCTGGAAATCTTGGAAAATTCAATGTCATGTCACCAGAGTCACATGTTACTCGATGGGGAATCCATGCCGTTTTTTAAGAAACCAAGTTTTTAGCTCTTATAATATGAGAATATTTCATTTTAATTATTTATTTATTTATTTATTTATTTATTTATTTATTTATTTATTTATTTATTTATTTATTTATTTATTTATTTAATTATTTATTTATTTATTTATTCATTAAAAAACAATATTTACGACATAGAAACGGTTGATGGAAAAGTTGATTTTCTCACCTCTAATATAATAACTCTATTAGATCTACATGCTCCATTCAAAATATTCAAAATTTCTAAAAATTATTCACCTTGGCTAACCGATTATTTGCGGGATATGATCAAGACCAGAAACCAGTTACTATCTAAATTTAAGAGATCGGGAGAGATTTCCGACTGGAATATGTACAAACAGCTGAGAAATATTATCACTGCGGCTGTCAAAAAAGAAAAAAAGGCTTATTATAGCAAGTACATTAATTACAGCGGAAATCCCAAAACTACTTGGACACATCTGAAGAAAATGGGTATTGTTCAGCAAAAAAATAAAGTGCTCAGCGCTTCTCTTGCCGATGTTGACCGTATTAATGAACATTTCATTAACTCTGTTCCTGACCTGTCCCCCGATGACGATCTATTGTCTTTTTATGCTGACCGAGATAACTGTTCTGCTTCTTGCTTATTCAGGTTCCGTACTGTTGATGAGATTGAAGTTTTGGAATCCATCAAATCAATCAAGAGTAAAGCTGTTGGTTATGATGGCATAAATATACTTACCCTCCACTTGTGTGTACCTCATATACTTCCACATATCACTCATATCCTGAAATATTGTCTGAAAAAATCCGTCTTTCCCAGCCAGTGGAAAAGAGCAGTTGTTCTACCTGTGCCAAAGGTGTCTAATCCAAGGAACTTGAACAATTTACGACCTATAAGCATTTTGCCAACATTGTCCAAAATTTTAGAGAAGATCATGTGCAAACAACTCTGGTCACATTGGAATTCTAATAAGATTATTCCTCCCACCCAGTCTGGTTTTCGAAAAAATCACAGCTGTACCACGGCTTTGCTGAACATCACCGATGACATAATTAGGGCAACTGATAAGGGTAAACTCACTATTCTCGCACTTTTAGACTACTCTAAGGCATTTGACAGTCTCGATCACAAACTGTTAGCAGCAATATTGGCACATGTTAGATTTTGTGATGCTTCGGTTCTCCTTCTTGTTTCTTATCTCGCTGAACGTTATCAAGTAGTTTCTTACAATGGCAATTTATCATTTCCTCTCAAAATTCAGAGGGGTGTACCACAGGGGTCGATTCTTGGACCGATATTGTTCCTTATCTACATTTCACAGTTTGAAAAGTTCATTCAATTTTCCTGGGTTTGTGCTCCCCTTTCTCGGTTTGGGTGAGGGGTAGAGAAATGAGAGCAGAAAGAGCACCCCTATGAAGGATGTGAAAGAGAGAGGAAGAAGGAATGGGACTGCGGACAGCAGGCGTGGCTGGCTGCACCGTCTACGTCGTTACGATGGCTACCTGGCAGGCCATCTACCAGATAGCTGCCAGGCAGGCCAGACATTATTATTATGACTTTAGCCTTGCGGCTTTCACACTCCTCTCTAGAGGAAAATTCACTTATCTCAGATATCTGAGATAGCAAAAGGATTAAGCTCTGTTGGAGCCCTTTCCAGGCTTTCGGGCTCGTGGTGGTGGTGGGGTTTGGGTCGCTCCTCGGCTTCCTGATGTAGGTTGGATTCCTGCTCCACCCGCACTTCCTGTCGGAGCAGACGGTGTTCCTCTGCATTCCCCATGTACTTGCGTACAGTTCTCGCCGTTCCGAGCAGTACCGCCTTCTGTATGACTTTATAAATATTTTCGTCCAACTGAAGTTTTCTCAAGTTCTCCAGTAGTTTCTTCGGTATCAGGCCTGTAGATGAAATGACAATAGGGATGGTCTTTATATCTGTCAGCTTCCACTGTCTTCTGGTTTGTTCCTCGAGATCTCTATATTTTGAAATTTTTTCAGTGTGTCTATCTAGACGATTGTTATTATTTGGAATTGCCACGTCGATGAATAGTGCTGTGTCCTCATCCTTATTGAGCAATATGAGGTCTGGTCTATTGTGGGTTATTTTCCGGTCTGTGAGAACAGTGCGATCCCAGTAGAGCTTGTGATGTTCGTTTTCCAGCACAGCATCTGGATGGTAATTGTAATAAGGAATCCTTTTCGAAGTTAGAAGTTGGTGTTTTAGTGCCAATTCTTGGTGAAGAATCTTGGCAACAGCATCATGTCTATTTTTGTACTCCGTGCCCGCGAACTTCTGACATCTCCCGGTGATGTGCTGGATAGTTTCATGTGTCGCACAGCCATAACGACAGCTATCGTCCGCCACTGAGGCATCCTTGGCGATGTATCTCATGTAATTTCTTGTTGGAATCACCTGATCCTGGATGGCGAGCATGAAGCCCTCTGTCTCAGGAAACAACCTTCCGGAAGTCAGCCAGTAGTTCGACGCAGATATGTCGACATAATCATGGTTGACCTCATTCTGGTGCCTCCCATGCAAAGGTTTGCCAATCAGTTTCTGCATTTTACTTTCTGCAGAGTGTTCGACGGTTTCCAAGTGATCCTGGTGTAGCTTTAACGGTGTAGATGTATCAGCAACACAAACTACTCGATGGAGTTCTGACGAAGCTGCCTTGCTCAAGAAATAGTTTCGAAGTCCTTCAATTTCCTGGGACATACGGTTGGACAAATCAACAATTCCTCTACCCCCAAGATGTCGTGGCAGCTCTGTATGTTCTATTGAGCTTTTGGGGTGATGTTTATTGTGTTTAGTCAGCATCGTCCTTATTTTTCTCTGTAAAGCTGCTAAATCGGTGGTCGTCCAAGAGATAATACCAAATGAATAGCTCAGCGCCGAGCAAGCGTAGGTGTTAATCGCTTTTATCAGATTCTTGCTGTTAAGACCAGTTCTCATTATCCTCCTTAATCTTCGGGTAAACTCCTCCGTTAATTCTTTCTTCATCTGAGTCTGATTGATTTTTCTTGCCTGTTTTATGCCTAGATACTTGTATGTGTCTCCTTCCTTTAATGCTTCAATTTCTGCACCTTCCTTGAGTTTGAACGTACCATCTTCTATTTTCCCTCTCGTTATGTTTAGCAGTCGACATTTTTCTAGTCCAAACTTCATTTTGATGTCCTTCCACCATTTTCAGCATCAGTTGCATTTGTTTTTTGGTAGATGCGAAGAGTTTCAAATCGTCCATGTAAAGGAGATGATTCAGTTTCATCATAGTTCTACTGCCGCTCTTGATGGAAAATCCGTAGTCCGTAGAATTCAATCTATGAGACAAGGGATTCAGAGCCGTGCAGAACCACAGAGGGCTCAGCGAGTCTCCTTGGAAAATTCCGCGTCTTATTGGAATAGGTCCTGTTGTAATGGAGCAATCTGCTGCTTTTATTTGAAGACTAGTACGCCAGGTTGACATGGCGTTTTTCAGGAACTTAACAATATTGGGATCCACCTTGTAAATCTTCAAGATCGTCAAGAGCCATTCGTGAGGTATAGAATCGAATGCTTTTTTGTAGTCTATGTAGGCAGCGTAAAGATTCCTTCGCTTGGAGAACGCTTGATTGCAGATAACTGAATCTATTATTAGTTGTTCTTTGCACCCTCGGCTGTCTTTGGTGCATCCTTCCTGTTGCATGGCGATGATGTTATTTCTTTCGCAATGGTTGTGAATTCGGTTTGATATGCACGATGTGATTAATTTGTACATCGTTGGAAGACATGTGATCGGTCGGTACTTGGATGGGTCTTCTGTATTCCTTTGGTCTTTAGGTAACAGGTATGTTGTGCCATGTGTAAGGAATACTGGCATTCTTTCAGGATTTTCAATGACATCATTTATTGCGGAGGTCAATTTGTCATGCATGATCCAAAGTTTCTTGATCCAGAAGTTCTGTAATCCATCAGGCCCAGGTGCTTTCCAGTTGTGCAGTCCTCTGATAGCTGATTTTACTTCTTCAATCGTGATAATGTCATGCTGCATCGGCTCATATTTTATAGCTTCAGATTTTTCATATTCAATCCATCCGGTATCTCCATTGAACTGAGGTTTTGTTGATAATTGTTCGGTCCAGAATTGTTCAATGGCTTCCTTTGGTGGTAACTTTCCATTTTCTCCATCTGACGATGTCAGTGACCGGTAGAAAGATTCTTCCGACTTTTCGAATGAATTATTGTCTCTTTTCCGGCTATAATTGCTTTTATATCTCCTCAAGCGTTCTGCATACAGACTTAATTTTTGCTTCAGAGTGTCGAGGCAATGGTGAGCTGTAGCATTCTCCGTCTCCCGTTCTGTGTGTGTCCTGTTTCTATCCATGATCTCTTTGGCAGCTTTCACAACCTTTCTTCCTCGATTCCCGTTCAAGTATTCCGTCAGTCGTCCAATGTCTCTTCTTAGCCTTTCTGTTTTGTGTTGAAGACGTTTCTGCCATGCTGGCGCGTGTAATTTGTGTAATTTTTGCCCCCATGGTTTTCGCTGTCGTCAGCGCTGCACAGTGAAAAACTTGATGCAGATATTCCAATGAACTTCCGTTCTGTAGGTATTCAGGTAAAACGTCCTTATTCAAGATGTCGATTATAAGTGACAGTTTTTTGGATGTATTGAGTCGTGGAGGTGCTACTCGATGAAGAGGATCTGTTCCTTCCAGTTCGGCAAAGTATCTCCTCATGTCAGAGTCAACTTGTCGGTGGAGCTCTTCCCTATCGTCCTGGTGTTCAGGCTCATTTGCTTTGCAAGAAGGACTTTCAGTATCAATGTCTTCTGGGTGTTGTTGCCCAGGTATGTGAACTTCATCAGAGGTGTTGGTGTTATTCTCCATTGCTAGCGGACGCTGAAGTTCTCGTTTAATTGCGTCGATTCGGGCCGTTGGTACTAGTTCATTTCTCATAATTACGCGGTACTGGTCTGCCACTCGTTGTTCAGTGACATTGACATTTGGGTAGGCAATGCAGAATTCCTCATGGAGCCTTTTCCTATAGTTGTTCGTGTTCTGCCCTAGTCCCGTGATGGAGTTATATATGCGCACAATAGTTTCATTCATGGACGTTGTCCACTTCATGCGCTTTCTCACTAACCCTGCTTGGGTGAGCACTGGCTGAATATCCTGCGCAGCACATTCAGCGGTTCGAGTCGGCAATTGAATTGGACTCGTTGGTTGCTGTTGTTGCTTTGAAGCTGTAGCTTGTTTTGCAGCAGGAGCCCGCTTCCTCAACATCCTGCCACCGACGTCCCGCATGCTGTCATGTCCAGCGCCGGCTCCAGACATGCCCTGACGATCCCCAGGCAGCGACTTGTTTCCGAGGCTTCTCGTAATCACCATTTTCATGGGTTTGTGCTCCCCTTTCTCGGTTTGGGTGAGGGGTAGAGAAATGAGAGCAGAAAGAGCACCCCTATGAAGGATATGAAAGAGAGAGGAAGAAGGAATGGGACTGCGGACAGCAGGCGTGGCTGGCTGCACCGTCTACGTCGTTACGATGGCTACCTGGCAGGCCATCTACCAGATAGCTGCCAGGCAGGCCAGACATTATTATTATTATTATTATTATTATTATATACTCAAAACTTTTCGGTTTCCCGGTTAAGACCTTGAAAATGAAATTCATGAAGTAGATAGTAGTGCTCCGT
The DNA here is from genome assembly GCF_907165205.1 of Coccinella septempunctata. Classification (NCBI taxonomy): domain Eukaryota; kingdom Metazoa; phylum Arthropoda; class Insecta; order Coleoptera; family Coccinellidae; genus Coccinella; species Coccinella septempunctata. Next base: position 3,614,715 of record NC_058197.1, read on the forward strand.
ATAATTAGGGTGAAAACAAAAAATAACGATTCTGTACTTATATATAGGAACCTACATGGATTTCTGCATATACATCAGAGTCGTTAAATCTATTCAGGGACATTCTTTCTATAGTTTTATTTCCTCAGGAAAAACGTGTATACCATCTACAACGTGAATGTAAATGATGAAAAAGAATTCTCTAGAAATTATTAATTTTGAAATATTGTTTGGAGCAGCGAGATTTGAAACAAACTTAAGAATTGAAATACTAATGCGCTTCAATACTTGCTTATCCAGATAGTCATTATCTGTATCGATAACTTATACTTTTCAATTGTTGATATTTTATCATTTCATAATATCAGAAACGTTTGAAAAAATAAACAGTAATATAGTATATTCTTTCTGTAAGAAAAATACTCTGGACAATTATCATTTGAATTCTCATATGTTTCATAAACTCATAATTATATAAAACACTCTATAATTTTAGGTATTTTTAGTGTTAGGCTCAAGTATCACAAAATAACAAAATATTTTATATGTTCTTTTTAGGTATCATAAGTAATGGATTGAACACTATAAGTAAAATATCGCAGGAATTTGGACAGGTTGAAAAACAATCTCTTATGAATTCGCCAACGTTTCGGAACTATTTTGTTCCTTTCTCAAGGCTCATCATACAACTAATAAAAGTAACACTTTAAAATTGGTCATAGGAAGTTAAGGATGAATCAACAAACAGTCCGACGTGTGACAGTTAATTTGAACGAATGTAATACATTTATTCCATAGAAATTTTAAGTCACAGCAATCTAATATCGAATCAGACGACGGAACGGGCAATTGGGTGGTGGGGTGCTAGGGAGGGATGGTAGAGGGGCTATATAACAGCGGAGTACATGTACAAAGTATTCAGTTGTGAATGTGCTTCGTGCTGCAAATATTGTGTTGTGGTTTACATTTTTTAACTTTGATACTATCGAATTTTATCGTTTCATACTTAAATATTTTTTTCATTGTGGAAGACGAGATGGACAGAAAGAAGATCTTGAGAATGGGATTGGAAAAATTGAAGTCTAAACAAATTGACTTGAGGAGAACAGTTCAAATCAGGAATTTTCTGAAGTCACATGTAGGAGAACGAAAAAGAGGAAAAGTTCCGCAGAAAAAATCCGACACTCACGCTGCAAGAAGAGAAGGTAATCAAGATGAACATAGCCAAAAAGTCGTGAAGAAAATAAATTCCGATGTTGGAGAAAAAAAGCAGTATGTGTCGAACGGAAATCTGAGAAAACGCTTGACGAGGTCTTTCATTCTGAAGGAGATTCTGAATATGACATCTATTAGAAGAAAAGAAGATCCTAATATCAAACTTTTCAATGTGAATGACTACATTGAGATTTTTAGGAAGAAGAAGAAACCTATAAAATGAAACTTTTGTAGGATTTGTAACTCCAGCCCGCGCTCTATATTCAAAATGAAATATTAACTTCGAACAAAATTGAAAATTGTTAGATGTAGAGAAAAGACAACAGTACTGTTTTGAGTACTATGCGTAAAAGACTGAACGCTCCTTGAACTGCGATCAAGAAATAGAAAATTCATAATATTGGAGTGCAAGTCTGATATTTGAATTTACAGCATATTCTTAATGAAACATTAATTTTGAAAACAAATAAAAATTGATAGGGGATCATAAAAGTTAACAGTTAGTACTGTTTCAAGTACTATGCAAAAAAAAATCCACTGAACGCTTCTTGACCTGCAATCAAGCAATAGGTTATGTATGAATTCAGAGTGCAAGTCTGATATAATGAATCATTTATGATATAGAGTGTATTCTAAATGAAACATTAGGTTTGAAAAAAAATTAAAAATTGTTAGGTGTACTCAAAAGACAACGTTAGGTCCCGTTCCAAGTACGGTATAAAAAAAATTAAAACTTCAAAATATGACTAGATATACTAATTATCAGTAAAAATTAAGTAGGAGGATATCAAATAAGTGAGCCTTCGAATAAGAGCGATAAATAAACGAAATCAACTCAGATATAAAAAAAACCAACAACTGTTGATTTGTTTGTCCACTTTTATATCAATGTGTATTATGTTCCTGAATTAATTTCGTTTGTTTCGAGTTATTTCATCCTCTCATTTATTGAGACATTGGTTCACTATAACCAGGATAATTTCCAATCCTGCTTTTTTTGTCATACAAGAACATTGTTTTAGGGATTCATCTACTATTTATATCCTACAGATAATTGGAAAAATTTGCTCTTTTCAGTTTCACTAGTTATAATGGCGTCATAGATCTAACGCTACGCTACGCACCGTAATTTTTTATATTGTTTTCTCATTATTCTATATGCCAGCTTCAGTTCTCTCGCGAATATTATTATTCCAGTTTCAACCTCAAGAAAAAGGCTACTGCAACCAAAATTTTTCGTTATTTTCTCTAATAAATTTCAGCAATCCATTTTAAGAAATTCATGACGGAAGAAAGTAACTTTTTTATTCGGTTTTTCGAAGTTTTCCATGAGCTATATGGATGTGTAGAGGATGTTTCATTGAAATGAATTAATTTCAAAAGAAATTACTTGAGCCTGAAACAAAGAACAGTTTACATTGACGAATATAATAGACAGATAGAATAGAAGTCAACGTTCATACTTAATTATCGAAATCTCATTTCTCTTGACAAATACAAAGGGGATTTATCTGTAAAAAAAACCAGAACAATATCATGGAAACCAAAAAAGGGCCATAACTGATCTACGGGACTACAATTTCTTGATAAGCAAAAAAAAACCCTATTCAAAACCATTGACGTATTGAAGTATACAGTTAAGTATTTGTTACTTTGACTAGGTGACAGGTACAGAATAGCACAGGTACAGTATAACCAATACAATAAACCATCCCTCAACGTTTCCGCCCGCAACGGACCGATTTGGTCATAATTACTACCTGCGAAAACAAGGAATTGTATAGCATGAACTTTGAAGTATTTTGAAATAAGATATTTGATTGTTGATGCATTTTTCGGAAATATTGCAATTAATTATCGATTTATGTTCGAACCCCAGCATCTCAAAATAAAACTTTTTTCTATAAAACGGCCTTTTCAAAATCATTTTGAATATTTTCGATAGCCGGATCAGCATAGAAATCATAAAATATCTAATCTAAACAGCAAATGAAGTTGGACGGCCAAAAACTTGCATAAGTTTGACTATGTCTAATTTCGACATTATTTTGGCGATATTTTATTTTCACTTTACTGAATGTCACTTGCATTGGTTATTTTTTTTTTTAATATCTTCTTTTCGTACTGGGCGTGAATATAATTTTCGATTTTCGTCTTAAATTTTGGAGATAGTGAGGCCTTACAAATGTTTTAGTGTGACTTTCGGACTAATATCAAGTTATTTATTTTTTGGTGAGTTGGAGTTTGTATTGGACGAAATTTTTGCTTGTTATTCGGATGCGATCATGATGGGGACATGAATAATTGCATGATTCAGAATTCTGCCCGTTCGAGGGCGATGAGGAACATATTGGAATCCTATAACCTAAAACTAGTGAATAACAGGCCCACGCATCACAGTGCTACCTGTGATACGTTACTCGACTTGTTTATAACGTCTATTCCTAACAGAGTGGTTGCCAGTGGACAACAGCATGCTTATCAATTTTCTCGTCATGACCTGGTGTTTGCTGGATTTAAACTCAAATGCCCTAAACCTAAGCCTCGAGTTATTAAATGTCGGAATTTAGGAGGTGTCGATCTGGCGAGGCTGGTTCAAACTGCGAGGGCTGCTGATTGGGAATCGGTTTATCAAGCTCCTACTTTGGATGCAAAGGTGGCTATTTTTAATGAATTAATATTAAAAATCTACGACGAATTAGCGCCCCTGAAACTCATTAAGTTTAGACATTCTCCATGCCCCTGGTTAACTGAAGAGATCAAGAATGCAATGAAATGTCGTGACAGGTTGAAGGCCTTCTACATCGCGAATCCTACCGAAGTAAATAGGGAACACTATCGTACTGCGAGGAACACTTGCAATCGGATGTGCAGGAGTGCAAAGAGAGATTATCTCCACGAAAATCTTAATGGCCCACCACCAAGGAAGGTCTGGCAGACTTTGCGCTCAGTTGGGGTGGGCGAGAGGCCCACCTTGTGCAAATTTTGATCCCTCTCTGCTTGCCCGGCATTTTGCGAATTCTGGTACTAGGATTAATGAAAGTATTAAGACAAATACATTGATGAAGTTAAGCTCATGTTCTCCACCAGGTAGTGTGTTCGATTTTGTGCCCATTAATGAAGACGATGTTAAGTCTGCTCTGGGAGAGGTTGGTTCAGGGTCGGTTGGTTCCGATGGTATTGGAGTGGGCCTTCTGAGGCTCATTGCGAATGAGATTCTTCCTGTGCTCTCACATATCTACAATATTTCAATTCAAACTGGCATTTTTCCTAGTGCATGGAAATATGCTAAAATCATTCCCATACCTAAGTGCCAAAATCCCACGAGTCCAGGGGACTTTAGACCCATTTCCATACTCCCTACTCTATCTAAAATTTTTGAAAAGATCATTAAAGGCCAAATTATTAACTATTTGAATAATAATAATCTTCATAATTGCTACCAGTCGGGGTTTCGCCAAAAACGCAGCACGACAACTGCCCTTACTAAAATAACTGATGATATCAGCGTGGCCATGGATAATAAACTACTCACTGTTTTAGTTCTCTTAGACTTTAGTAAGGCCTTCGACTCTCTCGACTTCGATATACTTTTGGCCAGGCTGCGTCTGCTGGGTTTTGCTGAGCATACCATAGCCTTCTTCTACTCTTATCTGAAGGATCGCGAAATATCCGTTGAGATAGATGGCAGCTCCTCTGATTGGGTGACTGTGTTTTCAGGTGTTCCGCAGGGGAGCGTGTTGGGTCCTCTTTTATTCTCTATTCACGTCTCCTCACGGACTGATTCCTTGGACATTAAATTTCACCTTTTCGCAGATGACCTACAAATATATATCCACACTTCCGTTGAAGATTTCTCGGGTAGTATCGAAAATTTAAACAGGAATCTCTTACGACTGTCTGTCGTCGCTGAGAGCTTAGGTCTGACTCTAAATATCACCAAAACTAAGTCGATCATTATCGGTACTAAACGAAACTTGGGTTTGATCGACAAAGTAAATAATAAAATTGTCCTCAACGATGAGGTTAGAAACCTTGGTATCTTATTGGACGAAACTCTATCCAGGAATAATCAGATTGCTTCTATCAGTTCAAGAGTCTTCTGTATCTTGCATCAACTCCGACTTTTAAACAACTTCTTGCCCTTCGAAACCAGGAAAACATTATTCTTCTCTCTCGTACTTCCTATACTCGATTATGCTGACGTAGCCTAAATGGGTCTCACAAACACACAGCTGATGAAACTGGAGCGGTTACAAAATGCAGGTGTACGATTTGTCTACAACTTAAGGAAATTTGATCATATAAGTCAATTCAGGCAAAATATGGGATTGCTACCCATCAAACAACGTCGAATTTGGCATCTTCTTTTACTGGGGTTCAAGGTGTTGAGGTCCCGCGAGCCTGAATACCTCTATGATGGTCTTAGTCTTCTGGGAGATGGGGTCCGTCAGACAAGGGCACTCTATAACTTGACCTTGAGGATACCACTGCACTCGACTAATGTTTGCTCGAATAGCTTCACAGTTCTGTTTCCCCGGCTCTGGAATCGCCTCCCTCCGGATATCGTTCGGAAGGTAACTTACCTTTCATTTAGGTTTTTCCTCAGGAGATATTTAAGTTATCGATTGAAATTTATTTTGGGAGGATTTTGCATCTCTTCACAAACCTTTTAGGGCTTTCACTCCCAATCTCTGAAACAAAATCAATTAAAAATGAAATCAACGATTTGCTCCTGCGTAAATTCTTGCACTAATTTGTCAGGAGCAAATTAACTAGAAAAAATTGTTGCCTGATTAATGAACTCAAAATAAATAACGTTGAAATTATAATTCTTCGTAATTTCAAAATTAAATGAATCAACGTTTCTGTGCAGTCTCTGTTTCTGTGTGTTGACAATTAATGTCAGACAAAAAGCGACAATTCCAGAAGATTTTCAAAAGTAGATTTTTTCGTCTGATGAAGGAGTCTGATATAGACTCCGAAACGTTACGAAGAATTATAATTTCAACGTTATTTATTTTGAGTTCATTAATCAGGCAACAATTTTTTCTAGTTAATGTGCTCCTGACAAATTAGTGCAAGAATTTACGCAGGAGCAAATCGTTGATTTCATTTTTAATTGATTTTGTTTCAGAGATTGGGAGTGAAAGCCCTAAAAGGTTTTTGAAGAGATATTTAAGTGCTTCACCCATCACACTTACTTGATACCCATGTTTAATATGGTCCCTTTCTTCGGCGACGTCTATCCTTCTCCCTCCCATTCCCCTTTCTCCCTATTTTGGAGCAGGTTGAACTGAATTTAAGTTAGGTCAGGTATTCTTGTTTTTAGATATAAGTTTCTTTAATAGATTATTTCTGGTTGGCAGGAAGAAATTGCATGGCGATATGTCCACCTTTTGCACAATTCTATAAAAATGTATGAAACTTGTTTTAATGCAATAAAGAGTTCAATAATAATAATAATAATAATTTCCGTATAATTCCCCATTTTGAAGAACTTTAGCAGAATATTCCGTATCCAGGAATACCTTGTCAATTTTGGGCATAGTAAGGATAAGCTGGATCATAATTCGACTTAAATAGAGGTTTTCATTTAAACAAATTTTTTTCGATGAAAGTACGAAACGAAAGAATTTTTTGGTGGATATGCTGTTAAAAATACATTATGACTTCGACAACAATTCCTGAATGTTGCACCATTCTATCGTTAAAGCATACTGAAAGTTGGAAATCTTGGAAAATTCAATGTCATGTCACCAGAGTCACATGTTACTCGATGGGGAATCCATGCCGTTTTTTAAGAAACCAAGTTTTTAGCTCTTATAATATGAGAATATTTCATTTTAATTATTTATTTATTTATTTATTTATTTAATTATTTATTTATTTATTTATTCATTATAATATACTAAAAACTTTTCGGTTTCCCGGTTAAGACCTTGAAAATGAAATTCATGAAGTAGATAGTAGTGCTCCGTATAATTAGGGTGAAAACAAAAAATAACGATTCTGTACTTATATATAGGAACCTACATGGAATTCTGCATATACATCAGAGTCGTTAAATCTATTCAGGGACATTCTTTCTATAGTTTTATTTCCTCAGGAAAAACGTGTATACCATCTACAACGTGAATGTAAATGATGAAAAAGAATTCTCTAGAAATTATTAATTTTGAAATATTGTTTGGAGCAGCGAGATTTGAAACAAACTTAAGAATTGAAATACTAATGCGCTTCAATACTTGCTTATCCAGATAGTCATTATCTGTATCGATAACTTATACTTTTCAATTGTTGATATTTTATCATTTCATAATATCAGAAACGTTTGAAAAAATAAACAGTAATATAGTATATTCTTTCTGTAAGAAAAATACTCTGGACAATTATCATTTAAATTCTCATATGTTTCATAAACTCATAATTATATAAAACACTCTATAATTTTAGGTATTTTTAGTGTTAGGCTCAAGTATCACAAAATAACAAAATATTTTATATGTTCTTCTTAGGTATCATAAATAATGGATTGAACACTATAAGTAAAATATCGCAGGAATTTGGACAGGTTGAAAAACAATCTCTTATGAATTCGCCAACGTTTCGGAACTATTTTGTTCCTTTCTCAAGGCTCATCATACAACTAATAAAAGTAACACCTTAAAATTGGTCATAGGAAGTTAAGGATAAATCAACAAACAGTCCGACGTGTGACAGTTAAATTGAACGAATGTAATACATTGATTCCATAGAAATTTCAAGTCACAGCAATCTAATATCGAATCAGACGACGGAACGGGCAATTGGGTGGTGGGGTGCTAGGGAGGGATGGTAGAGGGGCTATATAACAGCGGAGTAGATGTACAAAGTATTCAGTTGTGAATGTGCTTCGTGCTGCAAATATTGTGTTGTGGTTTACATTTTTTAGCTTTGATACTATCGAATTTTATCGTTTCATACTTAAATATTTTTTTCATTGTGGAAGACGAGATGGACAGAAAGAAGATCTTGAGAATGGGATTGGAAAAATTGAAGTCTAAACAAATTGACTTGAGGAGAACAGTTCAAATCAGGAATTTTCTGAAGTCACATGTAGGAGAACGAAAAAGAGGAAAAGTTCCGCAGAAAAAATCCGACACTCACGTTTCAAGGAGAGAAGGTGATCAAGATGAACATAGCCAAAAAGTCGTGAAGAAAATAAATTCCGATGTTGGAGAAAAAAAGCAGTATGTGTCGAACGGAAATCTGAGAAAATGCTTGACGAGGTCTTTCATTCTGAAGGAGATTCTGAAAATGACATCTATTAGAAGAAAAGAAGATCCTAATATCAAACTTTTCAATGTGAATGACTACATTGAGATTTTTAGGAAGAAGGAGAAACCTATAAAATGAAAACTTTTGTAGGATTTGTAACTCCAGCCCGCGCTCTATATTCAAAATGAAATATTAACTTCGAAAAAAATTGAAAATTGTTAGATGTAGAGAAAAGACAACAGTACTGTTTTAAATACTATGCGTTAAAGACTGAACGCTCCTTGACCTGCGATCAAGAAATAGAAAATTCATAATATTGGAGTGCAAGTCTGATATTTGAATTTACAGCATATTCTTAATGAAACATTAATTTTTAAAACAAATAAAAATTGATAGGGAATCATGAAAGTTAACAGTTAGTACTGTTTCAAGTACTATGCAAAAAAAAATCCACTGAACGCTTCTTGACCTGCAATCAAGCAATAGGTTATGTATGAATTCAGAGTGCAAGTCTGATATATCATCAGAGATCATCAGAGATATCTATAAAATATTTTGTTATTTTGTGATACTTGAGCCTAACACTAAAAATACCTAAAATTATAGAGTGTTTTATATAATTATGAGTTTATGAAACATATGCGAATTTAAATGATAATTGTCCAGAGTATTTTTCTTACAGAAAGAATATACTATATTACTGTTTATTTTTTCAAACGTTTCTGATATCATGAAATGATAAAATATCAACAATTGAAAAGTATAAGTTATCGATACAGATAATAACTATCTAGATAAGCAAGTATTGAAGCGCATTAGTATTTCAATTCTTAAGTTTGTTTCAAATCTCGCTGCTCCAAAAAATATTTCAAAATTAATAATTTCTAGAGAATTCTTTTTCATCATTTACATTCACGTTGTAGATGGTATACACGTTTTTCCTGAGGAAATAAAAACTATAGAAATAATGTCCCTGAATAGATTTAACGACTCTGATGTATATGCAGAAATCCATGTAGGTTCCTATATATAAGTACAGAATCGTTATTTTTTATTTTCACCCTAATTATACGGAGCACTACTATCTACTTCATGAATTTCATTTTCAATGTCTTAACCGGGAAACCGAAAAATTTTGAGTATATAATAATGAATAAATAAATAAATAAATAAATAATTAAAATGAAATATTCTCATATTATAAGAGCTAAAAACTTGGTTTCTTAAAAAACGGCATGGATTCCCCATCGAGTAACATGTGACTCTGGTGACATGACATTGAATTTTCCAAGATTTCCAGCTTTCAGTATGCTTTAACGATAGAATGGTGCAACATTCGTGAATTGTTGTCGAAGTCATAATGTATTTTTGACAGCATATCCACCAAAAAATTCTTTCGTTTCGTACTTTCATCGAAAAAAATTTGTTTAAATGAAAACCTCTATTTTAGTCGAATTATGATCCATCCTATCCTTACTATGCCCAAAATTGACAAGGTTTTCCTGGATACGGAATATTCTGCTATCGTTTTTCAAAATGGGGAATTATACGGAAATAACTTGATATTAGTCCGAAAGTCACACTAAAACATTTGTAAGGCCTCACTATCTCCAAAATTTGAGGCGTAGAAGGGCCACATAATATTTTAAAAATATTTTTCCTTAAATTCCGACTTCATTTTATTTGCACCATGCATCGATGACCGATATATGAATATTCCTTTCAATGAGCTCATTCGAGAGCTTGGTACAGAAGAGTTATCTAAAAGCATTTATGTATTTATTACAGACTTACCTCCATATCTTCTAACTCGGAATTTAACTAAATTCCGACTTCAAAGTCGGAATTTAGTAAATTCCGACTTCAAAGTCGGAATTCTGTTAAATTCCGAGTTCAAAGTCGGAATTTAGTTAAATTCCGACTTTAAAGTCGAAATTTCGTTAAATTCCGAGTTCAAAGTCGGAATTTAGTTAAATTCCGAGTTCAAAGTCGGAATTTAGTTAAATTCCGAGTTCAAAGTCGGAATTTTGTTGAATTCCGACTTCAAAGTCGGAATTTTGTTAAATTCCGAGTTCAAAGTCGGAATTAAAGAAACGCAGCTTGTATTGAGATCGCCTCATGTCGGCGTCGTCAGAAGTTGTCAAGTGTGTAAAGTGTGTTTGAAACTTGAAGATATGGAGGTAAGTCTGTAATAAATACATAAATGCTTTTAGATAACTCTTCTGTACCAAGCTCTCGAATGAGCTCATTGAAAGGAATATTCATATATCGGTCATCGATGCATGGTGCAAATAAAATGGTGTTCTAGGCAGCTCCTCCAAAATCATTCGTATTTACGCATGACGTCAGCTGCTTGATTAGTATACCTTTTTTGTTTTTTCACGTTTTTGAATATTATAATTGTAGATACAGTCACTATAAACATTGTTTCGGTTTCTTGATACAAGGTGTCACAAATTGCCTGTTAAAAGCTGTTTCTAGACCAGATAGACTAAAATTTTGAATCTTACGATCTCCATTTTCGTGAAAACTCAGTCAGTGATATATTCTTTTGTTTTGAGATATGACCTAATATTGATATTCTGCCAAATTCTAAAATGAAGTGAAACTCTTTGATATAGGTATCCGGTATCCGTAAACATTAGAAACATTGTATCGAAGAACTGAAGATTTGGCTTAAGGTTCAGTATATAGGCCCAGGCCTAGGGCGGCCAGATATCACAGGCGGTAAATCGTGAAAAAAAAAAACCGCTGATAATAATGAGAAATAAGTAAAAGGGCCTATAGCAGAGAGAATGTAAAATAAAATTCATATCTTCGCTATTAACTATTGTGTAGAAAAATGCTAAGTAACGCAGCTTCTCAATTTCATGCAATTGAGGAATTTATCGTACATCATCTTCGAAGGGGTAGCTAGTTGAGATTTAAAGGACATTCCAAATTTTTTGTGACAGAAAAGCATAGGCTTTTTTTTAATGGGAATGATACAAAGATAGGATTTTTTACCAACCTATTTTGATGAAGGAATGAAATGGTTAAACTAATTGATTTCGAATTTTCACTTTTTTATGTAGGTATTTTGAGCTCAATGACAATCACTCTTGGAAGTGATTGACGTTTTTAAAGTGTTATCAAAAAAATTTGTTTTGTTGGGTGTAAATTGACGAAAGGTGAAAAAGTTGGTGTTGCCTGATGGAAACATTCAACTATCCTCTATCTTTGAGTAATTTCAGATAAAAACTTAGATGTTTGAGCATTCTGTACAAGGCATTCGACTCGGTGAATCGGAGAGCGCTATGGAAAATCATGGCACGTCTTGGAGTACCCGAAAAATTCCTAGCAGTGTGTAAAAGCCTTCATACCAACAACACCGCTAGAATACAGCATAATGGCTCTACAACCGACCATTTCTCAACCAACTCAGGAATAAAACAAGGCTGCGTATTAGCGCCTTTACTGTTCAATATTTTCGCCATAGCTGTATCGATAATTGCTGACATGAGCATGCCCGTAAGAGGTGTTGGGATAAGATTCAGATTTGATGGAGGCCTGTTTAACCTGAAGCGCCTCAGAGCAAAAACCCGTACCAAGTTTATCACGGAACTTCAATATGCAGACGACTGTTCACTCATCGCTAGCAGCTCAGAGGATCTACAGATAATGATGGACACCTATAAACATATATACGAAGCTTTAGGCCTTAGACTCAATATTGACAAGACCAAAATCCTGGTAAGTCCGCCAGAAAGCCTTCAAACAGATATCAGCCTGGACAATGAAACTCTAGAACAGGTCGAGCAGTTCAAATACTTGGGAAGCTTCATAAATACTAGGGCTAACCTTGACACGGAAATACACAACCGTATCAATTCGGCATCACGGGCATTCTGGAAGCTGAAAGACAGAGTGTTCCAAAATCACGACCTCAATCTGAAGACCAAGACAGCTGTTTACAGAGCAGTGGTCCTCCCAACGCTTCTTTACGGAAGCGAAAGCTGGACTCCCTACAGGCGACATATTAAACAGCTTGAACAGACGCAGCAACGTCATCTAAGACAGATAATGCACATCAGATGGTTCCACAAAGTTTCGAATGCAGAAGTCTTGCAGCGCGCGAGTTGTACAACAATTGAGACTCAAGTAACGAGGGCCCGACTCAGATGGAGCGGCCACATTCTGAGGATGCAGGACACAAGATTCCCCAAAATAGCTCTATACGGCGAAATCACTGAGGGAGCCCGGAAACCAGGAGGCCAGTATAAGCGGTTTAAGGATACACTACATCAATCCCTAAAATCAGTTAATGCTAATCATAACTGGGAACAACTAGCGTTAGACAGGTCACAGTGGAGGTCTTTGGTCCACAGTTATAATGGAGAATCGAGAAGGATACAGCGGCGGCCAGATCTGGTTGGAGACTATCCATGCCCTGAGTGTGGAAGGATCTGCAGGTCACGGTTGGGTCTCTTTAGTCACAGGAGGGCACACAGTCGCAACTAGCACTGAGAAGTTACAAGTCTGTTCAAATTTATTTATTTTTTTCTTTTTTTTTTCTTCTTTTTGTAGATTTATTCCCGGTAACGGGATACAGCAATGAATGAATGGACTGTAAAATATAGTAAATACCGGAGATATGAATATTGCGAGTTATTTCTTACTCAGTCTGTTTATTCCAAACGTTCGCACACATTAGGCGTGTCGCACGTCACCGCATTTTATAACTATTATCTTCCTAAATTACTATTTATCATAAACCAGCATCTCATTAGATTCAACTAAATTTAAATTTCTAAATCGATTTCGATAAAAATCGGCAAAAACGTAATAACATTATGTACTCTATAATATATTATAAAGGGGCGACCAAGTTTGCAAATCCGCCACTTCATCAGATATCTGATGATATCTGATGATATCATCAGATCATCGATAGACTTTATCATTGAACCATCAACTTTTATAATCAATCGTTCTTTCACGGAGGGTATTTTTCCGGATAATCTGAAGATTACTATAGTCAAACCCCTACATAAAAAAGGTAGCAAAGATGACAACTATAGGCCCATAAGCATCCTCTCTTCATTTTCTAAAGTTTTTGAAAAGATTTTAAGCAATAGAATGTCCAATTGTTTTCGTAAATTCAATGTTATTTCTAGATGTCAACATGGTTTTGTTAAAAATAAAAATATTGAAACCGCTATTTTTGAGCTCATAAATGACATTGTTCTTGCTCTGGAGCAAGGACAAATTCCTATGGCACTGTTTTCGGACCTTTCGAAGGCTTTCTGTGTTGATCATCGAAAGCTTTTGGAAGTACTCGATAATTGTGATATCAGAGATAGTCAACTCAAACTCATAGAGAGCTATTTGAAGTCCAGAAAACAACGGGTAGTTCTGGACGCTGATGGTGAAACCTTTGTCTCGGATGAAATTGAAACAATTTTAGGACTCCCTCAGGGTAGTATTGTTGGTCCTTTATTGTTCATAATTTATGTTAATTCTTTACCTAAGGCGATCAAAAGTGAATGTGAACCTCTAATTGAGAGGATGATGAAGAGTATACCCTCATCTCGGACTGAAGTAAAATCACCAGCTGTTTTGACTAAAAGCATTGAAACAAATCATGCTCTTTCAGTTAAGTCTACAATGCCGTCCCAGGATACTACCTCAATGAGATTATTTGCAGATGATACAAATATTTTGACCCGATCGTCATGTATTCCATACGCTGTTGATGTTTGCAATATTGTGGTTAACTCGGTAAAAACTTGGTTATGTAATTATAATCTTGTCCTAAACATTGAGAAGACTAAATGTATGATTTTTCATAGTGATAATTCCAAATTAGATTTTCCTGAAACTGTGGATATTCTTGATAGCTCTGTTGTGGTAGAAGATAATGTGAAATTTTTGGGTATAGTTCTTGACAGTCAATTAAAGTGGGGACCTCATACAGAACAACTTAAGACCAGATTAAGCTCTGCATGTTACACATTATTTATGTTAATTGGTCAAGTGAATTTCGATGTGCTCAAACTTGTCTATTTTGCAAATTTTCATTCCATACTTTCATATGGAATAATTTTTGGGGGTAGTTCATCAAATGTGGAAAATATTTTCGTTGTTCAAAAAAGGGCATTGCGTACTATGTTACGTTTGAGTTATAGAGAATCATGTATAGGAAATTTCGAAAAAAATAATATACTCACTGTCTATGGATTATATGTATATAGGCTCTTACTTTTTTTTAGAAAACGAATTCATTATTTTGAGGATTACAAAAATGTTAATAACACCAGAAGAATGTTTCCTTATAATGTACCTATTCATAGGACAATACTAAGGGAGAGAACTGTTGAATGTATGGCAATATCTATGTACAATGCTCTACCAAAAACTATTAGAATGATCACTTGCGATGAGGATTTTAAGAAATCTTTATATTTTTTTATTTTGAAATCAGAGCCATACAGTTTATCTGAATTCATTTCGTACTGTAGGAGATAGGTATGTTAATATTTTGTCTGTTTGATTCCTGTTCAATATGTTTTTTGACTTATTCCATTTTTATATCTTATTTGGTGTAATTTCTTGGAATTAATAAATATATGACTTTAGCCTTGCGGCTTTCACACTCCTCTCCAGAGGAAAATTCACTTATCCCAGATATCTCAGATATCAAAAGGATTAAGCTCTGTTGGAGCCCTTTCCAGGTTTTCGGGCTCGTGGTGGTGGTCGGGTTCGGGTCGCTCCTCGGCTCCCTGCTGTAGGTTGGATTCCTGCTCCACCCGCACTTCCTGTCGGAGCAGACGGTGTTCCTCTGCATTCCCCATGTACTTGCGTACAGTTCTCGCCGTTCCGAGCAGTACCGCCTTCTGCATGACTTTATAAATATTTTCGTCCAACTGAAGTTTTCTCAAGTTCTCTAGTAATTTCTTCGGTATCAGGCCTGTAGATGAAATGACAATAGGGATGGTCTTTATATCTTTCAGCTTCCACTGTCTTCTGGTTTGTTCCACGAGATCTCTGTATTATGACTTTAGCCTTGCGGCTTCCACACTCCTCTCCAGAGGAAAATTCACTTATCCCAGATATCTCAGATATCAAAAGGATTAAGCTCTGTTGGAGCCCTTTCCAGGTTTTCGGGCTCGTGGTGGTGGTCGGGTTCGGGTCGCTCCTCGGCTCCCTGCTGTAGGTTGGATTCCTGCTCCACCCGCACTTCCTGTCGGAGCAGACGGTGTTCCTCTGCATTCCCCATGTACTTGCGTACAGTTCTCGCCGTTCCGAGCAGTACCGCCTTCTGCATGACTCTATAGATATTTTCGTCCAACTGAAGTTTCCTCAAGTTCTCTAGTAGTTTCTTCGGTATCAGGCCTGTAGATGAAATGACAATAGGGATGGTCTTGATATCTTTCAGCTTCCACTGTCTTCTGGTTTGTTCCTCGAGATCTCTGTATTTTGAAATTTTTTCAGTGTGTCTATCTAGAAGATTGTTATTATTTGGAATTGCCACGTTGATGAATAGTGCTGTGTCCTCATCCTTATTGTGCAATATGAGGTCTGGTCTATTGTGGGTTATTTTCCGGTCTGTGAGAACAGTGCGATCCCAGTAGAGCTTGTGATGTTCGTTTTCCAGCACAGCATCTGGATGGTAATTGTAATAAGGAACCCTTTTCGAAGTTAGAAGTTGGTGTTTTAGTGCCAATTCTTGGTGAAGAATCTTGGCAACAGCATCATGTCTATTTTTGTATTCCGTGCCCGCGAACTTCTGACATCCCCCGGTGATGTGCTGGATAGTTTCATGTGTCGCACAGCCATAACGACAGCTATCGTCCGCTACTGAGGCATCCTTGGCGATGTATCTCATGTAATTTCTTGTTGGAATCACCTGATCCTGGATGGCGAGCATGAAGCCCTCTGTCTCAGGAAACAACCTTCCGGAAGTCAACCAGTAGTTCGACGCAGATATGTCGACGTAATCATGGTTGTCCTCATTCTGGTGCCTCCCATGCAAAGGTTTGACAATCAGTTTCTGCATTTTACTTTCTGCAGAGTGTTCGACGGTTTCCAAGTGATCCTGGTGTAGCGTTAACGGTGTTGAAGTATCAGCAACACAAACTACTCGATGGAGTTCTGACGAAGCTGCCTTGCTCAAGAAATAGTTTCGAAGTCCTTATTATTATTATTATTATTATTATTATAAATAGTAGATGAATCCCTAAAACAATGTTCTTGAATGACAAAAAAAAGCAGGATTGGAAATTATCCTGGTTATAGTGAACCAATGTCTCAATAAATGAGAGGATGAAATAACTCAAAACAAACGAAATTAATTCAGGAACATAATACACATTGATATAAAAGTGGACAAACAAATCAACAGTTGTTGGTTTTCATATATCTGAGTTGATTTCGTTTATTTATCGCCCTTATTCGAAGGCTCACTTATTTGATATCCTCCTACTTAATTTTTACTGATAATTAGTATATCTGGTCATATTTTGAATTTTTAATTTTTTTTATACCATACTTGGAACGGGACCTAACGTTGTCTTTTGAGTACACCTAACAATTTTTAATTTTTTTTCAAACCTAATGTTTCATTTAGAATACACTCTATATCATAAATGATTCATTATATCAGACTTACACTCTGAATTCATACATAACCTATTGCTTGATTGCAGGTCAAGAAGCGTTCAGTGGATTGTTTTTGCATAGTACTTGAAACAGTATTAACTGTTAACTTTAATGATCCCCTATCAATTTTTATTTGTTTACAAAATTAATGTTTCATTAAGAATATGCTGTAAATTCAAATATCAGACTTGCACTCCAATATTATGAATTTTCTATTTCTTGATCGCAGGTCAAGGAGCGTTCAGTCTGTTACGCATAGTACTTAAAACAGTACTGATGTCTTTTCTCTACATCTAACAATTTTCAATTTTTTTCGAAGGTAATATTTCATTTTGAATATAGAGCGCGGTCTGGAGTTACAAATCCTACAAAAGTTTTCATTTTATAGGTTTCTCCTTCTTCCTAAAAATCTCAATGTAGTCATTCACATTGAAAAGTTTGATATTAGGATCTTCTTTTCTTCTTATAGATGTCATATTCAGAATCTCTTTCAGAATGAAAGACCTCGTCAAGCGTTTTCTCAGATTTCCGTTCGACACATACTGCTTTTTTTCTCCAACATCGGAATTTATTTTCTTCACGACCTTTTGGCTATGTTCATCTTGATAACCTTCTCTTCTTGCAGCGTGAGTGTCGGATTTTTTCTGCGGAACTTTTCCTCTTTTTCGTTCTCCTACATGTGACTTCAGAAAATTCCTGATTTGAACTGTTCTCCTCAAGTCAATTTGTTTAGACTTCAATTTTTCCAATCCCATTCTCAAGATCTTCTTTCTGTCCATCTCGTCTTCCACAATGAAAAAAATATTTAAGTATGAAACGATAAAATTCGATAGTATCAAAGTTAAAAAATGTAAACCACAACACAATATTTGCAGCACGAAGCACATTCACAACTGAATACTTTGTACATCTACTCCGCTGTTATATAGCCCCTCTACCATCCCTCCCTAGCACCCCACCACCCAATTGCCGTTCCGTCGTCTGATTCGATATTAGATTGCTGTGACTTAAAATTTCTATGGAATCAACGTATTACATTCGTTCAATTTAACTGTCACACGTCGGACTGATTGTTGATTTATCCTTAACTTCCTATGACCAATTTTAAAGTGTTACTTTTATTAGTTGTATGATGAGCCTTGAGAAAGGAACAAAATAGTTCCGATACGTTGGCGAATTCATAAGAGATTGTTTTTCAACCTGTCCAAATTCCTGCGATATTTTACTTATTGTGTTCAATCCATTATTTATGATACCTAAAAAGAACATATAAAATATTTTGTTATTTTGTGATACTTGAGCCTAACACTAAAAATACCTGAAATTATGGAGTGTTTTATAAAATTATGAGTTTATGAAACATATGCGAATTTATATGATAATTGTCCAGAGTATTTTTCTTACAGAAAGAATATACTATATTACTGTTTATTTTTTCAAACGTTTCTGATATTATGAAATGATAAAATATCAACAATTGAAAAGTATAAGTTATCGATACAGATAATAACTATCTGGATAAGCAAGTATTGAAGCGCATTAGTATTTCAATTCTTAAGTTTGTTTGAAATCTCGCTGCTCCAAACAATATTTCAAAATTAATAATTTCTAGAGAATTCTTTTTCATCATTTACATTCACGTTGTAGATGGTATACACGTTTTTCCTGAGGAAATAAAAACTATAGAAAGAATGTCCCTGAATAGATTTAACGACTCTGATGTATATGCAGAAATCCATGTAGGTTCCTATATATAAGTACAGAATCGTTATTTTTTATTTTCACCCTAATTATACGGAGCACTACTATCTACTTCATGAATTTCATTTTCAATGTCTTAACTGGAAAACCGAAAAATTTTGAGTATATAATAATGAATAAATAAATAAATAAATAAATAAATAAATAAATAAATAAATAAATAAATAAATAAATAATTAAAATGAAATATTCTCATATTATAAGAGCTAAAAACTTGGTTTCTTAAAAAACGGCATGGATTCCCCATCGAGTAACATGTGACTCTGGTGACATGACATTGAATTTTCCAAGATTTCCAACTTTCAGTATGCTTTAACGATAGAATGGTGCAACATTCAGGAATTGTTGTCGAAGTCATAATGTATTTTTAACAGCATATCCACCAAAAAATTCTTTCGTTTCGTACTTTCATCGAAAAAAATTTGTTTAAATGAAAACCTCTATTTAAGTCGAATTATGATCCAGCTTATCCTTACTATGCCCAAAATTGACAAGGTATTCCTGGATACGGAATATTCTGCTAACGTTTTTCAAAATGGGGAATTATACGGAAATTATTATTATTATTATTATTGAACTCTTTATTGCATTAAAACAAGTTTCATACATTTTTATAGAATTGTGCAAAAGGTGGACATATCGCCATGCAATTTCTTCCTGCCAACCAGAAATAATCTATTAATGAAACTTATATCTAAAAACAAGAATACCTGACCTAACTTAAATTCAGTTCAACCTGCTCCAAAATAGGGAGAAAGGGGAATGATAGGGAGAAGGATAGACGTCGCCGAAGAAAGGGACCATATTAAACATGGGTATCAAGTAAGTGTGATGGGTGAAGCACTTAAATATCTCCTGAGGAAAAACCTAAATGAAAGGTAAGTTACCTTCCGAACGATATCCGGAGGGAGGCGATTCCAGAGCCGGGGAAACAGAACTGTGAAGCTATTCGAGCAAACATTAGTCGAGTGGAGTGGTATCCTCAAGGTCAAGTTATAGAGTGCCCTTGTCTGACGGACCCCATCTCCCAGAAGACTAAGACCATCATACAGGTATTCAGGCTCGCGGGACCTCAACACCTTGAACCCCAGTAAAAGAAGATGCCAAATTCGACGTTGTTTGATGGGTAGCAATCCCATCTTTTGCCTGAATTGACTTATATGATCAAATTTCCTTAAGTTGTAGACAAATCGTACACCTGCATTTTGTAACCGCTCCAGTTTCATCAGCTGTGTTCTTGTGAGACCCATTTAGGCTACGTCAGCATAATCGAGTATAGGAAGTACGAGAGAGAAGAATAATGTTTTCCTGGTTTCGAAGGGCAAGAAGTTGTTTAAAAGTCGGAGTTGATGCAAGATACAGAAGACTCTTGAACTGATAGAAGCAATCTGATTATTCCAGGATAGAGTTTCGTCCAATAAGATACCAAGGTTTCTAACCTCATTGGAGTAGGGAACAACAACATCGTTGAGGACAATTTTATTATTTACTTTGTCGATCAAACCCAAGTTTCGTTTAGTACCGATAATGATCGACTTAGTTTTGGTAGTATTTAGAGTCAGACCTAAGCTCTCAGCGACGACAGACAGTCGTAAGAGATTCCTGTTTAAATTTTCGATACTAGCCGAGAAATCTTCAACGGAAGTGTGGATATATATTTGTAGGTCATCTGCGAAAAGGTGAAATTTAATGTCCAAGGAATCAGTCCGTGAGGAGACGTAAATAGAGAATAAAAGAGGACCCAACACGCTCCCCTGCGGAACACCTGAAAACACAATCACCCAATCAGAGGAGCTGCCATCTATCTCAACGGATATTTCGCGATCCTTCAGATGAGAGTAGAAGAAGGCTATGGTATGCTCAGCAAAACCCAGCAGAGGCAGCCTGGCCAAAAGTATATCGAAGTCGAGAGAGTCGAAGGCCTTGCTAAAGTCTAAGAGAACTAAAACAGTGAGTAGTTTATTATCCATGGCCACGCTGATATCATCAGTTATTTTAGTAAGGGCAGTTGTCGTGCTGCGTTTTTGGCGAAACCCCGACTGGTAGCAATTATGAAGATTATTATTATTCAAATAGTTAATAACTTGGCCTTTAATGATCTTTTCAAAAATTTTAGATAGAGTAGGGAGTATGGAAATGGGTCTAAAGTCCCCTGGACTCGTGGGATTTTGGCACTTAGGTATGGGAATGATTTTAGCATATTTCCATGCACTAGGAAAAATGCCAGTTTGAATTGAAATATTGTAGATATGTGAGAGCACAGGAAGAATCTCATTCGCAATGAGCCTCAGAAGGCCCACTCCAATACCATCGGAACCAACCGACCCTGAACCAACCTCTCCCAGAGCAGACTTAACATCGTCTTCATTAATGGGCACAAAATCGAACACACTACCTGGTGGAGAACATGAGCTTAACTTCATCAATGTATTTGTCTTAATACTTTCATTAATCCTAGTACCAGAATTCGCAAAATGCCGGGCAAGCAGAGAGGGATCAAAATTTGCACAAGGTGGGCTGTGCCTCTCGCCCACCCCAACTGAGCGCAAAGTCTGCCAGACCTTCCTTGGTGGTGGGCCATTAAGATTTTCGTGGAGATAATCTCTCTTTGCACTCCTGCACATCCGATTGCAAGTGTTCCTCGCAGTACGATAGTGTTCCCTATTTACTTTGGTAGGATTCGCGATGTAGAAGGCCTTCAACCTGTCACGACATTTCATTGCATTCTTGATCTCTTCAGTTAACCAGGGGCATGGAGAATGTCTAACCTTAATGAGTTTCAGGGGCGCTAATTCGTCGTAGATTTTTAATATTAATTCATTAAAAATAGCCACCTTTGCATCCAAAGTAGGAGCTAAAAAAATTGTTCACCAATATCATATTTTTTCTAAAATATAACGAAATTTCCACAAATCATCCCGAGATACGTCATTCGTTGTTTCGTCATCTGATTATATAAGGTATTAGTCATTCTAACGCGTGATTTTAGTTGCGCTCCATTGTTCGTACCGATCGGACGCTTTTATATTCAGTAAAAGTTTTCGTGGAAAGTTTGGATTTTTGAATTCGAACACTCTGTAGAAAATAGTATAAAGTATCAATTTAAAAAAATTATTCAACAATATCGTATTTTTTCCAGAATATAACGAAATTTCCACAAATCAACCCGAGATACGTCATTCGTCGTTTCGTCATCTGATTATATAACGTATTAGTCATTCTATCGCGTGATTTAAGTTGCGCTCCATTGTTCGTACCGATCAGACGCTTTCATATACAGGGTAAGTTTTCGTGGACAGTTTGGATTTTTGAATTTGAACACTGTGTAGAAAAAAGTATTAGGTATCAATTAAAAAAAATTGTTCAACAATATCGTATTTTTTCTAGAATATACAAAAATTTCCACAAATCAACCCGAGATACGTCATTCGTCGTTTCGTCATCTGATTATATAACGTATTAGTCATTCTATCGCGTGATTTCATTTGCGCTTCATTGTTCGTACCGATCGGACGCCTTTATATTCAGGGTAAGTTTTCGTGGAAAGTTTGGATTTTTGAACTTGAACACTCTGTAGAAAATAGTATTAGGTATCAATTCGAAAAAATTTTCAACAATATCGTATTTTTTCTAGATTATAACGAAATTTACGGAATTTCCACAGATCATCCCTAGATACGTCATTCGTCGTTTCGTCATCTGATTATATAACGTATTAGTCATTCTATCGCGTGATTTAAGTTGCGCTCCATTATTCGTACCTAGCGGACGCTTTTATGTTCAGGGTGTGTTTTCGTGGAAAGTTTGGATTTTTGAATTTGAACACTCTGTAAAAAATAAAATTAGGTATCAATTTAAAAAAATTGTTCAACAATATAGTAATTTTTCTAGAATATTCAGAAATTTCCACAAATCTTCCCGAGATACGTCATTCGTCGTTTCGTCATCTGATTACACAACGTATTAGTCATTCTATTGCGTGATTTTAGTTGCGGTCGATTGTTCGTACCGATCGGACGCTTTTATATTCGGGTTAAGATTTCGTTGAAATTTTGAATTTTTGAAGTTGAACACTCTGTAGAAAATACTATTAGATATAAATTCAACAAAATTGTTCAACAATATCGTATTTTTTCTAGAATATAACGAAATTTCCACAAATCATCCCAAGATACGTCATTGGTCGTTTCGTCATCTGATTATACAACGTATTAGTCATTCTTTTGCGTGATTTTAGTTGCGGTTCATTGATCGTACCGATCGGACGCTTTTATATTCGGAGTAAGTTTTCGTGGAAAGTTTGGATTTTCGAATTTGAACACTCTGTAGAAAATAGTATTAGGTTTCAATTTAAAAAAATTGTTCACCAATATCATATTTTTTCTAAAATATAACGAAATTTCCACAAATCATCCCGAGATACGTCATTCGTTGTTTCGTCATCTGATTATATAAGGTATTAGTCATTCTAATGCGTGATTTTAGTTGCGCTCCATTGTTCGTACCGATCGGACGCTTTTATATTCAGTAAAAGTTTTCGTGGAAAGTTTGGATTTTTGAATTTGAACACTCTGTAGAAAATAGTATAAATTATCAATTTAAAAAAATTATTCAACAATATCGTATTTTTTCCAGAATATAACGAAATTTCCACAAATCAACCCGAGATACGTCATTCGTCGTTTCGTCATCTGATTATATAACGTATTAGTCATTCTATCGCGTGATTTAAGTTGCGCTCCATTGTTCGTACCGATCAGACGCTTTCATATTCAGGGTAAGTTTTCGTGGACAGTTTGGATTTTTGAATTTGAACACTGTGTAGAAAAAAGTATTAGGTATCAATTAAAAAAAATTGTTCAACAATATCGTATTTTTTCTAGAATATACCAAAATTTCCACAAATCAACCCGAGATACGTCATTCGTCGTTTCGTCATCTGATTATATAACGTATTAGTCATTCTATCGCGTGATTTCATTTGCGCTTCATTGTTCGTACCGATCGGACGCCTTTATATTCAGGGTAAGTTTTCGTGGAAAGTTTGGATTTTTGAACTTGAACACTCTGTAGAAAATAGTATTAGGTATCAATTCGAAAAAATTTTCAACAATATCGTATTTTTTCTAGATTATAACGAAATTTACGGAATTTCCACAGATCATCCCGAGATACGTCATTCGTCGTTTCGTCATCTGATTATATAACGTATTAGTCATTCTAACGCGTGATTTTTGTTGCGCTCCATTGTTCGTACCGATCGGACGCTTTTATATTCAGGGTAAGTTTTCGGGAAAAGTTTGGATTTTTGAATTTGAACACTCTGTAGAAAATAGTATTAGGTATCAATTTAAAAAAAAATTTCAACAATATCGTATTTTTCCTAGAATATAACGAAATTTCCACAAATCATCCCGAGATACGTCATTCGTCGTTTCGTCATCTGATTATACAACGTATTAGTCATTCTTTCGCGTGATTTCAGTTGCGCTCCATTTTTCGTACTGATCGGACGCTTTTATATTCGAGTTAAAATTTCGTTGAAATTTTGGATTTTTGAATTTGAACACTCTGTAGAAGAATTTAAAAGAATTGTTCAACAATATCGTATTTTTTCTAGAATATACCGAAATTTCCACAAATCATCCCGATCGTACCGATCGGAAGCTTTTATATTCGGGTTAAGATTTCGTTGAAATTGTGGATTTTTGAATTTGAACACTCTGTAGAAGTATTAGGTATCAATTCGAAAAAATTGTTCAACAATATCGTATTTTTTCTAGAATATAACGAAATTTCCACAAATCATCCCGAGATACGTCATTCGTCGTTTCGTCATCTGATTATATAACGTATTAGTCATTCTATCGCGTGATTTTAGTTGCGCTCCATCATTCGTACCTAGCGGACGCTTTTATGTTCAGGGTGAGTTTTCGTGGAAAGTTTGGATTTTGGAATTTGAACACTCTGCAAAAAATAGAATTAGGTATCAAATTAAAAAAATTTCCAACAATATCGTATTTTTTCTAGAATATACTGAAATTTCCACAAATCTTTCCGAGATACGTCATTCGTCGTTTCGTCATCTGATTACACAACGTATTAGTCATTCTATTGCGTGATTTCAGTTGCGGTCTATTGTTCGTACCGATCGGACGCTTCTATATTCAGGGTTAGTTTTCGTGGAAACTTTGGATTTTTGAATTTGAACGCTCTGTAGAAAATAGTATTAGCTATCAATTCAAAAAAGATGTTCAACAATATAGTATTTTTTCTAGAATATACCGAAATTTCCACAAATCATCCCGAGATACGTCATTCGTCGTTTCGTCATCTTATTATACTACGTATTAGTCATTCTATTGCGTGATTTTAGTTGCGGTCGATTGTTCGTACCGATCGGACGCTTTTATATTCGGGTTAAGATTTCGTTGAAATTTTGAATTTTTGAATTTGAACACTCTGTAGAAAATACTATTATATATAAATTCAACAAAATTGTTCAACAATATCGTATTTTTTCTAGAATATAACGAAATTTCCACAAATCATCCCAAGATACGTCATTCGTCTTTTCGTCATCTGATTATACAACGTATTAGTCATTCTTTTGCGTGATTTTAGTTGCGGTTCATTGTTCGTACCGATCGGACGCTTTTATATTCGGAGTAAGTTTTCGTGGAAACTTTGGATTTTTGAATTTGAACGCTCTGCAGAAAATAGTATTAGCTATCAATTCAAAAAAATTGTTCAACAATATAGTATTTTCTCTAGAATATAACGAAATTTCCACGAATCATCCCGAGATACGTCATTCGTCGTTCCGTCATCTGATTATATAACGTATTAGTCATTCTATCGCGTGATTTTAGTTGCGCTCCATCATTCGTACCTAGCGGACGCTTTTATGTTCAGGGTGAGTTTTCGTGGAAAGTTTGGATTTTGGAATTTGAACACTCTGCAAAAAATAGAATTAGGTATCAAATTAAAAAAATTTCCAACAATATCGTATTTTTTCTAGAATATACTGAAATTTCCACAAATCTTTCCGAGATACGTCATTCGTCGTTTCGTCATCTGATTACACAACGTATTAGTCATTCTATTGCGTGATTTCAGTTGCGGTCTATTGTTCGTACCGATCGGACGCTTCTATATTCAGGGTTAGTTTTCGTGGAAACTTTGGATTTTTGAATTTGAACGCTCTGTAGAAAATAGTATTAGCTATCAATTCAAAAAAGATGTTCAACAATATAGTATTTTTTCTAGAATATACCGAAATTTCCACAAATCATCCCGAGATACGTCATTCGTCGTTTCGTCATCTTATTATACTACGTATTAGTCATTCTATTGCGTGATTTTAGTTGCGGTCGATTGTTCGTACCGATCGGACGCTTTTATATTCGGGTTAAGATTTCGTTGAAATTTTGAATTTTTGAATTTGAACACTCTGTAGAAAATACTATTATATATAAATTCAACAAAATTGTTCAACAATATCGTATTTTTTCTAGAATATAACGAAATTTCCACAAATCATCCCAAGATACGTCATTCGTCTTTTCGTCATCTGATTATACAACGTATTAGTCATTCTTTTGCGTGATTTTAGTTGCGGTTCATTGTTCGTACCGATCGGACGCTTTTATATTCGGAGTAAGTTTTCGTGGAAACTTTGGATTTTTGAATTTGAACGCTCTGCAGAAAATAGTATTAGCTATCAATTCAAAAAAATTGTTCAACAATATAGTATTTTCTCTAGAATATAACGAAATTTCCACGAATCATCCCGAGATACGTCATTCGTCGTTCCGTCATCTGATTATATAACGTATTAGTCATTCTATCGCGTGATTTTAGTTGCGCTCCATTGTTCGTACCGATCGGACGCTTTTATATTCAGGGTAAGTTTTCGTGGAAAGTTTGGATTTCTGAATTTGAAAACTCTGTAAAAAATAGGATCAGGTATCAATTTGAAAAAATTGTTCAACAATATCGTATTTTTTTAGAATATAACGAAATTTCCACAAATCATCCCGAGATACGTCATTAGTCGTTTCGTCATCTGATTATATAACGTATTAGTCATTCTATCGCGTGATTTTAGTTGCGCTCCATTGTTCGTACCGATCGTACGCTTTTATATTCAGGGTAAGTTTTCGTGGAAAGTTTGGTTTGTTGAATTTGAGCACTCTGTAGAAAATAGTATCAGGTATCAATTCAAAAAAATTGTTCAAGAATATCGTATTTTTTCTAGAATATATCGAAATTTCTACAAATCATCCCGAGTTACGTCATTCGTCGTTCCGTCATCTGATTATATAACGTATTAGTCATTCTATCGCGTGATTTCATTTGCGCTTCATTGTTCGTACCGATCGGACGCTTTTATATTCAGGGTAATTTTTCGTGGAAAGTTTGGATTTTTGAATTTGAACACTCTGTAGAAAATATAATAGTATTAGGTATCAATTCGAAAAAATTTTTCAACAATATCGTATTTTTTCTAGAATATACCGAAATTTCCACAATCCAACCCGAGATACGTCATTCGTCGTTTCGTCATCTGATTATACAACGTATTAGTCATTCTATTGCGTTATTTAAGTTGCGCTCCATTGTTCGTACCGATCGGACGCTTTTATATTCAGGGTAAGTTTTCGTGGAAAGTTTGGATTTTTGAATTTGAACACTCTGAAGAAAATAGTATTAGGTATCAATTTAAAAAAATTGTTCAACAATATCGTATTTTTTCTGGAATATACCAAAATTTCCACAAATCAACCCGAGATACGTCATTCGTCGTTTCGTCATCTGATTATATAACGTATTAGTCATTCTATCTCGTGATTTCATTTGCGCTTCATTGTTCGTACCGATCGGACGCTTTTATATTCAGGGTAAGTTTTCGTGGAAAGTTTGGATTTTTGAATTTGAACACTCTGTAGAAAATAGTATTAGGTATCAATTTAAAAAAAATTTTCAACCATATCTTTTTTTTCCTAGAATATAACGAAATTTCCACAAATCATCCCGAGATACGTCATTCGTCGTTTCGTCATCTGATTATACAACGTATTAGTCATTCTTTCGCGTGATTTTAGTTGCGCTCCATTTTTCGTACTGATCGGACGCTTTTATATTCGGGTTAAGATTTCGTTGAAATTTTGGATTTTTGAATTTAAACACTCTGTAGAATCTGATTTTTGTTGCGCTCCATTGTTCGTACCGATCGGACGCTTTTATATTCAGGGTAAGTTTTCGGGGAAAGTTTGGATTTTCGAATTTGAACACTCTGTAGAAAATAGTATTAGGTATCAATTTAAAAAAATTTTTCAACAATATCTTTTTTTTCCTAGAATATAACGAAATTTCCACAAATCATCCCGAGATACGTCATTCGTCGCTTCGTCATCTTATTATACAACATAATTGTCATTCTATTGCGTGATTTAAGTTGCGGTCCATTGTTCGTACCTATCGGACTCTTTTATATTCGGGTTGAGATTTCGTGGAAAGTTTGGATTTTTGAATTTGAACACTCTGTAGAAAAATGTATTAGTTATCAATTTAAAAAAAATTGTTCAACAATATCTTTTTTTTTTCTCGAATATAAAAAAATTTCCACAAATCATCCCTAGATACGTCATTCGTCGTTTCGTCATCTGATTATATAACGTATTAGTCATTCTATCGCGTGATTTAAGTTGCGCTCCATTATTCGTACCTAGCGGACGCTTTTATGTTCAGGGTGTGTTTTCGTGGAAAGTTTGGATTTTTGAATTTGAACACTCTGTAAAAAATAAAATTAGGTATCAATTTAAAAAAATTGTTCAACAATATAGTAATTTTTCTAGAATATTCCGAAATTTCCACAAATCTTCCCGAGATACGTCATTCGTCGTTTCGTCATCTGATTACACAACGTATTAGTCATTCTATTGCGTGATTTTAGTTGCGGTCGATTGTTCGTACCGATCGGACGCTTTTATATTCGGGTTAAGATTTCGTTGAAATTTTGAATTTTTGAAGTTGAACACTCTGTAGAAAATACTATTAGATATAAATTCAACAAAATTGTTCAACAATATCGTATTTTTTCTAGAATATAACGAAATTTCCACAAATCATCCCAAGATACGTCCTTGGTCGTTTCGTCTTCTGATTATACAACGTATTAGTCATTCTTTTGCGTGATTTTAGTTGCGGTTCATTGTTCGTACCGATCGGACGCTTTTATATTCGGAGTGAGTTTTCGTGGAAAGTTTGGATTTTCGAATTTGAACACTCTGTAGAAAATAGTATTAGGTTTCAATTTAAAAAAATTGTTCACTAATATCATATTTTTTCTAAAATATAACGAAATTTCCACAAATCATCCCGAGATACGTCATTCGTTGTTTCGTCATCTGATTATATAAGGTATAAGTCATTCTAACGCGTGATTTTAGTTGCGCTCCATTGTTCGTACCGATCGGACGCTTTTATATTCAGTAAAAGTTTTCGTGGAAAGTTTGGATTTTTGAATTTGAACACTCTGTAGAAAATAGTATAAAGTATCAATTTAAAAAAATTATTCAACAATATCGTATTTTTTCCAGAATATAACGAAATTTCCACAAATCAACCCGAGATACGTCATTCGTCGTTTCGTCATCTGATTATATAACGTATTAGTCATTCTATCGCGTGATTTAAGTTGCGCTCCATTGTTCGTACCGATCAGACGCTTTCATATTCAGGGTAAGTTTTCGTGGACAGTTTGGATTTTTGAATTTGAACACTGTGTAGAAAAAAGTATTAGGTATCAATTAAAAAAAATTGTTCAACAATATCGTATTTTTTCTAGAAAATACCAAAATTTCCACAAATCAACCCGAGATACGTCATTCGTCGTTTCGTCATCTGATTATATAACGTATTAGTCATTCTATCGCGTGATTTCATTTGCGCTTCATTGTTCGTACCGATCGGACGCCTTTATATTCAGGGTAAGTTTTCGTGGAAAGTTTGGATTTTTGAACTTGAACACTCTGTAGAAAATAGTATTAGGTATCAATTCGAAAAAATTTTCAACAATATCGTATTTTTTCTAGATTATAACGAAATTTACGGAATTTCCACAGATCATCCCGAGATACGTCATTCGTCGTTTCGTCATCTGATTATATAACGTATTATTCATTCTAACGCGTGATTTTTGTTGCGCTCCATTGTTCGTACCGATCGGACGCTTTTATATTCAGGGTAAGTTTTCGGGAAAAGTTTGGATTTTTGAATTTGAACACTCTGTAGAAAATAGTATTAGGTATCAATTTAAAAAAAATTTTCAACAATATCGTATTTTTCCTAGAATATAACGAAATTTCCACAAATCATCCCGAGATACGTCATTCGTCGTTTCGTCATCTGATTATACAACGTATTAGTCATTCTTTCGCGTGATTTCAGTTGCGCTCCATTTTTCGTACTGATCGGACGCTTTTATATTCGAGTTAAAATTTCGTTGAAATTTTGGATTTTTGAATTTGAACACTCTGTAGAAGAATTTAAAAGAATTGTTCAACAATATCGTATTTTTTCTAGAATATACCGAAATTTCCACAAATCATCCCGATCGTACCGATCGGAAGCTTTTATATTCGGGTTAAGATTTCGTTGAAATTTTGGATTTTTGAATTTGAACACTCTGTAGAAGTATTAGGTATCAATTCGAAAAAATTGTTCAACAATATCGTATTTTTTCTAGAATATAACGAAATTTCCACAAATCATCCCGAGATACGTCATTCGTCGTTTCGTCATCTTATTATACTACGTATTAGTCATTCTATTGCGTGATTTCAGTTGCGGTCTATTGTTCGTACCGATCGGACGCTTCTATATTCAGGGTTAGTTTTCGTGGAAACTTTGGATTTTTGAATTTGAACGCTCTGTAGAAAATAGTATTAGCTATCAATTCAAAAAAATTGTTCAACAATATAGTATTTTTTCTAGAATATACCGAAATTTCCACAAATCATCCCGAGATACGTCATTCGTCGTTTCGTCATCTTATTATACTACGTATTAGTCATTCTATTGCGTGATTTTAGTTGCGGTCGATTGTTCGTACCGATCGGACGCTTTTATATTCGGGTTAAGATTTCGTTGAAATTTTGAATTTTTGAATTTGAACACTCTGTAGAAAATACTATTATATATAAATTCAACAAAATTGTTCAACAATATCGTATTTTTTCTAGAATATAACGAAATTTCCACAAATCATCCCAAGATACGTCATTCGTCTTTTCGTCATCTGATTATACAACGTATTAGTCATTCTTTTGCGTGATTTTAGTTGCGGTTCATTGTTCGTACCGATCGGACGCTTTTATATTCGGAGTAAGTTCTCGTGGAAACTTTGGATTTTTGAATTTGAACGCTCTGCAGAAAATAGTATTAGCTATCAATTCAAAAAAATTGTTCAACAATATAGTATTTTCTCTAGAATATAACGAAATTTCCACGAATCATCCCGAGATACGTCATTCGTCGTTCCGTCATCTGATTATATAACGTATTAGTCATTCTATTGCGTTATTTAAGTTGCGCTCCATTGTTCGTACCGATCGGACGCTTTTATATTCAGGGTAAGTTTTCGTGGAAAGTTTGGATTTTTGAATTTGAACACTCTGAAGAAAATAGTATTAGGTATCAATTTAAAAAAATTGTTCAACAATATCGTATTTTTTCTGGAATATACCAAAATTTCCACAAATCAACCCGAGATACGTCATTCGTCGTTTCGTCATCTGATTATATAACGTATTAGTCATTCTATCGCGTGATTTTAGTTGCGCTCCATTGTTCGTACCGATCGGACGCTTTTATATTCAGGGTAAGTTTTCGTGGAAAGTTTGGATTTCTGAATTTGAAAACTCTGTAAAAAATAGTATCAGGTATCAATTTGAAAAAATTGTTCAACAATATCGTATTCTTTTAGAATATAACGAAATTTCCACAAATCATCCCGAGATACGTCATTAGTCGTTTCGTCATCTGATTATATAACGTATTAGTCATTCTATCGCGTGATTTTAGTTGCGCTCCATTGTTCGTACCGATCGTACGCTTTTATATTCAGGGTAAGTTTTCGTGGAAAGTTTGGTTTGTTGAATTTGAGCACTCTGTAGAAAATAGTATCAGGTATCAATTCAAAAAAATTGTTCAAGAATATCGTATTTTTTCTAGAATATATCGAAATTTCTACAAATCATCCCGAGTTACGTCATTCGTCGTTCCGTCATCTGATTATATAACGTATTAGTCATTCTATCGCGTGATTTCATTTGCGCTTCATTGTTCGTACCGATCGGACGCTTTTATATTCAGGGTAATTTTTCGTGGAAAGTTTGGATTTTTGAATTTGAACACTCTGTAGAAAATATAATAGTATTAGGTATCAATTCGAAAAAATTTTTAAACAATATCGTATTTTTTCTAGAATATACCGAAATTTCCACAATCCAACCCGAGATACGTCATTCGTCGTTTCGTCATCTGATTATACAACGTATTAGTCATTCTATTGCGTTATTTAAGTTGCGCTCCATTGTTCGTACCGATCGGACGCTTTTATATTCAGGGTAAGTTTTCGTGGAAAGTTTGGATTTTTGAATTTGAACACTCTGAAGAAAATAGTATTAGGTATCAATTTAAAAAAATTGTTCAACAATATCGTATTTTTTCTGGAATATACCAAAATTTCCACAAATCAACCCGAGATACGTCATTCGTCGTTTCGTCATCTGATTATATAACGTATTAGTCATTCTATCTCGTGATTTCATTTGCGCTTCATTGTTCGTACCGATCGGACGCTTTTATATTCAGGGTAAGTTTTCGTGGAAAGTTTGGATTTTTGAATTTGAACACTCTGTAGAAAATAGTATTAGGTATCAATTTAAAAAAATTTTTCAAACATATCTTTTTTTTCCTAGAATATAACGAAATTTCCACAAATCATCCCGAGATACGTCATTCGTCGTTTCGTCATCTGATTATACAACGTATTAGTCATTCTTTCGCGTGATTTTAGTTGCGCTCCATTTTTCGTACTGATCGGACGCTTTTATATTCGGGTTAAGATTTCGTTGAAATTTTGGATTTTTGAATTTGAACACTCTGTAGAATCTGATTTTTGTTGCGCTCCATTGTTCGTACCGATCGGACGCTTTTATATTCAGGGTAAGTTTTCGGGGAAAGTTTGGATTTTCGAATTTGAACACTCTGTAGAAAATAGTATTAGGTATCAATTTAAAAAAATTTTTCAACAATATCTTTTTTTTCCTAGAATATAACGAAATTTCCACAAATCATCCCGAGATACGTCATTCGTCGCTTCGTCATCTTATTATACAACATAATTGTCATTCTATTGCGTGATTTAAGTTGCGGTCCATTGTTCGTACCTATCGGACTCTTTTATATTCGGGTTGAGATTTCGTTGAAATTTTTGATTTTTGAATTTGAACACTCTGTAGAAGAATTCAAAAAAATTGTTCAACAATATCGTATTTTTTCTAGAATATACCGGAATTTCCACAAATCATCCCGATCGTACCGATCGGACGCTTTTATATTCGGGTTGAGATTTCGTTGAAATTTTGGATTTTTGAATTTGAACACTCTGTAGAAAATAGTATTAGGTATCAATTCGAAAAAATTGTTCAACAATATCGTATTTTTTCTAGAATATAACGAAATTTCCACAAATCATCCCGAGATACGTCATTCGTCGTTTCGTCATCTGATTATATAACGTATTAGTCATTCTATCGCGTGATTTTAGTTGCGCTCCATTGTTCTTACCGATCGGACGCTTTTATATTCGGAGTAAGTTTTCGTGGAAAGTTTGGATTTTTGAATTTGAACACTCTGTAGAAAATAGTATTAGGTTTCAATTTAAAAAAATTGTTCAACAATATCATATTTTTTCTAAAATATAACGAAATTTCCACAAATCATCCCGAGATACTTCATTCGTCGTTTTGTCATCTGATTATATATGGTATTATTCATTCTAACGCGTGATTTTAGTTGCGCTCCATTGTTCGTACCGATCGGACGCTTTTATATTCAGGAAAAGTTTTCGTGGAAAGTTTGGATTTTTGATTTTGAACACTCTGTAGAAAATAGTATTATGTATCAATTTAAAGAAAATTGTTCAACAATATCGTATTTTTTCTAGAATATACCAAAATTTCCACAAATCAACCCGAGATACGTCATTCGTCGTTTCGTCATCTGATTATATAACGTATTAGTCATTCTATCGCGTGATTTCATTTGCGCTTCATTGTTCGTACCGATCGGACGCCTTTATATTCAGGGTAAGTTTTCGTGGAAAGTTTGGATTTTTGAACTTGAACACTCTGTAGAAAATAGTATTAGGTATCAATTCGAAAAAATTTTCAACAATATCGTATTTTTTCTAGATTATAACGAAATTTACGGAATTTCCACAGATCATCCCGAGATACGTCATTCGTCGTTTCGTCATCTGGTTATATAACGTATTAGTCATTCTATCGCGTGATTTTTGTTGCGCTCCATTGTTCGTACCGATCAGACGCTTTTATATTCAGGGTAAGTTTTCGGGAAAAGTTTGGATTTTTGAATTTGAACACTCTGTAGAAAATAGTATTAGGTATCAATTTAAAAAAAATTCTCAACAATATCGTATTTTTCCTAGAATATAACGAAATTTCCACAAATCATCCCGAGATACGTCATTCGTCGTTTCGTCATCTGATTATACAACGTATTAGTCATTCTTTCGCGTGATTTCAGTTGCGCTCCATTTTTCGTACTGATCGGACGCTTTTATATTCGGGTTAAAATTTCGTTGAAATTTTGGATTTTTGAATTTGAACACTCTGTAGAAGAATTTAAAAGAATTGGTCAACAATATCGTATTTTTTCTAGAATATACCGAAATTTCCACGAATCATCCCGATCGTACCGATCGGAAGCTTTTATATTCGGGTTAAGATTTCGTTGAAATTTTGGATTTTTGAATTTGAACACTCTGTAGAAGTATTAGGTATCAATTCGAAAAAATTGTTCAACAATATCGTATTTTTTCTAGAATATAACGAAATTTCCACAAATCATCCCGAGATACGTCATTCGTCGTTTCGTCATCTGATTATATAACGTATTAGTCATTCTATCGCGTGATTTTATTCTTGCGCTCCATTGTTCTCACCGATCGGACGCTTTTATATTCAGGGTAAGTTTTCGTGGAAAGTTTGGATTTTTGAATTTGAACACTCTGTAGAAAAATGTATTAGTTATCAATTTGAAAAAATTGTTCAACAATATCGTATTTGTTCTAGAATATAACGAAATTTCCACAAATCATCCCGAGATACGTCATTCGTCGTTTCGTCATCTGATTATATAACGTATTAGTCATTCTATCGCGTGATTTTAGTTGCGCTCCATCATTCGTACCTAACGGACGCTTTTATGTTCAGGGTGAGTTTTCGTGGAAAGTTTGGATTTTGGAATTTGAACACTCTGCAAAAAATAGAATTAGGTATCAAATTAAAAAAATGTTCAACAATATCGTATTTTTTCTAGAATATACCGAAATTTCCACAAATCATCCCGAGATACGTCATTCGTCGTTTCGTCATCTTATTATACTACGTATTAGTCATTCTATTGCGTGATTTTAGTTGCGGTCGATTGTTCGTACTGATCGGACGCTTTTATATTCGGGTTAAGATTTCGTTGAAATTTTGAATTTTTGAATTTGAACACTCTGTAGAAAATACTATTAGATATAAATTCAACAAAATTGTTCAACAATATCGTATTTTTTCTAGAATATAACGAAATTTCCACAAATCATCCCAAGATACGTCATTCGTCGTTTCGTCATCTGATTATACAACGTATTAGTCATTCTTTTGCGTGATTTTAGTTGCGGTTCATTGTTCGTACCGATCGGACGCTTTTATATTCGGAGTAAGTTTTCGTGGAAACTTTGGATTTTTGAATTTGAACGCTCTGTAGAAAATAGTATTAGCTATCAATTCAAAAAAATTGTTCAACAATATAGTATTTTCTCTAGAATATAACGAAATTTCCACGAATCATCCCGAGATACGTCATTCGTCGTTCCGTCATCTGATTATATAACGTATTAGTCATTCTATCGCGTGATTTTAGTTGCGCTCCATTGTTCGTACCGATCGGACGCTTTTATATTCAGGGTAAGTTTTCGTGGAAAGTTTGGATTTCTGAATTTGAAAACTCTGTAAAAAATTGTATCAGGTATCAATTTGAAAAAATTGTTCAACAATATCGTATTTTTTTAGAATATAACGAAATTTCCACAAATCATCCCGAGATACGTCATTAGTCGTTTCGTCATCTGATTATATAACGTATTAGTCATTCTATCGCGTGATTTTAGTTGCGCTCCATTGTTCGTACCGATCGTACGCTTTTATATTCAGGGTAAGTTTTCGTGGAAAGTTTGGTTTGTTGAATTTGAGCACTCTGAAGAAAATAGTATCAGGTATCAATTCAAAAAAATTGTTCAAGAATATCGTATTTTTTCTAGAATATATCGAAATTTCTACAAATCATCCCGAGTTACGTCATTCGTCGTTCCGTCATCTGATTATATAACGTATTAGTCATTCTATCGCGTGATTTCATTTGCGCTTCATTGTTCGTACCGATCGGACGCTTTTATATTCAGGGTAATTTTTCGTGGAAAGTTTGGATTTTTGAATTTGAACACTCTGTAGAAAATATAATAGTATTAGGTATCAGTTCGAAAAAATTTTTCAACAATATCGTATTTTTTCTAGAATATACCGAAATTTCCACAATCCAACCCGAGATACGTCATTCGTCGTTTCGTCATCTGATTATACAACGTATTAGTCATTCTATTGCGTGATTTAAGTTGCGCTCCATTGTTCGTACCGATCGGACGCTTTTATATTCAGGGTAAGTTTTCGTGGAAAGTTTGGATTTTTGAATTTGAACACTCTGAAGAAAATAGTATTAGGTATCAATTTAAAAAAATTGTTCAACAATATCGTATTTTTTCTGGAATATACCAAAATTTCCACAAATCATCCCGAGTTACGTCATTCGTCGTTCCGTCATCTGATTATATAACGTATTAGTCATTCTATCGCGTGATTTTAGTTGCGCTCCATTGTTCGTACCGATCGTACGCTTTTATATTCAGGGTAAGTTTTCGTGGAAAGTTTGGTTTGTTGAATTTGAGCACTCTGAAGAAAATAGTATCAGGTATCAATTCAAAAAAATTGTTCAAGAATATCGTATTTTTTCTAGAATATATCGAAATTTCTACAAATCATCCCGAGTTACGTCATTCGTCGTTCCGTCATCTGATTATATAACGTATTAGTCATTCTATCGCGTGATTTCATTTGCGCTTCATTGTTCGTACCGATCGGACGCTTTTATATTCAGGGTAATTTTTCGTGGAAAGTTTGGATTTTTGAATTTGAACACTCTGTAGAAAATATAATAGTATTAGGTATCAGTTCGAAAAAATTTTTCAACAATATCGTATTTTTTCTAGAATATACCGAAATTTCCACAATCCAACCCGAGATACGTCATTCGTCGTTTCTTCATCTGATTATATAACGTATTAATCATTCTATCTCGTGATTTCATTTGCGCTTCATTGTTCGTACCGATCGGACGCTTTTATATTCAGGGTAAGTTTTCGTGGAAAGTTTGGATTTTTGAATTTGAACACTCTGTAGAAAATAGTATTAGGTATCAATTTAAAAAAATTTTTCAACAATATCTTTTTTTTCCTAGAATATAACGAAATTTCCACAAATCATCCCGAGATACGTCATTCGTCGTTTCGTCATCTGATTATACAACGTATTAGTCATTCTATTGCGTGATTTAAGTTGCGGTCCATTGTTCGTACCGATCGGACGCTTTTATATTCGGGTTGAGATTTCGTTGAAATTTTGGATTTTTGAATTTGAACACTCTGTAGAAGAATTCAAAAAAATTGTTCAACAATATCGTATTTTTTCTAGAATATACCGAAATTTCCACAAATCATCCCGATCGTACCGATCGGACGCTTTTATATTCGGGTTGAGATTTCGTTGAAATTTTGGATTTTTGAATTTGAACACTCTGTAGAAAATAGTATTAGGTATCAATTCGAAAAAATTGTTCAACAATATCGTATTTTTTCTAGAATATAACGAAATTTCCACAAATCATCCCGAGATACGTCATTCGTCGTTTCGTCATCTGATTATATAACGTATTAGTCATTCTATCGCGTGATTTTAGTTGCGCTCCATTGTTCGTTCCGATCGGACGCTTTTATATTGTTATGGTAAATAGGCGTAAGCATTTCTTAGAGTAATGTAAACCACCTCGAGTAGAGTTCGAGGTGAATGAATGAAATCTCAATTCCTATCTGAACTATCGAACTGAAATTCAACGTGCATCTCAATTCGAAAACTATGTGCAGTTTAAAGATTTGCCGAATTGACCACTGAAATCTCTATTCCTATCTGAACTATCGAACTGAAATTCAACATGTGCATCTCAATTCGAAAACTGTGTACAGTTTCGAGATTTGGGTCGAATTGATCCAATAGTTCCT
The DNA here is from genome assembly GCF_907165205.1 of Coccinella septempunctata. Lineage (NCBI taxonomy): Eukaryota > Metazoa > Arthropoda > Insecta > Coleoptera > Coccinellidae > Coccinella > Coccinella septempunctata. The sequence goes on from NC_058197.1 coordinate 3,653,263, forward strand.
TAGAGTTTGAAATGATATTTTGTCGAATCGACTACTGAAATCTCCATTCCTATGAGAACTATCGATCTGAAATTCAACAAGTGCATCTCATTTCGAAAACTATTCGCAGTTTCAAGATTTGGTTCGAATTAATCCAACAGTTTTTGAGGAATTGATTACTCTTTGCCGAATAGACCATTGAAATCTCAATTCCTATCTGAACTATCGAACTGAAATTCAACATGTGCATTTCAATCCGAAAACTATGTGCAGTTTCAAGATTTGGTTCGAAATGATCCAACAGTTTTCGAGGAATTGATATCACACTTCGCCGAATTGACCACTGAAATCTCAATTCTGAACTATCGAACTGAAATTCAACGTGTGCATTTCAATCCGAAAACTAAGTGCAGTTTCAAGATTTGGTTCGAATTGATCCAACAGTTTTCGAGGAATTGATATCACACTTTGCCGAATTGACCACTGAAATCTCAATTCCTATCTGAACTATCGAAGGGAAATTCAACATGTGCATCTCAATTCGAAAACTGTGTGAAATTTCAAGATTTGCGACATGCACATGTTGAATTTCACTTCGATAGTTCAGATAGGAATTGAGATTTCAGTGGTCAATTCGGCAAAGTGTGATATCAATTCCTCGAAAACTGTTGGATCAATTCGAACCAAATCTTGAAACTGCAAAAAGTTTTCGAAATGAGATGAACATGTTGAATTTCAGATCGATAGTTCTCATAGGAATGGAGATTTCAGTAGTCGATTCGACAAAATATCATTTCATTTCCTAAGGAACTATGGGATCAATTCGAACCAAATCTTGAAACTGCACATAGTTTTCGGATTGAGATGCACATGTTGAGTTTCAGTTCGATAGTTCAGATAGGAATTGAGATATCAGTGGTCGATTCGGCAAAGTGTGATATCAATTCCTCGAAAACTGTTTGATCAATTCTAACCAAATCTTGAAATTTTACACAGTTTTCGAATTGAGATGCACATGTTGAATTTCAGTTCGATAGTTCAGATAGGAATTGAGATTTCAGTGGTCTATTCGGCAAAGTGTGATATCAATTCCTTAAAAAGTGTTGGATCAATTCTCCCCAAATCTTGAAACTGCACATAGTTTTTGAATTGATATGCACATGTTGAATTACAGTTCGATAGTTCAGATTGAGATTGAGATTTCAGTGGTCAATTCGGCAAAGTGTGATATCAATTCCTCGAAAACTGTAGGATCAATTCGAATCAAATCTTGAAAGTGCACATACTTTTCGGATTGAGATGCACTTGTTGAATTTCAGTTCGATAGTTCAGATAGGAATTGTGATTTCAGTGGTCTATTCGGCAAAGTGTGATATCAATTCCTCAAAATCTGTTGGACCAATTCTCCCCAAATCTTGAAACTGCACATAGTTTTCGAATTGAGATGCACATGTTGAATTTCAGTTCGATAGTTCAGATTGAGATTGAGATTTCAGTGGTCAATTCGGCAAAGGGGGATATCAAATCCTCGAAAACTGTAGGATCAATTCGAATCAAAGCTTGAAAGTGCATATAGTTTTCGGATTGAGATGCACTTGTTGAATTTCAGTTCGATAGTTCAGATAGGAATTGTGATTTCAGTGGTCTATTCGGCAAAGTGTGATATCCATTCCTCAAAAACTGTTGGATCAATTCGAACCAAATCTTGAAACTGCACATAGTTTTCGAAATGAGATGCACATGTTGAATTTCAGATCGATAGTTCTGATAGGAATGGAGATTTCAGTAGTCGATTCGACAAAATATCATTTCAATTCCTAAGGAACTATTATATCAATTCGAACCAAATCTTGAAACTGCACATAGTTTTCGAGTTGAAATGCACATGTTGAATTTCAGTTAGATAGTTCAGATAGGAATTGAGATTTCAGTGGTCAATTCGGCAAAGTGTGATATCAATTCCTCGGAAACTGTTGCATCAATTCGAACTAAATCTTGAAACTGCACATAATTTTCGAATTGAGATGAACATGTTGGATTTCAGTTCGATAGTTCTGATAGGAATTGAGATTTCAGTGGTCAATTCGGCAAAGTGTGATATCAATTCCTCGAAATCTGTTGGATCATCATCATCATCATCATCATCATTTATTTTGCCTATTAGAAATTACAATTCTAGGACACGTCAATTCATCATATATCAAGTACATATACATTCAAAGACATAGTTTAAAAAAAATATATATATCGAGGACAATAAAAAACAGCTGAAGGCAACATGCTCTTATCCTAGGTCGCCACCCACAATAAGTTCCCGGAACTCAGTAATATCATACACAGCCTTACCTCCTAAATAGTTTTTGAGAGTTCTCTTGAATTCTTTCATGGGTAAGGTGGTGAGCGAAAGAGGCAGGATGTTATATATTGCGATCCCGGCACACATCGGAGACCTCTTCATGTACTCATGTGACGCAGTTAAAATTCTAACCTTGTGTCTATTTGGAAACAAGAGGAGGAAAGTAGATGTTCACTTTTTAAAATGATTATAGGTATTTCATCCGAACCAAATCTTGAAACTGCACATAGTTTTCGGATTGAAATGCACATGTTGAATTTCAGTTCGATAGTTCAGATAGGAATCGAGATTTCAATGGTCTATTCGGCAAAGTGTGATATCAATTCCTCAAAAACTGTTGGATCAATTCGAACCAAATCTTGAAACTGCAAATAGTTTTCGAAATTCCGAAAACTATGTGCAGTTTCAAGATTTGGTTCGAATTGATGCAACAGTTTCCGAGGAATTGATATCACACTTTGCCGAATTGACCACTGAAATCTCAATTCCTATCTGAATTATCCAACTGAAATTCAACATGTGCATTTCAACTCGAAAACTATGTGCAGTTTCAAGATTTGGGGAGTATTGGTCCAACAGTTTTTGAGGAATTGAAATCACACTTTGCCGAATAGACCACTGAAATCTCAATTCCTATCTGAACTATCGAACTGAAACTCAACATGTGCATCTCAATTCGAAAACTATGTGCAGTTTAAAGATTTGGTTCGAATTGATCCAACAGTTTTAGGAATTGATATCACACTTTGCCGAATTGACCACTGAAATCTCAATTCCTATCTGAACTATCGAACTGAAATTCAACATGTGCATCTCATTTCGAAAACTATGTAAGTTTCAAGATTTGGTTCTAATTGATCCAACAGTTTTCGAGGAATTGATATCACACTTTGCCGAATTGACCACTGAAATCTCAATTCCTATCTGAACTATCGAACTGAAATTCAACATGTGCATCTCAATTCGAAAACTATGTGCAGTTTAAAGATTTGGTTCGAATTGATCCAACAGTTTTAGGAATTGATATCACACTTTGCCGAATTGACCACTGAAATCTCAATTCCTATCTGAACTATCGAACTGAAATTCAACATGTGCATCTCATTTCGAAAACTATGTAAGCTTCAAGATTTGGTTCTAATTGATCCAACAGTTTTCGAGGAATTGATATCGCAGTTTGCCGAATTGACCACTGAGAAATCTCAATTCCTATCTGAACTATCGAACTGAAATTCAACATGTGCATCTCAATTCGAAAACTATGTGCAGTTTAAAGATTTGGTTCGAATTGATCCAACAGTTTTAGGAATTGATATCACACTTTGCCGAATTGACCACTGAAATCTCAATTCCTATCTGAACTATCGAACTGAAATTCAACATGTGCATCTCAATCCGAAAACTATGTGCAGTTTCAAGATTTGGTTCGAATTGATGCAACAGTTTCAGAGGAATTGATATCACACTTTGCCGAATTGACCACTGAAATCTCAATTCCTATCTGAACTATCCAACTGAAATTCAACATGTGCATTTCAACTCGAAAACTATGTGCAGTTTCAAGATTTGGGGAGTATTGGTCCAACAGTTTTTGAGGAATTGAAATCACACTTTGCCGAATAGACCACTGAAATCTCAATTCCTATCTGAACTATCGAACTGAAACTCAACATGTGCATCTCAATTCGAAAACTATGTGCAGTTTAAAGATTTGGTTCGAATTGATCCAACAGTTTTAGGAATTGATATCACACTTTGCCGAATTGACCACTGAAATCTCAATTCCTATCTGAACTATCGAACTGAAATTCAACATGTGCATCTCATTTCGAAAACTATGTAAGTTTCAAGATTTGGTTCTAATTGATCCAACAGTTTTCGAGGAATTGATATCACACTTTGCCGAATTGACCACTGAAATCTCAATTCCTATCTGAACTATCGAACTGAAATTCAACATGTGCATCTCAATTCGAAAACTATGTGCAGTTTAAAGATTTGGTTCGAATTGATCCAACAGTTTTAGGAATTGATATCACACTTTGCCGAATTGACCACTGAAATCTCAATTCCTATCTGAACTATCGAACTGAAATTCAACATGTGCATCTCATTTCGAAAACTATGTAAGCTTCAAGATTTGGTTCTAATTGATCCAACAGTTTTCGAGGAATTGATATCACAGTTTGCCGAATTGACCACTGAGAAATCTCAATTCCTATCTGAACTATCGAACTGAAATTCAACATGTGCATCTCAATTCGAAAACTATGTGCAGTTTAAAGATTTGCTTCGAATTGATCCAACAGTTTTAGGAATTGATATCACACTTTGCCGAATTGACCACTGAAATCTCAATTCCTATCTGAACTATCGAACTGAAATTCAACATGTGCATCTCAATCCGAAAACTATGTGCAGTTTCAAGATTTGGTTCGAATTGATGCAACAGTTTCCGAGGAATTGATATCACACTTTGCCGAATTGACCACTGAAATCTCAATTCCTATCTGAACTATCCAACTGAAATTCAACATGTGCATTTCAACTCTAAAACTATGTGCAGTTTCAAGATTTGGGGAGTATTGGTCCAACAGTTTTTGAGGAATTGAAATCACACTTTGCCGAATAGACCACTGAAATCTCAATTCCTATCTGAACTATCGAACTGAAACTCAACATGTGCATCTCAATTCGAAAACTATGTGCAGTTTAAAGATTTGGTTCGAATTGATCCAACAGTTTTAGGAATTGATATCACACTTTGCCGAATTGACCACTGAAATCTCAATTCCTATCTGAACTATCGAACTGAAATTCAACATGTGCATCTCATTTCGAAAACTATGTAAGTTTCAAGATTTGGTTCTAATTGATCCAACAGTTTTCGAGGAATTGATATCACACTTTGCCGAATTGACCACTGAAATCTCAATTCCTATCTGAACTATCGAACTGAGATTCAACATGTGCATCTCAATTCGAAAACTATGTGCAGTTTAAAGATTTGGTTCGAATTGATCCAACAGTTTTAGGAATTGATATCACACTTTGCCGAATTGACCACTGAAATCTCAATTCCTATCTGAACTATCGAACTGAAATTCAACATGTGCATCTCATTTCGAAAACTATGTAAGCTTCAAGATTTGGTTCTAATTGATCCAACAGTTTTCGAGGAATTGATATCACACTTTGCCGAATTGACCACTGAGAAATCTCAATTCCTATCTGAACTATCGAACTGAAATTCAACATGTGCATCTCAATTCGAAAACTATGTGCAGTTTAAAGATTTGGTTCGAATTGATCCAACAGTTTTAGGAATTGATATCACACTTTGCCGAATTGACCACTGAAATCTCAATTCCTATCTGAACTATCGAACTGAAATTCAACATGTGCATCTCAATCCGAAAACTATGTGCAGTTTCAAGATTTGGTTCGAATTGATGCAACAGTTTCCGAGGAATTGATATCACACTTGGCCGAATTGACCACAGAAATCTCAATTCCTATCTGAACTATCCAACTGAAATTCAACATGTGCATTTCAACTCGAAAACTATGTGCAGTTTCAAGATTTGGGGAGTATTGGTCCAACAGTTTTTGAGGAATTGAAATCACACTTTGCCGAATAGACCACTGAAATCTCAATTCCTATCTGAACTATCGAACTGAAACTCAACATGTGCATCTCAATCCGAAAACTATGTGCAGTTTCAAGATTTGGTTCGAATTGATCCCATAGTTCCTTAGGAATTGAAGTGATATTTTGTCGAATCGACTACTGAAATCTCCATTCCTATGAGAACTATCGATCTGAAATTCAACATGTGCATCTCATTTCGAAAACTATTCGCAGTTTCAAGATTTGGTTCGAATTGATTCAACAGTTTTTGAGGAATTGATATCACACTTTGCCGAATAGACCATTGAAATCTCAATTCCTATCTGAACTATCGAACTGAAATTCAACATGTGCATTTCAATCCGAAAACTATGTGCAGTTTCAAGATTTGGTTCGAATTGATTAAACAGTTTTCGAGGAATTGATATCACACTTTGCCGAATTGACCACTGAAATCTCAATTCCTATCTGAACTATCGGAGTGAAATTCAACATGTTCATCTCAATTCAAAAACTGAGTACAGTTTCAAGATTTGGTTCGAATTGATCCAACAGTTTTCGAGGAATTGATATCACACTTTGCCGAATTGACCACTGAAATCTCAATTCTTATCTGAACTATCGAACTGAAATTCAACATGTGCATCTCAATTCGAAAACTATGTGCAGTTTCAAGATTTGGTTCGATCTGATATAATAGTTCCTTAGGAATTGAAATGATATTTTGTCGAATCGACTACTGAAATCTCCATTCCTATCAGAACTATCGATCTGAAAATCAACATGTGCATCTCATTTCGAAAACTATTTGCAGTTTCCAGATTTGGTTCGAATTGATCCAACAGTTTTCGAGGAATTGATATCACACTTTGTCGAATTGACCACTGAAATTCTCAATTCCTATCAGAACTATCGAACTGAAATTCAACATGTGCATCTCAATTCGAAAACTGAGTACAGTTTCAAGATTTGGTTCGAATTGATCCAACAGTTTTCGAGGAATTGATATCACACTTTGCCGAATTGACCACTGAAATCTCAATTCCTATCTGAACTATCGAACTGAAATTCAACATGTGCATCTCAATTCGAAAACTGTGTACAGTTTCGAGATTTGGGTCGAATTGATCCAATAGTTCCTTAGGAATTGAAATGATATTTTGCCGAATAGACCACTGAGATCTCAATTCCTATCTGATCCATCGAACAAATTCAACATGTGCATCTCAATTCGAAAACTGTGTAAAATTCCAAGATTTGGTTCGAATTGATCCAACAGATATCGAGGAATTGATATCAAATTGATATCAATTCCTCGAACAGTCCTCCAACAGTTGTTGGATCAATTCGAACCAAATCTTGAAATTTCACACAGTTTTCGAATTGAGATGCATATGTTGAATTTCACTTCGATAGTTCAGATAGGAATTGAGATTTCAATGGTCTATTCGGCAAAGTGTGATATCAATTCCTCAAAAACTGTTGGATGAATTCGAACCAAATCTTGAAACTGCAAATAGTTTTCGAAATGAGATGCACATGTTGAATTTCAGATCGATAGTTCTCATAGGAATGGAGATTTCAGTAGTCGATTCGACAAAATATCATTTCATTTCCTAAGGAACTATGGGATCAATTCGAACCAAATCTTGAAACTGCACATAGTTTTCGGATTGAGATGCACATGTTGAGTTTCAGTTCGATAGTTCAGATAGGAATTGAGATATCAGTGGTCAATTCGGCAAAGTGTGATATCAATTCCTCGAATACTGTTGGATCAATTCTAACCAAATCTTGAAATTATACACAGTTTTCGAATTGAGATGCACATGTTGAATTTCAGTTCGATAGTTCAGATAGGAATTGAGATTTCAGTGGTCAATTCGGCAAAGTGTGATATCAATTCCTCGAAAACTGTAGGATCAATTCGAACCAAATCTTGAAACTGCACATAGTTTTCGAATTGAGATGCACATGTTGAATTTCAGTTCGATAGTTCAGATAAGAATTGAGATTTCAGTGGTCAATTCGGCAAAGTGTGATATCAATTCCTCGAAAACTGTTGGATCAATTCGAACCAAATCTTGAAACTGTACTCAGTTTTCGAATTGAGATGCACATGTTGAATTTCAGTTCGATAGTTCAGATAGGAATTGAGATTCAGTGGTCAATTCGGCAAAGTGTGATATCAATTCCTCGAAAACTGTTGGATCAATTCGAACCAAATCTTGAAACTGTACTCAGTTTTCGAATTGAGATGCACATGTTGAATTTCACTTCGATAGTTCAGATAGGAATTGAGATTTCAGTGGTCAATTCGGCAAAGTGTGATATCAATTCCTCAAAAACTGTTGGATCAATTCGAACCAAATCTTGAAACTGCATATAGTTTTCGGATTGAAATCCACATGTTGAATTTCAGTTCGATAGTTCAGATAGGAATTGAGATTTCAATGGTCTATTCGGCAAAGTGTGATATCAATTCCTCAAAAACTGTTGGATCAATTCGAACCAAATCTTGAAACTGCAAATAGTTTTCGAAATTCCGAAAACTATGTGCAGTTTCAAGATTTGGTTCGAATTGATGCAACATTCCGAGGAATTGATATCACACTTTGCCGAATTGACCACTGAAATCTCAATTCCTATCTGAACTATCGAACTGAAATTCAACATGTGCATCTCAATTCGAAAACTATGTGCAGTTTAAAGATTTGGTTCGAATTGATACAACAGTTTTAGGAATTGATATCACACTTTGCCGAATTGACCACTGAAATCTCAATTCCTATCTGAACTATCGAACTGAAATTCAACATGTGCATCTCAATCCGAAAACTATGTGCAGTTTCAAGATTTGGTTCGAATTGATGCAACAGTTTCCGAGGAATTGATATCACACTTTGCCGAATTGACCACTGAAATCTCAATTCCTATCTGAACTATCCAACTGAAATTCAACATGTGCATTTCAACTCGAAAACTATGTGCAGTTTCAAGATTTGGGGAGTATTGGTCCAACAGTTTTTGAGGAATTGAAATCACACTTTGCCGAATAGACCACTGAAATCTCAATTCCTATCTGAACTATCGAACTGAAACTCAACATGTGCATCTCAATCCGAAAACTATGTGCAGTTTCAAGATTTCGTTCGAATTGATCCCATAGTTCCTTAGGAATTGAAATGATATTTTGTCGAATCGACTACTGAAATCTCCATTCCTATGAGAACTATCGATCTGAAATTCAACATGTGCATCTCATTTCGAAAACTATTCGCAGTTTCAAGATTTGGTTCGAATTGATCCAACAGTTTATGAGGAATTGATATCACACTTTGCCGAATAGACCATTGAAATCTCAATTCCTATCTGAACTATCGAACTGAAATTCAACATGTGCATTTCAATCCGAAAACTATGTGCAGTTTCAAGATTTGGTTCGAATTGATTAAACAGTTTTCGAGGAATTGATATCACACTTTGCCGAATTGACCACTGAAATCTCAATTCCTATCTGAACTATCGAAGTGAAATTCAACATGTGCATCTCAATTCGAAAACTGAGTACAGTTTCAAGATTTGGTTCGAATTGATCCAACAGTTTTCGACGAATTGATATCACACTTTGCCGAATTGACCACTGAAATCTCAATTCCTATCTGAACTATCGAAGTGAAATTCAACAAGTGCATCTCAATCCGAAAACTATGTGCAGTTTCAAGATTTGGTTCGAATTGATGCAACAGTTTCCGAGGAATTGATATCACACTTTGCCGAATTGACCACTGAAATCTCAATTCCTATCTGAACTATCCAACTGAAATTCAACATGTGCATTTCAACTCGAAAACTATGTGCAGTTTCAAGATTTGGGGAGTATTGGTCCAACAGTTTTTGAGGAATTGAAATCACACTTTGCCGAATAGACCACTGAAATCTCAATTCCTATCTGAACTATCGAACTGAAACTCAACATGTGCATCTCAATCCGAAAACTATGTGCAGTTTCAAGATTTGGTTCGAATTGATCCCATAGTTCCTTAGGAATTGAAATGATATTTTGTCGAATCGACTACTGAAATCTCCATTCCTATGAGAACTATCGATCTGAAATTCAACATGTGCATCTCTCACTTCGAAAACTATTCGCAGTTTCAAGATTTGGTTCGAATTGATCCAACAGTTTTTGAGGAATTGATATCACACTTTGCCGAATAGACCATTGAAATCTCAATTCCTATCTGAACTATCGAACTGAAATTCAACATGTGCATCTCAATTCGAAAACTGAGTACAGTTTCAAGATTTGGTTCGAATTGATCCAACAGTTTTCGAGGAATTGATATCACACTTTGCCGAATTGACCACTGAAATCTCAATTCCTATCTGAACTATCGAAGTGAAATTCAACATGTGCATCTCAATTCGAAAACTATTCGCAGTTTCAAGATTTGGTTCGAATTGATCCAACAGTTTTTGAGGAATTGATATCACACTTTGCCGAATAGACCATTGAAATCTCCATTCCTATGAGAACTATCGATCTGAAATTCAACATGTGCATCTCTCACTTCGAAAACTATTCGCAGTTTCAAGATTTGGTTCGAATTGATCCAACAGTTTTTGAGGAATTGATATCACACTTTGCCGAATAGACCATTGAAATCTCAATTCCTATCTGAACTATCGAACTGAAATTCAACATGTGCATCTCAATTCGAAAACTGAGTACAGTTTCAAGATTTGGTTCGAATTGATCCAACAGTTTTCGAGGAATTGATATCACACTTTGCCGAATTGACCACTGAAATCTCAATTCCTATCTGAACTATCGAAGTGAAATTCAACATGTGCATCTCAATTCGAAAACTGAGTACAGTTTCAAGATTTGGTTCGAATTGATCCAACAGTTTTCGAGGAATTGATATCACACTTTGCCGAATTGACCACTGAAATCTCAATTCTTATCTGAACTATCGAACTGAAATTCAACATGTGCATCTCAATTCGAAAACTATGTGCAATTTCAAGATTTGGTTCGATCTGATATAATAGTTCCTTAGGAATTGAAATGATATTTTGTCGAATCGACTACTGAAATCTCCATTCCTATCAGAACTATCGATCTGAAATTCAACATGTGCATCTCATTTCGAAAACTATGTGCAGTTTCAAGATTTGGTTCGAATTGATCCAACATTTTCTGAGGAATGGATATCACAATTTGCCGAATAGACCACTGAAATCTCAATTCCTATCTGAACTATCGAACTGAAATTCAACAAGTGCATCTCAATCCGAAAACTATGTGCACTTTCAAGATTTGATTCGAATTGATCCTACAGTTTTCGAGGAATTGATATCACACTTTGCCGAATTGACCACTGAAATCTCAATTCCTATCTGAACTATCGAACTGAAATTCAACATGTGCATCTCAATTCGAAAACTGTAAAATTTCAAGATTTGGTTAGAATTGATCCAACAGTTTTCGAGGAATTGATATCACACTTTGCCGAATTGACCACTGATATCTCAATTCCTATCTGAACTATCGAACTGAAACTCAACATGTGCATCTCAATCCGAAAACTATGTGCAGTTTCAAGATTTGGTTCGAATTGATCCCATAGTTCCTTAGGAAATGAAATGATATTTTGTCGAATCGACTACTGAAATCTCCATTCCTATGAGAACTATCGATCTGAAATTCAACATTTGCATCTCATTTCGAAAACTATTTGCAGTTTCAAGATTTGGTTCGAATTCATCGGAAAGTTTTTGAGGAATTGATATCACACTTTGCCGAATAGATCATTGAAATCTCAATTCCTATCTGAACTATCGAAATGAAATTCAACATGTGCATCTCAATTCGAAAACTGTGTGAAATTTCAAGATTTGGTTCGAATTGATCCAACAGTTTTCGAGGAATTGATATCACACTTTGCCGAATTGACCACTGAAATCTCAATTCCTATCAGAACTATCGAACTGAAATTCAACATGTGCATCTCAATTCGAAAACTGAGTACAGTTTCAAGATTTGGTTCGAATTGATCCAACAGTTTTCGAGGAATTGATATCACACTTTGCCGAATTGACCACTGAAATCTCAATTCCTATCAGAACTATCGAACTGAAATTCAACATGTGCATCTCAATTCGAAAACTGTGTGAAATTTCAAGATTTGGTTCGAATTGATCCAACAGTTTTCGAGGAATTGATATCACACTTTGCCGAATTGACCACTGAAATCTCAATTCCTATCAGAACTATCGAACTGAAATTCAACATGTGCATCTCAATTCGAAAACTGTGTACAGCGATAACGATAAAATTCGATAGTATCAAAGTTAAAAAATGTAAACCACAACACAATATTTGCAGCACGAAGCACATTCACAACTGAATACTTTGTACATCTACTCCGCTGTTATATAGCCCCTCTACCATCCCTCCCTAGCACCCCACCACCCAATTGTCCGTTCCGTCGTCTGATTCGATATTAGATTGCTGTGACTTAAAATTTCTATGGAATCAACGTATTACATTCGTTCAATTTAACTGTCCCACGTCGGACTGTTTGTTGATTTATCCTTAACTTGCTATGACCAATTTTAAAGTGTTACTTTTATTAGTTGTATGATGAGCCTTGAGTAAGGAACAAAATAGTTCCGAAACGTTGGCGAATTCATAAGAGATTGTTTTTCAACCTGTCCAAATTCCTGCGATATATTACTTATTGTGTTCAATCCATTATTTATGATACCTAAAAAGAACATATAAAATGTTTTGTTATTTTGTGATACTTGAGCCTAACACTAAAAATACTCAAAATTATAGAGTGTTTTATATAATTATGAGTTTATGAAACATATGCGAATTTAAATGATAATTGTCCAGAGTATTTTTCTTACAGAAAGAATATACTATATTACTGTTTATTTTTTCAAACGTTTCTGATATTATGAAATGATAAAATATCAACAATTGAAAAGTATAAGTTATCGATACAGATAATAACTATCTGGATAAGCAAGTATTGAAGCGCATTAGTATTTCAATTCTTAAGTTTGTTTCAAATCTCGCTGCTCCAAACAATATTTCAAAATTAATAATTTTTAGAGAATTCTTTTTCATCATTTACATTCACGTTGTAGATGGTATACACGTTTTTCCTGAGGAAATAAAAACTATAGAAAGAATGTCCCTGAATAGATTTAACGACTCTGATGTATATGCAGAAATCCATGTAGGTTCCTATATATAAGTACAGAATCGTTATTTTTTATTTTCACCCTAATTATACGGAGCACTACTATCTACTTAGTTAGTTTATTAGTTATAATGGCGTCATAGATCTAACGCTACGCTACGCACCGTAATTTTTTATATTGTTTTCTCATTATTCCATATGCCAGCTTCAGTACTCTCGCGAATATTATTATTCCAGTTTCAACCTCAAGAAAAAGGCTACTGCAACCAAAATTTTTCGTTATTTTCTCTAATAAATTTCAGCAATTCTTTCCAAGAAATTCATGACGGAAGAAAGTAATTTTTTTATTCGGTTTTTCGAAGTTTTCCATGAGCTATATGGATGTGTAGAGGATGTTTCATTAAAATGAATTAATTTCAAAAGAAATTACCTGAGCCTGAAACAAAGAACAGTTCACATTGACGAATATAATAGACAGATAGAAAAGAAGTCAACGTTCATACTTAATTATCGAAATCTCATTTCTCTGGACAAATACAAAGGGGATTTATCTGTAAATAAAAACCAGAACAATATCATGGAAACCAAAAAAGTGCCATAACTGATCTACGGGACTACTATTTCTTGATAAGCAAAAAAAACCCTATTCAAAACCATTGACGTATTGAAGTATACAGTAAAATATTTGTTACTTTGACTAGGTGACAGGTACAGAATAACACAGGTACAGTATAACCAATACAATTAACCATCCCTCAACGTTTCCGCTAGCAACGGACCGATTTGGTCAAAATTACTACCTGCGAAAACAAGGAATTGTATAGCATGAACTTTGAAGTATTTTGAAATAAGATATTTGATTGTTGATACATTTTTCGGAAATATTGCAATTAATTATCGATTAATGTTCGAACCCCAGCATCTCAAAATAGAACTTTTTTCTATAAAACGGCCTTTTCAAAATCATTTTGAATATTTTCGATAGCCGGATCAGCATAGAAATCATAAAATATCTAATCTAAACAGCAAATGAAGTTGGACGGCCAAAAACTTGCATAAGTTTGACTATGTCTAATTTCGACATTATTTTGGCGATATTTTATTTTCACTTCACTGAATGTCACTTGCATTGGTTATTTTTTTTTAATATCTTTTTTTCGTACTGGGCGTGAATATAATTTCCGATTTCCGTCTTAAATTTTGGAGATAGTGAGGCCTTACAAATGTTTTAGTGTGACTTTCGGACTAATATCAAGTTATTTCCGTATAATTCCCCATTTTGAAAAACTATAGCAGAATATTCCGTATCCAGGAATACCTTGTCAATTTTGGGCATAATAAGGATAGGATGGATCATAATTCGACTAAAATAGAGGTTTTCATTTAAACAAATTTTTTTCGATGAAAGTACGAAACGAAAGAATTTTTTGGTGGATATGCTGTTTAAAATACATTATGACTTCGACAACAATTCCTGAATGTTGCACCATTCTATCGTTAAAGCATACTGAAAGCTGGAAATCTTGGAAAATTCAATGTCATGTCACCAGAGTCACATGTTACTCGATGGGGAATCCATGCCGTTTTTTAAGAAACCAAGTTTTTAGCTCTTATAATATGAGAATATTTCATTTTAATTATTGATTTATTTATTTATTTATTTATTTATTCATTATTATATACTCAAAATTTTTCGGTTTCCCGGTTAAGACATTGAAAATGAAATTCATGAAGTAGATAGTAGTGCTCCGTATAATAAGGGTGAAAATAAAAAATAACGATTCTGTACTTATATATAGGAACCTACATGGATTTCTGCATATACATCAGAGTCGTTAAATCTATTCAGGGACATTCTTTCTATAGTTTTTATTTCCTCAGGAAAAACGTGTATACCATCTACAACGTGAATGTAAATGATGAAAAAGAATTCTCTAGAAATTATTAATTTTGAAATATTGTTTGGAGCAGCGAGATTTGAAACAAACTTAAGAATTGAAATACTAATGCGCTTCAATACTTGCTTATCCAGATAGTTATTATCTGTATCGATAACTTATACTTTTCAATTGTTGATATTTTATCATTTCATAATATCAGAAACGTTCGAATTGATCCAACAGTTTTTGAGGAATTGATATCACACTTTGCCGAATAGACCATTGAAATCTCAATTCCTATCTGAACTATCGAACTGAAATTCAACATGAGCATTTCAATCCGAAAACTATGTGCAGTTTCAAGATTTGGTTCGAATTGATTAAACAGTTTTCGAGGAATTGATATCACACTTTGCCGAATTGACCACTGAAATCTCAATTCCTATCTGAACTATCGAAGTGAAATTCAACATGTGCATCTCAATTCGAAAACTGAGTACAGTTTCAAGATTTGGTTCGAATTGATCCAACAGTTTTCGAGGAATTGATATCACACTTTGCCGAATTGACCACTGAAATCTCAATTCCTATCTGAACTATCGAAGTGAAATTCAACATGTGCATCTCAATTCGAAAACTGAGTACAGTTTCAAGATTTGGTTCGAATTGATCCAACAGTTTTCGAGGAATTGATATCACACTTTGCCGAATTGACCACTGAAATCTCAATTCTTATCTGAACTATCGAACTGAAATTCAACATGTGCATCTCAATTCGAAAACTATGTGCAGTTTCAAGATTTGGTTCGATCTGATATAATAGTTCCTTAGGAATTGAAATGATATTTTGTCGAATCGACTACTGAAATCTCCATTCCTATCAGAACTATCGATCTGAAATTCAACATGTGCATCTCATTTCGAAAACTATGTGCAGTTTCAAGATTTGGTTCGAATTGATCCAACATTTTCTGAGGAATGGATATCACAATTTGCCGAATAGACCACTGAAATCTCAATTCCTATCTGAACTATCGAACTGAAATTCAACAAGTGCATCTCAATCCGAAAACTATGTGCACTTTCAAGATTTGATTCGAATTGATCCTACAGTTTTCGAGGAATTGATACCACACTTTGCCGAATTGACCACTGAAATCTCAATTCCTATCTGAACTATCGAACTGAAATTCAACATGTGCATCTCAATTCGAAAACTGTGTAAAATTTCAAGATTTGGTTAGAATTGATCCAACAGTTTTCGAGGAATTGATATCACACTTTGCCGAATTGACCACTGATATCTCAATTCCTATCTGAACTATCGAACTGAAACTCAACATGTGCATCTCAATCCGAAAACTATGTGCAGTTTCAAGATTTGGTTCGAATTGATCCCATAGTTCCTTAGGAAATGAAATGATATTTTGTCGAATCGACTACTGAAATCTCCATTCCTATGAGAACTATCGATCTGAAATTCAACATTTGCATCTCATTTCGAAAACTATTTGCAGTTTCAAGATTTGGTTCGAATTCATCGAACAGTTTTTGAGGAATTGATATCACACTTTGCCGAATAGACCATTGAAATCTCAATTCCTATCTGAACTATCGAAGTGAAATTCAACATGTGCATCTCAATTCGCAAACTGTGTGAAATTTCAAGATTTGGTTCGAATTGATCCAACAGTTTTCGAGGAATTGATATCACACTTTGCCGAATTGACCAGTGAAATCTCAATTCCTATCAGAACTATCGAACTGAAATTCAACATGTGCATCTCAATTCGAAAACTGTGTACAGTTTCAAGATTTGGTTCGAATTGATCCAACAGTTTTCGAGGAATTGATATCACACTTTGCCGAATTGACCACTGAAATCTCAATTCCTATCAGAACTATCGAACTGAAATTCAACATGTGCATCTCAATTCGAAAACTGTGTACAGTTTCGAGATTTGGGTCGAATTGATCCAATAGTTCCTTAGGAATTGAAATGATATTTTGCCGAATAGACCACTGAGATCTCAATTCCTATCTGATCCATCGAACTGAAATTCAACATGTGCATCTCAATTCGAAAACTGTGTAAAATTCCAAGATTTGGTTCGAATTGATCCAACAGATATCGAGGAATTGATATCACAATTTGCCGAATTGACCACTGAAATCTCAATTCCTATCTGAACTATCGAAGTGAAATTCAACATGTGCATGTCGCAAATCTTGAAATTTCACACAGTTTTCCAATTGAGATGCACATGTTGAATTTCACTTCGATAGTTCAGATAGGAATTGAGATTTCAGTGGTCAATTCGGCAAAGTGTGATATCAATTCCTCGAAAACTGTTGGATCAATTCGAACCAAATCTTGAAACTGCACATAGTTTTCGGATTGAAATGCACATGTTGAATTTCAGTTCGATAGTTCAGATAGGAATTGGGATTTCAATGGTCTATTCGGCAAAGTGTGATATCAATTCCTCAAAAACTGTTGGATCAATTCGAACCAAATCTTGAAACTGCGAATAGTTTTCGAAATGAGATGCACATGTTGAATTTCAGATCGATAGTTCTCATAGGAATGGAGATTTCAGTAGTCGATTCGACAAAATATCATTTCAATTCCTAAGGAACTATTGGATCAATTCGAACTAAATCTTGAAACTGCACATAATTTTCGAATTGAGATAAACATGTTGAATTTCAGTTCGATAGTTCTGATAGGAATTATGTCTATCTCGTCTTCCACAATGAAAAAAATATTTAAGTATATAACGATAAAATTCGATAGTATCAAAGTTAAAAAATGTAAACCACAACACAATATTTGCAGCACGAAGCACATTCACAACTGAATACTTTGTACATCTACTCCGCTGCTATATAGCCCCTCTACCATCCCTCCCTAGCACCCCACCACCCAATTGTCCGTTCCGTCGTCTGATTCGATATTAGATTGCTGTGACTTAAAATTTCTATGGAATCAACGTATTACATTCGTTCAATTTAACTGTCCCACGTCGGACTGTTTGTTGATTTATCCTTAACTTGCTATGACCAATTTTAAAGTGTTACTTTTATTAGTTGTATGATGAGCCTTGAGTAAGGAACAAAATAGTTCCGAAACGTTGGCGAATTCATAAGAGATTGTTTTTCAACCTGTCCAAATTCCTGCGATATATTACTTATTGTGTTCAATCCATTATTTATGATACCTAAAAAGAACATATAAAATGTTTTGTTATTTTGTGATACTTGAGCCTAACACTAAAAATACCTAAAATTATAGAGTGTTTTATATAATTATGAGTTTATGAAACATATGCGAATTTAAATGATAATTGTCCAGAGTATTTTTCTTACAGAAAGAATATACTATATTACTGTTTATTTTTTCAAACGTTTCTGATATTATGAAATGATAAAATATCAACAATTGAAAAGTATAAGTTATCGATACAGATAATAACTATCTGGATAAGCAAGTATTGAAGCGCATTAGTATTTCAATTCTTAAGTTTGTTTCAAATCTCGCTGCTCCAAACAATATTTCAAAATTAATAATTTTTAGAGAATTCTTTTTCATCATTTACATTCACGTTGTAGATGGTATACACGTTTTTCCTGAGGAAATAAAAACTATAGAAAGAATGTCCCTGAATAGATTTAACGACTCTGATGTATATGCAGAAATCCATGTAGGTTCCTATATATAAGTACAGAATCGTTATTTTTTATTTTCACCCTAATTATACGGAGCACTACTATCTACTTAGTTAGTTTATTAGTTATAATGGCGTCATAGATCTAACGCTACGCTACGCACCGTAATTTTTTATATTGTTTTCTCATTATTCCATATGCCAGCTTCAGTACTCTCGCGAATATTATTATTCCAGTTTCAACCTCAAGAAAAAGGCTACTGCAACCAAAATTTTTCGTTATTTTCTCTAATAAATTTCAGCAATTCTTTTCAAGAAATTCATGACGGAAGAAAGTAATTTTTTTATTCGGCTTTTCGAAGTTTTCCATGAGCTATATGGATGTGTAGAGGATGTTTCATTAAAATGAATTAATTTCAAAAGAAATTACCTGAGCCTGAAACAAAGAACAGTTCACATTGACGAATATAATAGACAGATAGAAAAGAAGTCAACGTTCATACTTAATTATCGAAATCTCATTTCTCTGGACAAATACAAAGGGGATTTATCTGTAAATAAAAACCAGAACAATATCATGGAAACCAAAAAAGTGCCATAACTGATCTACGGGACTACTATTTCTTGATAAGCAAAAAAAACCCTATTCAAAACCATTGACGTATTGAAGTATACAGTAAAATATTTGTTACTTTGACTAGGTGACAGGTACAGAATAACACAGGTACAGTATAACCAATACAATTAACCATCCCTCAACGTTTCCGCTAGCAACGGACCGATTTGGTCAAAATTACTACCTGCGAAAACAAGGAATTGTATAGCATGAACTTTGAAGTATTTTGAAATAAGATATTTGATTGTTGATACATTTTTCGGAAATATTGCAATTAATTATCGATTAATGTTCGAACCCCAGCATCTCAAAATAGAACTTTTTGCTATAAAACGACCTTTTCAAAATCATTTTGAATATTTTCGATAGCCGGATCAGCATAGAAATCATAAAATATCTAATCTAAACAGCAAATGAAGTTGGACGGCCAAAAACTTGCATAAGTTTGACTATGTCTAATTTCGACATTATTTTGGCGATATTTTATTTTCACTTCACTGAATGTCACTTGCATTGGTTATTTTTTTTTAATATCTTTTTTTCGTACTGGGCGTGAATATAATTTCCGATTTTCGTCTTAAATTTTGGAGATAGTGAGGCCTTACAAATGTTTTAGTGTGAGTTTCGACTAATATCAAGTTATTTCCGTATAATTCCCCATTTTGAAAAACTATAGCAGAATATTCCGTATCCAGGAATACCTTGTCAATTTTGGGCATAATAAGGATAGGATGGATCATAATTCGACTAAAATAGAGGTTTTCATTTAAACAAATTTTTTTCGATGAAAGTACGAAACGAAAGAATTTTTTGGTGGATATGCTGTTTAAAATACATTATGACTTCGACAACAATTCCTGAATGTTGCACCATTCTATCGTTAAAGCATACTGAAAGCTGGAAATCTTGGAAAATTCAATGTCATGTCACCAGAGTCACATGTTACTCGATGGGGAATCCATGCCGTTTTTTAAGAAACCAAGTTTTTAGCTCTTATAATATGAGAATATTTCATTTTAATTATTGATTTATTTATTTATCTATTTATTTATTTATTTATTCATTATTATATACTCAAAATTTTTCGGTTTCCCGGTTAAGACATTGAAAATGAAATTCATGAAGTAGATAGTAGTGCTCCGTATAATTAGGGTGAAAATAAAAAATAACGATTCTGTACTTATATATAGGAACCTACATGGATTTCTGCATATACATCAGAGTCGTTAAATCTATTCAGGGACATTCTTTCTATAGTTTTTATTTCCTCAGGAAAAACGTGTATACCATCTACAACGTGAATGTAAATGATGAAAAAGAATTCTCTAGAAATTATTAATTTTGAAATATTGTTTGGAGCAGCGAGATTTGAAACAAACTTAAGAATTGAAATAATAATGCGCTTCAATACTTGCTTATCCAGATAGTTATTATCTGTATCGATAACTTATACTTTTCAATTGTTGATATTTTATCATTTCATAATATCAGAAACGTTTGAAAAAATAAACAGTAATATAGTATATTCTTTCTGTAAGAAAAATACTCTGGACAATTATCATTTAAATTCGCATATGTTTCATAAACTCATAATTATATAAAACACTCTATAATTTTAGGTATTTTTAGTGTTAGGCTCAAGTATCACAAAATAACAAAACATTTTATATGTTCTTTTTAGGTATCATAAATAATGGATTGAACACAATAAGTAATATATCGCAGGAATTTGGACAGGTTGAAAAACAATCTCTTATGAATTCGCCAACGTTTCGGAACTATTTTGTTCCTTACTCAAGGCTCATCATACAACTAATAAAAGTAACACTTTAAAATTGGTCATAGCAAGTTAAGGATAAATCAACAAACAGTCCGACGTGGGACAGTTAAATTGAACGAATGTAATACGTTGATTCCATAGAAATTTTAAGTCAAAGCAATCTAATATCGAATCAGACGACGGAACGGACAATTGGGTGGTGGGGTGCTAGGGAGGGATGGTAGAGGGGCTATATAACAGCGGAGTAGATGTACAAAGTATTCAGTTGTGAATGTGCTTCGTGCTGCAAATATTGTGTTGTGGTTTACATTTTTTAACTTTGATACTATCGAATTTTATCGTTATATACTTAAATATTTTTTTCATTGTGGAAGACGAGATAGACATAATTCCTATCAGAACTATCGAACTGAAATTCAACATGTTTATCTCAATTCGAAAATTATGTGCGGTTTCAAGATTTAGTTCGAATTGATCCAACAGTTTTCGAGGAATTGATATCACACTTTGCCGAATTGACCACTGAAATCTCTATTCCTATCTGAACTATCGAACTGAAATTCAACATGTGCATCTCAATTCGAAAACTGTGTACAGTTTCCAGATTTGGGTCGAATTGATCCAATAGTTCCTTAGGAATTGAAATGATATTTTGTCGAATCGACTACTGAAATCTCCATTCCTATGAGAACTATCGATCTGAAATTCAACATGTGCATCTAATTTCGAAAACTATTCGCAGTTTCAAGATTTGGTTCGAATTGATCCAACAGTTTTTGAGGAATTGATATCACACTTTGCCGAATAGACCATTGAAATCCCAATTCCTATCTGAACTATCGAACTGAAATTCAACATGTGCATTTCAATCCGAAAACTATGTGCAGTTTCAAGATTTGGTTCGAATTGATCCAACAGTTTTCGAGGAATTGATATCACACTTTGCCGAATTGACCACTGAAATCTCAATTCCTATCTGAACTATCGAACTGAAATTCAACATGTGCATCTCAATCCGAAAACTGTGTAAAATTTCAAGATTTGGTTAGAATTGATCCAACAGTTTTCGAGGAATTTATATCACACTTTGCCGAATTGACCACTGATATCTTAATTCCTATCTGAACTATCGAACTGAAACTCAACATGTGCATCTCAATCCGAAAACTATGTGCAGTTTCAAGATTTGGTTCGAATTGATCCCATAGTTCCTTAGGAAATGAAATGATATTTTGTCGAATCGACTACTGAAATCTCCATTCCTATGAGAACTATCGATCTGAAATTCAACATTTGCATCTCATTTCGAAAACTATTTGCAGTTTCAAGATTTGGTTCGAATTCATCGAACAGTTTTTGAGGAATTGATATCACACTTTGCCGAATAGACCATTGAAATCTCAATTCCTATCAGAACTATCGAAGTGAAATTCAACATGTGCATCTCAATTCGAAAACTGTGTGAAATTTCAAGATTTGGTTCGAATTGATCCAACAGTTTTCGAGGAATTGATATCACACTTTGCCGAATTGACCACTGAAATCTCAATTCCTATCAGAACTATCGAACTGAAATTCAACATGTGCATCTCAATTCGAAAACTGAGTACAGTTTCAAGATTTGGTTCGAATTGATCCAACAGTTTTCGAGGAATTGATATCACACTTTGCCGAATTGACCACTGAAATCTCAATTCCTATCTGAACTATCGAACTGAAATTCAACATGTGCATCTCAATTCGAAAACTGTGTACAGTTTCGAGATTTGGGTCGAATTGATCCAATAGTTCCTTAGGAATTGAAATGATATTTTGCCGAATAGACCACTGAGATCTCAATTGCTATCTGATCCATCGAACTGAAATTCAACATGTGCATCTCAATTCGAAAACTGTGTAAAATTCCAAGATTTGGTTCGAATTGATCCAACAGATATCGAGGAATTGATATCACAATTTGCCGAATTGACCACTGAAATCTCAATTCCTATCTGAACTATCGAACTGAAATTCAACATGTGCATGTCGCAAATCTTGAAATTTCACACAGTTTTCGAATTGAGATGCACATGTTGAATTTCACTTCGATAGTTCAGATAGGAATTGAGATTTCAGTGGTCAATTCGGCAAAGTGTGATATCAATTCCTCGAAAACTGTTGGATCAATTCGAACCAAATCTTGAAACTGCACATAGTTTTCGGATTGAAATGCACATGTTGAATTTCAGTTCGATAGTTCAGATAGGAATTGAGATTTCAATGGTCTATTCGGCAAAGTGTGATATCAATTCCTCAAAAACTGTTGGATCAATTCGAACCAAATCTTGAAACTGCGAATAGTTTTCGAAATGAGATGCACATGTTGAATTTCAGATCGATAGTTCTCATAGGAATGGAGATTTCAGTAGTCGATTCGACAAAATATCATTTCAATTCCTAAGCGTTTCAACCTCAAGAAAAAGGCTACTGCAACCAAAATTTTTCGTTATTTTCTCTAATAAATTTCAGCAATTCTTTTCAAGAAATTCATGACGGAAGAAAGTAATTTTTTTATTCGGTTTTTCGAAGTTTTCCATGAGCTATATGGATGTGTAGAGGATGTTTCATTAAAATGAATTAATTTCAAAAGAAATTACCTGAGCCTGAAACAAAGAACAGTTCACATTGACGAATATAATAGACAGATAGAAAAGAAGTCAACGTTCATACTTAATTATCGAAATCTCATTTCTCTGGACAAATACAAAGGGGATTTATCTGTAAATAAAAACCAGAACAATATCATGGAAACCAAAAAAGTGCCATAACTGATCTACGGGACTACTATTTCTTGATAAGCAAAAAAAACCCTATTCAAAACCATTGACGTATTGAAGTATACAGTAAAATATTTGTTACTTTGACTAGGTGATAGGTACAGAATAACACAGGTACAGTATAACCAATACAATTAACCATCCCTCAACGTTTCCGCTAGCAACGGACCGATTTGGTCAAAATTACTACCTGCGAAAACAAGGAATTGTACAGCATGAACTTTGAAGTATTTTGAAATAAGATATTTGATTGTTGATACATTTTTCGGAAATATTGCAATTAATTATCGATTAATGTTCGAACCCCAGCATCTCGAAATAGAACTTTTTTCTATAAAACGGCATTTTCAAAAACATTTTGAATATTTTCGATAGCCGGATCAGCATAGAAATCATAAAATATCTAATCTAAACAGCAAATGAAGTTGGACGGCCAAAAACTTGCATAAGTTTGACTATGTCTAATTTCGACATTATTTTGGCGATATTTTATTTTCACTTCACTGAATGTCACTTGCATTGGTTATTTTTTTTTAATATCTTTTTTTCGTACTGGGCGTGAATATAATTTCCGATTTCCGTCTTAAATTTTGGAGATAGTGAGGCCTTACAAATGTTTTAGTGTGACTTTCGGACTAATATCAAGTTATTTCCGTATAATTCCCCATTTTGAAAAACTATAGCAGAATATTCCGTATCCAGGAATACCTTGTCAATTTTGGGCATAATAAGGATAGGATGGATCATAATTCGACTAAAATAGAGGTTTTCATTTAAACAAATTTTTTTCGATGAAAGTACGAAACGAAAGAATTTTTTGGTGGATATGCTGTTTAAAATACATTATGACTTCGACAACAATTCAATGTCATGTCACCAGAGTCACATGTTACTCGATGGGGAATCCATGCCGTTTTTTAAGAAACCAAGTTTTTAGCTCTTATAATATGAGAATATTTCATTTTAATTATTGATTTATTTATTTATTTATTTATTTATTTATTTATTCATTATTATATACTCAAAATTTTTCGGTTTCCCGGTTAAGACATTGAAAATGAAATTCATGAAGTAGATAGTAGTGCTCCGTATAATTAGGGTGAAAATAAAAAATAACGATTCTGTACTTATATATAGGAACCTACATGGATTTCTGCATATACATCAGAGTCGTTAAATCTATTCAGGGACATTCTTTCTATAGTTTTTATTTCCTCAGGAAAAACGTGTATACCATCTACAACGTGAATGTAAATGATGAAAAAGAATTCTCTAGAAATTATTAATTTTGAAATATTGTTTGGAGCAGCGAGATTTGAAACAAACTTAAGAATTGAAATACTAATGCGCTTCAATACTTGCTTATCCAGATAGTTATTATCTGTATCGATAACTTATACTTTTCAATTGTTGATATTTTATCATTTCATAATATCAGAAACGTTTGAAAAAATAAACAGTAATATAGTATATTCTTTCTGTAAGAAAAATACTCTGGACAATTATCATTTAAATTCGCATATGTTTCATAAACTCATAATTATATAAAACACTCTATAATTTCAGATATTTTTAGTGTTAGGCTCAAGTATCACAAAATAACAAAACATTTTATATGTTCTTTTTAGGTATCATAAATAATGGATTGAACACAATAAGTAATATATCGCAGGAATTTGGACAGGTTGAAAAACAATCTCTTATGAATTCGCCAACGTTTCGGAACTATTTTGTTCCTTACTCAAGGCTCATCATACAACTAATAAAAGTAACACTTTAAAATTGGTCATAGCAAGTTAAGGATAAATCAACAAACAGTCCGACGTGGGACAGTTAAATTGAACGAATGTAATACGTTGATTCCATAGAAATTTTAAGTCAAAGCAATCTAATATCGAATCAGACGACGGAACGGACAATTGGGTGGTGGGGTGCTAGGGAGGGATGGTAGAGGGGCTATATAACAGCGGAGTAGATGTACAAAGTATTCAGTTGTGAATGTGCTTCGTGCTGCAAATATTGTGTTGTGGTTTACATTTTTTAACTTTGATACTATCGAATTTTATCGTTATATACTTAAATATTTTTTTCATTGTGGAAGACGAGATAGACATAATTCCTATCAGAACTATCGAACTGAAATTCAACATGTTTATCTCAATTCGAAAATTATGTGCGGTTTCAAGATTTAGTTCGAATTGATCCAACAGTTTTCGAGGAATTGATATCACACTTTGCCGAATTGACCACTGAAATCTCTATTCCTATCTGAACTATCGAACTGAAATTCAACATGTGCATCTCAATTCGAAAACTGTGTACAGTTTCCAGATTTGGGTCGAATTGATCCAATAGTTCCTTAGGAATTGAAATGATATTTTGTCGAATCGACTACTGAAATCTCCATTCCTATGAGAACTATCGATCTGAAATTCAACATGTGCATCTAATTTCGAAAACTATTCGCAGTTTCAAGATTTGGTTCGAATTGATCCAACAGTTTTTGAGGAATTGATATCACACTTTGCCGAATAGACCATTGAAATCCCAATTCCTATCTGAACTATCGAACTGAAATTCAACATGTGCATTTCAATCCGAAAACTATGTGCAGTTTCAAGATTTGGTTCGAATTGATCCAACAGTTTTCGAGGAATTGATATCACACTTTGCCGAATTGACCACTGAAATCTCAATTCCTATCTGAACTATCGAACTGAAATTCAACATGTGCATCTCAATCCGAAAACTGTGTAAAATTTCAAGATTTGGTTAGAATTGATCCAACAGTTTTCGAGGAATTGATATCACACTTTGCCGAATTGACCACTGATATCTTAATTCCTATCTGAACTATCGAACTGAAACTCAACATGTGCATCTCAATCCGAAAACTATGTGCAGTTTCAAGATTTGGTTCGAATTGATCCCATAGTTCCTTAGGAAATGAAATGATATTTTGTCGAATCGACTACTGAAATCTCCATTCCTATGAGAACTATCGATCTGAAATTCAACATTTGCATCTCATTTCGAAAACTATTTGCAGTTTCAAGATTTGGTTCGAATTCATCGAACAGTTTTTGAGGAATTGATATCACACTTTGCCGAATAGACCATTGAAATCTCAATTCCTATCAGAACTATCGAAGTGAAATTCAACATGTGCATCTCAATTCGAAAACTGTGTAAAATTTCAAGATTTGGTTCGAATTGATCCAACAGTTTTCGAGGAATTGATATCACACTTTGCCGAATTGACCACTGAAATCTCAATTCCTATCAGAACTATCGAACTGAAATTCAACATGTGCATCTCAATTCGAAAACTGAGTACAGTTTCAAGATTTGGTTCGAATTGATCCAACAGTTTTCGAGGAATTGATATCACACTTTGCCGAATTGACCACTGAAATCTCAATTCCTATCTGAACTATCGAACTGAAATTCAACATGTGCATCTCAATTCGAAAACTGTGTACAGTTTCGAGATTTGGGTCGAATTGACCCAATAGTTCCTTAGGAATTGAAATGATATTTTGCCGAATAGACCACTGAGATCTCAATTGCTATCTGATCCATCGAACTGAAATTCAACATGTGCATCTCAATTCGAAAACTGTGTAAAATTCCAAGATTTGGTTCGAATTGATCCAACAGATATCGAGGAATTGATATCACAATTTGCCGAATTGACCACTGAAATCTCAATTCCTATCTGAACTATCGAAGTGAAATTCAACATGTGCATGTCGCAAATCTTGAAATTTCACACAGTTTTCGAATTGAGATGCACATGTTGAATTTCACTTCGATAGTTCAGATAGGAATTGAGATTTCAGTGGTCAATTCGGCAAAGTGTGATATCAATTCCTCGAAAACTGTTGGATCAATTCGAACCAAATCTTGAAACTGCACATAGTTTTCGGATTGAAATGCACATGTTGAATTTCAGTTCGATAGTTCAGATAGGAATTGGGATTTCAATGGTCTATTCGGCAAAGTGTGATATCAATTCCTCAAAAACTGTTGGATCAATTCGAACCAAATCTTGAAACTGCGAATAGTTTTCGAAATGAGATGCACATGTTGAATTTCAGATCGATAGTTCTCATAGGAATGGAGATTTCAGTAGTCGATTCGACAAAATATCATTTCAATTCCTAAGCGTTTCAACCTCAAGAAAAAGGCTACTGCAACCAAAATTTTTCGTTATTTTCTCTAATAAATTTCAGCAATTCTTTTCAAGAAATTCATGACGGAAGAAAGTAATTTTTTTATTCGGTTTTTCGAAGTTTTCCATGAGCTATATGGATGTGTAGAGGATGTTTCATTAAAATGAATTAATTTCAAAAGAAATTACCTGAGCCTGAAACAAAGAACAGTTCACATTGACGAATATAATAGACAGATAGAAAAGAAGTCAACGTTCATACTTAATTATCGAAATCTCATTTCTCTGGACAAATACAAAGGGGATTTATCTGTAAATAAAAACCAGAACAATATCATGGAAACCAAAAAAGTGCCATAACTGATCTACGGGACTACTATTTCTTGATAAGCAAAAAAAACCCTATTCAAAACCATTGACGTATTGAAGTATACAGTAAAATATTTGTTACTTTGACTAGGTGATAGGTACAGAATAACACAGGTACAGTATAACCAATACAATTAACCATCCCTCAACGTTTCCGCTAGCAACGGACCGATTTGGTCAAAATTACTACCTGCGAAAACAAGGAATTGTACAGCATGAACTTTGAAGTATTTTGAAATAAGATATTTGATTGTTGATACATTTTTCGGAAATATTGCAATTAATTATCGATTAATGTTCGAACCCCAGCATCTCGAAATAGAACTTTTTTCTATAAAACGGCATTTTCAAAAACATTTTGAATATTTTCGATAGCCGGATCAGCATAGAAATCATAAAATATCTAATCTAAACAGCAAATGAAGTTGGACGGCCAAAAACTTGCATAAGTTTGACTATGTCTAATTTCGACATTATTTTGGCGATATTTTATTTTCACTTCACTGAATGTCACTTGCATTGGTTATTTTTTTTTAATATCTTTTTTTCGTACTGGGCGTGAATATAATTTCCGATTTCCGTCT
The DNA here is from genome assembly GCF_907165205.1 of Coccinella septempunctata. Lineage (NCBI taxonomy): Eukaryota > Metazoa > Arthropoda > Insecta > Coleoptera > Coccinellidae > Coccinella > Coccinella septempunctata. Next base: position 3,682,339 of record NC_058197.1, read on the forward strand.
TAAATTTTGGAGATAGTGAGGCCTTACAAATGTTTTAGTGTGACTTTCGGACTAATATCAAGTTATTTCCGTATAATTCCCCATTTTGAAAAACTATAGCAGAATATTCCGTATCCTTGTCAATTTTGGGCATAATAAGGATAGGATGGATCATAATTCGACTAAAATAGAGGTTTTCATTTAAACAAATTTTTTTCGATGAAAGTACGAAACGAAAGAATTTTTTGGTGGATATGCTGTTTAAAATACATTATGACTTCGACAACAATTCAATGTCATGTCACCAGAGTCACATGTTACTCGATGGGGAATCCATGCCGTTTTTTAAGAAACCAAGTTTTTAGCTCTTATAATATGAGAATATTTCATTTTAATTATTGATTTATTTATTTATTTATTTATTTATTTATTTATTCATTATTATATACTCAAAATTTTTCGGTTTCCCGGTTAAGACATTGAAAATGAAATTCATGAAGTAGATAGTAGTGCTCCGTATAATTAGGGTGAAAATAAAAAATAACGATTCTGTACTTATATATAGGAACCTACATGGATGTCTGCATATACATCAGAGTCGTTAAATCTATTCAGGGACATTCTTTCTATAGTTTTTATTTCCTCAGGAAAAACGTGTATACCATTTACAACGTGAATGTAAATGATGAAAAAGAATTCTCTAGAAATTATTAATTTTGAAATATTGTTTGGAGCAGCGAGATTTGAAACAAACTTAAGAATTGAAATACTAATGCGCTTCAATACTTGCTTATCCAGATAGTTATTATCTGTATCGATAACTTATACTTTTCAATTGTTGATATTTTATCATTTCATAATATCAGAAACGTTTGAAAAAATAAACAGTAATATAGTATATTCTTTCTGTAAGAAAAATACTCTGGGCAATTATCATTTAAATTCGCATATGTTTCATAAACTCATAATTATATAAAACACTCTATAATTTTAGGTATTTCTAGTGTTAGGCTCAAGTATCACAAAATAAGAAAACATTTTATATGTTCTTTTTAGGTATCATAAATAATGGATTGAACACAATAAGTAATATATCGCAGGAATTTGGACAGGTTGAAAAACAATCTCTTATGAATTCGCCAACGTTTCGGAACTATTTTGTTCCTTACTCAAGGCTCATCATACAACTAATAAAAGTAACACTTTAAAATTGGTCATAGCAAGTTAAGGATAAATCAACAAACAGTCCGACGTGGGACAGTTAAATTGAACGAATGTAATACGTTGATTCCATAGAAATTTTAAGTCACAGCAATCTAATATCGAATCAGACGACGGAACGGACAATTGGGTGGTGGGGTGCTAGGGAGGGATGGTAGAGGGGCTATATAACAGCGGAGTAGATGTACAAAGTATTCAGTTGTGAATGTGCTTCGTGCTGCAAATATTGTGTTGTGGTTTACATTTTTTAACTTTGATACTATCGAATTTTATCGTTATATACTTAAATATTTTTTTCATTGTGGAAGACGAGATAGACATAATTCCTATCAGAACTATCGAACTGAAATTCAATTCTTTTCAAGAAATTCATGACGGAAGAAAGTAATTTTTTTATTCGGTTTTTCGAAGTTTTCCATGAGCTATATGGATGTGTAGAGGATGTTTCATTAAAATGAATTAATTTCAAAAGAAATTACCTGAGCCTGAAACAAAGAACAGTTCACATTGACGAATATAATAGACAGATAGAAAAGAAGTCAACGTTCATACTTAATTATCGAAATCTCATTTCTCTGGACAAATACAAAGGGGATTTATCTGTAAATAAAAACCAGAACAATATCATGGAAACCAAAAAAGTGCCATAACTGATCTACGGGACTACTATTTCTTGATGAGCAGAAAAAACCCTATTCAAAACCATTGACGTATTATGCAGTAAAATATTTGTTACTTTGACTAGGTGACAGGTACAGAATAACACAGGTACAGTATAACCAATACAATTAACCATCCCTCAACGTTTCCGCTAGCAACGGACCGATTTGGTCAAAATTACTACCTGCGAAAACAAGGAATTGTATAGCATGAACTTTGAAGTATTTTGAAATAAGATATTTGATTGTTGATACATTTTTCGGAAATATTGCAATTAATTATCGATTAATGTTCGAACCCCAGCATCTCAAAATAGAACTTTTTTCTATAAAACGGCCTTTTCAAAATCATTTTGAATATTTTCGATAGCCGGATCAGCATAGAAATCATAAAATATCTAATCTAAACAGCAAATGAAGTTGGACGGCCAAAAACTTGCATAAGTTTGACTATGTCTAATTTCGACATTATTTTGGCGATATTTTATTTTCACTTCACTGAATGTCACTTGCATTGGTTATTTTTTTTTAATATCTTTTTTTCGTACTGGGCGTGAATATAATTTCCGATTTCCGTCTTAAATTTTGGAGATAGTGAGGCCTTACAAATGTTTTAGTGTGACTTTCGGACTAATATCAAGTTATTTCCGTATAATTCCCCATTTTGAAAAACTATAGCAGAATATTCCGTATCCAGGAATACCTTGTCAATTTTGGGCATAATAAGGATAGGATGGATCATAATTCGACTAAAATAGAGGTTTTCATTTAAACAAATTTTTTTCGATGAAAGTACGAAACGAAAGAATTTTTTGGTGGATATGCTGTTTAAAATACATTATGACTTCGACAACAATTCCTGAATGTTGCACCATTCTATCGTTAAAGCATACTGAAAGCTGGAAATCTTGGAAAATTCAATGTCATGTCACCAGAGTCACATGTTACTCGATGGGGAATCCATGCCGTTTTTTAAGAAACCAAGTTTTTAGCTCTTATAATATGAGAATATTTCATTTTAATTATTGATTTATTTATTTATTTATTTATTTATTTATTTATTCATTATTATATACTCAAAATTTTTCGGTTTCCCGGTTAAGACATTGAAAATGAAATTCATGAAGTAGATAGTAGTGCTCCCTATAATTAGGGTGAAAACAAAAAATAACGATTCTGTACTTATATATAGGTACCTACATGGAATTCTGCATATACATCAGAGTCGTTAAATCCATTCAGGGACATTCTTTCTATAGTTTTATTTCCTCAGGAAAAACGTGTATACCATCTACAACGTGAATGTAAATGATGAAAAAGAATTCTCTAGAAATTATTAATTTTGAAATATTGTTTGGAGCAGCGAGATTTGAAACAAACTTAAGAATTGAAATACTAATGCGCTTCAATACTTGCTTATCCAGATAGTTATTATCTGTATCGATAACTTATACTTTTCAATTGTTGATATTTTATCATTTCATAATATCAGAAACGTTTGAAAAAATAAACAGTAATATAGTATATTCTTTCTGTAAGAAAAATACTCTGGACAATTATCATTTAAATTCGCATATGTTTCATAAACTCATAATTATATAAAACACTCTATAATTTTAGGTATTTTTAGTGTTAGGCTCAAGTATCACAAAATAACAAAACATTTTATATGTTCTTTTTAGGTATCATAAATAATGGATTGAACACAATAAGTAATATATCGCAGGAATTTGGACAGGTTGAAAAACAATCTCTTATGAATTCGCCAACGTTTCGGAACTATTTTGTTCCTTACTCAAGGCTCATCATACAACTAATAAAAGTAACACTTTAAAATTGGTCATAGCAAGTTAAGGATAAATCAACAAACAGTCCGACGTGGGACAGTTAAATTGAACGAATGTAATACGTTGATTCCATAGAAATTTTAAGTCACAGCAATCTAATATCGAATCAGACGACGGAACGGACAATTGGGTGATGGGGTGCTAGGGAGGGATGGTAGAGGGGCTATATAACAGCGGAGTAGATGTACAAAGTATTCAGTTGTGAATGTGCTTCGTGCTGCAAACATTGTGTTGTGGTTTACATTTTTTAACTTTGATACTATCGAATTTTATCGTTATATACTTAAATATTTTTTTCATTGTGGAAGACGAGATAGACATAATTCCTATCAGAACTATCGAACTGAAATTCAACATGTTTATCTCAATTCGAAAATTATGTGCAGTTTCAAGATTTAGTTCGAATTGATACAATAGTTCCTTAGGAATTGAAATGATATTTTGTCGAATCGACTACTGAAATCTCCATTCCTATGAGAACTATCGATCTGAAATTCAACATCTGCATCTCATTTCGAAAACTATTCGCAGTTTCAAGATTTGGTTCGAATTGATCCAACAGTTTTTGAGGAATTGATATCACACTTTGCCGAATAGACCATTGAAATCCCAATTCCTATCTGAACTATCGAACTGAAATTCAACATGTGCATTTCAATCCGAAAACTATGTGCAGTTTCAAGATTTGGTTCGAATTGATCCAACAGTTTTCGAGGAATTGATATCACACTTTGCCGAATTGACCACTGAAATCTCAATTCCTATCTGAACTATCGAAGTGAAATTCAACATGTGCATCTCAATTCGAAAACTGTGTGAAATTTCAAGATTTGCGACATGCACATGTTGAATTTCACTTCGATAGTTCAGATAGGAATTGAGATTTCAGTGGTCAATTCGGCAAATTGTGATATCAATTCCTCGATATCTGTTGGATCAATTCGAACCAAATCTTGGAATTTTACACAGTTTTCGAATTGAGATGCACATGTTGAATTTCATTCGATGGATCAGATAGGAATTGAAATTTCAGTGGTCTATTCGGCAAAATATCATTTCAATTCCTAAGGAACTATTGGATCAATTCGACCCAAATCTCGAAACTGTACACAGTTTTCGAATTGAGATGCACATGTTGAATTTCAGTTCGATAGTTCTGATAGGAATTGAGATTTCAGTGGTCAATTCGGCAAAGTGTGATATCAATTCCTCGAAAACTGTTGGATCAATTCGAACCAAATCTTGAAATTTCACACAGTTTTCGAATTGAGATGCACATGTTGAATTTCAGTTCGATAGTTCTGATAGGAATTGAGATTTCAGTGGTCAATTCGGCAAAGTGTGATATCAATTCCTCGAAAACTGTTGGATCAATTCGAACCAAATCTTGAAACTGTACTCAGTTTTCGAATTGAGATGCACATGTTGAATTTCAGTTCGATAGTTCTGATAGGAATTGAGATTTCAGTGGTCAATTCGGCAAAGTGTGATATCAATTCCTCGAAAACTGTTGGATCAATTCGAACCAAATCTTGAAATTTCACACAGTTTTCGAATTGAGATGCACATGTTGAATTTCACTTCGATAGTTCAGATAGGAATTGAGATTTCAATGGTCTATTCGGCAAAGTGTGATATCAATTCCTCAAAAACTGTTCGATGAATTCGAACCAAATCTTGAAACTGCAAATAGTTTTCGAAATGAGATGCACATGTTGAATTTCAGATCGATAGTTCTCATAGGAATGGAGATTTCAGTAGTCGATTCGACAAAATATCATTTCATTTCCTAAGGAACTATGGGATCAATTCGAACCAAATCTTGAAACTGCACATAGTTTTCGGATTGAGATGCACATGTTGAGTTTCAGTTCGATAGTTCAGATAGGAATTGAGATATCAGTGGTCAATTCGGCAAAGTGTGATATCAATTCCTCGAAAACTGTTGGATCAATTCTAACCAAATCTTGAAATTTTACACAGTTTTCGAATTGAGATGCACATGTTGAATTTCAGTTCGATAGTTCAGATAGGAATTGAGATTTCAGTGGTCAATTCGGCAAAGTGTGATATCAATTCCTCGAAAACTGTAGGATCAATTCGAATCAAATCTTGAAAGTGCACATAGTTTTCGGATTGAGATGCACTTGTTGAATTTCAGTTCGATAGTTCAGATAGGAATTGAGATTTCAGTGGTCTATTCGGCAAATTGTGATATCCATTCCTCAGAAAATGTTGGATCAATTCGAACCAAATCTTGAAACTGCACATAATTTTCGAAATGAGATGCACATGTTGAATTTCAGATCGATAGTTCTGATAGGAATGGAGATTTCAGTAGTCGATTCTACAAAATATCATTTCAATTCCTAAGGAACTATTATATCAGATCGAACCAAATCTTGAAATTGCACATAGTTTTCGAATTGAGATGCACATGTTGAATTTCAGTTCGATAGTTCAGATAAGAATTGAGATTTCAGTGGTCAATTCGGCAAAGTGTGATATCAATTCCTCGAAAACTGTTGGATCAATTCGAACCAAATCTTGAAACTGTACTCAGTTTTCGAATTGAGATGCACATGTTGAATTTCACTTCGATAGTTCAGATAGGAATTGAGATTTCAGTGGTCAATTCGGCAAAGTGTGATATCAATTCCTCGAAAACTGTTGGATCAATTCGAACCAAATCTTGAAACTGTACTCAGTTTTCGAATTGAGATGCACATGTTGAATTTCAGTTCGATAGTTCAGATAGGAATTGAGATTTCAATGGTCTATTCGGCAAAGTGTGATATCAATTCCTCAAAAACTGTTGGATCAATTCGAACCAAATCTTGAAACTGCGAATAGTTTTCGAAGTGAGAGATGCACATGTTGAATTTCAGATCGATAGTTCTCATAGGAATGGAGATTTCAGTAGTCGATTCGACAAAATATCATTTCAATTCCTAAGGAACTATGGGATCAATTCGAACCAAATCTTGAAACTGCACATAGTTTTCGGATTGAGATGCACATGTTGAGTTTCAGTTCGATAGTTCAGATAGGAATTGAGATTTCAGTGGTCTATTCGGCAAAGTGTGATTTCAATTCCTCAAAAACTGTTGGACCAATACTCCCCAAATCTTGAAACTGCACATAGTTTTCGAGTTGAAATGCACATGTTGAATTTCAGTTGGATAGTTCAGATAGGAATTGAGATTTCAGTGGTCAATTCGGCAAAGTGTGATATCAATTCCTCGGAAACTGTTGCATCAATTCGAACCAAATCTTGAAACTGCACATAGTTTTCGGATTGAGATGCACATGTTGAATTTCACTTCGATAGTTCAGATAGGAATTGAGATTTCAGTGGTCAATTCGGCAAAGTGTGATATCAATTCCTCGAAAACTGTAGGATCAATTCGAATCAAATCTTGAAAGTGCACATACTTTTCGGATTGAGATGCACTTGTTGAATTTCAGTTCGATAGTTCAGATAGGAATTGTGATTTCAGTGGTCTATTCGGCAAAGTGTGATATCAATTCCTCAAAATCTGTTGGACCAATTCTCCCCAAATCTTGAAACTGCACATAGTTTTCGAATTGAGATGCACATGTTGAATTTCAGTTCGATAGTTCAGATTGAGATTGAGATTTCAGTGGTCAATTCGGCAAAGGGGGATATCAAATCCTCGAAAACTGTAGGATCAATTCGAATCAAAGCTTGAAAGTGCACATAGTTTTCGGATTGAGATGCACTTGTTGAATTTCAGTTCGATAGTTCAGATAGGAATTGTGATTTCAGTGGTCTATTCGGCAAAGTGTGATATCCATTCCTCAAAAACTGTTGGATCAATTCGAACCAAATCTTGAAACTGCACATAGTTTTCGAAATGAGATGCACATGTTGAATTTCAGATCGATAGTTCTGATAGGAATGGAGATTTCAGTAGTCGATTCGACAAAATATCATTTCAATTCCTAAGGAACTATTATATCAATTCGAACCAAATCTTGAAACTGCACATAGTTTTCGACTTGAAATGCACATGTTGAATTTCAGTTAGATAGTTCAGATAGGAATTGAGATTTCAGTGGTCAATTCGGCAAAGTGTGATATCAATTCCTCGGAAACTGTTGCATCAATTCGAACTAAATCTTGAAACTGCACATAATTTTCGAATTGAGATGAACATGTTGGATTTCAGTTCGATAGTTCTGATAGGAATTGAGATTTCAGTGGTCAATTCGGCAAAGTGTGATATCAATTCCTCGAAATCTGTTGGATCATCATCATCATCATCATCATCATTTATTTTGCCTATTAGAAATTACAATTCTAGGACACGTCAATTCATCATATATCAAGTACATATACATTCAAAGACATAGTTTAAAAAAAATATATATATCGAGGACAATAAAAAACAGCTGAAGGCAACATGCTCTTATCCTAGGTCGCCACCCACAATAAGTTCCCGGAACTCAGTAATATCATACACAGCCTTACCTCCTAAATAGTTTTTGAGAGTTCTCTTGAATTCTTTCATGGGTAAGGTGGTGAGCGAAAGAGGCAGGATGTTATATATTGCGATCCCGGCACACATCGGAGACCTCTTCATGTACTCATGTGACGCAGTTAAAATTCTAACCTTGTGTCTATTTGGACACAAGAGGAGGAAAGTAGATGTTCACTTTTTAAAATGATTATAGGTATTTCATCCGAACCAAATCTTGAAACTGCACATAGTTTTCGGATTGAAATGCACATGTTGAATTTCAGTTCGATAGTTCAGATAGGAATCGAGATTTCAATGGTCTATTCGGCAAAGTGTGATATCAATTCCTCAAAAACTGTTGGATCAATTCGAACCAAATCTTGAAACTGCACATAGTTTTCGAAATTCCGAAAACTATGTGCAGTTTCAAGATTTGGTTCGAATTGATGCAACAGTTTCCGAGGAATTGATATCACACTTTGCCGAATTGACCACTGAAATCTCAATTCCTATCTGAACTATCCAACTGAAATTCAACATGTGCATTTCAACTCGAAAACTATGTGCAGTTTCAAGATTTGGGGAGTATTGGTCCAACAGTTTTTGAGGAATTGAAATCACACTTTGCCGAATAGACCACTGAAATCTCAATTCCTATCTGAACTATCGAACTGAAACTCAACATGTGCATCTCAATTCGAAAACTATGTGCAGTTTAAAGATTTGGTTCGAATTGATCCAACAGTTTTAGGAATTGATATCACACTTTGCCGAATTGACCACTGAAATCTCAATTCCTATCTGAACTATCGAACTGAAATTCAACATGTGCATCTCATTTCGAAAACTATGTAAGTTTCAAGATTTGGTTCTAATTGATCCAACAGTTTTCGAGGAATTGATATCACACTTTGCCGAATTGACCACTGAAATCTCAATTCCTATCTGAACTATCGAACTGAAATTCAACATGTGCATCTCAATTCGAAAACTATGTGCAGTTTAAAGATTTGGTTCGAATTGATCCAACAGTTTTAGGAATTGATATCACACTTTGCCGAATTGACCACTGAAATCTCAATTCCTATCTGAACTATCGAACTGAAATTCAACATGTGCATCTCATTTCGAAAACTATGTAAGCTTCAAGATTTGGTTCTAATTGATCCAACAGTTTTCGAGGAATTGATATCACAGTTTGCCGAATTGACCACTGAGAAATCTCAATTCCTATCTGAACTATCGAACTGAAATTCAACATGTGCATCTCAATTCGAAAACTATGTGCAGTTTAAAGATTTGGTTCGAATTGATCCAACAGTTTTAGGAATTGATATCACACTTTGCCGAATTGACCACTGAAATCTCAATTCCTATCTGAACTATCGAACTGAAATTCAACATGTGCATCTCAATCCGAAAACTATGTGCAGTTTCAAGATTTGGTTCGAATTGATGCAACAGTTTCCGAGGAATTGATATCACACTTTGCCGAATTGACCACTGAAATCTCAATTCCTATCTGAACTATCCAACTGAAATTCAACATGTGCATTTCAACTCTAAAACTATGTGCAGTTTCAAGATTTGGGGAGTATTGGTCCAACAGTTTTTGAGGAATTGAAATCACACTTTGCCGAATAGACCACTGAAATCTCAATTCCTATCTGAACTATCGAACTGAAACTCAACATGTGCATCTCAATTCGAAAACTATGTGCAGTTTAAAGATTTGGTTCGAATTGATCCAACAGTTTTAGGAATTGATATCACACTTTGCCGAATTGACCACTGAAATCTCAATTCCTATCTGAACTATCGAACTGAAATTCAACATGTGCATCTCATTTCGAAAACTATGTAAGTTTCAAGATTTGGTTCTAATTGATCCAACAGTTTTCGAGGAATTGATATCACACTTTGCCGAATTGACCACTGAAATCTCAATTCCTATCTGAACTATCGAACTGAAATTCAACATGTGCATCTCAATTCGAAAACTATGTGCAGTTTAAAGATTTGGTTCGAATTGATCCAACAGTTTTAGGAATTGATATCACACTTTGCCGAATTGACCACTGAAATCTCAATTCCTATCTGAACTATCGAACTGAAATTCAACATGTGCATCTCATTTCGAAAACTATGTAAGCTTCAAGATTTGGTTCTAATTGATCCAACAGTTTTCGAGGAATTGATATCACACTTTGCCGAATTGACCACTGAGAAATCTCAATTCCTATCTGAACTATCGAACTGAAATTCAACATGTGCATCTCAATTCGAAAACTATGTGCAGTTTAAAGATTTGGTTCGAATTGATCCAACAGTTTTAGGAATTGATATCACACTTTGCCGAATTGACCACTGAAATCTCAATTCCTATCTGAACTATCGAACTGAAATTCAACATGTGCATCTCAATCCGAAAACTATGTGCAGTTTCAAGATTTGGTTCGAATTGATGCAACAGTTTCCGAGGAATTGATATCACACTTGGCCGAATTGACCACAGAAATCTCAATTCCTATCTGAACTATCCAACTGAAATTCAACATGTGCATTTCAACTCGAAAACTATGTGCAGTTTCAAGATTTGGGGAGTATTGGTCTAACAGTTTTTGAGGAATTGAAATCACACTTTGCCGAATAGACCACTGAAATCTCAATTCCTATCTGAACTATCGAACTGAAACTCAACATGTGCATCTCAATCCGAAAACTATGTGCAGTTTCAAGATTTGGTTCGAATTGATCCCATAGTTCCTTAGGAATTGAAGTGATATTTTGTCGAATCGACTACTGAAATCTCCATTCCTATGAGAACTATCGATCTGAAATTCAACATGTGCATCTCATTTCGAAAACTATTCGCAGTTTCAAGATTTGGTTCGAATTGATTCAACAGTTTTTGAGGAATTGATATCACACTTTGCCGAATAGACCATTGAAATCTCAATTCCTATCTGAACTATCGAACTGAAATTCAACATGTGCATTTCAATCCGAAAACTATGTGCAGTTTCAAGATTTGGTTCAACAGTTTTTGAGGAATTGAAATCACACTTTGCCGAATAGACCACTGAAATCTCAATTCCTATCTGAACTATCGAACTGAAACTCAACATGTGCATCTCAATCCGAAAACTATGTGCAGTTTCAAGATTTCGTTCGAATTGATCCCATAGTTCCTTAGGAATTGAAATGATATTTTGTCGAATCGACTACTGAAATCTCCATTCCTATGAGAACTATCGATCTGAAATTCAACATGTGCATCTCATTTCGAAAACTATTCGCAGTTTCAAGATTTGGTTCGAATTGATCCAACAGTTTTTGAGGAATTGATATCACACTTTGCCGAATAGACCATTGAAATCTCAATTCCTATCTGAACTATCGAACTGAAATTCAACATGTGCATTTCAATCCGAAAACTATGTGCAGTTTCAAGATTTGGTTCGAATTGATTTAACAGTTTTCGAGGAATTGATATCACACTTTGCCGAATTGACCACTGAAATCTCAATTCCTATCTGAACTATCGAAGTGAAATTCAACATGTGCATCTCAATTCGAAAACTGAGTACAGTTTCAAGATTTGGTTCGAATTGATCCAACAGTTTTCGACGAATTGATATCACACTTTGCCGAATTGACCACTGAAATCTCAATTCCTATCTGAACTATCGAAGTGAAATTCAACATGTGCATCTCAATCCGAAAACTATGTGCAGTTTCAAGATTTGGTTCGAATTGATGCAACAGTTTCCGAGGAATTGATATCACACTTTGCCGAATTGACCACTGAAATCTCAATTCCTATCTGAACTATCCAACTGAAATTCAACATGTGCATTTCAACTCGAAAACTATGTGCAGTTTCAAGATTTGGGGAGTATCCCACTATATCACACACACATGTGCATCTCAATCCGAAAACTATGTGCAGTTTCAAGATTTGGTTCGAATTGATGCAACAGTTTCCGAGGAATTGATATCACACTTTGCCGAATTGACCACTGAAATCTCAATTCCTATCTGAACTATCCAACTGAAATTCAACATGTGCATTTCAACTCGAAAACTATGTGCAGTTTCAAGATTTGGGGAGTATTGGTCCAACAGTTTTTGAGGAATTGAAATCACACTTTGCCGAATAGACCACTGAAATCTCAATTCCTATCTGAACTATCGAACTGAAACTCAACATGTGCATCTCAATCCGAAAACTATGTGCAGTTTCAAGATTTGGTTCGAATTGATCCCATAGTTCCTTAGGAATTGAAATGATATTTTGTCGAATCGACTACTGAAATCTCCATTCCTATGAGAACTATCGATCTGAAATTCAACATGTGCATCTCTCACTTCGAAAACTATTCGCAGTTTCAAGATTTGGTTCGAATTGATCCAACAGTTTTTGAGGAATTGATATCACACTTTGCCGAATAGACCATTGAAATCTCAATTCCTATCTGAACTATCGAACTGAAATTCAACATGTGCATCTCAATTCGAAAACTGAGTACAGTTTCAAGATTTGGTTCGAATTGATCCAACAGTTTTCGAGGAATTGATATCACACTTTGCCGAATTGACCACTGAAATCTCAATTCCTATCTGAACTATCGAAGTGAAATTCAACATGTGCATCTCAATTCGAAAACTGAGTACAGTTTCAAGATTTGGTTCGAATTGATCCAACAGTTTTCGAGGAATTGATATCACACTTTGCCGAATTGACCACTGAAATCTCAATTCTTATCTGAACTATCGAACTGAAATTCAACATGTGCATCTCAATTCGAAAACTATGTGCAATTTCAAGATTTGGTTCGATCTGATATAATAGTTCCTTAGGAATTGAAATGATATTTTGTCGAATCGACTACTGAAATCTCCATTCCTATGAGAACTATCGATCTGAAATTCAACATGTGCATCTCATTTCGAAAACTATTCGCAGTTTCAAGATTTGGTTCGAATTGATCCAACAGTTTTTGAGGAATTGATATCACACTTTGCCGAATAGACCATTGAAATCCCAATTCCTATCAGAACTATCGATCTGAAATTCAACATGTGCATCTCATTTCGAAAACTATGTGCAGTTTCAAGATTTGGTTCGAATTGATCCAACATTTTCTGAGGAATGGATATCACAATTTGCCGAATAGACCACTGAAATCTCAATTCCTATCTGAACTATCGAACTGAAATTCAACAAGTGCATCTCAATCCGAAAACTATGTGCACTTTCAAGATTTGATTCGAATTGATCCTACAGTTTTCGAGGAATTGATATCACACTTTGCCGAATTGACCACTGAAATCTCAATTCCTATCTGAACTAGCGAACTGAAATTCAACATGTGCATCTCAATTCGAAAACTGTGTAAAATTTCAAGATTTGGTTAGAATTGATCCAACAGTTTTCGAGGAATTGATATCACACTTTGCCGAATTGACCACTGATATCTCAATTCCTATCTGAACTATCGAACTGAAACTCAACATGTGCATCTCAATCCGAAAACTATGTGCAGTTTCAAGATTTGGTTCGAATTGATCCCATAGTTCCTTAGGAAATGAAATGATATTTTGTCGAATCGACTACTGAAATCTCCATTCCTATGAGAACTATCGATCTGAAATTCAACATTTGCATCTCATTTCGAAAACTATTTGCAGTTTCAAGATTTGGTTCGAATTCATCGAACAGTTTTTGAGGAATTGATATCACACTTTGCCGAATAGACCATTGAAATCTCAATTCCTATCTGAACTATCGAAGTGAAATTCAACATGTGCATCTCAATTCGAAAACTGTGTGAAATTTCAAGATTTGGTTCGAATTGATCCAACAGTTTTCGAGGAATTGATATCACACTTTGCCGAATTGACCACTGAAATCTCAATTCCTATCAGAACTATCGAACTGAAATTCAACATGTGCATCTCAATTCGAAAACTGAGTACAGTTTCAAGATTTGGTTCGAATTGATCCAACAGTTTTCGAGGAATTGATATCACACTTTGCCGAATTGACCACTGAAATCTCAATTCCTATCAGAACTATCGAACTGAAATTCAACATGTGCATCTCAATTCGAAAACTGTGTGAAATTTCAAGATTTGGTTCGAATTGATCCAACAGTTTTCGAGGAATTGATATCACACTTTGCCGAATTGACCACTGAAATCTCAATTCCTATCAGAACTATCGAACTGAAATTCAACATGTGCATCTCAATTCGAAAACTGTGTGAAATTTCAAGATTTGGTTCGAATTGATCCAACAGTTTTCGAGGAATTGATATCACACTTTGCCGAATTGACCACTGAAATCTCAATTCCTATCAGAACTATCGAACTGAAATTCAACATGTGCATCTCAATTCGAAAACTGTGTACAGTTTCGAGATTTGGGTCGAATTGATCCAATAGTTCCTTAGGAATTGAAATGATATTTTGCCGAATAGACCACTGAGATCTCAATTCCTATCTGATCCATCGAACTGAAATTCAACATGTGCATCTCAATTCGAAAACTGTGTAAAATTCCAAGATTTGGTTCGAATTGATCCAACAGATATCGCGGAATTGATATCACAATTTGCCGAATTGACCACTGAAATCTCAATTCCTATCTGAACTATCGAAGTGAAATTCAACATGTGCATGTCGCAAATCTTGAAATTTCACACAGTTTTCGAATTGAGATGCACATGTTGAATTTCAGTTCGATAGTTCAGATAGGAATTGGGATTTCAATGGTCTATTCGGCAAAGTGTGATATCAATTCCTCAAAAACTGTTGGATCAATTCGAACCAAATCTTGAAACTGCGAATAGTTTTCGAAATGAGATGCACATGTTGAATTTCAGATCGATAGTTCTCATAGGAATGGAGATTTCAGTAGTCGATTCGACAAAATATCATTTCAATTCCTAAGGAACTATTGTATCAATTCGAACTAAATCTTGAAACTGCACATAATTTTCGAATTGAGATAAACATGTTGAATTTCAGTTCGATAGTTCTGATAGGAATTATGTCTATCTCGTCTTCCACAATGAAAAAAATATTTAAGTATATAACGATAAAATTCGATAGTATCAAAGTTAAAAAATGTAAACCACAACACAATATTTGCAGCACGAAGCACATTCACAACTGAATACTTTGTACATCTACTCCGCTGTTATATAGCCCCTCTACCATCCCTCCCTAGCACCCCACCACCCAATTGTCCGTTCCGTCGTCTGATTCGATATTAGATTGCTGTGACTTAAAGTTTCTATGGAATCAACGTATTACATTCGTTCAATTTAACTGTCCCACGTCGGACTGTTTGTTGATTTATCCTTAACTTGCTATGACCAATTTTAAAGTGTTACTTTTATTAGTTGTATGATGAGCCTTGAGTAAGGAACAAAATAGTTCCGAAACGTTGGCGAATTCATAAGAGATTGTTTTTCAACCTGTCCAAATTCCTGCGATATATTACTTATTGTGTTCAATCCATTATTTATGATACCTAAAAAGAACATATAAAATGTTTTGTTATTTTGTGATACTTGAGCCTAACACTAAAAATACTCAAAATTATAGAGTGTTTTATATAATTATGAGTTTATGAAACATATGCGAATTTAAATGATAATTGTCCAGAGTATTTTTCTTACAGAAAGAATATACTATATTACTGTTTATTTTTTCAAACGTTTCTGATATTATGAAATGATAAAATATCAACAATTGAAAAGTATAAGTTATCGATACAGATAATAACTATCTGGATAAGCAAGTATTGAAGCGCATTAGTATTTCAATTCTTAAGTTTGTTTCAAATCTCGCTGCTCCAAACAATATTTCAAAATTAATAATTTTTAGAGAATTCTTTTTCATCATTTACATTCACGTTGTAGATGGTATACACGTTTTTCCTGAGGAAATAAAAACTATAGAAAGAATGTCCCTGAATAGATTTAACGACTCTGATGTATATGCAGAAATCCATGTAGGTTCCTATATATAAGTACAGAATCGTTATTTTTTATTTTCACCCTAATTATACGGAGCACTACTATCTACTTAGTTAGTTTATTAGTTATAATGGCGTCATAGATCTAACGCTACGCTACGCACCGTAATTTTTTATATTGTTTTCTCATTATTCCATATGCCAGCTTCAGTACTCTCGCGAATATTATTATTCCAGTTTCAACCTCAAGAAAAAGGCTACTGCAACCAAAATTTTTCGTTATTTTCTCTAATAAATTTCAGCAATTCTTTTCAAGAAATTCATGACGGAAGAAAGTAATTTTTTTATTCGGTTTTTCGAAGTTTTCCATGAGCTATATGGATGTGTAGAGGATGTTTCATTAAAATGAATTAATTTCAAAAGAAATTACCTGAGCCTGAAACAAAGAACAGTTCACATTGACGAATATAATAGACAGATAGAAAAGAAGTCAACGTTCATACTTAATTATCGAAATCTCATTTCTCTGGACAAATACAAAGGGGATTTATCTGTAAATAAAAACCGGAACAATATCATGGAAACCAAAAAAGTGCCATAACTGATCTACGGGACTACTATTTCTTGATAAGCAAAAAAAACCCTATTCAAAACCATTGACGTATTGAAGTATACAGTAAAATATTTGTTACTTTGACTAGGTGACAGGTACAGAATAACACAGGTACAGTATAACCAATACAATTAACCATCCCTCAACGTTTCCGCTAGCAACGGACCGATTTGGTCAAAATTACTACCTGCGAAAACAAGGAATTGTATAGCATGAACTTTGAAGTATTTTGAAATAAGATATTTGATTGTTGATACATTTTTCGGAAATATTGCAATTAATTATCGATTAATGTTCGAACCCCAGCATCTCAAAATAGAACTTTTTTCTATAAAACGGCCTTTTCAAAATCATTTTGAATATTTTCGATAGCCGGATCAGCATAGAAATCATAAAATATCTAATCTAAACAGCAAATGAAGTTGGACGGCCAAAAACTTGCATAAGTTTGACTATGTCTAATTTCGACATTATTTTGGCGATATTTTATTTTCACTTCACTGAATGTCACTTGCATTGGTTATTTTTTTTTAATATCTTTTTTTCGTACTGGGCGTGAATATAATTTCCGATTTCCGTCTTAAATTTTGGAGATAGTGAGGCCTTACAAATGTTTTAGTGTGACTTTCGGACTAATATCAAGTTATTTCCGTATAATTCCCCATTTTGAAAAACTATAGCAGAATATTCCGTATCCAGGAATACCTTGTCAATTTTGGGCATAATAAGGATAGGATGGATCATAATTCGATTAAAATAGAGGTTTTCATTTAAACAAATTTTTTTCGATGAAAGTACGAAACGAAAGAATTTTTTGGTGGATATGCTGTTTAAAATACATTATGACTTCGACAACAATTCCTGAATGTTGCACCATTCTATCGTTAAAGCATACTGAAAGCTGGAAATCTTGGAAAATTCAATGTCATGTCACCAGAGTCACATGTTACTCGATGGGGAATCCATGCCGTTTTTTAAGAAACCAAGTTTTTAGCTCTTATAATATGAGAATATTTCATTTTAATTATTGATTTATTTATTTATTTATTTATTTATTCATTATTATATACTCAAAATTTTTCGGTTTCCCGGTTAAGACATTGAAAATGAAATTCATGAAGTAGATAGTAGTGCTCCGTATAATTAGGGTGAAAATAAAAAATAACGATTCTGTACTTATATATAGGAACCTACATGGATTTCTGCATATACATCAGAGTCGTTAAATCTATTCAGGGACATTCTTTCTATAGTTTTTATTTCCTCAGGAAAAACGTGTATACCATCTACAACGTGAATGTAAATGATGAAAAAGAATTCTCTAGAAATTATTAATTTTGAAATATTGTTTGGAGCAGCGAGATTTGAAACAAACTTAAGAATTGAAATACTAATGCGCTTCAATACTTGCTTATCCAGATAGTTATTATCTGTATCGATAACTTATACTTTTCAATTGTTGATATTTTATCATTTCATAATATCAGAAACGTTCGAATTGATCCAACAGTTTTTGAGGAATTGATATCACACTTTGCCGAATAGACCATTGAAATCTCAATTCCTATCTGAACTATCGAACTGAAATTCAACATGAGCATTTCAATCCGAAAACTATGTGCAGTTTCAAGATTTGGTTCGAATTGATTAAACAGTTTTCGAGGAATTGATATCACACTTTGCCGAATTGACCACTGAAATCTCAATTCCTATCTGAACTATCGAAGTGAAATTCAACATGTGCATCTCAATTCGAAAACTGAGTACAGTTTCAAGATTTGGTTCGAATTGATCCAACAGTTTTCGAGGAATTGATATCACACTTTGCCGAATTGACCACTGAAATCTCAATTCCTATCTGAACTATCGAAGTGAAATTCAACATGTGCATCTCAATTCGAAAACTGAGTACAGTTTCAAGATTTGGTTCGAATTGATCCAACAGTTTTCGAGGAATTGATATCACACTTTGCCGAATCGACCACTGAAATCTCAATTCTTATCTGAACTATCGAACTGAAATTCAACATGTGCATCTCAATTCGAAAACTATGTGCAGTTTCAAGATTTGGTTCGATCTGATATAATAGTTCCTTAGGAATTGAAATGATATTTTGTCGAATCGACTACTGAAATCTCCATTCCTATCAGAACTATCGATCTGAAATTCAACATGTGCATCTCATTTCGAAAACTATGTGCAGTTTCAAGATTTGGTTCGAATTGATCCAACATTTTCTGAGGAATGGATATCACAATTTGCCGAATAGACCACTGAAATCTCAATTCCTATCTGAACTATCGAACTGAAATTCAACAAGTGCATCTCAATCCGAAAACTATGTGCACTTTCAAGATTTGATTCGAATTGATCCTACAGTTTTCGAGGAATTGATACCACACTTTGCCGAATTGACCACTGAAATCTCAATTCCTATCTGAACTATCGAACTGAAATTCAACATGTGCATCTCAATTCGAAAACTGTGTAAAATTTCAAGATTTGGTTAGAATTGATCCAACAGTTTTCGAGGAATTGATATCACACTTTGCCGAATTGACCACTGATTTCTCAATTCCTATCTGAACTATCGAACTGAAACTCAACATGTGCATCTCAATCCGAAAACTATGTGCAGTTTCAAGATTTGGTTCGAATTGATCCCATAGTTCCTTAGGAAATGAAATGATATTTTGTCGAATCGACTACTGAAATCTCCATTCCTATGAGAACTATCGATCTGAAATTCAACATTTGCATCTCATTTCGAAAACTATTTGCAGTTTCAAGATTTGGTTCGAATTCATCGAACAGTTTTTGAGGAATTGATATCACACTTTGCCGAATAGACCATTGAAATCTCAATTCCTATCTGAACTATCGAAGTGAAATTCAACATGTGCATCTCAATTCGCAAACTGTGTGAAATTTCAAGATTTGGTTCGAATTGATCCAACAGTTTTCGAGGAATTGATATCACACTTTGCCGAATTGACCAGTGAAATCTCAATTCCTATCAGAACTATCGAACTGAAATTCAACATGTGCATCTCAATTCGAAAACTGAGTACAGTTTCAAGATTTGGTTCGAATTGATCCAACAGTTTTCGAGGAATTGATATCACACTTTGCCGAATTGACCACTGAAATCTCAATTCCTATCAGAACTATCGAACTGAAATTCAACATGTGCATCTCAATTCGAAAACTGTGTACAGTTTCGAGATTTGGGTCGAATTGATCCAATAGTTCCTTAGGAATTGAAATGATATTTTGCCGAATAGACCACTGAGATCTCAATTCCTATCTGATCCATCGAACTGAAATTCAACATGTGCATCTCAATTCGAAAACTGTGTAAAATTCCAAGATTTGGTTCGAATTGATCCAACAGATATCGAGGAATTGATATCACAATTTGCCGAATTGACCACTGAAATCTCAATTCCTATCTGAACTATCGAACTGAAATTCAACATGTGCATGTCGCAAATCTTGAAATTTCACACAGTTTTCGAATTGAGATGCACATGTTGAATTTCACTTCGATAGTTCAGATAGGAATTGAGATTTCAGTGGTCAATTCGGCAAAGTGTGATATCAATTCCTCGAAAACTGTTGGATCAATTCGAACCAAATCTTGAAACTGCACATAGTTTTCGGATTGAAATGCACATGTTGAATTTCAGTTCGATAGTTCAGATAGGAATTGGGATTTCAATGGTCTATTCGGCAAAGTGTGATATCAATTCCTCAAAAACTGTTGGATCAATTCGAACCAAATCTTGAAACTGCGAATAGTTTTCGAAATGAGATGCACATGTTGAATTTCAGATCGATAGTTCTCATAGGAATGGAGATTTCAGTAGTCGATTCGACAAAATATCATTTCAATTCCTAAGGAACTATTGGATCAATTCGAACTAAATCTTGAAACTGCACATAATTTTCGAATTGAGATAAACATGTTGAATTTCAGTTCGATAGTTCTGATAGGAATTATGTCTATCTCGTCTTCCACAATGAAAAAAATATTTAAGTTTATAACGATAAAATTCGATAGTATCAAAGTTAAAAAATGTAAACCACAACACAATATTTGCAGCACGAAGCACATTCACAACTGAATACTTTGTACATCTACTCCGCTGTTATATAGCCCCTCTACCATCCCTCCCTAGCACCCCACCACCCAATTGTCCGTTCCGTCGTCTGATTCGATATTAGATTGCTGTGACTTAAAATTTCTATGGAATCAACGTATTACATTCGTTCAATTTAACTGTCCCACGTCGGACTGTTTGTTGATTTATCCTTAACTTGCTATGACCAATTTTAAAGTGTTACTTTTATTAGTTGTATGATGAGCCTTGAGTAAGGAACAAAATAGTTCCGAAACGTTGGCGAATTCATAAGAGATTGTTTTTCAACCTGTCCAAATTCCTGCGATATATTACTTATTGTGTTCAATCCATTATTTATGATACCTAAAAAGAACATATAAAATGTTTTGTTATTTTGTGATACTTGAGCCTAACACTAAAAATACCTAAAATTATAGAGTGTTTTATATAATTATGAGTTTATGAAACATATGCGAATTTAAATGATAATTGTCCAGAGTATTTTTCTTACAGAAAGAATATACTATATTACTGTTTATTTTTTCAAACGTTTCTGATATTATGAAATGATAAAATATCAACAATTGAAAAGTATAAGTTATCGATACAGATAATAACTATCTGGATAAGCAAGTATTGAAGCGCATTAGTATTTCAATTCTTAAGTTTGTTTCAAATCTCGCTGCTCCAAACAATATTTCAAAATTAATAATTTTTAGAGAATTCTTTTTCATCATTTACATTCACGTTGTAGATGGTATACACGTTTTTCCTGAGGAAATAAAAACTATAGAAAGAATGTCCCTGAATAGATTTAACGACTCTGATGTATATGCAGAAATCCATGTAGGTTCCTATATATAAGTACAGAATCGTTATTTTTTATTTTCACCCTAATTATACGGAGCACTACTATCTACTTAGTTAGTTTATTAGTTATAATGGCGTCATAGATCTAACGCTACGCTACGCACCGTAATTTTTTATATTGTTTTCTCATTATTCCATATGCCAGCTTCAGTACTCTCGCGAATATTATTATTCCAGTTTCAACCTCAAGAAAAAGGCTACTGCAACCAAAATTTTTCGTTATTTTCTCTAATAAATTTCAGCAATTCTTTTCAAGAAATTCATGACGGAAGAAAGTAATTTTTTTATTCGGTTTTTCGAAGTTTTCCATGAGCTATATGGATGTGTAGAGGATGTTTCATTGAAATGAATTAATTTCAAAAGAAATTACCTGAGCCTGAAACAAAGAACAGTTCACATTGACGAATATAATAGACAGATAGAAAAGAAGTCAACGTTCATACTTAATTATCGAAATCTCATTTCTCTGGACAAATACAAAGGGGATTTATCTGTAAATAAAAACCAGAACAATATCATGGAAACCAAAAAAGTGCCATAACTGATCTACGGGACTACTATTTCTTGATAAGCAAAAAAAACCCTATTCAAAACCATTGACGTATTGAAGTATACAGTAAAATATTTGTTACTTTGACTAGGTGACAGGTACAGAATAACACAGGTACAGTATAACCAATACAATTAACCATCCCTCAACGTTTCCGCTAGCAACGGACCGATTTGGTCAAAATTACTACCTGCGAAAACAAGGAATTGTATAGCATGAACTTTGAAGTATTTTGAAATAAGATATTTGATTGTTGATACATTTTTCGGAAATATTGCAATTAATTATCGATTAATGTTCGAACCCCAGCATCTCAAAATAGAACTTTTTTCTATAAAACGGCCTTTTCAAAATCATTTTGAATATTTTCGATAGCCGGATCAGCATAGAAATCATAAAATATCTAATCTAAACAGCAAATGAAGTTGGACGGCCAAAAACTTGCATAAGTTTGACTATGTCTAATTTCGACATTATTTTGGCGATATTTTATTTTCACTTCACTGAATGTCACTTGCATTGGTTATTTTTTTTTAATATCTTTTTTTCGTACTGGGCGTGAATATAATTTCCGATTTTCGTCTTAAATTTTGGAGATAGTGAGGCCTTACAAATGTTTTAGTGTGAGTTTCGACTAATATCAAGTTATTTCCGTATAATTCCCCATTTTGAAAAACTATAGCAGAATATTCCGTATCCAGGAATACCTTGTCAATTTTGGGCATAATAAGGATAGGATGGATCATAATTCGACTAAAATAGAGGTTTTCATTTAAACAAATTTTTTTCGATGAAAGTACGAAACGAAAGAATTTTTTGGTGGATATGCTGTTTAAAATACATTATGACTTCGACAACAATTCCTGAATGTTGCACCATTCTATCGTTAAAGCATACTGAAAGCTGGAAATCTTGGAAAATTCAATGTCATGTCACCAGAGTCACATGTTACTCGATGGGGAATCCATGCCGTTTTTTAAGAAACCAAGTTTTTAGCTCTTATAATATGAGAATATTTCATTTTAATTATTGATTTATTTATTTATTTATTTATTTATTTATTTATTCATTATTATATACTCAAAATTTTTCGGTTTCCCGGTTAAGACATTGAAAATGAAATTCATGAAGTAGATAGTAGTGCTCCGTATAATTAGGGTGAAAATAAAAAATAACGATTCTGTACTTATATATAGGAACCTACATGGATTTCTGCATATACATCAGAGTCGTTAAATCTATTCAGGGACATTCTTTCTATAGTTTTTATTTCCTCAGGAAAAACGTGTATACCATCTACAACGTGAATGTAAATGATGAAAAAGAATTCTCTAGAAATTATTAATTTTGAAATATTGTTTGGAGCAGCGAGATTTGAAACAAACTTAAGAATTGAAATACTAATGCGCTTCAATACTTGCTTATCCAGATAGTTATTATCTGTATCGATAACTTATACTTTTCAATTGTTGATATTTTATCATTTCATAATATCAGAAACGTTTGAAAAAATAAACAGTAATATAGTATATTCTTTCTGTAAGAAAAATACTCTGGACAATTATCATTTAAATTCGCATATGTTTCATAAACTCATAATTATATAAAACACTCTATAATTTTAGGTATTTTTAGTGTTAGGCTCAAGTATCACAAAATAACAAAACATTTTATATGTTCTTTTTAGGTATCATAAATAATGGATTGAACACAATAAGTAATATATCGCAGGAATTTGGACAGGTTGAAAAACAATCTCTTATGAATTCGCCAACGTTTCGGAACTATTTTGTTCCTTACTCAAGGCTCATCATACAACTAATAAAAGTAACACTTTAAAATTGGTCATAGCAAGTTAAGGATAAATCAACAAACAGTCCGACGTGGGACAGTTAAATTGAACGAATGTAATACGTTGATTCCATAGAAATTTTAAGTCAAAGCAATCTAATATCGAATCAGACGACGGAACGGACAATTGGGTGGTGGGGTGCTAGGGAGGGATGGTAGAGGGGCTATATAACAGCGGAGTAGATGTACAAAGTATTCAGTTGTGAATGTGCTTCGTGCTGCAAATATTGTGTTGTGGTTTACATTTTTTAACTTTGATACTATCGAATTTTATCGTTATATACTTAAATATTTTTTTCATTGTGGAAGACGAGATAGACATAATTCTTATCAGAACTATCGAACTGAAATTCAACATGTTTATCTCAATTCGAAAATTATGTGCGGTTTCAAGATTTAGTTCGAATTGATCCAACAGTTTTCGAGGAATTGATATCACACTTTGCCGAATTGACCACTGAAATCTCAATTCCTATCTGAACTATCGAACTGAAATTCAACATGTGCATCTCAATCCGAAAACTGTGTAAAATTTCAAGATTTGGTTAGAATTGATCCAACAGTTTTCGAGGAATTGATATCACACTTTGCCGAATTGACCACTGATATCTCAATTCCTATCTGAACTATCGAACTGAAACTCAACATGTGCATCTCAATCCGAAAACTATGTGCAGTTTCAAGATTTGGTTCGAATTGATCCCATAGTTCCTTAGGAAATGAAATGATATTTTGTCGAATCGACTACTGAAATCTCCATTCCTATGAGAACTATCGATCTGAAATTCAACATTTGCATCTCATTTCGAAAACTATTTGCAGTTTCAAGATTTGGTTCGAATTCATCGAACAGTTTTTGAGGAATTGATATCACACTTTGCCGAATAGACCATTGAAATCTCAATTCCTATCTGAACTATCGAAGTGAAATTCAACATGTGCATCTCAATTCCAAAACTGTGTGAAATTTCAAGATTTGGTTCGAATTGATCCAACAGTTTTCGAGGAATTGATATCACACTTTGCCGAATTGACCACTGAAATCTCAATTCCTATCAGAACTATCGAACTGAAATTCAACATGTGCATCTCAATTCGAAAACTGAGTACAGTTTCAAGATTTGGTTCGAATTGATCCAACAGTTTTCGAGGAATTGATATCACACTTTGCCGAATTGACCACTGAAATCTCAATTCATATCTGAACTATCGAACTGAAATTCAACATGTGCATCTCAATTCGAAAACTGTGTACAGTTTCGAGATTTGGGTCGAATTGATCCAATAGTTCCTTAGGAATTGAAATGATATTTTGCCGAATAGACCACTGAGATCTCAATTGCTATCTGATCCATCGAACTGAAATTCAACATGTGCATCTCAATTCGAAAACTGTGTAAAATTCCAAGATTTGGTTCGAATTGATCCAACAGATATCGAGGAATTGATATCACAATTTGCCGAATTGACCACTGAAATCTCAATTCCTATCTGAACTATCGAAGTGAAATTCAACATGTGCATGTCGCAAATCTTGAAATTTCACACAGTTTTCGAATTGAGATGCACATGTTGAATTTCACTTCGATAGTTCAGATAGGAATTGAGATTGCAGTGGTCAATTCGGCAAAGTGTGATATCAATTCCTCGAAAACTGTTGGATCAGTTCGAACCAAATCTTGAAACTGCACATAGTTTTCGGATTGAAATGCACATGTTGAATTTCAGTTCGATAGTTCAGATAGGAATTGGGATTTCAATGGTCTATTCGGCAAAGTGTGATATCAATTCCTCAAAAACTGTTGGATCAATTCGAACCAAATCTTGAAACTGCGAATAGTTTTCGAAATGAGATGCACATGTTGAATTTCAGATCGATAGTTCTCATAGGAATGGAGATTTCAGTAGTCGATTCGACAAAATATCATTTCAATTCCTAAGCGTTTCAACCTCAAGAAAAAGGCTACTGCAACCAAAATTTTTCGTTATTTTCTCTAATAAATTTCAGCAATTCTTTTCAAGAAATTCATGACGGAAGAAAGTAATTTTTTTATTCGGTTTTTCGAAGTTTTCCATGAGCTATATGGATGTGTAGAGGATGTTTCATTAAAATGAATTAATTTCAAAAGAAATTACCTGAGCCTGAAACAAAGAACAGTTCACATTGACGAATATAATAGACAGATAGAAAAGAAGTCAACGTTCATACTTAATTATCGAAATCTCATTTCTCTGGACAAATACAAAGGGGATTTATCTGTAAATAAAAACCAGAACAATATCATGGAAACCAAAAAAGTGCCATAACTGATCTACGGGACTACTATTTCTTGATAAGCAAAAAAAACCCTATTCAAAACCATTGACGTATTGAAGTATACAGTAAAATATTTGTTACTTTGACTAGGTGATAGGTACAGAATAACACAGGTACAGTATAACCAATACAATTAACCATCCGTCAACGTTTCCGCTAGCAACGGACCGATTTGGTCAAAATTACTACCTGCGAAAACAAGGAATTGTACAGCATGAACTTTGAAGTATTTTGAAATAAGATATTTGATTGTTGATACATTTTTCGGAAATATTGCAATTAATTATCGATTAATGTTCGAACCCCAGCATCTCGAAATAGAACTTTTTTCTATAAAACGGCATTTTCAAAATCATTTTGAATATTTTCGATAGCCGGATCAGCATAGAAATCATAAAATATCTAATCTAAACAGCAAATGAAGTTGGACGGCCAAAAACTTGCATAAGTTTGACTATGTCTAATTTCGACATTATTTTGGCGATATTTTATTTTCACTTCACTGAATGTCACTTGCATTGGTTATTTTTTTTTAATATCTTTTTTTCGTACTGGGCGTGAATATAATTTCCGATTTCCGTCTTAAATTTTGGAGATAGTGAGGCCTTACAAATGTTTTAGTGTGACTTTCGGACTAATATCAAGTTTTTTCCGTATAATTCCCCATTTTGAAAAACTATAGCAGAATATTCCGTATCCAGGAATACCTTGTCAATTTTGGGCATAATAAGGATAGGATGGATCATAATTCGACTAAAATAGAGGTTTTCATTTAAACAAATTTTTTTCGATGAAAGTACGAAACGAAAGAATTTTTTGGTGGATATGCTGTTTAAAATACATTATGACTTCGACAACAATTCAATGTCATGTCACCAGAGTCACATGTTACTCGATGGGGAATCCATGCCGTTTTTTAAGAAACCAAGTTTTTAGCTCTTATAATATGAGAATATTTCATTTTAATTATTGATTTATTTATTTATTTATTTATTTATTTATTTATTCATTATTATATACTCAAAATTTTTCGGTTTCCCGGTTAAGACATTGAAAATGAAATTCATGAAGTAGATAGTAGTGCTCCGTATAATTAGGGTGAAAATAAAAAATAACGATTCTGTACTTATATATAGGAACCTACATGGATTTCTGCATATACATCAGAGTCGTTAAATCTATTCAGGGACATTCTTTCTATAGTTTTTATTTCCTCAGGAAAAACGTGTATACCATCTACAACGTGAATGTAAATGATGAAAAAGAATTCTCTAGAAATTATTAATTTTGAAATATTGTTTGGAGCAGCGAGATTTGAAACAAACTTAAGAATTGAAATACTAATGCGCTTCAATACTTGCTTATCCAGATAGTTATTATCTGTATCGATAACTTATACTTTTCAATTGTTGATATTTTATCATTTCATAATATCAGAAACGTTTGAAAAAATAAACAGTAATATAGTATATTCTTTCTGTAAGAAAAATACTCTGGACAATTATCATTTAAATTCGCATATGTTTCATAAACTCATAATTATATAAAACACTCTATAATTTTAGGTATTTCTAGTGTTAGGCTCAAGTATCACAAAATAACAAAACATTTTATATGTTCTTTTTAGGTATCATAAATAATGGATTGAACACAATAAGTAATATATCGCAGGAATTTGGACAGGTTGAAAAACAATCTCTTATGAATTCGCCAACGTTTCGGAACTATTTTGTTCCTTACTCAAGGCTCATCATACAACTAATAAAAGTAACACTTTAAAATTGGTCATAGCAAGTTAAGGATAAATCAACAAACAGTCCGACGTGGGACAGTTAAATTGAACGAATGTAATACGTTGATTCCATAGAAATTTTAAGTCACAGCAATCTAATATCGAATCAGACGACGGAACGGACAATTGGGTGGTGGGGTGCTAGGGAGGGATGGTAGAGGGGCTATATAACAGCGGAGTAGATGTACAAAGTATTCAGTTGTGAATGTGCTTCGTGCTGCAAATATTGTGTTGTGGTTTACATTTTTTAACTTTGATACTATCGAATTTTATCGTTATATACTTAAATATTTTTTTCATTGTGGAAGACGAGATAGACATAATTCCTATCAGAACTATCGAACTGAAATTCAATTCTTTTCAAGAAATTCATGACGGAAGAAAGTAATTTTTTTATTCGGTTTTTCGAAGTTTTCCATGAGCTATATGGATGTGTAGAGGATGTTTCATTAAAATGAATTAATTTCAAAAGAAATTACCTGAGCCTGAAACAAAGAACAGTTCACATTGACGAATATAATAGACAGATAGAAAAGAAGTCAACGTTCATACTTAATTATCGAAATCTCATTTCTCTGGACAAATACAAAGGGGATTTATCTGTAAATAAAAACCAGAACAATATCATGGAAACCAAAAAAGTGCCATAACTGATCTACGGGACTACTATTTCTTGATAAGCAGAAAAAACCCTATTCAAAACCATTGACGTATTATACAGTAAAATATTTGTTACTTTGACTAGGTGACAGGTACAGAATAACACAGGTACAGTATAACCAATACAATTAACCATCCCTCAACGTTTCCGCTAGCAACGGACCGATTTGGTCAAAATTACTACCTGCGAAAACAAGGAATTGTATAGCATGAACTTTGAAGTATTTTGAAATAAGATATTTGATTGTTGATACATTTTTCGGAAACATTGCAATTAATTATCGATTAATGTTCGAACCCCAGCATCTCAAAATAGAACTTTTTTCTATAAAACGGCCTTTTCAAAATCATTTTGAATATTTTCGATAGCCGGATCAGCATAGAAATCATAAAATATCTAATCTAAACAGCAAATGAAGTTGGACGGCCAAAAACTTGCATAAGTTTGACTATGTCTAATTTCGACATTATTTTGGCGATATTTTATTTTCACTTCACTGAATGTCACTTGCTTTGGTTATTTTTTTTTAATATCTTTTTTTCGTACTGGGCGTGAATATAATTTCCGATTTCCGTCTTAAATTTTGGAGATAGTGAGGCCTTACAAATGTTTTAGTGTGACTTTCGGACTAATATCAAGTTATTTCCGTATAATTCCCCATTTTGAAAAACTATAGCAGAATATTCCGTATCCAGGAATACCTTGTCAATTTTGGGCATAATAAGGATAGGATGGATCATAATTCGACTAAAATAGAGGTTTTCATTTAAACAAATTTTTTTCGATGAAAGTACGAAACGAAAGAATTTTTTGGTGGATATGCTGTTTAAAATACATTATGACTTCGACAACAATTCCTGAATGTTGCACCATTCTATCGTTAAAGCATACTGAAAGCTGGAAATCTTGGAAAATTCAATGTCATGTCACCAGAGTCACATGTTACTCGATGGGGAATCCATGCCGTTTTTTAAGAAACCAAGTTTTTAGCTCTTATAATATGAGAATATTTCATTTTTATTATTGATTTATTTATTTATTTATTTATTTATTTATTTATTCATTATTATATACTCAAAATTTTTCGGTTTCCCGGTTAAGACATTGAAAATGAAATTCATGAAGTAGATAGTAGTGCTCCCTATAATTAGGGTGAAAACAAAAAATAACGATTCTGTACTTATATATAGGTACCTACATGGAATTCTGCATATACATCAGAGTCGTTAAATCCATTCAGGGACATTCTTTCTATAGTTTTATTTCCTCAGGAAAAACGTGTATACCATCTACAACGTGAATGTAAATGATGAAAAAGAATTCTCTAGAAATTATTAATTTTGAAATATTGTTTGGAGCAGCGAGATTTGAAACAAACTTAAGAATTGAAATACTAATGCGCTTCAATACTTGCTTATCCAGATAGTTATTATCTGTATCGATAACTTATACTTTTCAATTGTTGATATTTTATCATTTCATAATATCAGAAACGTTTGAAAAAATAAACAGTAATATAGTATATTCTTTCTGTAAGAAAAATACTCTGGACAATTATCATTTAAATTCGCATATGTTTCATAAACTCATAATTATATAAAACACTCTATAATTTTAGGTATTTTTAGTGTTAGGCTCAAGTATCACAAAATAACAAAACATTTTATATGTTCTTTTTAGGTATCATAAATAATGGATTGAACACAATAAGTAATATATCGCAGGAATTTGGACAGGTTGAAAAACAATCTCTTATGAATTCGCCAACGTTTCGGAACTATTTTGTTCCTTACTCAAGGCTCATCATACAACTAATAAAAGTAACACTTTAAAATTGGTCATAGCAAGTTAAGGATAAATCAACAAACAGTCCGACGTGGGACAGTTAAATTGAACGAATGTAATACGTTGATTCCATAGAAATTTTAAGTCACAGCAATCTAATATCGAATCAGACGACGGAACGGACAATTGGGTGATGGGGTGCTAGGGAGGGATGGTAGAGGGGCTATATAACAGCGGAGTAGATGTACAAAGTATTCAGTTGTGAATGTGCTTCGTGCTGCAAATATTGTGTTGTGGTTTACATTTTTTAACTTTGATACTATCGAATTTTATCGTTATATACTTAAATATTTTTTTCATTGTGGAAGACGAGATAGACATAATTCCTATCAGAACTATCGAACCATTGAGATGCTGGGGTTCGAACATAAATCGATAATTAATTGCAATATTTCCGAAAAATGCATCAACAATCAAATATCTTATTTCAAAATACTTCAAAGTTCCTGCTATACAATTCCTTGTTTTCGCAGGTAGTAATTATGACCAAATCGGTCCGTTGCGGGCGGAAACGTTGAGGGATGGTTTATTGTATTGGTTATACTGTACCTGTGCTATTCTGTACCTGTCACCTAGTCAAAGTAACAAATATTTTACTGTATACTTCAATACGTCAATGGTTTTGAATAGGGTTTTTTTTGCTTATCAAGAAATAGTAGTCCTGTAGATCAGTTATGGCACTTTTTTGGTTTTTTTTACAGATAAATCCCCTTTGTATTTGTCAAGAGAAATGAGATTTCGATAATTAAGTATGAACGTTGACTTCTATTCTATCTGTCTATTATATTCGTCAATGTAAACTGTTCTTTGTTTCAGGCTCAGGTAATTTCTTTGAAATTAATTCATTTTAATGAAACATCCTCTACACATCCATATAGCTCATGGAAAACTTCGAAAAACCGAATAAAAAAGTTACTTTTTTCCGTCATGAATTTCTTAAAATGGATTGCTGAAATTTATTAGAGAAAATAACGAAAAATTTTGGTTGCAGTAGCCTTTTTCTTGAGGTTGAAACTGGAATAATAATATTCGCGAGAGTACTGAAGCTGGCATATGGAATAATGAGAAAACAATATAAAAAATTACGGTGCGTAGCGTAGCGTTAGATCTATGACGCCATTATAACTAGTGAAACTGAAAAGAGCAAATTTTTCCAATTATCTGTAGGATATAAATAGTAGATGAATCCCTAAAACAATGTTCTTGTATGACAAAAAAAGCAGGATTGGAAATTATCCTGGTTATAGTGAACCAATGTCTCAATAAATGAGAGGATGAAATAACTCAAAACAAACGAAATTAATTCAGGAACATAATACACATTGATATAAAAGTGGACAAACAAATCAACAGTTGTTGGTTTTCTTATATCTGAGTTGATTTCGTTTATTTATCGCTCTTATTCGAAGGCTCACTTATTTGATATCCTCCTACTTAATTTTTACTGATAATTAGTATACTGGTCATATTTTGAAGTTTTAATTTTTTTTATACCGTACTTAGAACGGGACCTAACGTTGTCTTTTGAGTACACCTAACAATTTTTAATTTTTTTTCAAACCTAATGTTTCATTTAGAATACACTCTATATCATAAATTATTCATTATATCAGACTTGCACTCTGAATTCATACATAACCTATTGCTTGATTGCAGGTCAAGAAGCGTTCAGTGGATTTTTTTTTGCATAGTACTTGAAACAGTACTAACTGTTAACTTTTATGATCCCCTATCAATTTTTATTTGTTTTCAAAATTAATGTTTCATTAAGAATATGCTGTAAATTCAAATATCAGACTTGCACTCCAATATTATGAATTTTCTATTTCTTGATCGCAGTTCAAGGAGCGTTCAGTCTTTTACGCATAGTACTCAAAACAGTACTGTTGTCTTTTCTCTACATCTAACAATTTTCAATTTTGTTCGAAGTAAATATTTCATTTTGAATATAGAGCGCGGGCTGGAGTTACAAACCCTACAAAAGTTTCATTTTATAGGTTTCTCCTTCTTCCTAAAAATCTCAATGTAGTCATTCACATTGAAAAGTTTGATATTAGGATCTTCTTTTCTTCTAATAGATGTCATATTCAGAATCTCCTTCAGAATGAAAGACCTCGTCAAGCGTTTTCTCAGATTTCCGTTCGACACATACTGCTTTTTTTCTCCAACATCGGAATTTATTTTCTTCACGACTTTTTGGCTATGTTCATCTTGATTACCTTCTCTTCTTGCAGCGTGAGTGTCGGATTTTTTCTGCGGAACTTTACCTCTTTTTCGTTCTCCTACATGTGACTTCAGAAAATTCCTGATTTGAACTGTTCTCCTCAAGTCAATTTGTTTAGACTTCAATTTTTCCAATCCCATTCTCAAGATCTTCTTTCTGTCCATCTCGTCTTCCACAATGAAAAAAATGTATTCAAAGTTCAAAGTATGAAACGATAAAATTCGATAGTATCAAAGTTAAAAAATGTAAACCACAACACAATATTTGCAGCACGAAGCACATTCACAACTGAATACTTTGTACATCTACTCCGCTGTTATATAGCCCCTCTACCATCCCTCCCTAGCACCGCACCACCCAATTGCCCGTTCCGTCGTCTGATTCGATATTAGATTGCTGTGACTTAAAATTTCTATGGAATAAATGTATTACATTCGTTCAATTTAACTGTCACACGTCGGACTGTTTGTTGATTTATCCTTAACTTCCTATGACCAATTTTAAAGTGTTACTTTTATTAGTTGTATGATGAGCCTTGAGAAAGGAACAAAATTGACTTGAGGAGAACAGTTCAAATCAGGAATTTTCTGAAGTCACATGAAGGAGAACGAAAAAGAGGAAAAGTTCCGCAGAAAAAATCCGACACTCACTCTGCAAGAAGAGAAGGTAATCAAGATGAACATAGCCAAAAAGTCGTGAAGAAAATAAATTCCGATGTTGGAGAAAAACAGCAGTATGTGTCGAACGGAAATCTGAGAAAACGCTTGACGAGGTCTTTCATTCTGAAGGAGATTCTGAATATGACATCTATTAGAAGAAAAGAAGATCCTAATATCAAACTTTTCAATGTAAATGACTACATTGAGATTTTTAGGAAGAAGGAGAAACCTATAAAATGAAAACTTTTGTAGGATTTGTAACTCCAGCCCGCGCTCTATATTCGAAATGAAGTATTAACTTCGAAAAAAATTGAAAATTGTTAGATGTAGAGAAAAGACAACAGTACTGTTTTAAGTACTATGCGTAAAAGACTGAACGCTCCTTGACCTGCGATCAAGAAATAGAAAATTCATAATATTGGAGTGCAAGTCTGATATTTGAATTTACAGCATATTCTTAATGAAACATAAATTTCGAAAACAAATAAAAATTGATAGGGGATCATAAAAGTTGACAGTTAGTACTGTTTCAAGTACTATGCAAAAAAAATCCACTGAACGCTTCTTGACCTGCTATCAAGCAATAGGTTGTGTATGAATTCAGAGTGCAAGTCTGCTATAATGAATCATTTATGATATAGAGTGTATTCTAAATGAAACATTAGGTTTGAAAAAAAATTAAAAATTGTTAGGTGTATTCAAAAGACAACGTTAGGTCCCGTTCCAAGTACGGTATAAAAAAAATTAAAACTTCAAAATATGACCAGATATACTAATTATCAGTAAAAATTAAGTAGGAGGATATCAAATAAGTGAACAGTCGACATTTTTCTAGTCCAAACTTCATTTTGATGTCTTCCGAGAATCCTTCCACCATTTTCAGCATCAGTTGCATTTGTTTTTTGGTAGATGCGAAGAGTTTCAAATCGTCCATGTAAAGGATGTGATTCAGTTTCATCATAGTTCTACTCCCGCTCTTGATGGAAAATCCGTAGTCCGTAGAATTCAATCTATGAGACAAGGGATTCAGGGCCATGCAGAACCACAGAGGGCTCAGCGAGTCTCCTTGGAAAATTCCGCGTCTTATTGGAATAGGTCCTGTTGTAATGGAGCAATCTGCTGCTTTCATTTGAAGACTAGTACGCCAGGTTGACATGGCGTTTTTCAGAAACTTAACAATATTGGGATCCACCTTGTAAATCTTCAAGATCGTCAAGAGCCATTCGTGAGGTATAGAATCTAATGCTTTTTTGTAGTCTATGTACGCAGCGTAAAGATTCCTTCGCTTGGAGAACGCTTGATTGCAGATAACTGAATCTATTATTAGTTGTTCTTTGCATCCTCGGCTGTCTTTGGTGCATCCTTTCTGTTGCATGGCGATGATGTTATTCCTTTCGCAATGGTTGTGAATTCGGTTTGAAATGCACGATGTGATTAATTTGTACATCGTTGGAAGACATGTGATTGGTCGGTACTTGGATGGGTCTTCTGTATTCCTTTGGTCTTTAGGTAACAAGAATGTTGTGCCATGTGTAAGGAATACTGGCATTCTTTCAGGATTTTCAATGACATCATTTATTGCGGAGGTCAATTTGTCATGCATGATCCAAAGTTTCTTGATCCAGAAGTTCTGTATTCCATCAGGCCCAGGTGCTTTCCAGTTGTGCAGTCCTCTGATAGCTGATTTTACTTCTTCAATTGTGATCATGTCATGCTGCATCGGCTCATATTTTATAGCTTCAGATTTTTCATCTTCAATCCATCCGGTATCTCCATTGAAGTGAGGTTTCGTTGATAATTGTTCGGTCCAGAATTGTTCAATGGCTTCCTTTGGTGGTAACTTTCCATTCTCTCCATCCGACGATGTGAGTGACCGGTAGAAAGATTCTTCCGACTTTTCGAATGAATTATTGTCTCTTTTCCGGCTATAATTGCTTTTATATCTCCTCAGGCGTTCTGCATAAAGACTTAATTTTTGCTTCAGAGTGTCGAGGCAATGGTGAGCTGTAGCATTCTCCGTCTCTCGTTCTGTGTGTGTCCTGTTTCTATCCATGATCTCTTTGGCAGCTTTCACAACCTTTCTTCCTCGATTCCCGTTCAAGTACTCCGTCAGTCGTCCAATGTCTCTTCTTAGCCTTTCTGTTTTGAGTTGAAGACGTTTCTGCCATGCTGGCGCGTGTAATTTGTGTAATTTTGGACCATCATTGCTCGTTCGGCGAATTTTTGCCCCTATGGTTTTCGCTGTCGTTAGCGCTGCACAGTGAAAAACTAGATGCAGATATTCCAATGAACTTCCGTTCTGTAGGTATTCAGGTGAAACGTCCTTATTCAAGATGTCGATTATAAGTGACAGTTTCTTGGATGTATTGAGCCGTTGAGGTGCTACTCGATGAAGAGGATCTGTTCCTTCCAGTTCGGCAAAGTATCTCCTCATGTCAGAGTCAACTTGTCGGCGGAGCTCTTCCCTATCGTCCTGGTGTTCAGGCTCACTTGCGTTCCAAGATGGACTTTCAGTATCAGTTACTTCTGCCTGTTGTTGCCCAGGCATGTGAATTTCATCAGAGAATACTTTGACGAATTGATATCACACTTTGCCGAATAGACCACTGAAATCCCAATTGCTATCTGAACTATCGAACTGAAATAAAACATGTGCATCTCATTTCGAAAACTATGTGCAGCACGGTGCACCCTGTTCTTACGAACGAGGCTCTGGCGACCGAACATGAGCGGTATAACTCTGTTTCCCACAATTACGTAGCCTAAACATTGGCTTGAGCAGGAAATGGCTCTCTGCGTTGCTCAAGTTACGTCTCAGACCTTGTCGTCTCAGGATACCTGTGCCACAAGATAATCTAGTCGTAGCCGCAACCAAAGTTGCACTGACAGCGTTACCAGTGCAGCTTTTGAACACCTTCTAACGCAGCTCCTACAAAAAGATGGATCAATCGAACAGGACAAAATTCTTATCCGGAGGTAAAATACCCTCCCATTCGGATCTCCGGGGGAGGGTGCCTGAGCGAGTGAATCATCGAACAAACACCAATGAAAAGCACATAGCTTTTGCAGCATGGAACGTCAGAACCTTGCTAGACAACCCCAAGGCCGACCGACCAGAGAGGCGTACTGCCCTAATCGATAAGGAACTGCAACGAACATCCATTGCAATAGTTGCTTTAAGCGAAACACGCTTTTCGGACGAAGGTAGCTTGGTAGAACAAGCGTATACTTTTTTCTGGAAAGGCTTGCCGGAAGGCGAAATCAGACAACATGGCGTAGGCTTTGCCATTAGAAACGACCTGGCCGCCAAACTTACCGAAAATCCAGTTGGTATCTCAGAACGTTTAATGACCCTACGTTTTCCTGCAGCGAATAACACGTTTGTGAACATCATTGCAGTATACGCACCCACTTTGAACTCCTCTGACAACTTGAAGGACACTTTTTACGAAACACTCGTTGCTACATTAAGAAAAATCCCAAAACGGGAACGAATTATTCTCCTTGGAGACTTCAACGCCAGAGTGGGCAGAGGTCAAGACTCAGAACTATGGCCGGGAATAATAGGGAAACACGGCACAGACAGCATTAATTCGAATGGAGAACGTCTGCTGGCTCTTTGTGCAGAACACAATCTGTGCATAACGAACACCTATTTTATTACGAGACCCAATTCAAGGGGGACCTGGCGACACCCGCGCTCAGGGCATTGGCATACCCTCGACTATGTGATCGTGAGAAGGAAAGATCTGAAAGAGGTGTTGGTCACTAAACCCAGAGCAGATCTGGAGTGCTGGACTGATCATAGACTGGTAATCTCGAGAATGAAAATCTCAATGCGCCCAAAATACCAACGCAAGCCAAAGTATCTAAGAGAGCGCCTTCAAATCTCCAAACTACAAAACCCTTCTACAAAGGGAAGATTCACAGCTGCCGTCAAAGATAGCCTAACACCACCGGATTATAACGACGACATTGAGACTCATTGGCTCCGTTTCAAGTCATCCCTTACAAATACAGCGAAAGAAATACTGGGCACAAAACGCTCCCGAAAATCCCCAGACTGGTTTGCCGACAGCGAAACTCATATCGCACCCCTTTTGGACGCAAAACACAAAGCGATGAAAACCGCAATTAACAAGCCTGGCGATGTTGCAGCCCAAATAAGTTTCATAAACCTAAAACGCGAGATCCGTCAAGAAATAAGAAAAATCAAGGACAGCTGGTGGAAAGAAAAAGCTAGGGAAATACAAGCTTACGCCGATAACCATGACTACAGGCGTTTTTTCGAAGCTATTAAAACTGTTTACGGTCCAAGCAGAAAAGCTAGCTTTCCTATAACAGATGCTCAAGGAGCTTTTCTAACTGATGATAGAAAAATTCTCGAAAGATGGAAGGAGCACTACTCACAGGTCTTGAATCAAAATAACGACTCGGATTTATCCATTTTAGACCTGCTCCCCGCGTATAGTCCGATGACATCGCTTGATGACGAAATCTCAATGTCGGAAATCATAAGTGCGATCAAAAATATGAAAAATGATAAGTCACCTGGTCTAGACGGCATTCCGGCGGAGATATTCAAAGCCTTAGATGAAGACATTCTCAATAGTCTCCTAACACTATTCCGCAAGATCTGGAAACAGGAAGATGTGCCACAAGACTTCAGAGACGCTTTAGTTATCAACCTCTATAAGAACAAAGGCGATACGTCGAATTGCAACAATTACAGAGGCATATCGTTGCTTAGCGTGGCCGGTAAAATTCTCTCGAAGATTATGGCTAATCGTCTGGTTCCACTCTTAGAGAAGCTTTTACCTGAATGCCAGTGCGGCTTTCGACCAAATCGAGGTACGGTGGACCTAATTTTTACACTGCGACAGCTACAAGAAAAGGCCCGTGAACAACAAACAAGGATTTATACAGCCTTCATCGATTTAAGCAAGGCATTCGACTCGGTGAATCGGAGAGCGCTATGGAAAATCATGGCACGTCTAGGAATACCCGAAAAATTCCTAGCAGTGTGTAAAAGCCTTCATACCAACAACACCGCTAGAATACAGCATAATGGCTCTACAACCGACCATTTCTCAACCAACTCTGGAATAAAACAAGGCTGCGTATTAGCGCCTTTACTGTTCAATATTTTCGCGATAGCTGTATCGATAATTGCTGACATGAGCATGCCCGTAAGAGGTGTTGGGATAAGATTCAGATTTGATGGAGGCCTGTTTAACCTGAAGCGCCTCAGAGCAAAAACCCGTACCAAGTTTATCACGGAACTTCAATATGCAGACGACTGTTCACTCATCGCTAGCAGCTCAGAGGATCTACAGATAATGATGGACACCTATAAACATATATACGAAGCTTTAGGCCTTAGACTCAATATTGATAAGACCAAAATCCTGGTGAGTCCGCCAGAAAGCCTTCAAACAGATATCAGCCTGGACAATGAAACTCTAGAACAGGTCGAGCAGTTCAAATACTTGGGAAGCTTCATAAATACTAGGGCTAACCTTGACACGGAAATACACAACCGTATCAATTCGGCATCACGGGCATTCTGGAAGCTGAAGGACAGAGTGTTTCAAAATCACGACCTCAATCTGAAGACCAAGACAGCTGTTTACAGAGCAGTGGTCCTCCCAACGCTTCTTTACGGAAGCGAAAGCTGGACTCCCTACAGGCGACATATTAAACAGCTTGAACAGACGCAGCAACGTCATCTAAGACAGATAATGCACATCAGATGGTTCCACAAAGTTTCGAATGCAGAAGTCTTGCAGCGCGCGAGTTGTACAACAGTTGAGACTCAAGTAACGAGGGCCCGACTCAGATGGAGCGGCCACATTCTGAGGATGCAAGACACAAGACTCCCCAAGGTAGCTCTATACGGCGAACTCACTGAGGGAGCCCGGAAACCAGGAGGCCAGTATAAGCGGTTTAAGGATACACTACATCAATCCCTAAAATCAGTTAATGCCAACCATAACTGGGAACAACTAGCGTTAGACAGGTCACAGTGGAGGTCTTTGGTAAACAGATATAATGGAGAATCGAGAAGGATACAGCGGCGGCCAGATCTGGTTGGTGACTATCCATGCCCTGAGTGTGGAAGGATCTGCAGGTCACGGTTGGGTCTCTTTAGTCACAGGAGGGCACACAGTCGCAACTAGCACTAAGAAATTACTTATAATAATAATAATATAATAAGTCTGTTCAAATTTTTTTTTTTTTTTTTCTTCTTCTTCTTTTTGTAGATTCATTCCCGGTAACGGGATACAGCAATGAATATGTGCAGTTTCAAGATTTGGTTCGAATTGATCCAACAGTTTTCGAGGAATTGATATCACACTTTGCCGAATTGACCAATGAAATCTCAATTTCTTTCTGAACTATCGAACTGAAATTCAACACGTGCATCTCAATTCGAAAACTGTGTAAAATTTCAAGATTGGGTTCGAATTGATCCAACAGTTTTCGAGGAATTAATATCACACTTTGCCCAATTGACCACTGAAATCTCAATTCCTATCTGTACTATCGAACTGAAATTCAACATGTGCATCTCATTTCGAAAACTATGTGCAGTTTCAAGATTTGGTTCGAATTGATCCAACAGTTTTCAAGGAATTGATATCACACATTGCCGAATTGACCACTGAAATCTCATTTTCTATCTGAACTATCGAACTGAAATTCAACATGTGCATCTCAATTCGAAAACTATGTGGAGTTTCAAAATTTGGTTAGAATTAATCCAATAGTTCCTTAGGAATTGAAATGATATTCGAATTGATCCAACAGTTTTTGAGGAATTGATATACCACTTTGCCGAATAGACCACTGAAATTTCAATTCCTATCTGAACTATCGAACTGAAGTTCAACAGGTGCATCTCAATCCGAAAACTATGTGCAGTTTCAAGATTTGGTTCGAATTGATCCAACAGTTTTTAAGGAATTGATATCATACTTTGCCGAATTGACCACTGAAATCTCAATTCCTATCTGAACTATCGAACTGAAATTCAACATGTGCATGTCATTTCGAAAACTATGTGCAGTTTCAAGATTTGGTTCGAATTGATCCAACAGTTTTCGTGGAATTGATATCACACTTTGCCGAATTGACCACTGAAATCTCAATTCCTATCTGAACTATCGAACTGAAATTCAACATGTGCATCTCATTTCGAAAACTATGTGCAGTTTCAAGATTTGGTTCGAATTGATCCAACAGTTTTCAAGGAATTGATATCACTCTTTGCCGAATTGACCACTGGAATCTCAATTCCTATCTGAACTATCGAACTGAAATTCAACATGTGCATTTCAATTCGAAAACTGTGTAAAATTTCAAGATTTGATTCGAATTGATCCAACAGTTTTCGAGGAATTGATATCACACTTTGCCGAATTGACCACTGAAATCTCAATTCCTATCTGAACTATCGAACTGAAATTCAACATGTGCATGTCATTTCGAAAACTATGTGCAGTTTCAAGATTTGGTTCGAATTGATCCAACAGTTTTTGAGGAATTGATATACCACTTTGCCGAATAAGACCACTGAAATTTCAATTCCTATCTGAACTATCGAACTGAAGTTCAACAGGTGCATCTCAATCCGAAAACTATGTGCAGTTTCAAGATTTGGTTCGAATTGATACAACAGTTTTTGAGGAATCGATATCACACTTTGCCGAATTGACCACTGCAATCTCAATTCCTATCTGAACTATCGAACTGAAATTCAACATGTGCATCTCAATTCGAAAACTGTGTAAAATTTCAAGATTTGATTCGAATTGATCCAACAGTTTTCGAGGAATTGATATCACACTTTGCCGAATTGACCACTTAAATCTCAATTGCTATCTGAACTATAGAACTGAAATTCAACAGGTGCATCTCAATTCGAGAACTGTGTTAAATTTCAAGATTTGATTCGAATATATCCAACAGTTTTCAAGGAATTGATATCGCACTTTGCCGAATCGTCCACTGAAATCTCAATTCCTATCTGAACTATCGAACTGAAATTCAACATGTGCATCTCATTTCGAAAACTATGTGCAGTTTCAAGATTTGGTTCGAATTGATCCAACAGTTTTTGAGGAATTGATATACAACTTTGCCGAATAAGACCACTGAAATTTCAATTCCTATCTGAACTATCGAACTGAAATTCAACATGTGCATCTCAATTCGAAAACTATGTGCAGTTTCAAGATTTGGTTCGAATTGATACAACAGTTTTTGAGGAATCGATATCACACTTTGCCGAATTGACCACTGCAATCTCAATTCCTATCTGAACTATCGAACTGAAATTCAACATGTGCATCTCAATTCGAAAACTGTGTAAAATTTCAAGATTTGATTCGAATTGATCCAATAGTTTTCGAGGAATTGATATCACACTTTGCCGAATTGACCAGTGAAATCTCAATTCCTATCTGAACTATCGAACTGAAATTCAACATGTGCATCTCATTTCGAAAACTATGTGCAGTTTCAAGATTTGGTTCGAATTGATCCAACAGTTTTCAAGGAACTGATATCATACTTTGCCGAATTGACCACTGAAATCTCAATTCCTATCTGAACTATCGAATTGAAATTCAACATGTGCATCTCAATTCGAAAACTATGTGCAGTTTCAAGATTCGGTTCGAATTGATCGAATAGTTCCTTAGGAATTGAAATGATATTTTGTCGAATCGACCACTGAAATCTCAATTTCTATCTGAACTATCGAACTGAAATTCAACATGTGCATTTCAATTCGAAAACTATGTGCAGTTTCAAGATTTGGTTCGAATTGATCCAACAGTTTTTGAGGAATTGATATACCAATTTGCCGAATAGACCACTGAAATTTCAATTCCTATCTGAGCTATCGAACTGAAGTTCAACAGGTGCATCTCAATCCGAAAACTATGTGCAGTTTCAAGATTTGGTTCGAATTGATCCAACAGTTTTCGAGGAATTGATATCACACTTTGCCGAATTGACCACTGAAATCTCAATTCCTATCTGAACTATCGAACTGAAATTCAACATGTGCATCTCATTTCGAAAACTATGTGCAGTTTCAAGATTTGGTTCGAATTGATACAACAGTTTTTGAGGAATCGATATCACACTTTGCCGAATTGACCACTGAAATCTCAATTCCTATCTGAACTATCGAACTGAAATTCAACATGTGCATCTCAATTCGAAAACTGTGTAAAAAATTTCAAGATTTGATTCGAATTGATCCAACAGTTTTCGAGGAATTGATATCACACTTTGCCGAATTGACCACTGAAATCTCAATTCCTATCTGAACTATCGAACTGAAATTCAACATGTGCATCTCATTTCGAAAACTATGTGCAGTTTCAAGATTTGGTTCGAATTGATGCAACAGTTTTCAAGGAATTGATATCATACTTTGCCGAATTGACCACTGAAATCTCAATTCCTATCTGAACTATCGAACTGAAATTCAACATGTGCATCTCAATTCGAAAACTATGTGCAATTTCAAGATTTGGTTCGAATTGATTGAATAGTTCCTTAGGAATTGAAATGATATTT
This sequence comes from Coccinella septempunctata, assembly GCF_907165205.1. NCBI lineage: Eukaryota > Metazoa > Arthropoda > Insecta > Coleoptera > Coccinellidae > Coccinella > Coccinella septempunctata. The sequence goes on from NC_058197.1 coordinate 3,725,620, forward strand.
TGTCGAATCGACCACTGAATTCTCAGTTCCTATCTGAACTATCGAACTGAAATTCAACAAGTGCATCTCATTTCGAAAATTATGTGCAGTTTCAAGATTTGGTTCGAATTGATCCAACAGTTTTCGAGGAATTGATATCACACTCTGCCGAATTGACCACTGAAATCTCAATTCCTATCTGAATTATCGAACTGAAATTCAACATGTGCATCTCAGTCGGAAAATTATGTGCAGTTTCAAGATTTGGTTCGAATTGATCCAACAGGTTTCGAGGAATTGATATCACACTTTGCCGAATTGACCACTGAAATCTCAATTCCTATCTGAACTATCGAACTGAAATTCAACATGTGCATCTCAATCCGAAAACTACGTGCAGTTTCAAGGTTTGGTTCGAATTGATCCAACAGTTTTCGAGGAATTGATATCACACTTTGCCGAATTGACCACTGAAATCTCAATTCCTATCTGAACTATCGAACTGAAATTCAACATGTGCATCTCAATTCGAAAACTATGTGCAGTTTCAAGATTTGGTTCGAATTGATCGAATAGTTACTTAGGAATTGAAATGATATTTTGTCGAATCGACTACTGAAATCTACATTCCTATAAGAACTATCGAACTGAAATTCAACATGTGCATCTCAATCCGAAAACTATGTGCAGTTTCAAGATTTGGTTCGAATTGATCCAACAGTTTTTGAGGAATTGATATACCAATTTGCCGAATAGACCACTGAAATTTCAATTCCTATCTGAGCTATCGAACTGAAGTTCAACAGGTGCATCTCAATCCGAAAACTATGTGCAGTTTCAAGATTTGGTTCGAATTGATCCAACAGTTTTCGAGGAATTGATATCACACTTTGCCGAATTGACCACTGAAATCTCAATTCCTATCTGAACTATCGAACTGAAATTCAACATGTGCATCTCATTTCGAAAACTATGTGCAGTTTCAAGATTTGGTTCGAATTGATACAACAGTTTTTGAGGAATCGATATCACACTTTGCCGAATTGACCACTGAAATCTCAATTCCTATCTGAACTATCGAACTGAAATTCAACATGTGCATCTCAATTCGAAAACTGTGTAAAATTTCAAGATTTGATTCGAATTGATCCAACAGTTTTCGAGGAATTGATATCACACTTTGCCGAATTGACCACTGAAATCTCAATTCCTATCTGAACTATCGAACTGAAATTCAACATGTGCATCTCATTTCGAAAACTGTGTAAAATTTCAAGATTTGATTCGAATTGATCCAACAGTTTTCGAGGAATTGATATCACACTTTGCCGAATTGACCACTGAAATCTCAATTCCTATCTGAACTATCGAACTGAAATTCAACATGTGCATCTCAATTCGAAAACTATGTGCAATTTCAAGATTTGGTTCGAATTGATTGAATAGTTCCTTAGGAATTGAAATGATATTTTGTCGAATCGACCACTGAATTCTCAGTTCCTATCTGAACTATCGAACTGAAATTCAACAAGTGCATCTCATTTCGAAAATTATGTGCAGTTTCAAGATTTGGTTCGAATTGATCCAACAGTTTTCGAGGAATTGATATCACACTCTGCCGAATTGACCACTGAAATCTCAATTCCTATCTGAATTATCGAACTGAAATTCAACATGTGCATCTCAGTCGGAAAATTATGTGCAGTTTCAAGATTTGGTTCGAATTGATCCAACAGGTTTCGAGGAATTGATATCACACTTTGCCGAATTGACCACTGAAATCTCAATTCCTATCTGAACTATCGAACTGAAATTCAACATGTGCATCTCAATCCGAAAACTATGTGCAGTTTCAAGATTCGGTTCGAATTGATCCAACAGTTTTCGAGGAATTGATATCACACTTTGCCGAATTGACCACTGAAATCTCAGTTCCTATCTGAACTATCGAACTGAAATTCAACATGTGCATCTCATTTCGAAAACTATGTGCAGTTTCAAGATTTGGTTCGAATTGATACAACAGTTTTTGAGGAATCGATATCACACTTTGCCGAATTGACCACTGAAATCTCAATTCCTATCTGAACTATCGAACTGAAATTCAACATGTGCATCTCAATTCGAAAACTGTGTAAAATTTCAAGATTTGATTCGAATTGATCCAACAGTTTTCGAGGAATTGATATCACACTTTGCCGAATTGACCACTGAAATCTCAATTCCTATCTGAACTATCGAACTGAAATTCAACATGTGCATCTCATTTCGAAAACTATGTGCAGTTTCAAGATTTGGTTCGAATTGATGCAACAGTTTTCAAGGAATTGATATCATACTTTGCCGAATTGACCACTGAAATCTCAATTCCTATCTGAACTATCGAACTGAAATTCAACATGTGCATCTCAATTCGAAAACTATGTGCAATTTCAAGATTTGGTTCGAATTGATTGAATAGTTCCTTAGGAATTGAAATGATATTTTGTCGAATCGACCACTGAAATCTCAGTTCCTATCTGAACTATCGAACTGAAATTCAACAAGTGCATCTCATTTCGAAAATTATGTGCAGTTTCAAGATTTGGTTCGAATTGATCCAACAGTTTTCGAGGAATAGATATCACACTCTGCCGAATTGACCACTGAAATCTCAATTCCTATCTGAACTATCGAACTGAAATTCAACATGTGCATCTCAATCCGAAAACTATGTGCAGTTTCAAGATTCGGTTCGAATTGATCCAACAGTTTTCGAGGAATTGATATCACACTTTGCCGAATTGACCACTGAAATCTCAGTTCCTATCTGAACTATCGAACTGAAATTCAACATGTGCATCTCAATTCGAAAACTACGTGCAGTTTCAAGGTTTGGTTCGAATTGATCCAACAGTTTTCGAGGAATTGATATCACACTTTGCCGAATTGACCACTGAAATCTCAATTCCTATCTGAACTATCGAACTGAAATTCAACATGTGCATCTCAATTCGAAAACTATGTGCAGTTTCAAGATTTGGTTCGAATTGATCGAATAGTTACTTAGGAATTGAAATGATATTTTGTCGAATCGACTTCTGAAATCTACATTCCTATAAGAACTATCGAACTGAAATTCAACATGTGCATCTCAATCCGAAAACTATGTGCAGTTTCAAGATTTGGTTCGAATTGATCCAACAGTTTTTGAGGAATTGATATACCAATTTGCCGAATAGACCACTGAAATTTCAATTCCTATCTGAGCTATCGAACTGAAGTTCAACAGGTGCATCTCAATCCGAAAACTATGTGCAGTTTCAAGATTTGGTTCGAATTGATCCAACAGTTTTCGAGGAATTGATATCACACTTTGCCGAATTGACCACTGAAATCTCTCAATTCCTATCTGAACTATCGAACTGAAATTCAACATGTGCATCTCATTTCGAAAACTATGTGCAGTTTCAAGATTTGGTTCGAATTGATACAACAGTTTTTGAGGAATCGATATCACACTTTGCCGAATTGACCACTGAAATCTCAATTCCTATCTGAACTATCGAACTGAAATTCAACATGTGCATCTCATTTCGAAAACTATGTGCAGTTTCAAGATTTGGTTCGAATTGATGCAACAGTTTGGAAGGAATTGATATCATACTTTGCCGAATTGACCACTGAAATCTCAATTCCTATCTGAACTATCGAACTGAAATTCAACATGTGCATCTCAATTCGAAAACTATGTGCAATTTCAAGATTTGGTTCGAATTGATTGAATAGTTCCTTAGGAATTGAAATGATATTTTGTCGAATCGACCACTGAAATCTCAGTTCCTATCTGAACTATCGAACTGAAATTCAACAAGTGCATCTCATTTCGAAAATTATGTGCAGTTTCAAGATTTGGTTCGAATTGATCCAACAGTTTTCGAGGAATTGATATCACACTCTGCCGAATTGACCACTGAAATCTCAATTCCTATCTGAATTATCGAACTGAAATTCAACATGTGCATCTCAGTCGGAAAACTATGTGCAGTTTCAAGATTTGGTTCGAATTGATCCAACAGTTTTCGAGGAATTGATATCACACTTTGCCGAATTGACCACTGAAATCTCAATTCCTATCTGAACTATCGAACTGAAATTCAACATGTGCATCTCAATCCGAAAACTATGTGCAGTTTCAAGATTCGGTTCGAATTGATCCAACAGTTTTCGAGGAATTGATATCACACTTTGCCGAATTGACCACTGAAATCTCAGTTCCTATCTGAACTATCGAACTGAAATTCAACATGTGCATCTCAATTCGAAAACTATGTGCAGTTTCAAGATTTGGTTCGAATTGATACAACAGTTTTTGAGGAATCGATATCACACTTTGCCGAATTGACCACTGAAATCTCAATTCCTATCTGAACTATCGAACTGAAATTCAACATGTGCATCTCAATTCGAAAACTGTGTAAAATTTCAAGTTTTGATTCGAATTGATCCAACAGTTTTCGAGGAATTGATATCACACTTTGCCGAATTGACCACTGAAATCTCAATTCCTATCTGAACTATCGAACTGAAATTCAACATGTGCATCTCATTTCGAAAACTATGTGCAGTTTCAAGATTTGGTTCGAATTGATGCAACAGTTTTCAAGGAATTGATATCATACTTTGCCGAATTGACCACTGAAATCTCAATTCCTATCTGAACTATCGAACTGAAATTCAACATGTGCATCTCAATTCGAAAACTATGTGCAGTTTCAAGATTTGGTTCGAATTGATTGAATAGTTCCTTAGGAATTGAAATGATATTTTGTCGAATCGACCACTGAAATCTCAGTTCCTATCTGAACTATCGAACTGAAATTCAACAAGTGCATCTCATTTCGAAAATTATGTGCAGTTTCAAGATTTGGTTCGAATTGATCCAACAGTTTTCGAGGAATTGATATCACACTCTGCCGAATTGACCACTGAAATCTCAATTCCTATCTGAACTATCGAACTGAAATTCAACATGTGCATCTCAATCCGAAAACTATGTGCAGTTTCAAGATTCGGTTCGAATTGATCCAACAGTTTTCGAGGAATTGATATCACACTTTGCCGAATTGACCACTGAAATCTCAGTTCCTATCTGAACTATCGAACTGAAATTCAACATGTGCATCTCAATTCGAAAACTACGTGCAGTTTCAAGGTTTGGTTCGAATTGATCCAACAGTTTTCGAGGAATTGATATCACACTTTGCCGAATTGACCACTGAAATCTCAATTCCTATCTGAACTATCGAACTGAAATTCAACATGTGCATCTCAATTCGAAAACTATGTGCAGTTTCAAGATTTGGTTCGAATTGATCGAATAGTTACTTAGGAATTGAAATGATATTTTGTCGAATCGACTTCTGAAATCTCCATTCCTATTAGAACTATCGAACTGAAATTCAACATGTGCATCTCAATCCGAAAACTATGTGCAGTTTCAAGATTTGGTTCGAATTGATCCAACAGTTTTTGAGGAATTGATATACCAATTTGCCGAATAGACCACTGAAATTTCAATTCCTATCTGAGCTATCGAACTGAAGTTCAACAGGTGCATCTCAATCCGAAAACTATGTGCAGTTTCAAGATTTGGTTCGAATTGATCCAACAGTTTTCGAGGAATTGATATCACACTTTGCCGAATTGACCACTGAAATCTCAATTCCTATCTGAACTATCGAACTGAAATTCAACATGTGCATCTCATTTCGAAAACTATGTGCAGTTTCAAGATTTGGTTCGAATTGATACAACAGTTTTTGAGGAATCGATATCACACTTTGCCGAATTGACCACTGAAATCTCAATTCCTATCTGAACTATCGAACTGAAATTCAACATGTGCATCTCAATTAGAAAACTGTGTAAAATTTCAAGATTTGATTCGAATTGATCCAACAGTTTTCGAGGAATTGATATCACACTTTGCCGAATTGACCACTGAAATCTCAATTCCTATCTGAACTATCGAACTGAAATTCAACATGTGCATCTCATTTCGAAAACTATGTGCAGTTTCAAGATTTGGTTCGAATTGATGCAACAGTTTTCAAGGAATTGATATCATACTTTGCCGAATTGACCACTGAAATCTCAATTCCTATCTGAACTATCGAACTGAAATTCAACATGTGCATCTCAATTCGAAAACTATGTGCAATTTCAAGATTTGGTTCGAATTGATTGAATAGTTCCTTAGGAATTGAAATGATATTTTGTCGAATCGACCACTGAAATCTCAGTTCCTATCTGAACTATCGAACTGAAATTCAACAAGTGCATCTCATTTCGAAAACTATGTGCAGTTTCAAGATTTGGTTCGAATTGATCCAACAGTTTTCGAGGAATTGATATCACACTCTGCCGAATTGACCACTGAAATCTCAATTCCTATCTGAATTATCGAACTGAAATTCAACATGTGCATCTCAGTCGGAAAACTATGTGCAGTTTCAAGATTTGGTTCGAATTGATCCAACAGTTTTCGAGGAATTGATATCACACTTTGCCGAATTGACCACTGAAATCTCAATTCCTATCTGAACTATCGAACTGAAATTCAACATGTGCATCTCAATCCGAAAACTATGTGCAGTTTCAAGATTCGGTTCGAATTGATCCAACAGTTTTCAAGGAATTGATATCACACTTTGCCGAATTGACCACTGAAATCTCAATTCCTATCTGAACTATCGAACTGAAATTCAACATGTGCATCTCAATTCGAAAACTATGTGCAGTTTCAAGATTTGGTTCGAATTGATACAACAGTTTTTGAGGAATCGATATCACACTTTGCCGAATTGACCACTGAAATCTCAATTCCTATCTGAACTATCGAACTGAAATTCAACATGTGCATCTCAATTCGAAAACTGTGTAAAATTTCAAGATTTGATTCGAATTGATCCAACAGTTTTCGAGGAATTGATATCACACTTTGCCGAATTGACCACTGAAATCTCAATTCCTATCTGAACTATCGAACTGAAATTCAACATGTGCATCTCATTTCGAAAACTATGTGCAGTTTCAAGATTTGGTTCGAATTGATGCAACAGTTTTCAAGGAATTGATATCATACTTTGCCGAATTGACCACTGAAATCTCAATTCCTATCTGAACTATCGAACTGAAATTCAACATGTGCATCTCAATTCGAAAACTATGTGCAATTTCAAGATTTGGTTCGAATTGATTGAATAGTTCCTTAGGAATTGAAATGATATTTTGTCGAATCGACCACTGAAATCTCAGTTCCTATCTGAACTATCGAACTGAAATTCAACAAGTGCATCTCATTTCGAAAATTATGTGCAGTTTCAAGATTTGGTTCGAATTGATCCAACAGTTTTCGAGGAATTGATATCACACTCTGCCGAATTGACCACTGAAATCTCAATTCCTATCTGAACTATCGAACTGAAATTCAACATGTGCATCTCAATCCGAAAACTATGTGCAGTTTCAAGATTCGGTTCGAATTGATCCAACAGTTTTCGAGGAATTGATATCACACTTTGCCGAATTGACCACTGAAATCTCAGTTCCTATCTGAACTATCGAACTGAAATTCAACATGTGCATCTCAATTCGAAAACTACGTGCAGTTTCAAGGTTTGGTTCGAATTGATCCAACAGTTTTCGAGGAATTGATATCACACTTTGCCGAATTGACCACTGAAATCTCAATTCCTATCTGAACTATCGAACTGAAATTCAACATGTGCATCTCAATTCGAAAACTATGTGCAGTTTCAAGATTTGGTTCGAATTGATCGAATAGTTACTTAGGAATTGAAATGATATTTTGTCGAATCGACTACTGAAATCTACATTCCTATAAGAACTATCGAACTGAAATTCAACATGTGCATCTCAATCCGAAAACTATGTGCAGTTTCAAGATTTGGTTCGAATTGATCCAACAGTTTTCGAGGAATTGATATCACACTTTGCCGAATTGACCACTGAAATCTCAATTCCTATCTGAACTATCGAACTGAAATTCAACATGTGCATCTCAATTCGAAAACTACGTGCAGTTTCAAGGTTTGGTTCGAATTGATCCAACAGTTTTCGAGGAATTGATATCACACTTTGCCGAATTGACCACTGAAATCTCAATTCCTATCTGAACTATCGAACTGAAATTCAACATGTGCATCTCAATTCGAAAACTATGTGCAGTTTCAAGATTTGGTTCGAATTGATCGAATAGTTCCTTAGGAATTGAAATGATATTTTGTCGAATCGACTACTGAAATCTCCATTCCTATAAGAACTATCGATCTGAAATTCAACATGTGCATCTCATTTCGAAAACTATGTGCAGTTTCAAGATTTGGTTCGAATTGATCTAACAGTTTTCGAGGAATTGATATCACACTTTGCCGAATTGACCACTGAAATCTCAATTCCTTTCAGAACTATCGATCTGAAATTCAACATGTGCATCTCATTTCGAAAACTATGTGCAGTTTCAAGATTTGGTTCCAATTGATCCAACAGTTTTCGAGGAATTGATATCACACTTTGCCGAATTGACCACTGAAATCTCAATTCCTTTCTGAGCTATCGAACTGAAATTCAACATGTGCATCTCAATTCGAAAACTGTGTAAAATTTCAAAATTTGGTTCGAATTGATCCAACAGTTTTCGAGGAATTGATATCACACTTTGCCGAATTGACCACTGAAATCTCAATTCCTATCTGAACTATCGAACTGAAATTCAACATGTGCATCTCAATTCGAAAACTATGTGCAGTTTCAAGATTTGGTTCGAATTGATCGAATAGTTACTTAGGAATTGAAATGATATTTTGTCGACTCGACTACTGAAATCTACATTCCTATAAGAACTATCGAACTGAAATTCAACATGTGCATCTCATTTCGAAAACTGTGTAAAATTCCAAGATTTGGTTCGAATTGATCCAACAGATATCGAGGAATTGATATCACAATTTGCCGAATTGACCACTGAAATCTCAATTCCTATCAGAACTATCGAACTGAAATTCAACATGTGCATCTCATTTCGAAAACTATGTGCAGTTTCAAGATTTGGTTCGAATTGATCCAACAGTTTTCAAGGAATTGATATCACACTTTGGCGAATTGACCACTGAAATCTCAATTCCTATCTGAACTATCGAACTGAAATTCAACATGTGCATCTCAATTCGAAAACTATGTGCAGTTTCAAGATTTGGTTCGAATTGATCGAATAGTTCCTTAGGAATTGAAATGATATTTTGTCGAATCGACTACTGAAATCTCCATTCCTATAAGAACTATCGATCTGAAATTCAACATGTGCATCTCATTTCGAAAACTGTGTAAAATTCCAAGATTTGGTTCGAATTGATCCAACAGATATCGAGGAATTGATATCACAATTTGCCGAATTGACCACTGAAATCTCAATTCCTATCTGAACTATCTAACTGAAATTCAACATGTGCATTTCAACTCGAAAACTATGTGCTGTTTCAAGATTTGGGGAGTATTGATCCAACACTTTTTGAGGAATTGATATCACACTTTGCCGAATAGACCACAGAAATCTCAATTCCTATCTGAACTATCGAACTGAAATTCAACATGTGCATCTCAATTCGAAAACTATGTGCAGTTTAAAGATTTGCCGAATTGACCACTGATATCTCAATTCCTATCTGTTCAGATAGGAATTGAGATATCAGTGGTCAATTCGGCAAATCTTTAAACTGCACATAGTTCTATCGAACTGAAACTAAATATGTGCATCTCAATCCGAAAACTATGTGCAGTTTCAAGATTTGGTTCGAATTGATCCCATAGTTCCTTAGGAATTGAAATGATATTTTGTCGAATCGACTACTGAAATCTCCATTCCTATGAGAACTATCGATCTGAAATTCAACATGTGCATCTCATTTCGAAAACTATTTGCAGTTTCAAGATTTGGTTCGAATTGATCGAACAGTTTTTGAGGAATTGATATCACACTTTGCCGAATTGACCACTGAAATCTCAATTCCTATCTGAACTATCGAACTGAAATTCAACATGTGCATCTCAATTCGAAAACTGTGTAAAATTTCAAGATTTGGTTAGAATTGATCCAACAGTTTTCGAGGAATTGATATCACACTTTGCCGAATTGACCACTGATATCTCAATTCCTATCTGAACTATAGAACTGAAACTCAACATGAGCATCTCAATCCGAAAACTATGTGCAGTTTCAAGATTTGGTTCGAATTGATCCAACAGTTTTCAAGGAATTGATATCACACTTTGGCGAATTGACCACTGAAATCTCAATTCCTATCTGAACTATCGAACTGAAATTCAACATGTGCATCTCAATTCGAAAACTATGTGCAGTTTCAAGATTTGGTTGGAATTGATCGAATAGTTCCTTAAGAATTGAAATGATATTTTGTCGAATCGACTACTGAAATCTCCATTCCTATAGGAACTATCGATCTGAAATTCAACATGTTTATCTCATTTCGAAAACTATTTGCAGTTTCAAGATTTGGTAAGAATTGATCTAACAGTTTTCGAGGAATTGATATCACACTTTGCCGAATTGACCACTCAAATCTCAATTCCTATCTGAACTATCGAACTGAACTTCAACATGTGCATCTCAATTCGAAATCTATGTGCAGTTTCAAGATTTGGAGAGAATTGGTCCAACAGTTTTTGAGGAATTGATATCACACTTTGCCGAATAGACCACTGAAATCTCAATTGCTATCTGAACTATCGAAGTGAAATTCAACATGTGCATCTCAATTCGAAAACTATGTGCAGTTTCAAGATTTGGTTCGAATTGATCCAATAGTTCCTTAGGAATTCAAATGATACCATGTCGAATCGTCCACTGAAATCTCAATTCCTATCAGAACTATCGAACTGAAATTCAACATGTGCATCTCAATTCGAAAACTATGCGCAGATTCAAGATTTGGTTCGAATTGATCCAACAGTTTTTAGGAATTGAAATCACACTTTGCCGAATTGACCACTGAAATCTCAATTCCTATCAGAACTATCGAACTGAAATTCAACATGTGCATCTCAATTCGAAAACTATGTGCAGTTTCAAGATTTGGTTCGAATTGATCCAACAGTTTTTAGGAATTGAAATCACACTTTGCCGAATTGACCACTGAAATCTCAATTCCTATCAGAACTATCGATCTGAAATTCAACATGTGCATCTCATTTCGAAAACTATGTGCAGTTTCAAGATTTGGTTCGAATTGATCCAACAGTTTTCAAGGAATTGATATCACACTTTGGCGAATTGACCACTGAAATCTCAATTCCTATCTGAACTATCGAACTGAAATTCAACATGTGCATCTCAATTCGAAAACTATGTGCAGTTTCAAGATTTGGTTCGAATTGATCGAATAGTTCCTTAAGAATTGAAATGATATTTTGTCGAATCGACTACTGAAATCTCCATTCCTATAGGAACTATCGATCTGAAATTCAACATGTGCATCTCATTTCGAAAACTATGTGCAGTTTCAAAATTTGGTTCGAATTGATCCAACAGTTTTTGAGGAATTGATATCAGACTTTGCCGAATAGACCACTGAAATCTCAATTCCTATGTGAACTATCGAACTGAAATTCAACATGTGCATCTCAATCCGAAAACTATGTGCAGTTTCAAGATTTGGAGAGAATTGGTCCAACAGTTTTTGAGGAATTGATATCACACTTTGCCGAATAGACCACTGAAATCTCAATTGCTATCTGAACTATCGAACTGAAATAAAACTTGTGCATCTCATTTCGAAAACTGTGTACAGTTTCCAGATTTGGGTCGAATTGATCCAATAGTTCCTTAGGAATTGAAATGATATTTTGTCGAATCGACTACTGAAATCTCCATTCCTATGAGAACTATCGATCTGAAATTCAACATGTGCATCTCAATTCGAAAACTGTGTACAGTTTCGGGATTTTGGTTGAATTGATCCAATAGTTCCTTAGGAATTGAAATGATATTTTGTCGAATCGACTACTGGAGTCTCCATTCCTATCAGAACTATCGATCTGAAATTCAACATGTGCATCTCATTTCGAAAACTATGTGCAGTTTCAATATTTGGGTCGAATTGGTCCAACAGTTTTTGAGGAATTGATATCACACTTTGCCGAATTGACCACTGAAATCTCAATTCCTATCAGAACTATCGGACTGAAATTCAACATGTGCATCTCATTTCGAAAACTATGTGCAGTTTCAAGATTTGGTTCGAATTGATCCAACAGTTTTCAAGGAATTGAAATCACATTTTGCCGAATTGACCACTGAAATCTCAATTCCTATCTGAACTATCGAACTGAAATTCAACATGTGCATCTCAATTCGAAAACTATGTGCAGTTTCAAGATTTGGTTCGAATTGATCCAATAGTTCCTTAGGAATTGAAATGATATTTTGTCGAATCGACTCCTGAAATCTCCATTCCTTTCAGAACTATCGATCTGAAATTCAACATGTGCATCTCAATTCGAAAACTATGCGCAGATTCAAGATTTGGTTCGAATTGATCCAACAGTTTTTAGGAATTGAAATCACACTTTGCCGAATTGACCACTGAAATCTCAATTCCTATCAGAACTATCGGACTGAAATTCAACATGTGCATCTCATTTCGAAAACTATGTGCAGTTTCAAGATTTGGTTCGAATTGATGCAACAGTTTTCAAGGAATTGATATCATACTTTGCCGAATTGACCACTGAAATCTCAATTCCTATCTGAACTATCGAACTGAAATTCAACATGTGCATCTCAATTCGAAAACTATGTGCAATTTCAAGATTTGGTTCGAATTGATTGAATAGTTCCTTAGGAATTGAAATGATATTTTGTCGAATCGACCACTGAAATCTCAGTTCCTATCTGAACTATCGAACTGAAATTCAACAAGTGCATCTCATTTCGAAAATTATGTGCAGTTTCAAGATTTGGTTCGAATTGATCCAACAGTTTTCGAGGAATTGATATCACACTCTGCCGAATTGACCACTGAAATCTCAATTCCTATCTGAATTATCGAACTGAAATTCAACATGTGCATCTCAGTCGGAAAACTATGTGCAGTTTCAAGATTTGGTTCGAATTGATCCAACAGTTTTCGAGGAATTGATATCACACTTTGCCGAATTGACCACTGAAATCTCAATTCCTATCTGAACTATCGAACTGAAATTCAACATGTGCATCTCAATCCGAAAACTATGTGCAGTTTCAAGATTCGGTTCGAATTGATCCAACAGTTTTCAAGGAATTGATATCACACTTTGCCGAATTGACCACTGAAATCTCAATTCCTATCTGAACTATCGAACTGAAATTCAACATGTGCATCTCAATTCGAAAACTATGTGCAGTTTCAAGATTTGGTTCGAATTGATACAACAGTTTTTGAGGAATCGATATCACACTTTGCCGAATTGACCACTGAAATCTCAATTCCTATCTGAACTATCGAACTGAAATTCAACATGTGCATCTCAATTCGAAAACTGTGTAAAATTTCAAGATTTGATTCGAATTGATCCAACAGTTTTCGAGGAATTGATATCACACTTTGCCGAATTGACCACTGAAATCTCAATTCCTATCTGAACTATCGAACTGAAATTCAACATGTGCATCTCATTTCGAAAACTATGTGCAGTTTCAAGATTTGGTTCGAATTGATGCAACAGTTTTCAAGGAATTGATATCATACTTTGCCGAATTGACCACTGAAATCTCAATTCCTATCTGAACTATCGAACTGAAATTCAACATGTGCATCTCAATTCGAAAACTATGTGCAATTTCAAGATTTGGTTCGAATTGATTGAATAGTTCCTTAGGAATTGAAATGATATTTTGTCGAATCGACCACTGAAATCTCAGTTCCTATCTGAACTATCGAACTGAAATTCAACAAGTGCATCTCATTTCGAAAATTATGTGCAGTTTCAAGATTTGGTTCGAATTGATCCAACAGTTTTCGAGGAATTGATATCACACTCTGCCGAATTGACCACTGAAATCTCAATTCCTATCTGAACTATCGAACTGAAATTCAACATGTGCATCTCAATCCGAAAACTATGTGCAGTTTCAAGATTCGGTTCGAATTGATCCAACAGTTTTCGAGGAATTGATATCACACTTTGCCGAATTGACCACTGAAATCTCAGTTCCTATCTGAACTATCGAACTGAAATTCAACATGTGCATCTCAATTCGAAAACTACGTGCAGTTTCAAGGTTTGGTTCGAATTGATCCAACAGTTTTCGAGGAATTGATATCACACTTTGCCGAATTGACCACTGAAATCTCAATTCCTATCTGAACTATCGAACTGAAATTCAACATGTGCATCTCAATTCGAAAACTATGTGCAGTTTCAAGATTTGGTTCGAATTGATCGAATAGTTACTTAGGAATTGAAATGATATTTTGTCGAATCGACTACTGAAATCTCCATTCCTATAAGAACTATCGAACTGAAATTCAACATGTGCATCTCAATCCGAAAACTATGTGCAGTTTCAAGATTTGGTTCGAATTGATCCAACAGTTTTCGAGGAATTGATATCACACTTTGCCGAATTGACCACTGAAATCTCAATTCCTATCTGAACTATCGAACTGAAATTCAACATGTGCATCTCAATTCGAAAACTACGTGCAGTTTCAAGGTTTGGTTCGAATTGATCCAACAGTTTTCGAGGAATTGATATCACACTTTGCCGAATTGACCACTGAAATCTCAATTCCTATCTGAACTATCGAACTGAAATTCAACATGTGCATCTCAATTCGAAAACTATGTGCAGTTTCAAGATTTGGTTCGAATTGATCGAATAGTTCCTTAGGAATTGAAATGATATTTTGTCGAATCGACTACTGAAATCTCCATTCCTATAAGAACTATCGATCTGAAATTCAACATGTGCATCTCATTTCGAAAACTATGTGCAGTTTCAAGATTTGGTTCGAATTGATCTAACAGTTTTCGAGGAATTGATATCACACTTTGCCGAATTGACCACTGAAATCTCAATTCCTTTCAGAACTATCGATCTGAAATTCAACATGTGCATCTCATTTCGAAAACTATGTGCAGTTTCAAGATTTGGTTCCAATTGATCCAACAGTTTTCGAGGAATTGATATCACACTTTGCCGAATTGACCACTGAAATCTCAATTCCTTTCTGAGCTATCGAACTGAAATTCAACATGTGCATCTCAATTCGAAAACTGTGTAAAATTTCAAAATTTGGTTCGAATTGATCCAACAGTTTTCGAGGAATTGATATCACACTTTGCCGAATTGACCACTGAAATCTCAATTCCTATCTGAACTATCGAACTGAAATTCAACATGTGCATCTCAATTCGAAAACTATGTGCAGTTTCAAGATTTGGTTCGAATTGATCGAATAGTTACTTAGGAATTGAAATGATATTTTGTCGACTCGACTACTGAAATCTACATTCCTATAAGAACTATCGAACTGAAATTCAACATGTGCATCTCATTTCGAAAACTGTGTAAAATTCCAAGATTTGGTTCGAATTGATCCAACAGATATCGAGGAATTGATATCACAATTTGCCGAATTGACCACTGAAATCTCAATTCCTATCAGAACTATCGATCTGAAATTCAACATGTGCATCTCATTTCGAAAACTATGTGCAGTTTCAAGATTTGGTTCGAATTGATCCAACAGTTTTCAAGGAATTGATATCACACTTTGGCGAATTGACCACTGAAATCTCAATTCCTATCTGAACTATCGAACTGAAATTCAACATGTGCATCTCAATTCGAAAACTATGTGCAGTTTCAAGATTTGGTTCGAATTGATCGAATAGTTCCTTAGGAATTGAAATGATATTTTGTCGAATCGACTACTGAAATCTCCATTCCTATAAGAACTATCGATCTGAAATTCAACATGTGCATCTCATTTCGAAAACTGTGTAAAATTCCAAGATTTGGTTCGAATTGATCCAACAGATATCGAGGAATTGATATCACAATTTGCCGAATTGACCACTGAAATCTCAATTCCTATCTGAACTATCTAACTGAAATTCAACATGTGCATTTCAACTCGAAAACTATGTGCTGTTTCAAGATTTGGGGAGTATTGATCCAACACTTTTTGAGGAATTGATATCACACTTTGCCGAATAGACCACTGAAATCTCAATTCCTATCTGAACTATCGAACTGAAATTCAACATGTGCATCTCAATTCGAAAACTATGTGCAGTTTAAAGATTTGCCGAATTGACCACTGATATCTCAGTTCGATAGTTCAAATAGGAATTGAGATATCAGTGGTCAATTCGGCAAATCTTTAAACTGCACATAGTTTTCGAACTGAAATTCAACATGTGCATCTCAATCCGAAAACTATGTGCAGTTTCAAGATTTGGTTCGAATTGATCCCATAGTTCCTTAGGAATTGAAATGATATTTTGTCGAATCGACTACTGAAATCTCCATTCCTATGAGAACTATCGATCTGAAATTCAACATGTGCATCTCATTTCGAAAACTATTTGCAGTTTCAAGATTTGGTTCGAATTGATCGAACAGTTTTTGAGGAATTGATATCACACTTTGCCGAATTGACCACTGAAATCTCAATTCCTATCTGAACTATCGAACTGAAATTCAACATGTGCATCTCAATTCGAAAACTGTGTAAAATTTCAAGATTTGGTTAGAATTGATCCAACAGTTTTCGAGGAATTGATATCACACTTTGCCGAATTGACCACTGATATCTCAATTCCTATCTGAACTATAGAACTGAAACTCAACATGAGCATCTCAATCCGAAAACTATGTGCAGTTTCAAGATTTGGTTCGAATTGATCCAACAGTTTTCAAGGAATTGATATCACACTTTGGCGAATTGACCACTGAAATCTCAATTCCTATCTGAACTATCGAACTGAAATTCAACATGTGCATCTCAATTCGAAAACTATGTGCAGTTTCAAGATTTGGTTGGAATTGATCGAATAGTTCCTTAAGAATTGAAATGATATTTTGTCGAATCGACTACTGAAATCTCCATTCCTATAGGAACTATCGATCTGAAATTCAACATGTTTATCTCATTTCGAAAACTATTTGCAGTTTCAAGATTTGGTAAGAATTGATCTAACAGTTTTCGAGGAATTGATATCACACTTTGCCGAATTGACCACTCAAATCTCAATTCCTATCTGAACTATCGAACTGAACTTCAACATGTGCATCTCAATTCGAAATCTATGTGCAGTTTCAAGATTTGGAGAGAATTGGTCCAACAGTTTTTGAGGAATTGATATCACACTTTGCCGAATAGACCACTGAAATCTCAATTGCTATCTGAACTATCGAAGTGAAATTCAACATGTGCATCTCAATTCGAAAACTATGTGCAGTTTCAAGATTTGGTTCGAATTGATCCAATAGTTCCTTAGGAATTCAAATGATACCATGTCGAATCGTCCACTGAAATCTCAATTCCTATCAGAACTATCGAACTGAAATTCAACATGTGCATCTCAATTCGAAAACTATGCGCAGATTCAAGATTTGGTTCGAATTGATCCAACAGTTTTTAGGAATTGAAATCACACTTTGCCGAATTGACCACTGAAATCTCAATTCCTATCAGAACTATCGAACTGAAATTCAACATGTGCATCTCAATTCGAAAACTATGTGCAGTTTCAAGATTTGGTTCGAATTGATCCAACAGTTTTTAGGAATTGAAATCACACTTTGCCGAATTGACCACTGAAATCTCAATTCCTATCAGAACTATCGATCTGAAATTCAACATGTGCATCTCATTTCGAAAACTATGTGCAGTTTCAAGATTTGGTTCGAATTGATCCAACAGTTTTCAAGGAATTGATATCACACTTTGGCGAATTGACCACTGAAATCTCAATTCCTATCTGAACTATCGAACTGAAATTCAACATGTGCATCTCAATTCGAAAACTATGTGCAGTTTCAAGATTTGGTTCGAATTGATCGAATAGTTCCTTAAGAATTGAAATGATATTTTGTCGAATCGACTACTGAAATCTCCATTCCTATAGGAACTATCGATCTGAAATTCAACATGTGCATCTCATTTCGAAAACTATGTGCAGTTTCAAAATTTGGTTCGAATTGATCCAACAGTTTTTGAGGAATTGATATCAGACTTTGCCGAATAGACCACTGAAATCTCAATTCCTATGTGAACTATCGAACTGAAATTCAACATGTGCATCTCAATCCGAAAACTATGTGCAGTTTCAAGATTTGGAGAGAATTGGTCCAACAGTTTTTGAGGAATTGATATCACACTTTGCCGAATAGACCACTGAAATCTCAATTGCTATCTGAACTATCGAACTGAAATAAAACTTGTGCATCTCATTTCGAAAACTGTGTACAGTTTCCAGATTTGGGTCGAATTGATCCAATAGTTCCTTAGGAATTGAAATGATATTTTGTCGAATCGACTACTGAAATCTCCATTCCTATGAGAACTATCGATCTGAAATTCAACATGTGCATCTCAATTCGAAAACTGTGTACAGTTTCGGGATTTTGGTTGAATTGATCCAATAGTTCCTTAGGAATTGAAATGATATTTTGTCGAATCGACTACTGGAGTCTCCATTCCTATCAGAACTATCGATCTGAAATTCAACATGTGCATCTCATTTCGAAAACTATGTGCAGTTTCAATATTTGGGTCGAATTGGTCCAACAGTTTTTGAGGAATTGATATCACACTTTGCCGAATTGACCACTGAAATCTCAATTCCTATCAGAACTATCGGACTGAAATTCAACATGTGCATCTCATTTCGAAAACTATGTGCAGTTTCAAGATTTGGTTCGAATTGATCCAACAGTTTTCAAGGAATTGAAATCACATTTTGCCGAATTGACCACTGAAATCTCAATTCCTATCTGAACTATCGAACTGAAATTCAACATGTGCATCTCAATTCGAAAACTATGTGCAGTTTCAAGATTTGGTTCGAATTGATCCAATAGTTCCTTAGGAATTGAAATGATATTTTGTCGAATCGACTCCTGAAATCTCCATTCCTTTCAGAACTATCGATCTGAAATTCAACATGTGCATCTCATTTCGAAAACTATGTGCAGTTTCAAGATTTGGTTCGAATTGATCCAACAGTTTTCGAGGAATTGATATCACACTTTGCCGAATATACCACTGAAATCTCAATTCCTTTCTGAGCTATCGAACTGAAATTCAACATGTGCATCTCAATTCGAAAACTGTGTAAAATTTCAAGATTTGGTTCGAATTGATCCAACAGTTTTCGAGGAATTGATATCACACTTTGCCGAATTGACCACTGAAATCTCAATTCCTATTGGAACTATCGAACTGAAATTCAACATGTGCATCTCATTTCGAAAACTATGTGCAGTTTCAAGATTTGGTTCGAATTGATCGAATAGTTCCTTAGGAATTGAAATGATATTTTGTCGAATCGACTACTGAAATCTCCATTCCTATAAGAACTATCGAACTGAACTTCAACATGTGCATCTCAATTCGAAAACTATGTGCAGTTTCGATTTGGAGAGAATTGGTCCAACAGTTTTTGAGGAATTGATATCACACTTTGCCGAATAGACCACTGAAATCTCAATTGCTATCTGAACTATCGAACTGAAATTAAACATGTGCATCTCATTTCGAAAACTATGTGCAGTTTCAAGGTTTGGTTCGAATTGATCCAACAGTTTTCGAGGAATTGATATCACACTTTGCCGAATTGACCACTGACATCTCTATTCCTATCTGAACTATCGAACTGAAATTCAACATGTGCATCTCAATTCGAAAACTATGTGCAGTTTCAAGATTTGGTTCGAATTGATCCAACAGTTTTCAAGGAATTGAAATCATACTTTGCCGAATTGACCACTGAAATCTCAATTTCTATCTGAACTATCGAACTAAAATTCAACATGTGCATCTCAATTCGAAAACTATGTGCAGTTTCAAGATTTGGTTAGAATTGATCCAACAGTTTTTAGGAATTGAAATCACACTTTGCCGAATTGACCACTGAAATCTCAATTCCTATCTGAACTATCGAACTGAAATTCAACATGTGCATCTCAATTAGAAAACTGTGTAAAATTTCAAGATTTGGTTCGAATTGATCCAACAGTTTTTGAGGAATTGATATCACACTTTGCCGAATTGACCAAAGAAATCTCAATTCCTATCTGAACTATCGAACTGAAATTCAACATGTGCATCTCAATTCGAAAACTGTGTACAGTTTCGAGATTTGGTTCGAATTGATCCAACAGTTTTTGAGGAATTGATATCACACTTTGCCGAATTGACCAAAGAAATCTCAATTCCTATCTGAACTATCGAACTGAAATTCAACATGTGCATCTCAATTCGAAAACTGTGTACAGTTTCGAGATTTTGGTCGAATTGATCCAATAGTTCCTTAGGAATTGAAATGTTACTAAGTCCAATCGACCACTGAAATCTCAATTCCTATCAGAACTATCGATCTGAAATTCAACATGTGCATCTCATTTCGAAAACTATGTGCAGTTTCAAAATTTGGTTCGAATTGATCCAACAGTTTTTGAGGAATTGATATCACTCTTTGCCGAATTGACCACTGGAATCTAAATTTCTATCTGAACTATCGATCTGAAATTCAACATGTGCATCTCAATTCGAAAACTATGTGCAGTTTCAATATTTGGTTCGAATTGATCCAACAGTTTTCAGGAATTGATATCATTCTTTGCCGAATTAACCACTGAAATCTCAATTCCTATCTGAACTATCGAACTGAAATTCAACATGTGCATCTCAATTCGAAAACTGTGTACAGTTTCGGGATTTTGGTCGAATTGATCCAATAGTTCCTTAGGAATTGAAATGATATTTTGTCGAATCGACTACTGAAATCTCCATTCCTATAAGAACTATCGATCTGAAATTCAACATGTGCATCTCATTTTGAAAACTATGTGCAGTTTCAAAATTTGGTTCGAATTGATCCAACAGTTTCTGAGGAATTGATATCACTCTTTGCCGAATTGACCACTGAAATCTAAATTTCTATCTGAACTATCGAACTGAAATTCAACATGTGCATTTCAATTCGAAAACTATGTGCAGTTTCAAGATTTGGTTTGAATTGATCCAACAGTTTTCAAGGAATTGATATCACACTTTGGCGAATTGACCACTGAAATCTCAATTCCTATCTGAACTATCGAACTGAAATTCAACATGTAGATCTCAATTCGAAAACAATGTGCAGTTTCAAGATTTGGTTCGAATTGATCGAATAGTTCCTTAGGAATTGAAATGATATTTTGTCGAATCGACAACTGAAATCTCCGTTCCTATAAGAACTATCGATCTGAAATTCAACATGTGCATGTCATTTCGAAAACTATGTGCAGTTTCAAAATTTGGTTCGAATTGATCCAACAGTTTTTGAGGAATTGATATCAGACTTTGCCGAATAGACCACTGAAATCTCAATTCCTATGTGAACTATCGAACTGAAATTCAACATGTGCATCTCAATCCGAAAACTATGTGCAGTTTCAAGATTTGGTAAGAATTGATCCAACTGTTTTCGAGGAATTGATATCACACTTTGCCGAATTGACCACTCAAATCTCAATTCCTATCTGAACTATCGAACTGAACTTCAACATGTGCATCTCAATTCGAAAACTATGTGCAGTTTCAAGATTTGGAGAGAATTGGTCCAACAGTTTTTGAGGAATTGATATCACACTTTGCCGAATAGACCACTGAAGTCTCAATTGCTATCTGAACTATCGAACTGAAATTCAACATGTGCATCTCAATTCGAAAACTATGTGCAGTTTCAAGATTTGGTAAGAATTGATCCAACAGTTTTCGAGGAATTGATATCACACTTTGCCGAATTGACCACTCAAATCTCAATTCCTATCTGAACTATCGAACTGAAATTCAACATGTGCATTTCAATTCGAAAACTATGTGCAGTTTCAAGATTTGGTTCGAATTGATCCAACAGTTTTCGAGGAATTCAACAGTTTTGTGGGAACTTCTTCTCTTTGAATGGTTTATTGAATACTATGACTTCCGCTGTTTTCCATTTTTCTGGGTAGTGTTCTGTCCTCATAATTCCATTCGCGATATTTGTTAGAGCGGCTATACTTTTTCTAGGTAATTTCTTTAACATAACATTCATTATTTTATCGCTTCCGGGAGCTTTCCTCTTTCAGTAGTCGCTGGTAAGTATTGGTATACGCCCTTCCCCTCTCTCCGTGTAGGGGTGGAATTTTAGTCTTTTCTCCTCGTAGTCTTTTTTGCAGTCTCCATGGAGAATGATCGATTGTATTCAGTTCTTGAACTCTTATGTTCCATCTGCTTTTTCTTAGATCTTTCAGGGCATTTTTCAGAACTTGGCTATGGCGGTTGAGGTTCCTTCTATTCAGATCATTTTTATTCATCCGATATATTCTTCTGAGTCTTCGATTTTCGCGTATAAATTTTTTACTTCTTTAGGCGTATCGCCATGCGGATGCCTTGGTGCTGGTCTCTTCACTCTTCTCGTGCTTTTTTCATAAGCTTTCAATATAATCTCTTCCAGTTTATCAACCGCACATTCCAGATCCTCTGGAGTGCTTATTGTTGGAATTTCTGTTATTTCCGATTGTATTAAATGGCTGTATTAAGCCCAATTGGTATTATCTCTTATTTCCATCAGTTTTTCTCTTGGTTCTTCTCCAATTGTCAATTCCACGAGATTGAAACTTGGTTGAGAGATGGTGTATCAAATTCGGAGCTTTTCCCAGAGAATTATTCAGTGTATCGTCAGATGACAGATCCTATGGTATGCGAGGGGGTGGAGTTCTGCTTGCGGTTAAGGGTAACATTGAGTGTTCAGTGGAATCTGTAGATATGGTGTGTGTAAGGATTTCTATTCCATCAAAGGTGCTATTTTACGTAATATTGTTGTATATTCCCCCGGAAACAAATATTGCTGTTTATGATGAAATTTTCGAAATTCTGGAGCATTTCAAATGTTCTGAATCTGTTGTCATTTTGGGTGATTTCAATATTTCTGCTTTGCAATGTTATTATGAGACTAATGAGTCATCAGGCTTGCTTCTTAGGTATCAATCGTTTATTTTTTTTACAAATTGTAATAATAGATTACTTGATTTAGTTTTAACTTCTGAAAATCTAAAATGTGATAAAATTTGAACGACCCTGAGCCGATGGTACCAATAGATTCACACCATCCATGTCTTACCGTAAACTTATCTTTGCAATATAGACAGAAGAAAATCGTTTTGCCCTGTATCAGACAATTCAAGTTTCGAAAACTTGATGACCGGAAATTTACTACACTTATGGGTAGTAACGATTGGAATTTTTTGATGGGTCTCTCGGATTCTGATGACGTTTGTGAGGGATTCGGTGATAAAGTCCAGGAAATACTTTCTCAATGTTGCCCTCTTGTCAATAATAACACCCTTAAGTACCCCAGTTGGTATACAAGGGATCTAATTCAGAATATCAAGCTAAAAAACCACTACCATAGAATGTATAGGAGATATAAATGTCATTTTTATTATGAACGTTTCGGCAATATGCGACGAGTTGTGAAAAAAGGAAAGGAGACTTCATACTCTGATTTCATTGAAAAATCCGAAGATAATTTGATCGAAAATCCTCGTGACTTTTGGTCTTCTTGAATTCCAAGCATGATAAAACTCGTATACCAGGTGAAATGTATGATGCCAACGAAAAGTTTTCATCCCCACAGTCCATTGTTGATGCTTTTGCGAATCAATTTCAGAGTGTTTATTATCATTCAGAATGTAATACGGTATCATGTGATGATTCGAATGATTCATTCATCCCTACTGATCCTCTTCAAATCAAAGTTATTTCAGAAGACCAAGTATTAAAGGCGGCAAGGACGCTAAAGGGTAAAATGAGCTCTGGCCCAGACAATATTCCTACTAAACTAGTTAAGAATCATATAAGTGTACTCCTAAAACCTTTGTTGCTTGTTCATAATTTGATCTTGAAGACTAATAAATTCCCTAAAATTTGGAAGATGTCACGTATTTGTCCAGTGTTTGAGTCAGGAAAACCTGCTGATATTGGAAACTACAGACCTATAGCCCTCATCTCATCTTTTTCCAAGTTATTTGAGGTTATACTTTTCGACTTGATTTATTTACATGTTTCTAATAAATTGTCTGAATATCAACATGGTTTCATGCGCTCAAGGAGTACAGTAACAAACCTTTGTACCTTTACACAGTATGTGTCGGATTGTTTAGATAATCGCAGACAGATCGATGTAATTTATACTGACTTTAGTAAAGCTTTCGACAGGGTATCACATAAATTGCTTTTGAAGGAATTGGGTCGTTTTGGTATTTCACCAAATATTATAATCTTGTTGAAGTCTTTCCTGAATGATAGACACTTGTATGTGGAGTTGAAGGGCGTCAAGTCATTTTATTTTATTGCGCGCTCAGGGGCACCTCAGGGTTCTAATCTGGGGCCCCTTTTATTTCTTATATTTATTGATGATCTGTGCCATGTAATTAAATCGAAGAAACTTTTGTTTGCGGATGATCTCAAAATTTTCAGAGTGATTCGCGATATACATTTTTGTATATATGCTGCAGGAAGATATTGATCGTCTGTATGAATGGTGCACTATATATGAACTATCTCTATACATTAGTGAATGTAAAGTTATGACTCATTCAAGTAAACTAACCACCGAAGAATTCAATTATAATGTAGACAATGTGTTGAGGAGGGTAAATTAATGTAAGGATTTGGGAGTATTGTTCGATAGCAAGCTTTCATTCGACCTACACATCAGTAGGATTATCTGTGAAGCCAATATAACCTCTAGGTTTCGTTTTGCGCAATTGCAAATAATTTTCGAATATATTAGCTATTCAGTCCGTATATTTCAGTTTAGTATGTACCAAACTTGAATACTGTGCTTTAGTATGGAATCCTTTCCACGAGAAATAAAATATAGCGTTAGAATCTGTCCAAAAAAAATTTTCGACATTTTTGTACCACAAAAAAAAAGAAGTTTACCCTATTCGCCATTGTAACTATAATTCACTACTGAACGAGTTCAGCTTCGCAAGTTTGAGAAAGAGGAGAGAAATTTCAGGTGCAATCTTTGCGTTCAAATTTGTCAATGGTCTGGTCGATTCGATGTATCTGCTGTCTATGTTAAATTTCAATACACCCCGAATTATGTCTAGAACAAATTTAACTTTCAGAATTAATGTTTCCAATACACAACATCATTTTCATAGTCCTGAGGCATCCATCTGCAGAAGCTTGAACGGTTTGCCCTCGGTTGATGTGTTTTTGTTTGTTTTGTGTTCAGTTTAGGAAGCAATTAATTTTGTTGATAAGAGACTAATATATTTCTTTGTCGTTTTTTTTGGTTTAACCTCGGCTGACGACGGCTTGAGGTGTTATCATACATGTGTGTGTTTGCTAATTGTTTACACCTGTAATTGGGCCTGTTGGATGTAAAAAGTTAAATAAATAAATAAATAAACAAATAAATAGAGTCTTGATTTGATTTCCTAGAAATTCAAACCAATAAAACATTTTTTTACTTTGAAAACAGCAGATTGTGAAGTGTAATCTTACTTCAATTGAAAATAAAATTATTCTTTGATAGAGTCAAAGAAATCGCATTCTTCATATAATAAACATGTTTGTTTCGGCCTATTGAAAGCTCTAATTTATTCAGTTCAAGTAATTTTTTGTTGTTACAGTGTTACAGAGAAGAAATGTTTTTCTCTGTGTGGAGCAGAAATATGGTGTGGGCAAATCAACCATTTTCGCTATCAAGAGAAGGAAGAACATATACCATCCTTTGTTGTGAAAACTGAAAAGGGTCCAATCGAAAGACATTAAAAACTCCCGAAAATCCACAACTTGAAGATGCCTTATATACGTGGTTTATAGAACAACGCCGAAAAAACGTTCCCTTGTCAGGCGACATTTTAATGGAGAAACTAAAGTAATCGGCTCTGTTCAAAACGACCGTTATGTTACCCTTATCAGATCTACACACCAGTAGATCTGTGTTGTCCTTGAGAAACCGCTCTGTGGTAGTATATAGATCAGACAAATAAAGAGAATTAGTATCATCAAATCTTTTACATTGGATAACATTAAGATGGTTAGTAATTACGTTAGTGCAACGATTACGTTAAGAATTCTTGTGTTCACTTGGTAATCCTTTCTTAGATTCTAGATAGATAGAAATGTGATCAGATATAAGATACCATACATACCGCGGTTGACTAAACAGCTTCCCCTAAGGTCAGACGAAGCAAACTTTGAATAATAGAGTTAGGGGACATAGGTCAGACTGTAACTTAGCAAGGAAGGATCACAATAAAAAGGATAACACAGCTCTGATGGCGCATTCGCAAGAAGACCATCGTTTTGATTTTCTCAACCCTTCCATCCTAGATGTTGAGAGTAATCTTTCGAAAAGACTTTTTAAAGAGATGGTCTTCATTAGTATCACTGACGATACGGTAAACAATAGGATGGATACGAAAGGCCTATCCTGTATATATAGCCATTTAATTGATGAAGTGAAGTTGAGATATGATTTCAGAAGGTCCACCTAGTATAATACCAATATCACCTACATAATAGGCTTGTTCGTAGAGTGGTTTGCAACGGTTGTGAACTGTACAGAGCAAGCGCAATTCCATTTTAGGGTAGAAAAAATCCATTTGCGCTTGCTCTGTACAGTTCACAACCGTCGCAAACCACTCTACGAACAAGCCTAATGATAAATATTTAACATTTTGAATTTTTTTGTGTTTGCGTCTCATATGTTTGCCTGCTTGTTTGGAATCATTCTGATTGTTTAACTCGTCGCTGACACAGTAATGATGTTTTTTAATGAAGAACCTAATTATTTCAATTTTCATTCACGGAACAATGTCTGAATTTAGATATTTTCGATCAATTTGAGGTATTGTATGTTTGTTTCAATAGTTTTTCTGTCCATCATTCCAAGTTTTTTATTTCTCACTTTCATTCCATTTGTGTTTTTTTTTATTACTGTTTCAATTGTCAATCATTGTAGTTTTTAATCGGACCGTTTTTGTTGTTTGTTCGGTTGTTGATTCCTTCTTCTCACTATGTCTCTTGTTTTTTGATTTTTAGCCTGTGAAGATGTCAATAAATTTAACGAAACGTCGGCAAATGAATTGAGTTTGTTTTGCTTTTTGTTCCACGTAGCCAACAAAATACACGAAGATATACTTAATTATTGGAACAATTAATTGAGCCACCTCTATTGGATTGGTTTCCACATATATCATTAATAAATTTGCGAAGTTGAAAGCTGGAAGAAAACCCTTGGTTTGATAATCTTTTTCTTCTAATTTTAAATTTAAGTTTTCAAATGTCTACTTCTTGGTTTGTAGTGTGAATATTAAATGAATATAGGGCTAAAGTATTTTCAATGAACGACCTGTTTTTCTATTAACTCTGATACGTACTTGTTTGTGAAAAAACCCAGGGCGCCGATCACCTTTGTCCGGGGCCTGGGCTTGGGCAAGGAGAGTTTTCCGCCAGTAAAGGTGGGTTAGAAAAATTTAAAAAGACACGGAATACGTCAACTCAAAATAACCGGAGAGAAAATGTCTAACAAAGTAGATGCCGTAAGGCCATTCCAGGACAAATTCATGGATATTACCAAAGAAAAAGATTTATCCGCAGAGCAAATTTATAATGCGGACGAGTCTGCATTATACTGAAAGACAATACCAGACAAAACGCTGGCATCTGACTTAGAAACTAGAACCCCAGTTTCTAAAGTTTCCAAAGAAAGAATAACATTCATGCCCTGTGCGAATGCTGCTGGGACGCACAAACTGCCTTTGTTGGTCATTGGAAAAGCACAAAAGCCCCGTGCTTTTTCATCAGTACGAAAGTTACCAGTACATTACATGGGGCAGAGGAATGCATGGGTAACGAGAACTATATTTCTAGAGTGGCTTAAAGTATGCATCATTCCTGAAGTAAAAAAATTCTTATATAAGAAAAATCTGCCCCAAAAAGGTCCTAGATAATGCGCCAGCACATCCCCTTGATGAAGACCTGCAATCCATTGATGAAAATTTCACAGTTTTATACATGCCTCCTAATTGCACAGCTCTCATCCAGCCAATGGACCAAAATGTTATTCAAAACATAAAGGTGAATTACAAGAAAAAACTTTTGCTTCTAATTTTTGATCTCTTCACAAACCTTTTAGGGCTTTCACTCCCAATCTCTGAAACAAAATTAATTAAAAATGAAATCAACGATTTGCTCCTGCGTGAATTCTTGCACTAATTTGTCAGGAGCAAATTAACTAGAAGAGATGCAAAATCCTCCCAAAATAAATTTCAATCGATTTCTAATTTTTGAGCAACAGGAATTAAAATAGGCCAATAGTGGCCTTTTTTGACTCAGTTTGCACCCGATAACCAATCTCAATTACAAATATACGAGTCGATAATCTTCCAAACATAGGAATGTATTGTATCTGATGTCCTTAAGAAGACCACCATGAAAGAAGCTGTTTTCACATTGGCTGAAAGTTGGCATCATTTGAATAAGAACCTAATTAAAAAATCTTGGTCTCCCTTGTGACCTAAATTAAAGGTCGGAGGATATACGGACGATGACTTTGAACCCGAGGATGAGATCCCTCTAGCTTCTTTCGCTAATAGAGGTTTTTCTGAGGCAGAAATCAATGACTTCTTACTAAACAATAATGACCTAAATGAAACTCAACCTCTTAGTGACGATGAAATAATAAGGCAAGTAACACAGCAATGTGACGGCGAAAGTGAAGAAATGTCGTAAGTTGAACCAGAAGCAAGCATTTCCAATTCAAGGGCAGTGTCCGCCCTAAATACCTGTCTTGAATGGGCTGATCAAGTCGATATTCCTTTCTCAGAAAAAATGCTTTTACGTGAGTTGCGAGACAAAGCTTTTTATTTGTCATTAAATACCTCCCGACAAACTAAAATATTGGATTTCTTTCAAGAAGTTTAATGAATGCAGTGTTGATAGATGAATATAGATTTGAAATTTTATAACAGTATTAGTTTTATTTCATCAAAAATACCTTATAAATCCTCTTTCATGTTTTTTCCATTATTCCAGAATCCTGCAGACGTCCAGGCGAAAGTCGATGCCTGCCATACTTGGTTGTGGAAGGTGATACGCTAGATAAATATAAGAACAACCTACATTGTATTCGACAAAGTACATATCAGTGACAGTTACAGAAGCTTTTGATTTATTATTTAAATCGTACCATACATTGAACATCAAGTTTCCACCTCGAAGTGCTCACATTTTTCAATTGATTCAAAACTGTGTATATAATATTTCTACGAACTTTGATATTATATATCCAGAAAATCTGCAAATTTTGAAGTTGTTCAAAGAATAGTTCATACTTATACCTACATAAATGTAAAATAAATTCAACCATTTGATATCAATATTGAAAGCTATTATTTTTCCGCATTATTATTATTAAAACAAGAAAAATGTCACTAGAAATAAAAGGTGTAGCTTGTGGTAAGGACTTTTGTGCATAAAAAAATATATCTTGCATATCGAGTATGCTCACAAAATGGTCGAGATGGCGGACGAGAGTGACGACGTGTCAGAGACGGGCTCTCAAAAGCAAATTTTTAACGATGTGGTTGATGAAAATAAAGTCGATAAAAGTTATGCCTGCTGTTCGAAAAAAATGCAGTGTGGTGATGTGTACGATTTGTGACAAAATTATGCATAAATCTTGCGCTAAAAGAATGGAAAGTGTGAAATACATTGACGGGTTTCATGTGAACTGCTGCCAATCTTATGAAAACATCTTAAAGAAACCGGAAGATTCCTCAGCGAATACGTCTGATATCTTTGACCGGAGATTCATGGAGATGAAGATCCAATTCCTCAATCAACTGTTAGAATCATCGATGGAGAAAAATAATATTTCGAAATTAAATAATGAATTACTTCTTCAGAGAATTCGTGATATGAAAGATAAACAATATCCGATCAAAGAAAAAGAAGTGCATAAACAGACGGAGCATAATGTCGCCGATATGAGACAGACAACAGTTATCAAAATCAACGATATGGATAACCCCCCATATTCGGTAACATATGATCATAATGCAAAGTCTAATACTTCATCAAGCATCCCTGAAACTGATGATCCTAAGAGATAAAACAAAACACTGGTTTTTCAACCGCATAACGCAGAACAGCCGGGAAATAACGAACTGAATATAATGACGAATGTACAAAATCCTATCACCAATAATACACTTTCGAATGAATTCCAGTGGAGCACGGTGCAATAAAAAACAAATAAAACAAAAAATTAATAAACATCCTGTTTAGATAATATTATTACAAATGTTGAGGGGAAGGCGGTCCTTATAGAGGAGCATTTATCTGACCACTCCGGACAAAAATTCACCTTTGACTCTGAATTTCATGTTTGTAAACTTATAAAAAAGAATATAAGATCATATAGTGAGAGCAATCATCAAATATTTGAAAAACTTCTTTTAGAGGTAGATTGGTCTGAACTCTATAATATGTCTAATGAGAATGTCAATGAAATGTGGAGCTTCTTTTCAAAGAAGTTCACTGATATTTTTCGTCATTTCAGCTGAAATCTGTGAATTTGTCTGTAAACAGAAAGAACAAATTAACTGCAAAAACTCGATCTTTGAAGGAAAAATTGGATGTACTGTTATAAGTAAGTGTAAATCTGAGTTTGTTGAAAAATATAAAACAGTAAAAAGTGTATACGATTTATCGATTGTATCTGATAGAAAGTTGTTGAATTCTTCTCGTATAAAAAATTCCGAAAACAAGTCCAGAACAGCCTGGAATATAGTCAGGGAGGCTACCAACAAAAATAAAAGATCAGAAATATCTTTTAATAAAAGTCTAAGTGGAGCTGAACTGGCGTATAAGTTTAATAATTTTTTCAGAAACATGTCAAATATTTTACTCGATAATAAGTTAAATACCGACCAAACTATTGATGTCCGCGAAAAACCTCGTATCACAAACTATTAATTCTAAATTTAAAATAAAGTTCACCCTAGAACATTCAATATCGAATACCATAAACTTCCTCGACCTGACGATTTCTCTTGACATAGGCAATAAGTTATCTTTTGAAATTTATAGAAAACCTACACAATCTGACAATATTATCCCATATCATTCTTATCATGCACCATCGATGAAAAGAGCCGCCTTCAATTTTTTGTTTCATAGAATTCTTAATGTTCCCTTATCCCCCGAAAATTACAAAAAAGAAATAAGTATAATATATCAACTAGGCACAAATAACCTATACACTAAAGAATACATCGACCAAGTATACAACACAATAAAAAGAAAAATAACAATGAAGAAAATCTACCCCCATATCACAAAAAGAAGACTCTATTTAACAGTACCATATTATAAAGGCTTACACGAAAATATACAGCGAAATATTACGAAATACGACTACACACTGATAAACAAACGACATAAAACAATCGATAACCTATTTGTCAACAACAAAACCAAAACTAAACGAGAGGAAGAAAGTGGAGTATATCAGATAAATTGTTCAAGCTGTCCTGCCTTTTACATCGGCATGACTACACGTAATATGAAAAAACGTTTCGACGAACACAGTAAAAATCACCCCAAGTCAGCATTAGGATGCCATATAAACGAATGTAAACATAACATAGAATTTGATAACTTGAAAATATTACATAAAGGTCATAATTTTTATGAACTAACAATGCCAGAACAATTGGAGATTTTAAAGAACAGAGATAATCGACATTTACTAAACGAACTATCAGATTTCAACCTTAGAGAGGGCAGCCTAATAAAGATAATTAATTTCCCTAACATACCCCCTAACATTAGAAACGTGACAGATGACAACTTAAATTAACTTACACTTTCGTTTAGGCTACGTATCGAATAATTTCACCACATACCGACCAGAAGAAATTCAACAACAACATTCTTCCACATTGTTTGTTGTCGAGAGTCTAATGATTTTTATGAAAGAGACTACCTCATTGACGGTAAGATTGCACATTCTTACTACAATGCCTACATGAATTTAAGTGATGAAATTTTGAGAAAACACATATATACTTTCCAGCTGGCCTGATGATGGTTTGACAACCGAAATCGATCGCCAAAGAGTAAAACTTTAAAAGAAGTGTGTTTTTTGTTTTTGTTTTATTATCCCTGTTGATACTCTTAACGCGCTATGGAAGCTTTCATCACCAAAAGTGTATATACAACACAATTTTTCCCCTTGTTAGAAACCTCATATCAGATAGGCAGCATGGCTTTATAAACAAAAGATCTACCACTACTAACTTGGCTATATTTACCCAATTTGTTTGTGAGGCTGTGGACAATCAGTTGCAGATGGATGCTGTGTACACTGATTTCTCAAAGGCTTTCGACCGGGTTGATCACAAAATTCTACTGCAGAAGCTGGAAAGCTTTGGCTTCGATCGTCAGTTGCTCCTACTGTTCCTTTCTTACCTCAGTGACCGCATTTTATATGTGGAATTTAGAGGTCACAGATCATGTTCCTTCCCGGCACCACTACATTTTTTTTATCTTTATTAACGATATTGGTGACCATCTGCTCTGCTACTTCTTATTGTTTGCTGACGACTTCAAGCTGTTCAGAATCATCTCTACCATCCATGACTGTTTGCTGCTACAACAGGATCTGGATAGACTGAGCGAATGGTGTAATATAAATAAGCTGCCACTAAATATTAATAAATGTAAAGCCATAACCTACACCCTGAAGAACACATCCTTTGAGTACGACTACACTATAGGAGACAAAGCATTGGAGCGAGTGCAACAAATTAAAGATTAAGGAATTGAATTTGACCACAAATTAACATTTGTTCCTCATTATAATAACATTACAACTGCTGCGAAGCGGATGCTTGGCTTTGTTTTCAGGGTATGTCGTGATTTCGAGGATCCTTACTGTTTTACTGCCCTCTTCAATTCCTTTGTTCGGTCCAGATTTGAGTACGGCAGTCTTGTCTGGGGTCCAATTTACAGCATTTATATAAACCAACTAGAGTCTGTACAGAGGCAGTTTTTGAAATATCTGTCATTTAAACTGGATGGTATCTACCCAGCCTGGGGGACCGATCATCGCATGCTGCTGAATAGATTCTCATACTTGTCACTGGAGAACAGGAGAATCTACTTTTCATGTCTCTTCCTTTACAAGCTGCTCAATTTCCGTGTGGGTTGTCCTGATATGCTGTCCAAGCTAAATTTTCGTATTCCACGCAATGGTAGTCGTCTTGAACAAGTACTATACCTCCCTAAACCCAGGACTAACATGATGATTAGATCACCTCTGTATGCGATGTGCCAACAATTCAATAGGATGTGTGCTGATGTTGATATCTTCAACGATATTTTACGATCATTTAAGCATAAACTGAAGGAACTGCTGAGTCTCATGCAGATTGATCATTAGCCTACACTTCTTTAAAATGAATTAGCGTTCAATATTATTCCATCAACTTAGTACAATAATATAATATGTTGTCTTGTAATTGGGATTTCCTGTTTAGACAATGAACGTTTTTTTCTTTTTTTTTAAAGTTGACAGCGGTTCAGCAGTTACGTTAGTAGGTAAGAGACTGTTCACCAAGTTTTTCCCCACACTTGCTATTTATCGTACAAATATTAGGTTAGCCACATATTGTGATACGACGTTAGTAATTCATTCATTCATTGCTGTATCCCGTTACCGGGAATAAATCTACAAAAAGAAGAAGAAAAAAAAAATTCGAACAGACTTGTAACTTCTTAGTGCTAGTTGCGACTGTGTGCCCTCCTGTGACTAAAGAGACCCAACCGTGACCTGCAGATCCTTCCACACTCAGGGCATGGATAGTCTCCAACCAGATCTGGCCGCCGCTGTATCCTTCTCGATTCTCCACTATAACTGTGGACCAAAGACCTCCACTGTGACCTGTCTAACGCTAGTTGTTCCCAGTTATGATTAGCATTAACTGATTTTAGGGATTGATGTAGTGTATCCTTAAACCGCTTATACTGGCCTCCTGGTTTCCGGGCTCCCTCAGTGAGTTCGCCGTATAGAGCTATTTTGGGGAGTCTTGTGTCTTGCATCCTCAGAATGTGGCCGCTCCATCTGAGTCGGGCCCTCGTTACTTGAGTCTCAATTGTTGTACAACTCGCGCGCTGCAAGACTTCTGCATTCGAAACTTTGTGGAACCATCTGATGTGCATTATCTGTCTTAGATGACGTTGCTGCGTCTGTTCAAGCTGTTTAATATGTCGCCTGTAGGGAGTCCAGCTTTCGCTTCCGTAAAGAAGCGTTGGGAGGACCACTGCTCTGTAAACAGCTGTCTTGGTCTTCAGATTGAGGTCGTGATTTTGGAACACTCTGTCCTTCAGCTTCCAGAATGCCCGTGATGCCGAATTGATACGGTTGTGTATTTCCGTGTCAAGGTTAGCCCTAGTATTTATGAAGCTTCCCAAGTATTTGAACTGCTCAACCTGTTCTAGAGTTTCATTGTCCAGGCTGATATCTGTTTGAAGGCTTTCTGGCGGACTTACCAGGATTTTGGTCTTGTCAATATTGAGTCTAAGGCCTAAAGCTTCGTATATATGTTTATAGGTGTCCATCATTATCTGTAGATCCTCTGAGCTGCTAGCGATGAGTGAACAGTCGTCTGCATATTGAAGTTCCGTGATAAACTTGGTACGGGTTTTTGCTCTGAGGCGCTTCAGGTTAAACAGGCCTCCATCAAATCTGAATCTTATCCCAACACCTCTTACGGGCATGCTCATGTCAGCAATTATCGATACAGCTATGGCGAAAATATAGAACAGTAAAGGCGCTAATACGCAGCCTTGTTTTATTCCAGAGTTGGTTGAGAAATGGTCGGTTGTAGAGCCATTATGCTGTATTCTAGCGGTGTTGTTGGTATGAAGGCTTTTACACACTGCTAGGAATTTTTCGGGTACTCCATGACGTGCCATGATTTTCCAGAGCGCTCTCCGATTCACCGAGTCGAATGCCTTGCTTAAATCGATGAAGGCTGTATAAATCCTTGATTGTTGTTCACGGGCCTTTTCTTGTAGCTGTCGCAGTGTAAAAATTAGGTCCACCGTACCTCGATTTGGTCGAAAGCCGCACTGGGATTCAGGTAAAAGCCTCTCTAAGAGTGGAACCAGACGATTAGCCATAATCTTCGAGAGAATTTTACCGGCCACATTAAGCAACGATATGCCCCTGTAATTGTTGCAATTCGACGTATCGCCTTTGTTCTTATAGAGGTTGATAACTAAAGCGTCTCTGAAGTCTTGTGGCACATCTCCCTGTTCCAAGATCTTGCGGAATAGTATTAGGAGACTATTGACAATGTCCTCATCCAAGGCTTTGAATATCTCCGCCGGAATGCCGTCTAGACCAGGGGACTTATCATTTTTCATATTTTTAATCGCGCTTATGATTTCCGACATTGAAATTTCGCCATCAAGCGATGTCATCGGACTATACGCGGGAAGCAGGTCTAAAATGGATAAATCCGAGTCGTTATTTTGATTCAAGACCTGTGAGTAATGCTCCTTCCATCTTTCGAGAATTTTTTTATCATCAGTTAGTATAGCTCCATGAGCATCTCTTATAGGAAAGCTAGCTTTTCTGCTTGGACCGTAAACAGTTTTAATAGCTTCGAAAAAACGCCTGTAGTCATGGTTATCGGCGTAAGCTTGTATTTCTCTAGCTTTTTCTTTCCACCAGCTGTCCTTGATTTTTCTTATTTCTTGACGGACCTCGCGTTTTATGTTTATGAAACCTATTTGGGCTGCAACATCGCCAGGCTTGTTAATTGCGGTTTTCATCGCTTTGTGTTTTTCCCCACACTTGCTATTTATCGTACAAATATTAGGTTAGCCACATATTGTGATACGACGTTAGTAATTCATTCATTCATTGCTGTATCCCGTTACCGGGAATAAATCTACAAAAAGAAGAAGAAAAAAAAAATTCGAACAGACTTGTAACTTCTTAGTGCTAGTTGCGACTGTGTGCCCTCCTGTGACTAAAGAGACCCAACCGTGACCTGCAGATCCTTCCACACTCAGGGCATGGATAGTCTCCAACCAGATCTGGCCGCCGCTGTATCCTTCTCGATTCTCCACTATAACTGTGGACCAAAGACCTCCACTGTGACCTGTCTAACGCTAGTTGTTCCCAGTTATGATTAGCATTAACTGATTTTAGGGATTGATGTAGTGTATCCTTAAACCGCTTATACTGGCCTCCTGGTTTCCGGGCTCCCTCAGTGAGTTCGCCGTATAGAGCTATTTTGGGGAGTCTTGTGTCTTGCATCCTCAGAATGTGGCCGCTCCATCTGAGTCGGGCCCTCGTTACTTGAGTCTCAATTGTTGTACAACTCGCGCGCTGCAAGACTTCTGCATTCGAAACTTTGTGGAACCATCTGATGTGCATTATCTGTCTTAGATGACGTTGCTGCGTCTGTTCAAGCTGTTTAATATGTCGCCTGTAGGGAGTCCAGCTTTCGCTTCCGTAAAGAAGCGTTGGGAGGACCACTGCTCTGTAAACAGCTGTCTTGGTCTTCAGATTGAGGTCGTGATTTTGGAACACTCTGTCCTTCAGCTTCCAGAATGCCCGTGATGCCGAATTGATACGGTTGTGTATTTCCGTGTCAAGGTTAGCCCTAGTATTTATGAAGCTTCCCAAGTATTTGAACTGCTCAACCTGTTCTAGAGTTTCATTGTCCAGGCTGATATCTGTTTGAAGGCTTTCTGGCGGACTTACCAGGATTTTGGTCTTGTCAATATTGAGTCTAAGGCCTAAAGCTTCGTATATATGTTTATAGGTGTCCATCATTATCTGTAGATCCTCTGAGCTGCTAGCGATGAGTGAACAGTCGTCTGCATATTGAAGTTCCGTGATAAACTTGGTACGGGTTTTTGCTCTGAGGCGCTTCAGGTTAAACAGGCCTCCATCAAATCTGAATCTTATCCCAACACCTCTTACGGGCATGCTCATGTCAGCAATTATCGATACAGCTATGGCGAAAATATAGAACAGTAAAGGCGCTAATACGCAGCCTTGTTTTATTCCAGAGTTGGTTGAGAAATGGTCGGTTGTAGAGCCATTATGCTGTATTCTAGCGGTGTTGTTGGTATGAAGGCTTTTACACACTGCTAGGAATTTTTCGGGTACTCCATGACGTGCCATGATTTTCCAGAGCGCTCTCCGATTCACCGAGTCGAATGCCTTGCTTAAATCGATGAAGGCTGTATAAATCCTTGATTGTTGTTCACGGGCCTTTTCTTGTAGCTGTCGCAGTGTAAAAATTAGGTCCACCGTACCTCGATTTGGTCGAAAGCCGCACTGGGATTCAGGTAAAAGCCTCTCTAAGAGTGGAACCAGACGATTAGCCATAATCTTCGAGAGAATTTTACCGGCCACATTAAGCAACGATATGCCCCTGTAATTGTTGCAATTCGACGTATCGCCTTTGTTCTTATAGAGGTTGATAACTAAAGCGTCTCTGAAGTCTTGTGGCACATCTCCCTGTTCCAAGATCTTGCGGAATAGTATTAGGAGACTATTGACAATGTCCTCATCCAAGGCTTTGAATATCTCCGCCGGAATGCCGTCTAGACCAGGGGACTTATCATTTTTCATATTTTTAATCGCGCTTATGATTTCCGACATTGAAATTTCGCCATCAAGCGATGTCATCGGACTATACGCGGGAAGCAGGTCTAAAATGGATAAATCCGAGTCGTTATTTTGATTCAAGACCTGTGAGTAATGCTCCTTCCATCTTTCGAGAATTTTTTTATCATCAGTTAGTATAGCTCCATGAGCATCTCTTATAGGAAAGCTAGCTTTTCTGCTTGGACCGTAAACAGTTTTAATAGCTTCGAAAAAACGCCTGTAGTCATGGTTATCGGCGTAAGCTTGTATTTCTCTAGCTTTTTCTTTCCACCAGCTGTCCTTGATTTTTCTTATTTCTTGACGGACCTCGCGTTTTATGTTTATGAAACCTATTTGGGCTGCAACATCGCCAGGCTTGTTAATTGCGGTTTTCATCGCTTTGTGTTTTGCGTCCAAAAGGGGTGCGATATGAGTTTCGCTGTCGGCAAACCAGTCTGGGGATTTTCGGGAGCGTTCCGTGCCCAGTATTTCCTTCGCTGTATTTGTAAGGGATGACTTGAAACGGAGCCAATGAGTCTCAATGTCGTCGTTATAATCCGGTGGTGTTAGGCTATCTTTGACGGCAGCTGTGAATCTGTCCTTTGTAGAAGGGTTTTGTAGTTTGGATATTTGGGCGCTCTCTTAGATACTTCGGCTTGCGTTGATATTTTGGGCGCATTGAGATTTTCATTTTCGAGATTACCAGCCTATGATCAGTCCAGCACTCCAGATCTGCTCTGGGTTTAGTGACCAACACCTCTTTCAGATCTTTCCTTCTCACGATCACATAGTCGAGGGTATGCCAATGCCCTGAGCGCGGGTGGCGCCAGGTCCCCCTTGAATTGGGTCTCGTAATAAAAAAGGTGTTCGTTATACACAGATTGTGTTCTGCACAAAGAGCCAGCAGACGTTCTCCATTCGAATTGATGCTGTCTGTGCCGTGTTTCCCTATTATTCCCGGCCATAGTTCTGAGTCTTGACCTCTGCCCACTCTAGCGTTGAAGTCTCCAAGGAGAATTATTCGTTCCCGTTTTGGGATTTTACTTAATGTTGCAACGAGTGTTTCGTAAAAAGTGTCCTTTAAGTTGTCAGAGGAGTTCAAAGTGGGTGCGTATACTGCAATGATGTTCACAAACGTGTTATTCGCTGCAGGGAAACGTAGGGTCATTAAACGTTCTGAGATACCAACTGGATTTTCGGTAAGTTTGGCAGCCAGGTCGTTTCTAATGGCAAAGCCTACGCCATGTTGTCTGATTTCGCCTTCCGGCAAGCCTTTCCAGAAAAATGTATACGCTTGTTCTACCAAGCTACCTTCGTCCGAAAAGCGTGTTTCGCTTAAAGCAACTATTGCAATGGATGTTCGTTGCAGTTCCTTATCGATTAGGGCAGTACGCCTCTCTGGTCGGTCGGCCTTGGGGTTGTCTAGCAAGGTTCTGACGTTCCATGCTGCAAAAGCTATGTGCTTTTCATTGGTGTTTGTTCGATGATTCACTTGCTCAGGCACCCTCCCCCGGAGATCCGAATGGGAGGGTATTTAACCTCCGGATACGAATTTTGTCCTGTTCGACTGATCCATCTTTTTGTAGGAGCTGCGTTAGAAGGTGTTCAAAAGCTGCACTGGTAACGCTGTCAGTGCAACTTTGGTTGCGGCTACGACTAGATTATCTTGTGGCACAGGTAACCTGAGACGACAAGGTCTGAGACGTAACTTGAGCAACGCAGAGAGCCATTTCCTGCTCAAGCCAATGTTTAGGCTACGTAATTGTGGGAAACAGAGTTATACCGCTCATGTTCGGTCGCCAGAGCCTCGTTCGTAAGAACAGGGTGCACCGCGAGTAGGTGAGGTTGGCATTTGAGAGGAGAGGCTATAAAACGCATCCTTCCCCCTTACACCCCGCGTTAGTAATTGTAGGGTACTCGACAGTCACAGTTCGATTCAAAGATAAATGTTTTAAGTTGAATTTGTATATTACAGAAATAGATAGACATCCACTGTTAGGTCGTGAATCGATTAGGCAATTGAATTCGATTCTGTCTTTAAAGTACAAGAAGGTACTCAGAATAAGTTGAAGATGCTTTTACAAAAATATAGTACAGATTTTGATAAAGAAATAACAAAGATTACAGGGGTACAAGCTTAACTTAAATTAAAACCAAATTCAAAGCAAGTTTTAGTAAGAGCACGTAGAGTTACTTTCAAGTTAGTTCCTCTTGTGGAAGATGAAATTGAAAATTTAGTCAATGCGGTTGTTTTAGAAAAAGTAGAAAGTTCGCAGTGAGCTACGCCAGTGGTACCGTTACTAAAGGGAAATAATAAAATAAGACTTTGCGGGGATTTTAAAGTTTCACTCAATCCTTTATCCAAGGAAATAAGCAAAACTAAGGACTCGCAAAAAGAAACTAACGAAGAATTATGGGAAAGACTGGAAAGGGAATCTATTGAAATAGGCAGCATTGTCAGGAGACAATCATTAGCCAGATCTCCAAATGAGAAAAAGCGGAAGACTTCTTGTGCAGGGGCAGTAGGAGTGTGCACGGAAGACGACCTGAATAGGTCGATTATAGAGCTGGCCGAGGAGGACCGCAAGGAACTCTTCAGAGTGAAAAAACGGAATGACAATATAAGAGTGCAAAACATAACCCTGAGAGAAAAAGCAAACACTGAGGAATCAAACAAGGAGCTAATACCGAAAATAATCGAAGCAAAAGATGCCATAGTAGAAGCAACTACTAGGTACTCCAGTGGCAAAATTCAGTTTAATAAAACTAAACAAGCAGCGGTTCAGAAACAGCTAGAAACGCTTACCAATATTATGATAAGTATGGCCTACGAGGTAGGCAAGAACGAGAGCATGAACACAAGGATAGGAAAGAAAACATTCAAAACATATGACTTCCAAAACACATGTTGGAACAAATTCAAAAAGGCTTTAATAAAACGAATACAAAGAGAAAATTGGAATATCACGGATAAACAAGACATTGAACAGAAAGCCAATATTATGCAACAGATATGCAGTGAAATCTGCATAAAATACATAAGAAGCAGAAAACTTAACGAACAAAACGACTGGTGGACAGATGAGCTGCAAATAGACCGACAGAATTTACGCCGACTAAGACGTACAGCCCAACAAGAACAAGAAACAAGTCAGAAAACACAATTATGGCATGAGTACAAGCAACAGAAAAACGAATATAAGAGGAAAATTAAACAAACAAAGTCAAGACATTTGCAAAATCAAATTAAAGAAATAAATGACCATAATCCTTGGGACAGATTATGGAAATTTGTCAACAAAAAACCCACCAAACCGAACACGAACATCAGGAAGAGGACTGTCTTCAAAAAGGAATTTTTCCCAAAGCATGGAAAAATGCAAAGGTGGTGTGGATACCAAAAAAGGGCGATCAATTACGACCAATTAGTCTACTACCTGCACTAGGCAGGATATTAGATAAAGTCTTGAACCAAAGACTACAGTACTGGCTCGAAACAAACAGAAGGCTTGACCCAAGACAGTTTGGCTTTAGAGAGGGATTATCGACAGTAGATGCTATAAACGAACTAATAGAAAAAATACAGGAAAATAAAAGCAAGAACCAACATCAACTACTTGTCGCGCTGGATCTTCAAAACGCCTTTAACACAGCATGGACTCCCTATATTAGATACGAGCTTGAAATGGCCAAAGTCCCCAGAACACTAGGGGAAATATGTGAAGAATTTATGAAGGAACGAATAATAACATGTGGCAAAATAATTAGACCCATGACAAAAGGATGCCCACAAGGATCAAGTCTGGGACCAACCCTATGGCTGCTGGTCATGCAGGGTTGGTTCCGAATAATGAACGAAACGAATGATAGGTGGAAAAAGGATCAATCTAGAAAAAAGAAAATAGAGCAACAATATATAACTGACCTTGCGACAATATTGGCTTTCGCGGACGATGAGTTCATCGTCATTGCGAGCAATTCGTCCAAAGAAATAGAACAAAAATGGGCCTACATATGGGAAGCGTGTAAGAGCTGGGAGGATCACACAGGAGTGAAATACAATGAAGAAAAAACGGAATCTATGTTCATACCCTTAAAATCTAAGATAAGACCACCAGCAATTAAGATTCGAGGTAAAAATATCGAGCACAAGGACACAATAAAATACCTAGGACTGACAATAGATAAACAACTGACATACATACAACATATGAAAAACATAAGACAGAAAATTAACAAACTGACGATGACACTAACAAACACAATAAGTAAAACATATGAACACGATAGGGAAATCATAAAACAAATTACGGACAGAGTGATGAAACCGGCTGCTCTGTACGCTTCTGAGATATGGGGCGGCAGAGCAGACCGAACCCATCAGAGAAGACAGATTGACGCCACACAAAGACCTCTACTATTATCGATTAACAGAGTATACGCCACAACAGGAACACTGACGTTACAGACCTTAGCAGGCTCACCACCATGGTGGCTAGAAGCAAAAACGATACATGACGACTGGCGAAATTTTTAGTGTGACACATCGGGACTTAAAATGTTTTTGGTGCGCCGGGACTTGAACTTAGACTTTTTTCTGATACGCCGGGACTTAGACTTTTTTTTTCTCTGATAAACCGGGACTTAGACTTTGTTTTTTTTTTGGGGTAACTTAAGTGAATAGGTTGGCAAACGATTAACTTACCGGGTTGGACTTAGAACTTGAAACGGATTGTGAAAGACATACCGAGTGTGAAATATTGGTGCGTTCTGAATTGGACTTAGTGTTGAATATAATATGTCGAACATGGATGTGAACCGGTTACTCAGTGATGAACTTACATACGAATTACAACTGAGAGGACAATCGATACCGGGTACTGTGATGACTAAACGGAGTCTGCTACGACAAGTGCTTCAGTCTAATGAACCTGTACTACCCCCAACATCATTGAATCCCGCCTCG
This sequence comes from Coccinella septempunctata, assembly GCF_907165205.1. Classification (NCBI taxonomy): domain Eukaryota; kingdom Metazoa; phylum Arthropoda; class Insecta; order Coleoptera; family Coccinellidae; genus Coccinella; species Coccinella septempunctata. Next base: position 3,768,590 of record NC_058197.1, read on the forward strand.
GAGATTGAGAATGCGGCTAACGAATTTTCGCGAATTTACACCAGATTATTCCACATTCGAGGAAGGCTGGACTTTATTGTCACTGCAGACACAACACAGTTACAACTGATTGAACAAATGAAGGCAACTACAGATAAGGCGTTGGAAACACTGGAGTAGCTACGTAAGAAGAGTAATCGTGAACAGCCTCAGCCATCCAGGCGAGATCAGAGGTCTCTTTTAGATGTGGAGGTGCCCAGTTCACCTGGGGTGTCGCCGATGCAACCGGAGAGGATGTCAAGGGTTGAGACATCACTTATCGACTTGGGAGATGGTGTCGATCCTCCTGTAGTAGCCAATGTCTCACATACCGGTACACCTGTAAGGAATCCAACATTAGAAGAGGTCATGAATGAGACAAGACAGACATGTAGAGCATTACTGCGACAGTTACCAGCGATACCTCTCACACAGTCACAGGACTGTGGGACAACAACACCTGAGGGTCCGACACAGGGTAGATGGATTAATTCTACAGGGTGTCTTTCCCAAACTTACCTGCACCTTGGATGTGGTCGACTCCGTCTCCAATCTCCCCTTCAGTTTTCCGAACACGGGCAGTCTCGTGAGAGAATGTTCTCCCTTTGGCATCGAGAACAGAAAATTTTCGGTGGCCGGCGACATTCTCGACGCATGTGGCCATATCCACCACATAGGAAACACTGTGTCTGGAAGGACACTCTCCTCCTTGATGATGAGTCGGTCCGGTCAGCGTGGCTATTTTCGGCTCGACGGCGGGGTGGCGGCGTTGAAGTTCCGGATCGACCCTCGGACCTGTCTCCAGAAGTCGGACGGTGTGATTCTTGTTGCTGGACTATTGACTCCCTGGATCTGGGTGGCTTTGGACGGCTTTCCCCCGGCGGAGAAAGTCGTGTCTGGTTGGCTTTCGTCGGCGGGACTGATTCCCTGTGATCAGTTGTTTGGTGAACCTGTTCTCCGGTATCCATAGAAAAACTTGCTTTATATCGGTTCAATTGACGGGGAGTGTACGTCAGGTGAGGTTCCTCCACGAAACCTGGTTTTGAGGGTGGTCGGGTGTACTGGCTCATCTGCCACTGGACCAGTTCAAAAACTTTTCCCTTACGGAGAAGTTCATCATAAGTCTTGGTCTCCTGGAAGGCCAAGGCTTGTTGTAAGGGCGGGATCAACCTCTGTCGGATAAGTCGGATCTGCTCCACCTCGGATGGTTTTGTATAGGTGAGTTTCTGGAATAAGTTCTGCATCCGGGTAACATACAGAAGCAGCTTTTCTTCAGGTCCTTGTGTTCGTCTTTTTATTTCCTCCAACAGATTCTCCTCGTAGTTGACAGGCAGAAATGCTTCTTTCAGTTGGTTGCTGAAATCTTCCCAGTCGTTGAAAGTACCTCTCCTGGGAATAAACCAATCCTTTGCATCCTTTCGTAGTAATTCATAAACCGATTCAAAAACTTGTTCCAGGGATACTTTACGGGATTCAGCCAGCCTCTCCACTTCTTCAAGAAATCCGGTCACACTTCCAGTGCCATCAAAGGAAATGTTCCACTTGTGTACTGGGATAGTTGGTATTGTTGATCGGGACTCCGGTTCTGATCTGGCAGGTGTTGTGATAACTGGCCGGTCAGGATTTATCCAAGGTGTAGGTAAGTTTGGGAAAGACACCCTTCGTGTAGAATTAATCCATCTACCCTGTGTCGGACCCTCAGGTGTTGTGGTCCCACAGCAAACACTTCCGAGCACTGATAGATACAGAAGCGACCAGGAGTTTTTGCAGCCAGGCCGTATCCGATCAGTGTGAAAGTAAAGGAATCACAGGACAAATAATGCATAACAGTTTCGCAGTAATAGCAAACGGACAAACCACCGTCACCCCAAAACTGTACACCACCACCGTGCAAATTTCCGATTACACACTGTCTGATTTGAGATTCTTACTGGTACCAAGCTTACCGGTAGACATTATTCTGGGGATGGATGTTCTGTCGACTTTCAAGTTTTCCGTAAATCTCAGTACCGCCGAGTGCTTTCTGGAAGGCCGACTGATCTCGAAACCGATGACTCTCGTCGAAACCACCGCAGAAGTTCACACCGCCGAAGAACACCTATTGAAACTGACGGAATCTCAGAAACAAGAGCTGGAAGCATTTCTGACTGAGGAATTAAAGAAGTTCGAAGACCTATATGGTACAATCGCCCTGATTGAACACAAGATCAGACTGAAACCGGGCACCGAACCGATCAAACAACGATACCGACCCCTAAACCCGAAAATGCAGGAGATCTTCAATCAGGAAGTGGACCGTATGTTGGCTGAGGGAGTGATTGAACCCTCCAAGTCACAGTGGAGTTCACCGGTAGTATTGGTCAGGAAGAAAGACGGAAAATACCGTTTCTGCATCGACTTCCGTTCTGTTAACCAAGTGTCTGTGAAAGATGCATACCCGTTGCCGTACATTTCTGGGTTTCTGGATAAACTCCGAAAAGCGAAATACATCTCAACACTGGACCTGAAACAAGGATACTGGCAGATACCATTAGCAACGGAGAGCCGTCCGATTACTGCCTTCACAGTTCCAGGAAGGGGATTGTTCCAGTTCACCGTGATGCCATTCGGTTTGCATGCAAGCCCAGCCACCTTCCAGAGATTCCTAGACACCGTCTTTGGCCCAGAAATGGAACCGGAGGCGTTCGCTTACCTGGACGATATAGTTGTCCTGGGGAAAACTTTCGAGGAGCACCTCGAGAATTTAAGAGAAGTATTCCGACGGTTGAGAGAAGCCAACCTTCGTCTCAACTCCGACAAATGTGACTTTGTGCGAAAATCCCTGAAATACCTTGGACATGTCGTCACCTCCGATGGCATCTGTACCGATCCCGACAAAGTTTCTTCGATAGTGTCTTTGCCAACACCGAAAACCGTCCGAGAACTGCGTCGATTTCTTGGAGTTGCCAGCTGGTACCGTCGTTTCATAGAGAACTTCTCCGGTGTAGTCTCTCCGTTGACTCGGTTGCTGCAGAAGAAACACCGTTGGAAATGGGGAGAAGAACAGCAGAAGGCCTTCGAGCTTCTGAAACAAGAACTCACTGAATCTCCGATACTGGCTTGTCCAGACTTCACCCAACCGTTCGTTCTGCAAACCGACACCAGTGACATGGGCCTTGGAGGTGCCCTAACACAAGTGATCGATGGAGAGGAGAGAGTAATCGCCTATGTGAGCCGAACACTAAACCCCGCAGAGAAAAATTACTCCGTCTCAGAAAAGGAATGTCTCGCCATAGTATTTTCAATAGAGAAACTACGACCGTACCTAGAAAGATTCCATTTCACAGTAATTTCCGATCACATGAGTCTGAAATGGCTAAACTCCATCAAGTCACCGTCCGGAAGAATTGCCCGATGGGCCGTTTTCCTTCAGCAATTCGACTTTGAAGTCCAGTACCGTAAAGGATCGATGAACAAAGTAGCCGACAGCCTGTCCCGAAACCCGTTGCCGTCCCTGGATTCCGTATGTTTGTCCGAGATAGCAACAACCCAATGCAAATGGTACAACAAGAAGTTACAGGAGGTGGAAAAAGACCCAGCAAATTTTCCTGACTACGCCGTTCAAAATGGAAAACTGTTACAACATTTCTGGGACTCATCCGACTTCACAGAAGATGGAACCGGCCAACCCTGGAAACTCTGTGTACCGACCGAACAGCGAATAGAAGTACTGCAGGAAAACCACGACTCAGAACTAGCAGGTCACATGGGGATTGCCAAGACGATTGCACGGATAGCCAGAAACTACTACTGGCCAGGGATGTTTAGAGACATTGCGAAATACGTGAGGAACTGCACATCGTACCAAAAGTACAAAGTTTCGCAACAGAAAACCCCTGGTAAGATGCAACCACACCGAATGGCGGATGCGCCGTTCAAAGAAGTATCCACGGACATTGTAGGACCATTGCCACGGTCAAAAAAGGGAAACTCCTACAGCGTGATAATGCAAGACCGGTTCACAAAGTGGGTAGAGTGTCGTCCGTTGCGGAAAGCTACCGCCAAAACTGTTTATTCGGCCCTCTACGAACAAGTCATTTCGAAATACGGTTGCCCAAAACTAGTAATATCCGACAACGGAGTACAATTCGACAGCAGACTATTCAAGAACAGTCTCCGAGAGCTGAACATCGCTCACCGTTTCACGCCACCGTATACTCATGATCATAACCTTTCTGAGGTGCCACATATCCCTCATTTGTCTAGAGAGCATTTCGTACTTAGAGATCTTCTCAGCGTATGTGCTCTGTAAGTTGTAGTCCTGTGGTACTGCAAAATCCACAATGAGGGCCGTTTTTTCTTTCTTATACCACACTACCATATCTGGTCTGTTGTGGCCAACGCTTTGATCCGTCACGATGGTGAAGTCCCAGTAGATTTTTACATGATCGTTTTCTATTATTTCCTGTGGGACATATTGGTGATGTGGTGTGAAGTGGTGGAGCAGTTCTTCCTTTAGACACATCTGCTGGTGTACGACCTTCCCCATGTTGTTATGTCGACTAAGGTACTTGGTGCCCGCAATAGCCGAGCAACCGGATGCTAAGTGCTGAACTGATTCTTCTGCATTGTGACACAGTCTGCACTTTGTCGATTCTATCTCCTGCTTCATAATGTTCTTAATGTATGAGCGTGTTGGCACTACCTGATCTTGTATCGCAAACAGTGTTCCTTCTGTTTGCGGAAACAAGTAGCCCTGGGTGAGATACGAGTTCGAGCCTGTTAAATCGACTTCATCCTGCCTCAGGCTTGCGAAGAATCTTCCGTGGAGGGGTTTTTCTTGCCATCTTCGCTTTAGTTCATTGGATCGATTTCCTGTTGCAGGGTCTTCTTCCTCAGTGTCACCGGGTGTACGAGGCGAACCTTGGTATGCCGCAACCCACTGGTGCACAGGCAAGTTTTTGCTGAGAAAATAGCTGGTAATTTTCTTTTTTTCACTTTTGCAGGCATCCTCCAAGCTGCTCAGACCTCTTCCACCTTCTTTGCGAGGTAAGTATAGCCTTTCCACCGCCGAATTTGGATGCAGCATTCCGTACCTCGTCAAAGTGATCCTGATCGTCCTTTCGACTCGCTCTAAATCCGTTTTTGACCAGGATAGGATTCCAGCTGTATAGGTTAATGGGGGCATTGCCCAGATATTTAGGGCAACCATTTTGTTTTTAGCTGACAGCTGCGTTCCAAGTATCTTTCTTGTTCTTCTCATTAGTTCTTCCTCCGCTATTTTTTTGTTCTCTTGTTGCCTGAGTTCATTGGTTTGTTGGATTCCCAAATACCTATATCTATCCTCTATGTCCATAACCCGCATCTCCGTATCGTCCGCCAGTCTGATGGGATCTTGTTTGATCAGTTTTCCTCTTCTAACCTCGACTGCCGCGCACTTATCCAGTCCCAAAGTCATGCAGATATCGGCACTGAATTTTCGGACTAGTTCTAGTTCTCCTTCCAACTGTTTCCTCCCTCTCGCGTACAGTTTCAGATCATCCATGTAGAAAAGATGCGTGAGCTGGGTTTGGTCGTTCATAGAATATCCGTACGCGGATCTATTCAGCATGTTGCTTAGAAGGTTGAGGGCCAGACAAAACCACAAAGCGCTCAAACCATCTCCTTGGAATAAGCCCCTCTTGATCCTTATCTCTCCCGTTTCATAACAGGATATTTTGGTGTTAATTTTGAGTGTGGTGCGCCAAGTCGACATCAGAAAGGCTAATAATTCTATCACCTGTTTATTCACCTTATAGATCGAAAGAACCTCAATGAGCCACGAGTGAGGCACAGAGTCGAATGCTTTTTGGTAGTCGATCCAGGCCATTGATATATTTTTAAGCTTCTTTTTTGCCTGTTTTGTGATGTTATGATCGATTACCAGAAGTTCTTTACTACCGCGTCCTTTTCTTCTGCATCCGTTCTGTTCCCAGGCCATGATGTTGTTCTTGGTTAGGTGGTTGTTAATTTTGAAGCTTAGTGTTGAGGTGAGAATTTTGTAGGCAGAGGGGAGGCAGGTGATCGGCCTGTAATTCTGTGGCATGGCAAGGTTCCCTTTTTTTGGAAGCATGATCGTGATACCACGTGTTAGGTACTGTGGGATAGTCTGCGGGTTCCTGAGCACCTGCTGGAAAAGTCGTGCCAGTACTCCGTGGGTGGAAGTAAGTGATTTCCACCAAAAATTGTGGATACCATCGATTCCAGGAGTGGTCCAGTTTTTGAGCCTGTTGACCGTCGTCTTTATATCCCAGGTGCCCAGTTCACCTGGAGTGTCACCGATCCAACCGGAGAGGATGTCAAGGGTCGAAACATCACTTATCGACTTGGGAGATGGTGTCGATCCTCCTGTAGCAGTGGATGTCTCACGTACTGGTACACCTGTAAGGAATCCAACATTAGAACAGGTCATGAATGAGACAAGACAGACATGTACAGCATTACTGCGACAGTTACCAGCGATACCTCTCACGCAGTCACAGGACTGTAGAACAACAACACCTGAGGGTCTGACACAGGGTAGATGGATTAATTCTACCCGAAGGGTGTCTTTTCCACACTTACCTGCACCGTGGATAAGTCCTGACCGACCAATTGTCGCTACACCTGCCAGATCAGAACCGGAGTCCCGATCAACAATACCAACTATCCCGGTACGCAAATGGAACATTTCCTTTGATGGCACTGGAAGTGTGACCGGATTTCTTGAGGAAGTGGAGAGGCTGGCTTAATCCCGTAAAGTGTCCCTGGAACAAGTTTTCGAATCAGTTTACGAATTACTACGAAAAGATGCAAGGGATTGGTTTATTCCCAGGAGGGGTACTTTCGAGGACTGGGAGGATTTCAGCAACCAACTGAAAGAAGCGTTTCTGCCTGTTAACTATGAGGAGAATCTGTTGGAGGAAATAAAAAGACGAACACAAGGTCCTGAAGAAAAGCTGCTTCTGTATGTTACCCGGATGCAGAACTTATTCCAGAAACTCACCTACACAAAACCATCCGAGGTGGAGCAGATCCGACTCATCCGACAGAGGTTGATCCCGCCCTTACAGCAGGCCTTGACCTTCCAGGAGACCAAGACGTATGATGAACTTCTCCGTAAGGGAAAAGTTTTTGAACTCGTCCAATGGCAGATGAACCAGTACACCCGGCCACCCTCAAAACCAGGTTTCGTGGAAGAACCTCACCTGACGTACACTCCCCGCCAACTGAACCGATATCAGGCAAATTTTTCGGTAGATACCGGAGAACAGGTTCACCAAACAACTGATCACAGGGAATCAGTCCCGACGACACCAGCCAACCAGACACGACTTTCTCCGCCGAGGGGGGGCCGTCCAGAGCCGCCCAGGTCCAGAGAGTCAGCAGTCCGGCAACAGGAATCACACCGTCCGACTTCTGGAGATAGGTCCGAGGGTGGATCCGGAACTTCAACACCGCCACCCCGCCGTCGAGCCGAGGGTAGCCACGCTGACCGGATCCAAACATCATCAGGGAGGAGAGTGTCCTTCCAGACACAGTGTTTTCGATGTGGTGGATGTGGCCACATGCGTCGAGAATGTCGCAGGCCACCGAAAGTTTTCTGTTCTCGATGCCAGAGAGAGAACATTCTCTCACGAGATTGTCCCTGCCGTCCGGAAAACTAGACGGAGGTATGGAGAAGGAGTCGACCATATCTCCCGACACACTGACTCCCATGACATCGACTGCCTGGAATGATAACCGACCGCTTGTCGAAGTTAAGATAGCCGGAGAGCACTACAAAGCATTAATTGACACGGGAGCCACGAAGAGTTTCGTAAGTCGGAAAGTGGCAAAACAGTGTGAAAGCAAGGGAATCACCGGACAACATGTTGAGAATGGTTTCGTAGTGGTTGCAAATGGTCAACCCACGACAACACCCAAACTCTACACTACCGCTGTTCACCTGGCTGATTATTCCTTGACCGACGTAAAATTTTTGTTGGTGCCTGATTTACCAGTTGACCTCATTCTAGGAATGGACGTATTAGGAAGGTTCAATTTTTCCATTAACCTCAGTACCGCGGACTGTTACCTGGAAGGTCGACTGATTGCCAAACCAACACCGAAAATTCAAAAAGCTGTTGAGGTGCAGGACCGGAGAAAATACCTGAATACACCTGCGGAAAACCCATCACCTAAACCGTTACCGTCCGTAGATTCCGTATACCTGGCCGAAATAGAAACAACCCAGTGCAAATGGTACAACAAAAAGTTACAGGAGGTGGAAAAAGACCCAGCAAATTTTCCGGACTACGCAGTTAAAAATGGAAAACTGTTACGACATTTCTGGGACTCATCCGACTTCACAGAAGAGGGAACCGGCCAACCCTGGAAACTCTGTGTACCGACCGAACAGCGAACCGAAGTACTGAAGGAAAACCACGACTCAGAACTAGCAGGACACATGGGGATTGCTAAAACGATTGCACGGATAGCCAGAAACTATTACTGGCCGTGATGTTTAGAGACATTGCGAAATACGTGAGGAACTGCACATCGTGCCAAAAGTACAAAGTTTCGCAACAGAAAACCCCTGGTAAGATGCAACCACACCGAATGGCGGATGCGCCGTTCCAAGAAGTATCCACAGACATTGTAGGACCATTGCCACGGTCAAAGAAGGGAAACTCCTACATCGTGGTAATGCAAGACCGGTTCACAAAGTGGGTAGAGTGTCGTCCGTTGCGGAAAGCCACCGCCAAAACTGTTTATTCGGCCCTCTACGAACAAGTCATACTGAAATACGGTTGCCCAAAACTAGTAATATCCGACAATGGAGTACAATTTGACAGCAGACTATTCAAGAACAGTCTCCGAGAGCTGAACATCGCTCACCGTTTCACACCACCGTATACTCCTCAGTGCAACCCTGTAGAAAGAGCTAACCGTACCCTGAAGACCATGATATCACAGTTTTGTGAAGCCGATCAACGAACCTGGGATGAAAAGATAGGAGAGTTAACGTTTGCCATCAATACCGCTAAACAGGAGTCTACTGGGTTCACACCGGCATTTTTGAATTATGGAAGGGAACTAGAAGTCCCGAGGGCGATTTATTCGACAAACCCCCACAATAATAAAATGAACGGAGAATCCAACCGTACAGAAGAAGAAAACAGAGACATGACTTACCGTACTCAACAGATCAAACATCTCCAGGAGGCTTATGAGTTCGTCCGTACTAAACTGTACCGTGCCTTCCAGCAACAGGCTCACCACTACAATCTTCGACGAAGAGAAGTCCGATACAATGTGGGAGATAAAGTTCTACGCCGAGACCGTCCTTTATCCTCGGCCGTTGACAGTTTCGCCGCCAAGTTGGCTCCGAAGTTTTCCGTACCGTTTACCGTTGTTAAAGTTGTTTCACCTGTCGTCTACGACCTGAAAGATACAGAGGGTAGAAAAATCACTAATATACATATTAAAGATTTAAAACCATTTCATGCATAATATATATTATTGTCATGATCCGTTAACCGTTCTATAGAAATAACCTCTGAAAGGAGGAAATCCGTTAATTTTTTCTGTTACCGACTATATTATTATTTTCCGTTTACCTGTTTATCCGAATAACTGTAGGTACACTGACTAGAAATTGTCCTTGTCATTCTCATCACTGTCAAAGAGAGGCTGCCGTCCAGTGTGATATCCCTAGTGCCTCCACCCAATCTGAACCACCCGGAAGGAGGTTGGACAGGTTACGCATGTCAGCCAGTAGGGAGCACCTGCAAGGAGAAATCTCGTACAACTGAAGCCCGTTACTAAACATAGTTATAACCGATTACACCGTAACAATTCCGTTCAAATTCTGTACATGTACCACCGTTGACCGAAATATTGTATCTACAGATTTTCATCTGTTCAGCATGCAATTAAATATATATCAAACCGATCAAAACCGTCTGAAAAACCTGCTCCTTATGTAAGGAATACCAATAAAGGATACTGTTTCACATTACAACTGAGTATATCCGTCTATTAATCCAATAGATCTAACCAATTTCTGTCCTGAACCGAACCGAAATTATTGTACCGTCAATTTAACACTGTCTACCTGAAGAAAACACCGTTTACCTGAAAACAGAAAGCAGAGGAAAACCGCTCCAGGAAGAAAAGTGGACCACGAGGAACGATGAAGATCGGAGAATTTATTGTTAGAAATTACCCACCTGCAAGTCTAATACCGGCTCCGAGAGTCCCAACGTCCGTGTAACCAGGTCGAAAGGGGCAGACCAGTCCATTGCGCCCCACGTACCGGAGGTTTTCCACCTGTTGCAGCTCCCACGAATCCGGGGTAACCTACAAAACCACGATGGAATTCAAACACCCGCCAAACACAGTTAAATTAGGTACTCACCGGGAGGATGAAGCATGGCACGTTTCCGACCAGCGATAAAGATGGATTTCCACATGGAGAAAGAAGATTTTCCACCATAATAATTGAACATCCACGCACGGAACGCTGAACAAAATTCTTTGACAAGATGGCGGAGACCTGCGCCGAACGGACGCTGACGTTTCTGCGTGCCCATTGGAACTACCATTGCCAACCATAGAGAGGAATAGGTACTTCACTTCACTTGTAATAAGTTCTACTCTATAATCTGTACTTGTGATCTGGTCACGTGCATTTATAGGTGGCGCGCGCGAAAGTAAGGTCATTATTTCTAGGGGTAGATAGAGTCGTGAAATTGAACTCACTATTTCATCGTAAGTTAATTTCTTCCTAGCTGAAGAGGGTGTAATGAAGTCCAGTTTTCTGAGGAAAATTGGAGTTCATTTTGGTGCATTTCTTTCGTTTTAGGTTTCCGTCTTTGAAAATATTTTAATTCTCGAATATTCTGTACGTTCATTCCGACAGGCAGAGTAAATGTAAAAAACCGCTTATCTGTATTTCACGTTGTTTTTCTTACATGCCGCTGAAGATTTCGACGTTTTTCATTTGTTGATATGCGATAAACCGGAGCTGACGACGTTTTTCATTCTTGTCGCGTTCTGGAGTTTTCGGATTTTTGCCGTGAGAGGGGATATGCCTATAAAGGCAAATTTTCCCCCCGCGACGGTCACTTTTGACTTTTACTTCAGTTCTTTCACTTCGCTTCAGTATTTTCGATTTTTCGCTTTCTAACGTGGTGACTTCTGTTATAGATTCAGTTAATTTTCGGTATTTCTTTCGCCGTTGCAGAATAATCATTTTGTGTTTGCATCAGTGCTTAGAGTTAATTTTTTTTAGTTTTTCTTTTAAATCCTTTGAGTTTCGAGTGCTTGAAACAAAGGAGGTAGGTCCCCGTCTGTACCGTTCAATTTCTTTGTTAGACCTACGCCGTTACTTCCTTAACTTTGACACTGCTGTACTGTATCGTTTTCTGTTGTATTTTATCGTTCTTTACCCTGTTTCGCGAGTCTGACTTTTCCCTTCGCTATCAGTCATGGCGTGTTAACCCTTGGGGTACTGAAGGGAAAGTTCCGTCAACCCCCCTGTCCGCGTTCCGCGTCATAAGTGTTAAATCCGAAATCTCTTCTTTTCTGTCAGTCATGGCGTGCTATAACCCTTGGGGCAGAGAATAAGAGATACCGCACGTAGTCAGTGAAATCCCGTAGTTGCGTTAAAAATAGACATTTTCGTCGCTGTCAGTCATGGCGTGTTATAACCCTTGGGGCAGCGAATAAAAGTCTCGAACAGATCCGCCCTTATTGTGTTTCATTTCCGGAGAAATACAACTACATACCGATACCGTATAGCAAGTCCTTAGCATTCGTCAGTTCTGGTTGGCGCATTTTTATTGAACTGTTAATTTTTCACTACACCCGGTATAAATTTCATAAAGTGCTCGTGACCGGATAAGATTTCCCGAATGTATTTTCACTTATAGAATCACTCATATCTCCCTTGTACATATAACTAGTTTCCGAAGGTGTGAATAAACTTTTACATAATTCGATTTTGACTTCTTCGTTGTCGCTACTACCCTAGACAACACCGAGCTCTGTCTCCGGCTAGCAGCTACTCTGGTAGGTTTGCTATTCTTCCTATTGAAAAGAATAGCTGGCGCTCGAGATTAAGTTTCCTCCGAGTAAACCACGTTACAAGGTGTAGTTTTAAAATTATGAAAAACTTTACAAATTACCCAAATAATTGTTAAAATTATTATAAGAATCAAAATAATCATAAATGTTGATATTGATGAATTCCATTTCCAGTCTTCAATTTCTTCTAGCTGGATATCTGGAATCTCTTCATCCTTGACGTTGAAGTCTTCTTTCTCTTCTTCTTTGGAGTGATTAGTAAAAAATTTAGGTTTTGGTAAAACGATGTATTTTTCCTCGTTTTTAACTTGGATGGGGTAAATTTCCTTTTGATTGTTACTTATGATACACTTGGACTGGATTATAGCCATTGGCGGGGTAAAATGATACTTTGTCTGCTGTGGGCATTTTTCTTGAATTTCCAAATTATTAATGGATAAAATATTTCCATCTTCCAATGTTTTTAAATTTGGTGCTGAGGGTGATTCTCTTCTGGGACAGCTTTCCAAATGAGTTTTCAAAACATTTTTCATGCATTCTGGAGGCCTGTCGAGGGAATCTTGATCACAGAGGTAGTCTTCCTCTACTTGATGACATTGTTTCGTGGACCATCTTAGTTCTTCGTCTCGAGTGAGCATATAGGGGTTTGTGAAAGGAAGGGACAAATTCCGTTGAGGGATATAGTAAAACTTGTATAGATTATATTTTTCCTCATAAACCGTTGGAATTGAAATTAGAAATAACAATGTTTTTTCTTTAAAAATGACTTTGGTATGACATATCTGAAAATAATCTTTTAAATGATGCATTGTAATGATAGTATCGTTTTTGACAATTCCCGCAAATTTTGTGTAAGGGAGAATAGATTCATGCAGGATGTGCAATCTTGCAAAGCTCACTGCTGTCTGAATCTCATCCAAAATATTTTTGATGTCTTTAATTTCAAAAGTCATGAGATGCATTTGTTCAATACGTTCTAATTGAGGTACACCATGAAGCAATTTGAAATTTTCAGTTAATTTTTGGAAATTTATTAATGTACTTATTTTTGAAGTCATTTACAATAGTAGCAATTTGTTTTTGATTCCTCATAAGTGTCTCTTCGTTTTTCTTTATACTTTCAAAATAACTTTGGTAAAGCTCTTTGTCATCAGAATCTAATGTTCCAAATAATATCTTTGATATTTTGCCTCCAACATTAATCAATCCTCTTTTTTCTCTAATTCTCTGAGTTAAAAGTTCTTCTAATGTTTTTACATTTATTAAATTTGAATGCTGTAAATACTGTTAATGTGCTGTCTGAGAAAACCCTAGTTGTTTATTTTTAAAATGATCAATCTCTTTTTGATATTTGAGTATTAAATCTTCAATTTGACTCAAATCAATATGATAAATCAATTGTATATGCCTTTTTGTAATATAGGCTTTTCCTAATAGAATTGGAAGAATATTATTTTCTAAGGGAATAATTGTGAGGTTCGCTATTAATTCTACTGCCTCGAGTATTATGAAAATAAATGTGACGTATTTCATCTTGATCTGAAGCAAAATATTCAACTACTTTTTTCTTTGTTTAAAAATTTTCTTATATAAATGTGTTTATTTTTATTATCCTGAATTCTATGTGTATCGATTTCGCGAGTATCTACTTTTTTGTATACGGGATCGAGTTTACGCGTTATTGGATTTTTGATAAAAGTTGGGTTTTCATTTAATTCATGAGTACTTTTTGCTGAACGTTTTTCATTTAATTTATCTAACTTTTCGGTTGCCCTCTTTTGATTTTTCTCCAAGTGTTTCGTTATATCATTTAAATTCTCAATATAATTCTCAACGTAATTTTGAATTTTCTCGTTGTGAGTTTGTTCGATTGGTAAAGAATAATTTAGATCTGCTTTTATTATTTGCATGGGTGTTAATTCTAGGCTGGAATGATTTGAATTATTATAACTTAACAAGGCTTGTGCCAATTTACTTTGGAATGTGGAGTTTTTAGATTCAATAGTACTCATTTGTTCGATCATGGTTGAATAGAATCTTTCTACTAATGCGTTTGAATTAGGATTGTAATTAGTAATATAATGAATTTCAAATTGATGAACTCTGCAAAAGTCTTGTACTACGCTATTTTTAAATTCAAGTCCATTGTCACAAGTTATTTTTATAGGAATGCCATAATGACTGAAAAACATTAGTAATTTATCCACAATTTCTGTTCCCGTTTTCTGAAGTAAAGGGTAACACTGACCCAACCTTGAAAATGAGTTTACTATGCTCAAGCAATAATTTTGTCCAAATCTTATAGTATCACAATAAATATGTGTGAAAGGTTTTAATCCTATCGGGTTTGGTTTAAACTGTAATTCAATTGGTGTTCTTTCGTACTTATTCTTTTGACAGATTTCACATGCATTAATATAATTTTGAACATCTCTATTCATATTCGGCCAATAATACTTTTTTCTCAAACTTATTAAATTTTCTCTTAAGCCACGATGAATAGTCTTGGTTTCATGATATTGTTGAATTCTCAAAAGTTGTTCTTCTTTATCTTCTATATCTTCTAGCAAAATATTTGAAATTTTGAAATTGAGGGTTTTATAATCAAATTTATTCTGTAAAATGTTTATAAAAGGTTTTTCTAATTCCTGAGACGTATGACTTTTTAGGTTGTACGAATTCTTTAATAAACTGAAAAATATCTTTATCAATTGAATTAATAGACACTCTAAATTTGAGTTTATCTCCAAATAATTTAATTTTTGTAACATTAAAATTCGATGCTGTTTTGAAAATAATTTGTAACGGATAGGCATTTACGCTTCTTTCAGTGTAAGGAATTTCTAGAATTGCGTTTTCAATACCACTGTGAACTGTTATATCGCTATGTATAATAACGTTTCCTGTCTTTAATTCACTTAAATCTTCATTATCTAAAACTGGCAATTCCTCATTAGGGTTAATTAAAAGATCAACGCATTCGTCTAGTTCATCATCTGATATGTGATTAATCAAAGAAATTTCGTCATCTTCGATTCCATTAAACTCTTCAATATACTCATTTTTTGATCTTGATAAATAATAAATAACTACCAGTTTGGTTTTCGTCCATAATTGAAATTCAAAAATTAAAGTTATCAGGAATTTGGACAGTTTTTTATTTTCTCAAATGTTCAATGTGCCAACGTTTCGGAGGCGAATTCCTCCTTCTTCAGGGCTAAAAAACGAAAGGACATTCAACAAAACAATCACAAAGACAAAGTTACCGATATTACCTCAAGAATATTAAGTTGTACGAGAAAATATTGAATAGTTACAAAGTTTCATAATACTTGATTAGCTACTTTTGAAAATCTTTTTTATAATCATCTTAGCGTCGTCAGAAAATTAAATCAGAACATATATATAAAGTGGGAAATTTCAAATGTCAAATGTTACAAACACAAAAACACACAAACTGTCAGATCCTTTTCTTTCTTCTTCTCCTTCTCAAAACAAGTTTCTTCAACGTCACTTCCCCCTTCCCCATGTTATCCGTCACGTTATGTCCAATAAAACATCATAAAAATAACTTAGGTTATTAACATCTTCTCTAAAATTTACGGTGTTATTACTTCTGATGGAAACCATCTCACTGATATTCCTCTTATAACCATTGCTCTCCACATCTAGTATCTCCACCTCCTCGAAGTTAAAATTGTGACCTTCACCGAACACGTGATAGGTTAGGGCAGTCTTTTCCTTGTTGTTTATGTTCTTTGTATCATATTTGTGTTGTTTTATTCTATCTTTTAAATATTGTCGAGTCTGTCCTATATAACTCCTATCACAATCCAAACATGGTATCTTATAAACCACAGATGACATTAGTTCTTTCTTAGTGGTTTCCTTCAATTTTGAGAAGAATCTATTGGTAGTGAAGACGTTATAGAAGGCGCATGTGCAGTTCAACTCTCTGAGAATTTTTTGAATCTTGTAAGACAGGCCATCGATGAAGGGAAATCTGTGAAATGATCTTGTACTATCTTCTGAGTTGGGACTCGATGTATTCTCTTCTCTCTTATTTTGTATTTTTCTGATAGATCTATTTATGAGGTATATGGGGTAAATATTTTGTGTAAGGATTTTCTTTACACTCCTCAAATTTGTCCTATGGTATTCTTCATCACTCAATTTCAACGCTCTATTAATCAGTCCAAATTCCTGATAACTTTAATTTTTGAATGAATAACTACATTGATTTTTGATTCATTGAAAATATATTTGATCATATTGAAAATGCATGACCATTCCAATCTATCTAAACCACATGTTAAACGCGGTAATGCTAAATATTTGTCGTTATTATATTCACATAATTCTTTAAGCTTGATTAAACATTCAAAAACATTTTCATAATTAGGTTTATCAAAATAAAATTCTTTCGTTATTAAATAATACATATTCTTATTGTCTTTTCTGATAGACGCGACTTCGCCAATAACCTTATTTTGTAACTTTAATTCATATACATTTCCGTATTTATTTTTAAAAATTGACGCGATTCCTTTACTCATTTCTAGATCTCTAGATACACAGTGTGCAAATGAATACTTTTTTTGGAGCTTCAAATAAATCACCTTCTTTTTCTTTAACATTATTTGATTCAGGAATATTATTATTTTCATTAAGTTTTAAAAAGTTTTCATACGTTTTCTCATTTTCAGATTTCCATATAATTCTACTTAACGCATCGGCATTATCCTTTTCTATACTTGATTTCGTAATCGTATTCTTCTAACTTGATTCTCCAGCGCATTAATCTTGAATTCGGTTCTCTTAACGAAAATAGCCAAATTAATGGTTTATGATCTGTATAGATCGTGAATTTCCTTCCGTAGAGGTATGTTCGAAAATGTTTACATGACCCAACAATTGATAATAATTCTTTTTCTATCGTGCTATATCGAGTTTCAGCGGAATTTAGAGTACGACTTGCGTAGGCGATCGGAAGATCATCAGGTGGTTCTCCTTGAGATAAAACTGAACCTATCGCAAAACCTGACGCATCACTTGTCAAAACAAAGGGCGCATTAAAATCGGGATATAGGAGTATTGGATGATTCAATTAATTATTTTTGCATAATTCAAAAGATTCAATGTAATCAGAATTATCAATATTAATTTTTGCATTCTTCTTCAAACACATTGTCAATGGTTTAGTAATTTTTGCAAAATTGGGAATGCATTTTCTGTAGTATCCTATAAGACCAAGGAAAGATTTAATTTCCTTCTGTGTTTTAGGAATAGGATAATTTTGAATAGCTTCTAATTTATTTGGATTTGGTTTGATTCCTTCAGGAGTTATAACATGACCAAGAAATTCAATTTCTGTTTTAAAGAAATGACATTTATCTAACTGAATTTTAAGATTTTCTGATGCAAGTGTTTCTAGAATATTATGGATATCAGCTAAATGCTGTTCAATAGTTTCTGAAAATATTATTATATCATCCATATAAATATAGCATATCTTTCCAATAAAATTTTTCAAAACTTTGTTCATTAATCTCTGAAAAGTTGCTGGCGCATTCTTAAGACCGAAAGGCATTCTTAAAAACTCATAATGTCCGTTTTCGACAGTAAAAGCAGTTTTTTCAATCGAATTTTCATCCAACTCTATTTGATGAAATCCGGATGCTAAATCTAAGGTTGTGAAATATTTTTTGTTACCGAGTTTGTCTAAGATAGAGTCAATTTGAGGTAATGGATACTTATCGTCAATAGTTTTTTCATTTAACTTTCTATAATCTATGGCCATACGCCATTTAGTTTTTCCGGATAAGTCCTGTTTTTTAGGAACAATTACTACGGGAAATGACCAAGGAGATATACTCGGTCTGATTATTTTCTTTTCTAATAAATCTTCAATTTGGTTTTTCACCTCTTCACGATGAATCTCTGGATAACGATAAATTTTACAATGAACTGGATTTTCATCGATCGTTCTAATTCTGTGTTTAATTTTACTCGAAAAATTCAATGGTTGACCCGACAATTGAAGAACTTTATCATTGGTTTGAAAGATTTTAATAAGTTGACTTTTTATTTTGGGTTCTAAGTGACTCAAATCTATAGGAATTCTTGTTGGATTTTGACAAACTTGTTGATATTTAAAAGGGATTTGACAAAAATCATTTTCTTAAACCATATTTTTGAAATCAATTCTGAAATCGTATTTATTGAGAAAATCTGCTCCTATTAGACCATCATAATTTTTATGAAATTTGTAAAGAACAAAGGGATGACAATCATTCATTTTCAATTCGGAAAATAAAGGCAATAAAACTTTTTCATTTGACGTTTGAGATCTGAAACATGCAGTACCTATTTACCGCAGGATAAATATATATATATATATATATATATATACATATATATATATATATAGTTATAAAGTGTTAATACCACCTCCAAAATAGTAACTCGTTTAACGCTCTCACCTCATATATATCGATGTCACCTCCGATTTCGGACAACGTTTTGCCTTGTTTTTTAGCTTGTTAGATTCAGGAGGCTTCAGGGATCAACATATCAAAAAATCGTTTTGAGGTCACAACGCACCCCGTTTATGTACTGAACAATCTTTTAGTTCGAGTGTATATCACTGGCGCTAGTGTGCCGAGCTGTATATAGAAGAATTGCTCTGCGGGACTCTTTGCTGGTTAGCACCTCCGAAAATGGCAACGTTGTACCGTACAAGCAGATGTAGACAGGCGGAATATCAGTATACGGAGGAATTAAGTAAAGAGAGGCGCAGCGCGCTATCTCCTCCATAATTGCAATCCAGGCGGCATATCTCAACAATTTTTATCGCATTCTTTTGTAGGGGAAAGAATCACGAGAAAGAAAACCAATCTTAGCTCTCTCGAATGGGATTATGACTGTATACATTTCATCGTGTGTATCTATGCATCCGTTGAACTTCTTTCATCTCAAGCTGACACCATAATTCTGAATTTGGCGATTTAATTACTTACTTGAAAACAAATCGATTTGAATCTTGTACATAATAGTGATTCTTTCTATGAAAATGATTTATATAGATAATACCACTCATTAGAATAACGAATAAATCAGTAATGTTCTTAGAACATAGAATAACAGGAAGGAGCTTTTCTAGGTACACCTAGAGGTAAAATATATCTCATTCATTCATTCATTCATTGCTGTATCCCGTTACCGGGAATAATTCTACAAAAAGAAGAAAAAAAAAAAAAAAAAAAAAAAAAATTCGAACAGACTTGTAATTTCTTAGTGCTAGTTGCGACTGTGTGCCCTCCTGTGACTAAAGAGACCCAACCGTGACCTGCAGATCCTTCCACACTCAGGGCATGGATAGTCACCAACCAGATCTGGCCGCCGCTGTATCCTTCTCGATTCTCCATTATAACTGTGTACCAAAGACCTCCACTGTGACCTGTCTAACGCTAGTTGTTCCCAGTTATGATTGGCATTAACTGATTTTAGGGATTGATGTAGTGTATCCTTAAACCGCTTATACTGGCCTCCTGGTTTCCGGGCTCCCTCAGTGAGTTCGCCGTATAGAGCTATTTTGGGGAGTCTTGTGTCTTGCATCCTCAGAATGTGGCCGCTCCATCTGAGTCGGGCCCTCGTTACTTGAGTCTCAATTGTTGTACAACTCGCGCGCTGCAAGACTTCTGCATTCGAAACTTTGTGGAACCATCTGATGTGCATTATCTGTCTTAGATGACGTTGCTGCGTCTGTTCAAGCTGTTTAATATGTCGCCTGTAGGGAGTCCAGCTTTCGCTTCCGTAAAGAAGCGTTGGGAGGACCACTGCCCTGTAAACAGCTGTTTTGGTCTTCAGATTGAGGTCGTGATTTTGAAACACTCTGTCCTTCAGCTTCCAGAATGCCCGTGATGCCGAATTGATACGGTTGTGTATTTCTGTGTCAAGGTTAGCCCTAGTATTTATGAAGCTTCCCAAGTATTTGAACTGCTCGACCTGTTCTAGAGTTTCATTGTCCAGGCTGATATCTGTTTGAAGGCTTTCTGGCGGACTCACCAGGATTTTGGTCTTGTCAATATTGATTCTAAGGCCTAAAACTTCGTATATATGTTTATAGGTGTCCATCATTATCTGTAGATCCTCTGAGCTGCTAGCGATGAGTGAACAGTCGTCTGCATATTGAAGTTCCGTGATAAACTTGGTACGGGTTTTTGCTCTGAGGCGCTTCAGGTTAAACAGGCCTCCATCAAATCTGAATCTTATGCCAACACCTCTTACGGGCATGCTCATGTCAGCAATTATCGATACAGCTATGGCGAAAATATTGAACAGTAAAGGCGCTAATACGCAGCCTTGTTTTATTCCAGAGTTGGTTGAGAAATGTTCGGTTGTAGAGCCATTATGCTGTATTCTAGCGGTGTTGTTGGTATGAAGGCTTTTGCACACTGCTAGGAATTTTTCGGGTACTCCTAGACGTGCCATGATTTTCCATAGCGCTCTCCGATTCACCGAGTCGAATGCCTTGCTTAAATCGATGAAGGCTGTATAAATCCTTGATTGTTGTTCACGGGCCTTTTCTTGTAGCTGTCGCAGTGTAAAAATTAGGTCCACCGTACCTCGATTTGGTCGAAAGCCGCACTGGGATTCAGGTAAAAGCTTCTCTAAGAGTGGAACCAGACGATTAGCCATAATCTTCGAGAGAATTTTCCCGGCCACATTAAGCAACGATATGCCCCTGTAATTGTTGCAATTCGACGTATCGCCTTTGTTCTTATAGAGGTTGATAACTAAAGCGTCTCTGAAGTCTTGTGGCACATCTCCCTGTTTCCAGATCTTGCGGAATAGTATTAGGAGACTATTGACAATGTCCTCATCCAAGGCTTTGAATATCTCCGCCGGAATGCCGTCTAGACCAGGTGACTTATCATTTTTCATATTTTCAATCGCGCTTATGATTTCCGACATTGAAATTTCGTCATCAAGCGATGTCATCGGACTATACGCGGGGAGCAGGTCTAAAATGGTTAAATCCGAGTCGTTATTTTGATTCAAGACCTGTGAGTAGTGCTCCTTCCATCTTTCGAGAATTTTTCTATCATCAGTTAGAATAGCTCCATGAGCATCTCTTATAGGAAAGCTAGCTTTCCTGCTTGGACCGTTAACAGTTTTAATAGCTTCGAAAAAACGCCTGTAGTCATGGTTATCGGCGTAAGCTTGTATTTCCCTAGCTTTTTCTTTCCACCAGCTGTCCTTGACTTTTCTTATTTCTTGACGGACCTCGCGTTTTATGTTTATGAAACTTTTTTGGGCTGCAACATCGCCAGGCTTGTTAATTGCGGTTTTCATCGCTTTGTGTTTTGCGTCCAAAAGGGGTGCGATATGAGTTTCACTGTCGGCAAACCAGTCTGGGGATTTTCGGGAGCGTTCTGTGCCCAGTATTTCTTTCGCTGTATTTGTAAGGGATGACTTGAAACGGAGCCAATGAGTCTCAATGTCGTCGTTATAATCCGGTGGTGTTAGGCTATCTTTGACGGCAGCTGTGAATCTGTCCTTTGTAGAAGGGTTTTGTAGTTTGGATATTTGAAGGCGCTCTCTTAGATACTTCGGCTTGCGTTGGTATTTTGGGCGCATTGAGATTTTCATTCTCGAGATTACCAGCCTATGATCAGTCCAGCACTCCAGATCTGCTCTGGGTTTAGTGACCAACACCTCTTTCAGATCTTTCCTTCTCACGATCACATAGTCGAGGGTATGCCAATGCCCTGAGCGCGGGTGGCGCCAGGTCCCCCTTGAATTGGGTCTCGTAATAAAATAGGTGTTCGTTATGCACAGATTGTGTTCTGCACAAAGAGCCAGCAGACGTTCTCCATTCGAATTAATACTGTCTGTGCCGTGTTTCCCTATTATTCCCGGCCATAGTTCTGAGTCTTGACCTCTGCCCACTCTAGCGTTGAAGTCTCCAAGGAGAATAATTCGTTCCCGTTTTGGGATTTTTCTTAATGTAGCAACGAGTGTTTCGTAAAAAGTGTCCTTCAAGTTGTCAGAGGAGTTCAAAGTTGGTGCGTATACTGCAATGATGTTCACAAACGTGTTGTTCGCTGCAGGAAAACGTAGGGTCATTAAACGTTCTGAGATACCAACTGGATTTTCGGTAAGTTTGGCGGCCAAGTCGTTTCTAATGGCAAAGCCTACGCCATGTTGTCTGATTTCGCCTTCCGGCAAGCCTCTCCAGAAAAAAGTATACGCTTGTTCTACCAAGCTACCTTCGTCCGAAAAGCGTGTTTCGCTTAAAGCAACTACTGCAATGGATGTTCGTTGCAGTTCCTTATCGATTAGGGCAGTACGCCTCTCTGGTCGGTCGGCCTTGGGGTTGTCTAGCAAGGTTCTGACGTTCCATGCTGCAAAAGCTATGTGCTTTTCATTGGTGTTTGTTCGATGATTCACTCGCTCAGGCACCCTCCCCCGGAGATCCGAATGGGAGGGTATTTTAATATATCTATATATACTATGAAGAACTTTCTTTCAGCTCGAACTTTCGATATTCATTTATATCAACATCGATAGCACTACAAAAAGTGTATCACTCACAAGAGCGTAATGCTCTATGTAGGGAAACGGCTTAAATGGATGATACCGGATAGTTTTTTGTTAAGAATGTACAACTACCTGCAAGATAACACAACAGGAGAAAAATTATTCATTGTTTCAAACACTTGTTAAAATACATATCGGGCTAAAAACCCTGAATCTACGCCAACACGAATCACGAATTTGTACAATTGGAGATACCTATTTCAAGTTATTCCGTCTCTGGTTTCTGCATGATTTTATCGGGCCAAATGTTGCTTTGTTTCGGCCGGTTTGATAACCACTGATAGGAAATATTGACGAATTTTCAATGAAGTGTGAGAAATTTTTGAATTTCTTTTTCCTATTTTTTAATGAATAACCACTGATATATCTATGGGAGATGATTCCCCAACATGAGGGTTCCTCAAACAACTGAAGAACAGAAGAATCTTCACTTGGAAGGCCGAACCTAGTCGAAAGACCTTCATGGTCATAAGCAAGATTTGGAATACTATTAATTCCACTACTGGGTAAACTGAGCTTACCTTCACCCACCTGAAGATGTTATTGTGTCGTGGTTCAAAACTAATTTTGTAAAATCGTATTATCTATTTTGAGTTCAATTATGGATCTTCATCCAGTATCAGTCACATCAATTCAATATATCTCTATAATTCTGAATTTGGCGAAATAATTCATTACCTACCTGAAATAAAACCATAATAATATTGATTCTTTCTATGAAAATTATTTATATAGATAATACTTCCTATTAGAATAACGAATAATCAGAAATGTTACATTGCATATAAAAAAATTAGCTGTTCAGAGAAAGGAGAATACTTTTTGGAAAAGAATATTCAGAAGTACAGGCCAATCCTAAGGCGTGCCGAATTCCTTATGTGCCGCTCCGCCCGCTCCAAAGACAAAAAATATACTTTTTTTTTACATATATACGGTGTCCCAGATAAGATGAAAAACATTTTAATGTGAGATAGAGAACACCTCGAGGATTACGAAGAACCCCCACATGTAGTATCTAAGAGTTCTAGATTCTGATTTACAGGGTGTTTTTCAAATTTAAATGGAAATTGAAACCACTCTATCTCCTGAACGGAGATATTCATCCGAAATTTGATATGAAGATAGCTTCTATGAGGTTCCAGAAACTGATTTTTCGTCTTGATAGCGACAATAATTTTTTCTATCGTGTCGATATTCAACATCCTATTGATCTCATAACGAAGTGAATTTTGAATTTTTATGGATTTAATCAATTGAATCACTATTGAATGTTAATTTTAGTTTTCATTTGATCGACTACTTAGATCAGTTTTCTGAAGAGTAACTCGAGGATGGTTCTTCAACAATTATTTATTTTTAAGTAATTTAATTGGTAAAAATAAAATATAAAGTGATCGTTTTCATCCCATGATGAAGTGAATTTTATATCTTAATGAATTGCATTAAAGAATTAATTGTTCCTACATCTTTGGTTGCAGAGATGATTTTATTTGATGTTATTTTATAGAACGCACCGCACCTTTGATTTTTTTTTGTATTGGATCAAATGAAAATTGGAATAAACATTCAATAATGTATATTTAATTGATTAAATTCGTAAAGATTCAAAATTCACTTCGGTATGAGAAGAATAGAATGTTAAATATCAACACGAGAAAAAACTTATTGTCACTATCAAGAAATTGAATAAATAAAATTTACAGATTACGCAGATATCGAGAAATCATGAAATTCATTGGGTGATTTCGCGAAATTTTAACGACAACGACTGTCCAAATTTACTGTCCTGCAAATAGAATGATATTGATTGCAGTTTTCTGGAACCTCATGGAAACTATCTCCATTCCAAATTTCGGATGAATAGGCGATTCCGTTCAGGAGATAGAGTTGTTTTAATTTCCACTCCACTCAAACTTTAAAAACACCCTGTAAATGAGGATCTATAATCTCCCATTTGGATGATGATGTCCCTGCCCTCCGACATCTTCTCTACAGATTTTTATGTTATCTAATCTACACAATAAAAATGCAATTTACATTTTTAAGTACACGCATGCAGTAACTGTAGGAAGCATCATAATTGAACCCTAGCCGTTTTTGTTTTTACGACCACGCGATTCTATTTCAAAATCTGGTAATTTTTACAAACCCTAGACATTCCTATCTCGAGTCCCTATCGATAACGATAATTGCTCTCAGATGGTGGTTTGTTCGATCTTTACATCACGTTCTTCTGAAGCAAGCATTCTTTTGTTTTTCTTTTTTTCGGTGAAAAGGAACAAGGAATATTCGATTTGACAAGATTGAAAAATTCAGTTTCATTTAATATTTTTCTTCGTCTCATTCAAAATTTGGATAATTGGAGTTAGAAAGTAATACTCAATAATTGACACTGACTGACAAATGAAGGTGGCTGTCTGAGGCCATCCCTTTTATTTGGGCGACCGCGTGCCGGACAAGCGCTGCATACCTGCTAGGATCGGCACTACCGTAATAGATAGTGATGAATATTCAATGAGAATAAGCGATTCCGAACATTTTCAGATTAATTCAAATTATTTCAGAATCGAGAGAAAAAATGCGATAAATTTTACAATATAAAAGAAATGAACGTCGGCTGAACCCAATGTTGGTCATTGATGTGTTATTCCAGATCGAACGCTCTGTATATTTTCTTCGAATCGGATTGCTCAATGATTTTGAGGAATCCTTTGCTCAGAAGCATCTATTTTATTATAGATTATGTTTAAATATTGGATTTTCCCGAAAATTTAAAGAACTTGTACCATCTCTCTGGTTTGAATTTTTTAGTGATGTATCATAAAGAAAATTACCAATTATATCGAAACAAGTAAGATTTTATGAAGAATTATTCAAAACAGATTTCATTTTTCGATAGATCATAAAGGATGTAAGGGAAAAATTAAACAAAATTGAAGTCTTTAGAAGGCCTCGAGTCAACATATTTTGAAATTGCAACCATGTTTTTGTCAAGACATGATGAATCTACAAAATGAAGTTAATAATATAAATACATACTCGGATACATATGATTGATATACAGATGATTGGTTGGTAAATTCCCAAAAGCTATGATGAACAGCGGACACTATGATGGAGGCATGATGAAAGGAGAAAGACAAAAGTTAATTTAAGTATTTTCGCATGCTGTTTTATTATTCAAAATAAATGATTCTTATAATCAACAAATCAGGTGCAATTGACATTTTTGTTTTGGTCTTCGAAACTAAACTTCTACTATCCAAAATAAGTAGGTACATAGATAAAATATATCTATATACAGGATATCTGTGAACAAATGCGAAGAAATAAGGGAGATGATTCCTTAATGAAAATAAGCGGGGGTAGTTCCTATAATTTTTTTTCCAAATCGACAGCCCTTCCAAAATACAGCCTTTGGAAGGCGATGACGAGTTTCCAGGTTTTAATTTTTTTTACAGAAGCACTGAGTAGATTGTTACCAGTTTCAACTTCGGCAAACTCGTAGTTTAGGCGGTAAATTGCTATCGATTTTTTCAATGTGTCTCTCCCTTAAATTCAAAAATTGAAGTCTTTAGAAGGCCTCGAGTCAACATATTTTGAAATTGCAACCATGTTTTTGTCAAGACATGATGAATCTACAAAATGAAGTTAATAATATAAATACATACTCGGATACATATGATTGATATACAGATGATTGGTTGGTAAATTCCCAAAAGCTATGATGAACAGCGGACACTATGATGGAGGCATGATGAAAGGAGAAAGACAAAAGTTAATTTAAGTATTTTCGCATGCTGTTTTATTATTCAAAATAAATGATTCTTATAATCAACAAATCAGGTGCAATTGACATTTTTGTTTTGGTCTTCGAAACTAAACTTCTACTATCCAAAATAAGTAGGTACATAGATAAAATATATCTATATACAGGATATCTGTGAACAAATGCGAAGAAATAAGGGAGATGATTCCTTAATGAAAATAAGCGGGGGTAGTTCCTATAATTTTTTTTCCAAATCGACAGCCCTTCCAAAATACAGCCTTTGGAAGGCGATGACGAGTTTCCAGGTTTTAATTTTTTTTACAGAAGCACTGAGTAGATTGTTACCAGTTTCAACTTCGGCAAACTCGTAGTTTAGGCGGTAAATTGCTATCGATTTTTTCAATGTGTCTCTCCCTTAAATTCAAAAATTGAAGTCTTTAGAAGGCCTCGAGTCAACATATTTTGAAATTGCAACCATGTTTTTGTCAAGACATGATGAATCTACAAAATGAAGTTAATAATATAAATACATACTCGGATACATATGATTGATATACAGATGATTGGTTGGTAAATTCCCAAAAGCTATGATGAACAGCGGACACTATGATGGAGGCATGATGAAAGGAGAAAGACAAAAGTTAATTTAAGTATTTTCGCATGCTGTTTTATTATTCAAAATAAATTATTCTTATAATCAACAAATCAGGTGCAATTGACATTTTTGTTTTGGTCTTCGAAACTAAACTTCTACTATCCACAATAAGTAGGTACATAGATAAAATATATCTATATACAGGATATCTGTGAACAAATGCGAAGAAATAAGGGAGATGATTCCTTAATGAAAATAAGCGGGGGTAGTTCCTATAATTTTTTTTCCAAATCGACAGCCCTTCCAAAATACAGCCTTTGGAAGGCGATGACGAGTTTCCAGGTTTTAATTTTTTTTACAGAAGCACTGAGTAGATTGTTACCAGTTTCAACTTCGGCAAACTCGTAGTTTAGGCGGTAAATTGCTATCGATTTTTTCAATGTGTCTCTCCCTTAATTTCAAAAATTTCTGTGAAAATGTTGAAATTTGAGTTTTTATGCTATTGTCATAGAAGTATACGAAACTAGCAGGTCGGGGGGATCCAAGATTTCGGGCCGATTCACCTTAAAAAACATAATAAAATGAATTTCGTGAATAACTACCGAGGAGAATCCACTATTCTCCACTATAAAAAATTAGTATTATTCCAATAATATACCGACTTAATGAATGCTACGTTGCTATTACTATAAGGCCCGGTTGATCACTTCAGGATTAGGCCGAGATTTAAGATGATCCTAGATTGATCTGACAGAACTGAACTGAAATGTCAAAATCAATCTAGGACAAACTTTAATCCCGAACTGAACAACTGCTATACATGTAGAGTTTCGGATTTTGCGAGAATCTACTACTTTTTCTTCAAAACAACAACTACGCTGAAGGAAATGTGATTGACTGTTAGCGACACGGAATATCAACCATCTGAATTCTGTAGTCCATACAAATTTTTTTGAACTCTCATCATACTAATATAGCAGTCTGATACTGAAATCCGTCATTTGACAAAATGAGTTGTCAGTCATAGACTGACCAACATTTTCGAAAGCTATTGATCTATTAATTAAATCGTTCTATAATTGGTCCTAAATTGACAGTCGTATTGTGAACAACGATATGCAGCGGATTATCTAAACACGAAATTAATTCTGAAATGTTTCGGATCATGAGGTTAATTGAATAAGTATCTTGTTCGTATCATTTGTTGAACTTCATTATTCTAAATATTCTTCAATGAATGAAAATATAATATCAACACACATAATTGATTTATTCGTCATCAAATAATTAAATAAATCGTTTCTCGAAAAGTTTCGAGTCTTGAGGCAAATATAATATTGAATTATTTACATCATTATTTGTCGAACTTCAAAGTTCTGAATGAATTAAAATCTAAACTTGACAATATACGAGACAGTTTTCGCAAGAGTTTCAATGAAATCTGAAAATTTTCATCATTCTGGAGCATTCTGGACATCAATAATTCTCGAATCATCCATGGCATAAATTCAATTTTATCCAATATAACACGCAAAACGAAATGTTACTCGAACTCATCTTGAGCAATTCGTTCCTAAAAAGCTCGAATCAGGTAGAAAAGTTTGAACCCTTCGTATCAGGATTAACACGTGTTTTGCAGTAAACAGATGCCGATTTCATTTTCAACGGGCAATGTAACCAGGGTCGGGGGGATGAACCAGAGTCTCTGGATGAACGTTTCTCACAACAAGAAGAATTTGAATTTTCATATGAGGGTGAGGCATTTGTTTCAAAATTTTCAGAGTACAAGGAGTATACAGGGTGTTTCACGAGTAAACAGACAAAAGAAAACCGTGAATTGAGGGCATTGCGCGGAGTTCAAAATCACCCCATATACAGGGTGTCCCAAAACTAGTGAATCAAACGTCACACCACGATAGAGTAAACCAAATATTATCGAATGACACCAACATTAGTTCAACGAAAACGTACCGTTTCCAAAATAATCAGAATTTTATTAAAACACCTAAAGTTCCCGATTTTCGAACTATTTTTCTTAATAACAGGGCCAGTTTGTGAAGAAGGATATCGATTCTAAATTATATTGAACTAAGATTATTGTTTTATCTCCCCTAATTGAAATTATTTTAAGTAGTTAATCGATAACCATAACCTAAGTCTCGACCTAAGTTGATGTTAATTGAAACAATTGTTTTTTCTACATGATTTTCAATACTCAGATTAAACAGGGGTGATAATATGGGAGAAAAACGCTATCCCTAATCACAAATTTGCCTTGTGATTGAAAAAATAGTTCGAAAATCGGCAACTTTAGGTTAGGTTTTCTCAGAAACCGTACATTTTCGCTCAACTTATGTTGGTGTCATTCGATAGTATTTGATCTACTCTATCGTGGTGTGACGTTTGTTTCAATAGTTTTGGGGCACCCTATATATAGGTTTCTTCAGTGTTTTTTGAAATTTCTCGAATTTCCGTTCGGCTATAAGTCCTGAAATTCTCTATCAAGTCGACTGAAAATTTATATTTAGCCTTGAGTTGTTAATTTCATTGAAACAGAGCATTTAAATTCGACAAAAATCAGGACCGGGCTCAGTGAGGCTTTACTTAACTTCTAACTCATAAAAACAACGTGTATGTAGTTTTTTAATCATAATTTAAACTTTTTTGTTATCTGCATTATTATTGTCTCAAAATGAATTGATTTTTGGGTTGCGCCACCTGTTGATCATGTTTTAGAAGTAATTGTTTTGGTCAGACGCCTTTAAGGAATAGAGCACTTCATGAAAAATAGAAATTCTTAACTGATTTTTTTTTCAAAGAAATGAAATGAATGTGTTCAACAATTATACCATATTCGGTCTTCAAAATAGTCATTCACAATGATAAAATGTTTCAAAATTGATAATGCACAAATATGGATGGAAAAACTACGCTATCTTCAAACTAAATATTAAAACTTGATCTTCAGAATTAATCTATTTTTCTTTGGACAACTAGTTGTGTGAATGAAAACAAAGAAAGAAATCGCGGGGTGTCAGATCTGGAAATCTAGCAGTCCAATGTTGGGGTCCTACCCTTCTAATGAAATGACCTGAAATACTGATAAATACTTTTGCTAGTGCATGAATATCATCAATGTTTCAATAACAAATTGTAATAAGACCAGACTAATCCATAGATTTCCATAGATCCAATAATGAATATAACGGAATAAGTGAAGAACTCGAAAGTGCATTTATCATACTTATTCGAAGTGCCAATCATTACCTTCACTAAAAGACCAAATGAGGTGAAAATCAATTCGGAAAATTACTTCAGGTCCACGTTGTCCATAAAAAGCGATTCATTCGGAAGATATCAAGTTATAACCCAGGTGACCATATCTCATAACAGTTATGAAGCAGAAATGTATCCCGCGCTCCTTGTTTTATAACAGATATATCACACTAAGAGTACAAATACAGAACGCTTATGTAGCAGCTATGCTCCTATGTCCGCCTCAAACAAGGAACACAGCTCCTTTCTGAAAGGAGCATAAATAGTTCAAACATGGATCATGCAAATATTTGTTTCATGGGAGATCTATATATATTACCCTCATGTGTTATGTTTATTATGTTTCATTTGTTATTGAAAACGCTTTCAACAAAAAGATGAGAAATTATGGAAATTAATATAAACTACTGCAATGATAAAGAACTCGAATTTTGATTTTTCAAATAGTGTGTGTTTATCAATCATTTTTGAAAATAAAATTCAAAAACATCTCACATCAGTTCGGTGAGGTATGTGAACGAATGAACTAATGTTCAAAAACAATATATTTTCATAAATTTCAGATTACAAAATTAGTGCACACGTTAATAGAACTAGAAAGAATAAATTATGCAAACTGCTGAGTTCAGGATTATTGTTCTCCAAGAAAGATTAGGACATGTCTTTCTGGTCTTTGCACTTTCCTGCATCCCATAAAAAGAAATTATAAACAGTTCGTTAATCTTTTGGCTTAGGTCAAAAAGTTTTTAGAAGAATTTTGTCCATGTTATGCGTTATGAAAATGATAAGAATACTATATGCATATTTCATATCTTTCTGAAGAAAAAATTTTCAATATAGGTATATGATTTATTCATTTATTTCTACATATGAGGTACATGCAACACGTGAGAAAATAACCTATATCGAAATTTACATCAAACAGGACATTATTTATTCAAATATAATTTTTATATGCTGGATATAATAAAATCATAGCCTATTATGTTTTATAGGACTGCTATGAAAATACGAGAAATGATTTATTGACCTACAGTTCGATATCCATAGCACTTTCTTTTCAGTAATTCACCATTTCACTGGAAAATCACTATGACACACAAATAACTTATCAAACGTTCAATATCTGCACTTCACTTTCAGTTATCCACTATTCAACTGACAAAACGTCTAAATGATAATAAATAAATATCGAAACGACAGCAGTATCAATAGCATTTCTCACAATCCTCCATATTTGTTTACGTTTCACAGCGCCCTCGACGGTAGTTAAAACGCTTATGGTGTCATGCTCTGTCGATGATCTCAAAATGATACATGGCAAATAAAGAACAATGTTACAAATATGTTACGTGGATATCTTGGAGCGGGTACATGAAATTTACAAAATATGGATATAATTTAAATACAGCACAGGTACATCCCAAATATCGTATCAGACACGTAATGGTTACAGAAAAATAACACATAACAAAGTTCCATATTCGATCTCCCGAGAAAACATAACAGATATGTTACTGGTCACCTGGGAATTATTATTTTCATGATAGCGTAGTTTTTTATTGCTATTTTTGTTCATTATCAATAATAAAGCTTATTATCACTGTGAATGATTTATCTGAATAACCAGATATGCTAAAATATCAAAAACGAAAAAATTCAGTTGAACATTTCCAATTCCATTTTTAGATTTCCACATCTGATTGGCGATCATATTCATACCATTAATTATTATGAAGTAAAAGTCAATATGCAGCGCTGTTTTTTCTAGAGGCATTTCACCACCAAATAATTATTCATTAAAAATTATCCACTGATAAAGCATACCAAAATTTGATTGATTTTGAGAAAATCTATGAAGATACCTGAAAAATTTAAAATTATGACGAAAATAACTACAGAGTGTTTTGCATGAGTTTAAGTTTGAATATGGCCTCAATGAGTCCGGTCCTGTGTTCGTCAACTTTTAATGTTCTGTTTTATTGAAACTTACAAGCTTAAGCGGATAATGAGTTTTTAGCCGAATACAACTAAATTATTTGGAGTTATAGCTGAACGAAAATTCGGGAAATTTGAATACACTCCTCTGTATATCGGAAACGGAATGCACAAGACACACATATGAGGTGTTTTTGAACTCAGCACAATGCCCTCTATTCACGGTTTTCGTTTGTCCGTTTACTTGTGAAACACCCTGTGTACTGAAAAATCGCAAAAGACTCCTCGAGCAATTAAGAAATGCCATTAAATCAAGGAGTTTCTTATGATGCGCTATGATGAAAAATGTCAATATCCAGTTATTATTATTATTTATATAATTATATCTCGAAAACCAAGGCACTTTTACCAAACGTAAAATATATTTATCTGAAGCGCCATAGAGTCCTCTACCCGCAGGATCCATATTATCCATTCATTACGCCACACCCTGTATAATTATTATCATTATATCAATGTATTGAAAATAAACAGACATGAATACGAGCCAGTTGTTTTGTGAGGTGAAGCTCCTCTTGCTTCAAACTTCTTCTAATTATTTTGACTACCATTCACGCAAGATGATTTTTGTTGAAGAATTCAACATTCTTGTAATTATCCGTTCATTTCTTCAAGAGATACCCATTCCCTACCACCTTTGATTATTCAACTCAATGCTATCACTGCATCAGATGCATTTCATCTTCGGGTTGATTTTTTTGAATTCTACAATTGATGTAACGTCTTCACCCTCCAGCCAAAGAAGATAAACAACAGTAACTCTCCTCAAGCTACTGATCACTGGTATTTTCCATATAAATAAATAGATTTGGTATGTCTTCAATCAGTTTGTATAAACGTCAATTATGTTCGTTACATATTTTCGACTTAATATTCACCCAAGTGATTTGACATTGTGATGAAATACGTAATTACTGAAAGTCTCACGTAGAACGGACTACGTAGCACTGATTTAAAACTCAAGAATGTTTTGATAAGCGTCTTAACCCAACATTTTCGTACCATACAGAGTGAAAGGTATCCAATTTCCATGGCCAATCCAGTGCTAAAATGAAAGTGAATGAAGTATAGAAGCTGAAAGTAAAACGTATATCTTTATTGATTCATTCGGGAAAAATATTTATATGGAGTTCCTAATGTCGTGAATATAATGCCCAAAAATTAGACTACTATTTCATACCAGAACAAATTCGGTAAAATTGTCTTTTGAATTAATCTTATATGTCACGAAAAATTTTATTTTCATGCACCATTCATTTTGGGACCTATATGTTATTAAACTCCCCTATCGAACGAAGTATCGTAGACATAAGCATATTTATTCAAAACTGTCCAACTTCATTTACACCGAGATCACGAACCTTATCAATCAATTATCAGCGTATGAAGTTTATTAATATAAGTATCGTTCTCGAACTATTTACAGGTTTCAATATGTGTGAAGGAATCGGAAGAGCAGCTGTATTCTATATATGAGTAGAATTCGAGCTGTCTTACTTTCTGTCCTCCTAAAATCTGGCAACGTTGCGGGAGGTGAGAGCGCACTACTAATAAGAAATATATGCGGAGGTAGTAAGGTCTGATTCGTTTGGAGAAAAATTTTTCGATAAAAATCTTTTCCCCTCTTTAGGTACCCCTGTTATTTACCTTCCCCTCTACATATATAAACAAAAATTATTCCAATTATATAACTCCTTCACCCGGAGGTCAGGTCGCCCAATGAACTTAACGGAGGTAACAACGCACTACGGGTTCATATATATATATATATATATATATATATATATATATGAACCCGTAGTTCGTTGTTACCTCCGTTAAGTTCATTGGGCGACCTGACCTCCGGGTGAAGGAGTTTTTTAATTGGAATAATTTCTGCTTATATATGTAGAGGGGAAGGTAAATTACAGGGGTACCTAAAGAGGGGAAAAGATTTTCATTGAAAAATTTTCCTTTAAACGAATCAGACCTTACTACCTCCGCATATATTTCTTATTAGTAGTACGCTCTCACCTCCCGCAACGTTGCCAGATTTCAGGAGGACAGAAAGTAGGGCAGCTTGAATTCTACTCATATACAGAATACAGCTGCTCTTCCGATTCATTCACACATACTGAAACCTGTAAATAGTTCGAGAACGATACTGATATTAATAAACTTTATACGCTAATAATTGATTGATAAGGATTCGGAGTAAATGAATTTGGACAGAAATTATTATCTTTTCTTCATGAATATCCACAGTTTTGAATAAATATGCTATGTCTACGATACTTCGTCCGATAGGGGAGTTTAATACCGTATAGGTCCTAAAATGAATGATACATGACAATGAAATTTTTCGTTACATATAAGATTAATTCCAAAGACAATTTTGCCGAATTTGTTCTGGTATGAAATAGTTATCTAAATTTTGGGCATTATATTCACGACATGAGGAACTCCATTGAAATGTTTTTTCCGAATGAATCAACAAAGATAAACGTTTTACTTTCAGCTTCTATACTTCATTCACTTTCATTTTAGCACAGGATTGGCCATGGAAACTGAATACCTTCCACTCTGTATGGTACGAAAATGTTGGGTTAAGACGCTTGTCAAAACATTTTTGAGTTTTAAATCAGTGCTACGTAGTCCGTTCTACGTGAGACTCTCAGTAATTACGTATTTCATCACAATGTCAAATCACTTCGGAAAATATTGCGTCGAAAATATGTAACGAACAGAATTGACATTTTATACAAACTGATTGGAGACATACCAAATCTATTTATTTACATGGAAAATAGAAGTAATCAGTAGCTTGAGGAGAGTTACTGTTGTTTATTTTCTTTGGCTGAAGGCTGAAGACGTTACATCAGTTGTAGAATTCAAAAAAATCAACCCGAAGATGAAATGCATTTGATGCAGTGTTAGCATTGAATTGAATACTCATAGGTGGTAGGGAATGGGTATCTCTCGAAGAAATGAACAGATAATTACGAGAATGTTGAATTCCTCAACAAAAATCATCTTGCGTGAATGGTAGTCAAAATAATTAAAAGAAGTTTGAAGCAACAGGAGCTTCACCTTCAAACAAAACAACTGCCTAGTATTCATGTCTGCTTATTTTCAATACATTGATATAATAATAATAATTATACAGGGTGTGGCGTAATGAATGGATAATATGGAGCCTGCGGGTAGAGTACTCTATGGCGGTTCAAATAAATATATTTTACGTTTGGCAAAAGTGCCTTGGTTTTCGAGATATTGGGGATTTTCGATGAATCACCCCAAATAATAATAATAACTGGATATTGACATTTTTCATCATAGCGGTTCAAAAGAAACTCCTTGATTTAATGGCATTTCTTAATTGCTCGAGGAGTCTTTTGAAATTTTTCAGTACACAGGGTGTTTCACAAGTAAACGGACAAACGAAAACCGTGAATAGAGGGCATTGAGCTTAGTTCAAAAACACCTCATATGTGTGTCTTAGGCATTCCGTTTCCGATTAGATAGAGAGGAGTTTATTCAAATTTCCCTAATTTTTGTTCGGCTATAACTCCAAATATTTTAGTTGGATTCGGCTTAAAATTCATTATCCGCTTAAACTTCTAAGTTTCAATAAAACAGAACATTAAAAGTTGACGACCACAGGACCGGACTCATTGAGGATATATTCAAATTTAAACTCATGCAAAACACTCTGTTTGTAGTTTTTCTCGTCATAATTTTGAATTTTTCAGGTATCTTCATTGATTTTCTCAAAATCAATGAAACTTTGGTATGCCTTTTCAGATTATTTCTAATGAATAATTGTTTGATCGTGAAATGTCTGGAAAAAACAGCGCTGCATATTGACTTTTACTTCACATCAATTAATGGGATGAATATGATCGCCAATCAACTGAGGAAATCTAAAAATGGAATTGAAAATGTTCAACTGAATTTTTTCGTTCTCAATATATGTCTTGCATTTGTTTTTGATATTTATAGCATATCTGGTCATTCAGATAAGTCATTAACAGTGATAATAAGCTTTATTATTGATAATGAACAAAAATAGAAATAAAAAACTACGCTATCATGATCATGAAAATAATAATTATAATTCGATATCTTCCGAATGAATCGCTTTTTATGGACAACGTGGAACTGAAGTAATTTTCCGAACTGATTTTCACCTCATTTGTTCTTTTAGTGAAGGTAATGATTGGCACTTCGAATAAGTATGATAAATGCACTTTCGAATTCTTCACTGATTCCGTTATAGTCATTATTGGATCTATGGAAATCTATGGATTGTTCTGGTCTTATTACAATTTGTTATTGAAACATTGATGATATTCATGCACCAGCAAAAGTATTTATCAGTATTTCAGGTCATTTTATTAGAAGGGTAGGACCCCAATATTGGACTGCTAGATCTCCAGATCTAACACCCCGCGATTTCTTTCTTTGTTTTTATTCACACAACTAGTTGTCCATAGAAAAATAGATTCATTCTGAATATCAAGTTTTAAATTTTAGTTTCAAGATAGCGTAGTTTTTCCATCCATATTTGGATATTATCAATTTTGAAACATTTTATCCTTGTGTAAGAGTATTTTGAAAACCGAATATGGTATAATTGTTGAACACATTCAACAAAATATTCTTTGAAAAAAAATCAATTAAGGATTTTTAAATACATTTTCATGAAGTGCTCTATTCCTTAGAGGCGTCTGACCAAAACAATTATTTCTAAAACATGATCAACAGGTGTCGCAACCCAAAAATCAATTCATTTTGAGACAATAATAATGCAGATAACAAAAAAGTTGAAATTATGATTAAACAATTACATACATGGTGTTTTTATGAGTTTGAAGTTGAGTAAAGCCTCACTGAGCCCGGTCCAGATTTTTGTCGAATTTTAATGCTCTGTTTCAATGAAATTAACAACTCAAGGCTAAATATAAATTTTCAGTCGACTTGATCAGAATTTCAGGAGTTATAGCCAAACGGAAATTCGAGAAATTTCAAAAAACCCCGAAGAAACCTATATATAGGGTGCCCCAAAACTATTGAATCAAACGTCACACCACGATAGAGTAGATCAAATACTATCGAATGACACCAACATTAGTTGAGCGAAAATGTACCGTTTCTAAAAAAACCTAACCTAAAGTTGCCGATTTTCGAACTATTTTTTCAGTCACAAGGCCAATTTGTTATTAAGGATAGCGTTTTTCTCCCATATTATCACCCCTGTTTATTCTGAGTATTAAAAATCATGTAGAAAAAACAATTGTTTTAATTTACCTTTACTTAGGTTATGGTTATCGATTAACTACTTAAAATAATTTCAATTAGGGGAGATGAAACAATAATATTACTTCAATATAATTTAAAATCTAAATCCCTTTTCACAAACTGGCCCTGTTATTAAGAAAAATAGTTCGAAAATCGGCAACTTTATGTATTTTAATGAAATTCTGATTATTTTGGAAACGGTACATTTTCGTCGAACTAATTTTGGTGTCATTCGATAATATTTGGTTTACTCTATCGTGGTGTGACGTTTGATTCACTAGTTTTGGAACACCCTGTATATGGTATGATTCTGAACTCAGCTCAATGCCCTCTATTCACGGTTTTCATTTGTCTATTTACTCGTGAAACACCCAGTATACTTCTTGTACTCTGAAAATTTTAAAACAAATGCCCTCACCGTCATATGAAAATTCAAATTCTTCTTGCTGTAAGAACCGTTCATCCTTTCACCCAACGCCGAGCCTAGTTACATGGCCCGTTGAAAACGAAATCGGCATCTGTTTACTGCAAAACACGTGTTAACGCTGATATGAAGGGTTCAAAATTTTCTACCTGATTCGGGCTTTTTAGGAACGAATTGCTCAAGATGCCCAGTTCGAATAACATTTCGTTTTGCGTGTTATATTGGATAAAATTAAATTTATTCCATGGATGATTCGAGAATTATTGATGTCCAGAATGCTCCAGAATGATGAAAATTTTCAGATTTCATTGAAATTCTTGCGAAAATTATCTCGTATATTTTCAAGTTTAGATTTTAATTCATTCAGAACTTTGAAGTTCGGCAAATAATGATGTAAATGATATAGCTAACAGTTAATCACATTTCCTTCAGCGCAGTTGTTGTTTTGAAGAAAAAGCAGTAGATTCTCGCAAAATCCGAAACTCTACATGAATAGGCCCAGTTGTTCAGTTCGGGATTAAAGTTTATCCTAACTAAATTGATTTTGACATTTCAGTTCAGTTGTCAGGTTAATCTAGGATCATCTTAAATCTCGGCCTTATCCTGAACTGAACAACCGGGCCTTATAGTAATAGCAACGTAGCATTAATTAACTCGGTATATTATTGGAATAATATTAAATTTTTATAGCGGAGAATAGTGGTTTTCAGCCTCGATATTCACGAAATTCATTTCATGTTTTTTTTTCATGTGAATCGGCCCGAAATCTTGGATCCCCCGACCTGATATTATAGTTTCGTATACTTCTATGACAATAGCATAATAACTCAAATTTCAACATTTTCACAGAAATTTTTGAATTTAAGGGAGAGACACATTAAAAAAACCGATAGCAAGTTACCGCCTAAACTGCGAGCTTGCCGTAGTTGAAAGTGGTACCAATCTACTCAGTGCTTCATAATATGTATAGTTTTATGACTCAGTGTTTTTCAGAACCTGTAAAAATAAAATTAAAAACTGTAGACTCGTCATCGCCTTCCAAGGCTGCATCTTGGAAGAGCTGTCTATTTGGAAAAAAATTTATAGGAACTAGCCCCGCTTATTTTCATTAAGGAATCATCTCCCTTAGTCCTTCGCATTTGTTTACAGATATCCTGTATATAGATACATTTTATCTATGTACCTATTCATTTTGGAT
Source organism: Coccinella septempunctata (assembly GCF_907165205.1). Classification (NCBI taxonomy): domain Eukaryota; kingdom Metazoa; phylum Arthropoda; class Insecta; order Coleoptera; family Coccinellidae; genus Coccinella; species Coccinella septempunctata. The sequence goes on from NC_058197.1 coordinate 3,807,822, forward strand.
AGTAGAAGTTTAATCAATATGTGTTATTTTCGAATACCAAAACAAAAATTTTAATTGCACCTGATTTGTTAATTATAAGAATCATCATTCATTTTGAATAATAAAACTTCATGCGAAAATACTTAAATTAACTTTAGTCTTTCTCCTTTCATCATGCGTCCATCATAGTGTCCGCTGTTCATCATAGCTTTTGAGAATTACCAATCAATCATATGTATCCGCGTATGTATCTATATTATTACCTTCATTTTGTAGATTCATCATGTCTTGACAAAAATATGGTTGCAATTTCAAAATAAGTTGACTCGAGGCCTTCAAAAGACTTCGATTTTGTTCATTTTTTCCCTTACATCCTGTATGATCTATCGAAAAATGCAAATCTGTTTTGGATAATTCTTCATGAAATCTTACTTGTTTCGATATAATTTGTAATTTTCTTTATGATACATCACTAAAAAATTTAAATAAATAAATAAATAATGTGCTTCATTTCAGGTAAAGTGTACACATGACATTGAACACTTGAAATGAAACAGGGTCATTTTCTGCTTTATAGTCTGTGTTCCATAAAGTCTTCCACACTGTAGGGTTCGATTTCAAGTAGGAGTTTGAAGATGAATTTCTTGAACTGTTGTAGAGTCCATTCTCCTCTTAGTTGTCTTACATCTTATTGTAATAACGAATATATCTATATTCAGGTCCCTTTTCAGTGAAGCTTAATATGTGTCTTGGATATTTTAGTGCAGTTGTCCTCGTTCGTATTGTAATTACTTACTGTTTTCTCTTCGAAGTAGTGCTAGTTCTTGAATGTAAATATCAGGCTTTCTTGGATGTGTACAGCAGGAGCAGTCAAAAGACCATTCCTTCTGAAGACTCCCCTGCATGATTCCGTCCTCCTCATCCTCCAGATCATTCTGAAGGCTCTGTTCTTCATTTTCAGCACTCTATGTAGGTTGTATGAACTAGCATAGAACATGATGCCATACCTGAACACTGCCTGGTATATTGTTCTTAGTGAGGTTATGTCCAGATATTTATTGAGGACTCCCAAAGTGTAGCAGATGGTAGTCAGTTGATTGCAAAGGTTGGAAATGTGCTCTCCCCAATCAAGGTTACCTCAATAGTGAGGCCTAGGAAGCGACAAGATTTAGTCAGTTCTAATGTGGAGTTAGACAGTGAAATGCTGGTAGGCACTTGGGGACCGGAATGAGCTGTCCTGAATAGGATGGCACTTGTTTTTTCAGAATTCATGCACAAACCGTTTGCTTCAAACCACTGGCTAGCACGATTTAGAGTTAGAGTTGAGTATGAAATGGTAAACTCAACTCTAAATCGTGCTTGGCCAATACAGTGAAGTTTGTGTCATCTGCATAATTCACTGTCCTAACCATGGTTTCATCGAATATGGTACTTAGGTCATTTAGAAAAATGATGAAAATGATAGGGCCCAATATGCTACCCTGCGGAACTCTGTGAGTTCTTCTTCCGAAACTGTTGTTTTTCCGTTCTGAGAGATCACCACTCTCTGCCTGCGGTTTGCTAAATATGATTGAAACCAGTCTAGCTTGTTTATGCCATATGCAGAAAGTTTATGGAGAATAAGGTCGTGGGACAGAGTATCGAATGCCTTTGATAGATCCAGCATTAGACCCACTGTTTATTAGAATCATCCAAGGCATTAAGGATTCCTGAAATGAACTCAACTCAACTGAATTTTTTCGTTTTTGATATTTTAGAATATCTGGTTATTCAGATAAATCATTCACAGTGATAATAAGCTTTATTATTGATAATGAACAAAAATAGCAATAAAAAACTACGCTATCATGAAAATAATAATTATAACTTGATATCTCCCGAATGAATCGCTTTTTATGGCTAACGTGGACCTGAAGTAATTTTTCGAATTGATTTTCACCTCATTTGGTCTTTTAGTGAAGATAATGATTGGCACTTCGAATAAGTATGATAAATGCACTTTCGAATTCTTCACTTATTCCGTTATATTCATTATTGGATCTATGGAAATCTATGGATTGGTCTGGTCTTATTACAATTTGTTATTGAAACATTGATGATATTCATGCACCAGCAAAAGTATTTATCAGTATTTCAGGTCATTTCATTTGAAGGGTAGGACCCCAACATTGGACTGCTAGATCTCCAGATCTGACACCCCGCGATTTCTTTCTTTGTTTTCATTCACACAACTAGTTGTCCATAGAAAAATAGATTAATTCTGAAGATAAAGTTTTAATATTTAGTTTCAAGTTAGCGTAGTTCTTCCATCCATATTTGTGCATTATCAATTTTGAAACATTTCATCATTGTGAATGACTATTTTGAAGACCGAATATGGTATAATTGTTGAACACATTCATTTCATTTCTTTGAAAAAAATCAATTAAGAATTACTATTTTTCATGAAGTCCTCTATTCCTTAGAGGCGTCTGACCAAAACAATTTTTTCTAGAACATGATCAACAGGTAGGGCAACCCAAAAATCAATTCATTTTGAGACAATAAAAATGCAGATAACAAAAAAGTTCAAATTATTATTAAAAAACTACATACACGGTGTTTTTATGAGTTTGAAGTTAAGTAAAGCCTCACTGAGCCCGGTCCTGACTTTGGCGAATTTAAATGCTCTGTTTCAATGAAATTAACAACTCAAGGCTAAATATAAATTTTCAGTCGACTTGATAGAGAATTTCAGGAGTTATAGCCGAACGGAAGTTCAAGAAATTTCAAAAAAACACTGAAAAAACCTATATATAGGGTGCCTCAAAACTATCGAAACAAACGTCACACCACGATAGAGTAGATCAAATACTATCGAATGACACCAACATTAGTTGAGCGAAAATGTACGGTTTCTGAGGAAACCTAACCTAAAGTTGCCGATTTTCGAACTATTTTTTCAATTACAAGGCAAATTTGTGATAAAGGATAGCGTTTTTCTCCCATATTATCACCCCTGTTTAATCTGAGTATTAAAAATCATGTAGAAAAAACAATTGTTTCAATTAACATCAACTTAGGTCGAGACTTAGGTTATGGTTATCGATTAACTACTTAAAATAATTTCAATTAGGGGAGATAAAACAATAATCTTAGTTCAATATAATTTAAAATCGATATCCTTCTTCACAAACTGGCCCTGTTATTAAGAAAAATAGTTCGAAAATCGGAAACTTTAGGTATTTTAATAAAATTCTGATTATTTTGGAAACGGTACGTTTTCGTTGAACTAATGTTGGTGTCATTCGATAATATTTGGTTTACTCTATCGTGGTGTGACGTTTGATTCACTAGTTTTGGGACACCCTGTATATGAGGTGATTTTGAACTCAGCGCAATGCCCTCTACTCACGGTTTTCATTTGTCTGTTTACTCGTGAAACACCCTGTATACTCCTTGTACTCTGAAAATTTCGAAACAAATGCCCTCATTCAAATTCTTCTTGTTGTGAGAAACGATCATCCAGAGACTCTGGTTCATCCCCCCGACCCTGGTTACATTGCCCGTTGAAAATGAAATCGGCATCTGTTTACTGCAAAACACGTGTTAATGCTGATACGAAGGGTTCAAACTTTTCTACCTGATTCGAGCTTTTCAGGAGAGAATTGCTCAAGATGAGTTCGAGTAACATTTCGTTTTGCGTGTTATATTGGATAAAATTGAATTTATGCCATGGATGATTCGAGAATTATTGATGTCCAGAATGCTCCAGAATGATGAAAATTTTCAGATTTCATTGAAACTCTTGCGAAAACTGTCTCTTATATTGTCAAGTTTAGATTTTAATTCATTCAGAACTTTGAAGTTCGACAAATAATGATGTAAATAATTCAATACCATATTTGCCCCAAGACTCGAAACTTTTCGAGAAACGATTTATTTAATGATTTAATGACGAATAAATCAAAAAATTATGTGTGCTGATATTATATTTTCATTCATTGAAGAATATTTAGAATAATGAAGTTCAACAAATTATACGAACAAGATACTTATTCAATTAACCTTATGATCCGAAACATTTCAGAATTTATTTCGTGTTTAGATAATCCGCTGCAGATCGTTTTTCACAATACGACTGTCAATTTAGGACCAATTATAGAACGATTTAATTAATAGATCAATAGCTTTCGAAAAAAAAATTTGTATGGACTACACAATTTAGATGGTTGATATTCCGCGTCGCTAACAGTTAATCACATTTTCTTCAGCGCAGTTGTTGTTTTGAAGAAAAAGTAGTAGATTCTCGCAAAATCCGAAACTCTACATGTATAGCAGTTGTTCAGTTCGGGATTAAAGTTTATCCTAGATTGATTTTGACAATTCAGTTCAGTTCTGTCAGATTATCTAGGATCATCTTAAATCTCTGCCTCATCCTGAACTGAACAACTGGGCCTTATAGTAATAGCAACGTAGCATTCATTAAGTCGGTATATTATTGGAATAATACTAAATTTTTTTAGCGGAGAATAGTGGTTTTCAGCCTCGGTAGGTATTCACGAAATTCATTTTATTATGTTTTTTTAAGGTGAATCGGCCCGAAATCTTGGATCCCCCTACCTGCTAGTTTCGTATACTTCTATGACAATAGCATAATAACTCAAATTTCAACCTTTTCACAGAAATTTTTGAATTTAAGGGAGAGACACATTGAAAAAATCGATAGCAATTTACCGCCTAAACTACGAGCTTGCCGAAGTTGAAACTGGTAACAATCTACTGAGTGCTTCATAATATGTATAGTTTTATGACTCAGTGTTTTTAAGAACCTGTAAAAAAAATTAAAAACTGTAAACTCGTCATCGCCTTCCAAAGGCTGTATCTTGGAAGGTCTGTCGATTTGAAAAATTTACAGGAAATACCCCCGCTTATTTTCATTAAGGAATCATATCCCTTATTCCTTCGCATTTGTTTACAGATATCCTGTATATAGCTATATTTTATCTATGTACCTTTTTATTTTAGATAGTAGAAGTTAATCAATCATCTGTATCTCAATCATATGTATCCGAGTATGTATCTATATTATTAACTTCATTTTGAAGATTCATTATATCTTGACAAAAATATGGTTGCAATTTCAAAATATGTTGACTCGAGGCCTTCCAAAGACTTCAATATTGTTTATTTTTTCCCTTACACCCTGTATGATCTATCGAAAAATGCAAATCTGTTTTGGCGAATTCTTCATAAAATCTTACTTGTTTCGATATAATTGGTAATTTTCTTTATGATACATCACTGAAATATTTAAACCAGAGAGATGCTACAAGCTCTTCAAATTTTTGGGAAAATCCAATATTTAAACATAATCGATAATAAAAGAGATGTTTCTGAGCAAAGGATTCCTCAAAATCTTTGAGAAATCTGATTCAAGAAAAATATAAAGAGCGTTCCATTTGAAATAACACAATGTCAAACATTCGATTTAGCCGACGTTGTTCATTTCTGTGATATTGTGAAATTTGTAGCATTTTTTTCTCCTGATTCTGAAATGAAAATTTTCGGATTGGCTCATTGTCCTTGAATATTCATCACCATTAACATCTGAATTTTCTTATCCAAAAAATGTTTTTCTCTGAACAGGTTATTTTATTATATGCAATGATACAATACTGATTATTCGTTATACTAATAGGTAGTATTATCTATATGGATCATTTCCATAGAGAGAAGAAATATCATTATGGACAAGACTCAAATCGATTCGTTTTCAGATAGGTAATGAAATAGTTCGCCAAATTCAGAATTATAGTGTAAGCTTGAGATGAAAGAAGTTCAACGGATGCATAGATATACGCACGATGAAATATAAACAGTCATAATCCCATTCGAGAGAGCCAAGATTGGTTCTCTTTCACGTGATTCTTTCCCCTACAAAGGAATGCGATAAAAAATCGTTGAGATATGCCGCCTGGCTTGCAATAATGGAGGAGAAAACGCGCTACGCCTCTCATTACTTAATTCCTCCGTATACTGATATTCCGCCTGTCTACATCTGCTTGCACAGTACAACGTTGCCATTTTCGGAGGTGCAAACGAGCAAAGAGTCTTTCAGAGTAATTCTCCGATATACAGCTCAGCACACTAGCGCCAGTGATATACACTCGAACTAAAAGATTGTTCAGTACATAAAGGGGGTGCGTTGTGACCTCAAAACGATTTTTTGATATGTTGGTCCCTGAAGCCTCCCGAATCTAACAAGCTAAAAAACAAGGCAAAACGTTGTCACCTCCGATTTCGGAGGTGACATCGATATATATGAGGTGAGAGCGTTAAACGAGTTACTATTTTGGAGGTGGTATTAACACTTTATAACTATATATATATATATATATATATATATATATATATACACAAATCGGTAACTCCAACTCTTATTATGAATCTATATCAATAACGGGTTATTGGATGAGAAGGGACTGCAATTATGTGAAACTCATTTATTCATCGTCGACGTTTCGGCTCATGTCTGAGCCTTCTTCAGGACTCTACAAGGTAATAATAATATGTTATAGTACAATGTATAACACATCAACATGAGACTTACTGAATAGTCGAGGTTAAAACTATTTCTAGCATCAAAACAAGTCAACAAGTAGTCAGCAGAAGGCAACATATATCACAACAGGTGAAAAGCCATATGAATAGAATTGTTAGGCACTAAAAGTCAATATATTCTAAAATCAAATTTCTTAAAATTCAGAAAGAAGTACGAAAATTTTTTATATGCAACGTTGGCGGAAACAATACAATTGAGGTTACATCACAGAACACATGATACAATACATGAATAATTCTTTTTCTTTGTATATCAACCAGAATCAACTGACACATCTCGGACAACATTATTATGTCTGTATGTAAATAAAAAGGAATATATATTACTGATATTTTCAATGTCCTTTCTAGAATTCATCACATTTTTGGTTCCTTTAATATGAAACATCTCTAAGAACGATCGCTTGTTTAAATTCCTTTCGAACTCCAATATCTTAGTCGAGTTATAATCCATTACATGTTTGGTTTTTCTACAGTGCTCAGCAAGAGCACAAATTTTTTTGGGATTTTTTATGTCGCTTTTGTGTTGAGTAAGTCTCTTCTTAACTTGTTGGGAGGTTTGGCCTATGTAGCCTAAATTACATGACAAGCATGGAACATGATACACAACTCCCCTCATCTTCATTTTATCAATCCTATCCTTAACAGTAGAATAAAGACCGGCTATACTAAATTGATTCTTTACTGCTATTTTTAAACTAGGCTCCTTTAACAGATTGATCAACTTATGAGTAACATCAGGTATAGCTGGTAAAGATGCATAAGTAATTGGTGTTGAGACTTCGAGTTGAGATCCGTTTCCACCACCTCTTGCATCACCCAAACTTTGTGACATATCACCCGATTGCAATCGTGCAGATGTATTAAAAATTAATTTGCTGCACATTGCTCTAGGATATCCGTTCTTTGCAATTAAATCATAAAAGATTTTCAAATTCTTCATTAGGAGAGTTGGATGAGAAATTCTACTGATTCTCTCTTTCATACCAATAATCAGATTAATCTTTTGTTTCAGAGGATGACTTGATAAGAAGTTGATATATCTACCAGAGCTACTGCTCTTTCTGAACCAATCAATCTTTAATTTATTATCACTTGTTCTTATCACTCTTGTGTCAAGAAAGGGAACAGAATTGTTTGTTTCCTCCTCTATTGTGAACTTAATATGCTGATTGAAACTGTTAAAACTATCAAGGACGAACTGGATCTGATCAGCAGGAACCGCACAAAATATGTCATCAACATATTTTTTTATGATAGGGATCAAAAATGGTATCAAAGCTATTACAGCATCAAGCAGGTAGTCCATCACCATTCTCGCAATAATGGGACTCAACTTCATCCCCATGGGTGATCCGAATATCTGGCAAAAAAAACTTTCCATCGAAGACGAAATAATTGGACTCAAAAAGAAACTTCAGGATATTTATGAACTCGCCCATTGGTATATCTGTATGTGCTGATATTGATTCCCAATTATGTTCTATGACAGTTATTACCAAGTCAAGAGGAATGTTGCTATATAAGGATACAACATCCAAACTGATTAACTTGTAGTTCGGTGGTAATTGGAAATCATCAAACATGGCAGAAAACTCAAAACTGTCTCTAACATAATATCTATTATTAGAATTATCTACTGAATTGGTCAACACTGATGTTACGAACTCTGAAAGATGAGAAGTAGGGGTATCTATACATGACACAATCGGACGCAAAGTAAGGACAGGTTTGTGGACCTTCGGTAGGCCATAAAACCTAGCTGGAACACCATTATACTCATGTAAAATCTTACCTTGTTCCTTTGAAATATACTTCTTATCCACTAAATTTTTTACTATCGCATTAGCCTTAGTTTGAAACGATGAAGTAGGATCTCTTTGAAGTAGTCTATAATACCGATTATCATCCAGCACATCATAGGCCAAACGTAAATATTGATCTCTCCCAATTGCAACTGTGACATTACCCTTGTCTGATTGTAGTATTAAAAGATCAGGGTGACTCCTCAGAAAGCTCCTGCAATGATAGTATTCTCTCTGGAAAACATTCCTTATGACAGGAGAACTCCTGAGATAATTGGTTATCACATTAGTTGTTAGAGATCTAGTAATATTTCTGTCGTCCTCATTAAAGTCTTTTTTTAAATGAATGACATATTCAACGTCAGCAAGGAGCTTTTGAAGGGACACTTCGCCCCTAGGAATGTCTATACAAAATTTATTGCCCAAAGAAAGAAATCTTTCAACTCTTTTAGGAATCTGAAAGGAACTCACATTTTTAAACCAACCAGATTGCTGGCATACCTTATCTAATTGTTCGTCTTTTAAAAAATCAATTTTCTTTAAATTTCCAGATCTTATCTTGTGAAATCTATCATTATATCTTATTGTTTGTCTTCTCCTGAACTCAGATAAAACATGACCCGGAAGGGAACTTTCAAGTTTACTCCACTGAACCGACACTTCTGACTCTAATTTAGTTATTATCTTAACAGTCATTCTAATTTCCAAACATAAGGTCTGATGAATCACTTTCACTCTCATATTTTCTGCAAAACGTGAAGTTACACCATCAGTTACTGATGCAAAAAGATAGTTCAAATTGTTCGCTATATGTTTAGGTCTTACGCCTTGCCTCTTACACTCCAACAAGAAAACTCTTCTATTCCTCAATGATGCCAGTTTGATGTTACAATTCGCCCATGTCTTCAGACCTCTGGATGTTTCAATTCCATAAAGGTGTTGTATGTCTGCATAAAACCCCATGCTGTATCATACACAAATCGGTAACTCCAACTCTTATTATGAATCTATATCAATAACGGGTTATTGGATGAGAAGGGACTGCAATTATGTGAAACTCATTTATTCATCGTCGACGTTTCGGCTCATGTCTGAGCCTTCTTCAGGACTCTACAAGGTAATAATAATATGTTATAGTACAATGTATAACACATCAACATGAGACTTACTGAATAGTCGAGGTTAAAACTATTTCTAGCATCAAAACAAGTCAACAAGTAGTCAGCAGAAGGCAACATATATCACAACAGGTGAAAAGCCATATGAATAGAATTGTTAGGCACTAAAAATCAATATATTCTAAAATCAAATTTCTTAAAATTCAGAAAGAAGTACGAAAATTTTTTATATGCAACGTTGGCGGAAACAATACAATTGAGGTTACATCACAGAACACATGATACAATACATGAATAATTCTTTTTCTTTGTATATCAACCAGAATCAACTGACACATCTCGGACAACATTATTATGTCTGTATGTAAATAAAAAGGAATATATATTACTGATATTTTCAATGTCCTTTCTAGAATTCATCACATTTTTGGTTCCTTTAATATGAAACATCTCTAAGAACGATCGCTTGTTTAAATTCCTTTCGAACTCCAATATCTTAGTCGAGTTATAATCCATTACATGTTTGGTTTTTCTACAGTGCTCAGCAAGAGCACAAATTTTTTTGGGATTTTTTATGTCGCTTTTGTGTTGAGTAAGTCTCTTCTTAACTTGTTGGGAGGTTTGGCCTATGTAGCCTAAATTACATGACAAGCATGGAACATGATACACAACTCCCCTCATCTTCATTTTATCAATCCTATCCTTAACAGTAGAATAAAGACCGGCTATACTAAATTGATTCTTTACTGCTATTTTTAAACTAGGCTCCTTTAACAGATTGATCAACTTATGAGTAACATCAGGTATAGCTGGTAAAGATGCATAAGTAATTGGTGTTGAGACTTCGAGTTGAGATCCGTTTCCACCACCTCTTGCATCACCCAAACTTTGTGACATATCACCCGATTGCAATCGTGCAGATGTATTAAAAATTAATTTGCTGCACATTGCTCTAGGATATCCGTTCTTTGCAATTAAATCATAAAAGATTTTCAAATTCTTCATTAGGAGTATTAGTATTATAGACTACTTCAAAGAGATCCTACTTCATCGTTTCAAACTAAGGCTAATGCGATAGTAAAAAATTTAGTGGATAAGAAGTATATTTCAAAGGAACAAGGTAAGATTTTACATGAGTATAATGGTGTTCCAGCTAGGTTTTATGGCCTACCGAAGGTCCACAAACCTGTCCTTACTTTGCGTCCGATTGTGTCATGTATAGATACCCCTACTTCTCATCTTTCAGAGTTCGTAACATCAGTGTTGACCAATTCAGTAGATAATTCTAATAATAGATATTATGTTAGAGACAGTTTTGAGTTTTCTGCCATGTTTGATGATTTCCAATTACCACCGAACTACAAGTTAATCAGTTTGGATGTTGTATCCTTATATAGCAACATTCCTCTTGACTTGGTAATAACTGTCATAGAACATAATTGGGAATCAATATCAGCACATACAGATATACCAATGGGCGAGTTCATAAATATCCTGAAGTTTCTTTTTGAGTCCAATTATTTCGTCTTCGATGGAAAGTTTTTTTGCCAGATATTCGGATCACCCATGGGGATGAAGTTGAGTCCCATTATTGCGAGAATGGTGATGGACTACCTGCTTGATGCTGTAATAGCTTTGATACCATTTTTGATCCCTATCATAAAAAAATATGTTGATGACATATTTTGTGCGGTTCCTGCTGATCAGATCCAGTTCGTCCTTGATAGTTTTAACAGTTTCAATCAGCATATTAAGTTCACAATAGAGGAGGAAACAAACAATTCTGTTCCCTTTCTTGACACAAGAGTGATAAGAACAAGTGATAATAAATTAAAGATTGATTGGTTCAGAAAGAGCAGTAGCTCTGGTAGATATATCAACTTCTTATCAAGTCATCCTCTGAAACAAAAGATTAATCTGATTATTGGTATGAAAGAGAGAATCAGTAGAATTTCTCATCCAACTCTCCTAATGAAGAATTTGAAAATCTTTTATGATTTAATTGCAAAGAACGGATATCCTAGAGCAATGTGCAGCAAATTAATTTTTAATACATCTGCACGATTGCAATCGGGTGATATGTCACAAAGTTTGGGTGATGCAAGAGGTGGTGGAAACGGATCTCAACTCGAAGTCTCAACACCAATTACTTATGCATCTTTACCAGCTATACCTGATGTTACTCATAAGTTGATCAATCTGTTAAAGGAGCCTAGTTTAAAAATAGCAGTAAAGAATCAATTTAGTATAGCCGGTCTTTATTCTACTGTTAAGGATAGGATTGATAAAATGAAGATGAGGGGAGTTGTGTATCATGTTCCATGCTTGTCATGTAATTTAGGCTACATAGGCCAAACCTCCCAACAAGTTAAGAAGAGACTTACTCAACACAAAAGCGACATAAAAAATCCCAAAAAAATTTGTGCTCTTGCTGAGCACTGTAGAAAAACCAAACATGTAATGGATTATAACTCGACTAAGATATTGGAGTTCGAAAGGAATTTAAACAAGCGATCGTTCTTAGAGATGTTTCATATTAAAGGAACTAAAAATGTGATGAATTCTAGAAAGGACATTGAAAATATCAGTAATATATATTCCTTTTTATTTACATACAGACATAATAATGTTGTCCGAGATGTGTCAGTTGATTCTGGTTGATATACAAAGAAAAAGAATTATTCATGTATTGTATCATGTGTTCTGTGATGTAACCTCAATTGTATTGTTTCCGCCAACGTTGCATATAAAAAATTTTCGTACTTCTTTCTGAATTTTAAGAAATTTGATTTTAGAATATATTGACTTTTAGTGCCTAACAATTCTATTCATATGGCTTTTCACCTGTTGTGATATATGTTGCCTTCTGCTGACTACTTGTTGACTTGTTTTGATGCTAGAAATAGTTTTAACCTCGACTATTCAGTAAGTCTCATGTTGATGTGTTATACATTGTACTATAACATATTATTATTACCTTGTAGAGTCCTGAAGAAGGCTCAGACATGAGCCGAAACGTCGACGATGAATAAATGAGTTTCACATAATTGCAGTCCCTTCTCATCCAATAACCCGTTATTGATATAGATTCATAATAAGAGTTGGAGTTACCGATTTGTGTATGATACAGCATGGGGTTTTATGCAGACATACAACACCTTTATGGAATTGAAACATCCAGAGGTCTGAAGACATGGGCGAATTGTAACATCAAACTGGCATCATTGAGGAATAGAAGAGTTTTCTTGTTGGAGTGTAAGAGGCAAGGCGTAAGACCTAAACATATAGCGAACAATTTGAACTATCTTTTTGCATCAGTAACTGATGGTGTAACTTCACGTTTTGCAGAAAATATGAGAGTGAAAGTGATTCATCAGACCTTATGTTTGGAAATTAGAATGACTGTTAAGATAATAACTAAATTAGAGTCAGAAGTGTCGGTTCAGTGGAGTAAACTTGAAAGTTCCCTTCCGGGTCATGTTTTATCTGAGTTCAGGAGAAGACAAACAATAAGATATAATGATAGATTTCACAAGATAAGATCTGGAAATTTAAAGAAAATTGATTTTTTAAAAGACGAACAATTAGATAAGGTATGCCAGCAATCTGGTTGGTTTAAAAATGTGAGTTCCTTTCAGATTCCTAAAAGAGTTGAAAGATTTCTTTCTTTGGGCAATAAATTTTGTATAGACATTCCTAGGGGCGAAGTGTCCCTTCAAAAGCTCCTTGCTGACGTTGAATATGTCATTCATTTAAAAAAAGACTTTAATGAGGACGACAGAAATATTACTAGATCTCTAACAACTAATGTGATAACCAATTATCTCAGGAGTTCTCCTGTCATAAGGAATGTTTTCCAGAGAGAATACTATCATTGCAGGAGCTTTCTGAGGAGTCACCCTGATCTTTTAATACTACAATCAGACAAGGGTAATGTCACAGTTGCAATTGGGAGAGATCAATATTTACGTTTGGCCTATGATGTGCTGGATGATAATCGGTATTATAGACTACTTCAAAGAGATCCTACTTCATCGTTTCAAACTAAGGCTAATGCGATAGTAAAAAATTTAGTGGATAAGAAGTATATTTCAAAGGAACAAGGTAAGATTTTACATGAGTATAATGGTGTTCCAGCTAGGTTTTATGGCCTACCGAAGGTCCACAAACCTGTCCTTACTTTGCGTCCGATTGTGTCATGTATAGATACCCCTACTTCTCATCTTTCAGAGTTCGTAACATCAGTGTTGACCAATTCAGTAGATAATTCTAATAATAGATATTATGTTAGAGACAGTTTTGAGTTTTCTGCCATGTTTGATGATTTCCAATTACCACCGAACTACAAGTTAATCAGTTTGGATGTTGTATCCTTATATAGCAACATTCCTCTTGACTTGGTAATAACTGTCATAGAACATAATTGGGAATCAATATCAGCACATACAGATATACCAATGGGCGAGTTCATAAATATCCTGAAGTTTCTTTTTGAGTCCAATTATTTCGTCTTCGATGGAAAGTTTTTTTGCCAGATATTCGGATCACCCATGGGGATGAAGTTGAGTCCCATTATTGCGAGAATGGTGATGGACTACCTGCTTGATGCTGTAATAGCTTTGATACCATTTTTGATCCCTATCATAAAAAAATATGTTGATGACATATTTTGTGCGGTTCCTGCTGATCAGATCCAGTTCGTCCTTGATAGTTTTAACAGTTTCAATCAGCATATTAAGTTCACAATAGAGGAGGAAACAAACAATTCTGTTCCCTTTCTTGACACAAGAGTGATAAGAACAAGTGATAATAAATTAAAGATTGATTGGTTCAGAAAGAGCAGTAGCTCTGGTAGATATATCAACTTCTTATCAAGTCATCCTCTGAAACAAAAGATTAATCTGATTATTGGTATGAAAGAGAGAATCAGTAGAATTTCTCATCCAACTCTCCTAATGAAGAATTTGAAAATCTTTTATGATTTAATTGCAAAGAACGGATATCCTAGAGCAATGTGCAGCAAATTAATTTTTAATACATCTGCACGATTGCAATCGGGTGATATGTCACAAAGTTTGGGTGATGCAAGAGGTGGTGGAAACGGATCTCAACTCGAAGTCTCAACACCAATTACTTATGCATCTTTACCAGCTATACCTGATGTTACTCATAAGTTGATCAATCTGTTAAAGGAGCCTAGTTTAAAAATAGCAGTAAAGAATCAATTTAGTATAGCCGGTCTTTATTCTACTGTTAAGGATAGGATTGATAAAATGAAGATGAGGGGAGTTGTGTATCATGTTCCATGCTTGTCATGTAATTTAGGCTACATAGGCCAAACCTCCCAACAAGTTAAGAAGAGACTTACTCAACACAAAAGCGACATAAAAAATCCCAAAAAAATTTGTGCTCTTGCTGAGCACTGTAGAAAAACCAAACATGTAATGGATTATAACTCGACTAAGATATTGGAGTTCGAAAGGAATTTAAACAAGCGATCGTTCTTAGAGATGTTTCATATTAAAGGAACCAAAAATGTGATGAATTCTAGAAAGGACATTGAAAATATCAGTAATATATATTCCTTTTTATTTACATACAGACATAATAATGTTGTCCGAGATGTGTCAGTTGATTCTGGTTGATATACAAAGAAAAAGAATTATTCATGTATTGTATCATGTGTTCTGTGATGTAACCTCAATTGTATTGTTTCCGCCAACGTTGCATATAAAAAATTTTCGTACTTCTTTCTGAATTTTAAGAAATTTGATTTTAGAATATATTGACTTTTAGTGCCTAACAATTCTATTCATATGGCTTTTCACCTGTTGTGATATATGTTGCCTTCTGCTGACTACTTGTTGACTTGTTTTGATGCTAGAAATAGTTTTAACCTCGACTATTCAGTAAGTCTCATGTTGATGTGTTATACATTGTACTATAACATATTATTATTACCTTGTAGAGTCCTGAAGAAGGCTCAGACATGAGCCGAAACGTCGACGATGAATAAATGAGTTTCACATAATTGCAGTCCCTTCTCATCCAATAACCCGTTATTGATATAGATTTATATATATATATATATATATATATATATATATATATATATATATATATATATATATATATATATATATATATATATATATATATATATATATATATATAGTTATAAAGTGTTAATACCACCTCCAGAATAGTAACTCGTTTAACGCTCTCACCTCATATATATCGATGTCACCTCCGAAATCGGAGGTGACAACGTTTTGCCTTGTTTTTTAGCTTGTTAGATTCAGGAGGCTTCAGGGACCAACATATCAAAAAATCGTTTTGAGGTCACAACGCACCCCCTTTATGTACTGAACAATCTTTTAGTTCGAGTGTATATCACTGGCGCTAGTGTGCTGAGCTGTATATCGGAGAATTACTCTGAAAGACTCTTTGCTCGTTTGCACCTCCGAAAATGGCAACGTTGTACTGTGCAAGCAGGCGGAATATCAGTATACGGAGGAATTAAGTAATGAGAGGCGCAGCGCGTTTTCTCCTCCATTATTGCAAGCCAGGCGGCATATCTCAACGATTTTTTATCGCATTCCTTTGTAGGGGAAAGAATCACGTGAAAGAGAACCAATCTTGGCTCTCTCGAATGGGATTATGACTGTTTATATTTCATCGTGCGTATATCTATGAATCCGTTGAACTTCTTTCATCTCAAGCTTACACTATAATTCTGAATTTGGCGAACTATTTCATTACCTATCTGAAAACGAATCGATTTGAGTCTTGTCCATAATGATATTTCTTCTCTCTATGGAAATGATCCATATAGATAATACTACCTATTAGTATAATGAATAATCAGTATTGTTACATTGCATATAATAAAATAACCTGTTCAGAGAAAAACATTTTTTGGATAAGAAAATTCAGATGTTAATGGTGATGAATATTCAAGGACAATGAGCCAATCCGAAAATTTTCATTTCAGAATCAGGAGAAAAAAATGCTACAAATTTCACAATATCACAGAAATGAACAACGTCGGCTAAACCGAATGTTGGACATTGTGTTATTTCAAATGGAACGCTCTTTACATTTTTCTTGAATCAGATTTCTCAATGATTTTGAGGAATCCTTTGCTCAGAAGCATCTATTTTATTATTGATTATGTTTAAATATAGGATTTTCCCGGAAATTTGAAGAGCTTGTACCATCTCTCTGGTTTAAATTTTTTAGTGATGTATCATAAAGAAAATTACCAATTATATCGAAACAAGTAAGATTTTATGAAGAATTCGCCAAAACAGATTTGCATTTTTCGATAGATCATACAGGGTGTAAGGGAAAAAATAAACAATATTGAAGTCTTTGGAAGGCCTCGAGTCAACATATTTTGAAATTGCAACCATATTTTTGTCAAGATATAATGAATCTTCATAATGAAGTTAATAATATAGATACATACTCGGATACATATGATTGAGATACAGATGATTGATTAACTTCTACTATCTAGAATAAAAAGGTACATAGATAAAATATAGCTATATACAGGATATCTGTAAACAAATGCGAAGGAATAAGGGAGATGATTCCTTAATGAAAATAAGCGGGGGTATTTCCTGTAAATTTTCCAAATCGACAGACCTTCCAAGATACAGCCTTTGGAAGGCGATGACGAGTTTACAGTTTTTAATTTTTTTCACAGGTTCTAAAAAACACTGAGTCATAAAACTATACATATTATGAAGCACTGAGTAGATTGTTACCAGTTTCAACTTCGGCAAGCTCGTAGTTTAGGCGGTAAATTGCTATCGATTTTTTCAATGTGTCTCTCCCTTAAATTCAAAAATTTCTGTGAAAATGTTGAAATTTGAGTTATTATGCTATTGTCATAGAAGTATATGAAACTAGCAGGTCGGGGGATCCAAGATTTCGGGCCGATTCACCTTAAAAAAACATAATAAAATGAATTTCGTGAATACCTACCGAGGCTGAAAACCACTATTCTCCGCTATAAAAAATTAGTATTATTCCAATAATATACCGACTTAATGAATGCTACGTTGCTATTACTATAAGGCCCGGTTGTTCAGTTCAGGATGAGGCAGAGATTTAAGATGATCCTAGATAATCTGACAGAACTGAACTGAAATGTCAAAATCAATCTAGGATAAACTTTAATCCCGAACTGAACAACTGCTATACATGTAGAGTTTCGGATTTTGCGAGAATCTACTGCTTTTTCTTCAAAACAACAACTGCGCTGAAGGAAATGTGATTGACTGTTATCTATATCATTTACATCATTATTTGCCGAACTTCAAAGTTCTGAATGAATTAAAATCTAAACTTGAAAATATACGAGATAATTTTCGCAAGAATTTCAATGAAATCTGAAAATTTTCATCATTCTGGAGCATTCTGGACATCAATAATTCTCGAATCATCCATGCAATAAATTCAATTTTATCCAATATAACACGCAAAACGAAATGTTATTCGAACTCGGCATCTTGAGCAATTCGTTCCTAAAAAGCCCGAATCAGGTAGAAAATTTTGAACCCTTCATATCAGCGAACACGTGTTTTGCAGTAAACAGATGCCGATTTCGTTTTCAACGGGCCATGTAACTAGGGTCGGCGTTGAGTGAAAGGATGAACGGTTCTTACAACAAGAAGAATTTGAATTTTCATATGACGGTGAGGGCATTCGTTTTAAAATTTTCAGAGTACAAGGAGTATACAGGGTGTTTCACGAGTAAACAGACAAATGAAAACCGCGAATAGAGGGCATTGAGCTGAGTTCAGAATCATACCATATACAAGGTGTTCCAAAACTAGTGAATCAAACGTCACACCACGATAGAGTAAACCAAATATTATCGAATGACACCAACATTAGTTCGACGAAAATGTACCGTTTCCAAAATAATCAGAATTTTATTAAAATACATAAAGTTGCCGATTTTCGAACTATTTTTCTTAATAACAGGGCCAGTTTGTGAAAAAGGATATCGATTTTAAATTATATTGAAGTAATATTATTGTTTCATCTCCCCTAATTGAAATTATTTTAAGTAGTTAATCGATAACCATAACCTAAGTAAATGTAAATTAAAACAATTGTTTTTTCTACATGATTTTTAATACTCAGAATAAACAGGGGTGATAATATGGGAGAAAAACGCTATCCTTAATAACAAATTGGCCTTGTGACTGAAAAAATAGTTCGAAAATCGGCAACTTTAGGTTAGGTTTTTTTAGAAACGGTACATTTTCGCTCAACTAATGTTGGTGTCATTCGATAGTATTTGATCTACTCTATCGTGGTGTGACGTTTGATTCAATAGTTTTGGGGCACCCTATATATAGGTTTCTTCGGGGTTTTTTGAAATTTCTCGAATTTCCGTTTGGCTATAACTCCTGAAATTCTGATCAAGTCGACTGAAAATTTATAATTAGCTTTGAGTTGTTAATTTCATTGAAACAGAGCATTAAAATTCGACAAAAATCTGGACCGGGCTCAGTGAGGCTTTACTTAACTTCAAACTCATAAAAACACCGTGTATGTAGTTTTTTAATCATAATTTCAACTTTTTTGTTATCTGCATTATTATTGTCTCAAAATGAATTGATTTTTATGTTGCCCCACCTGTTGATCATGTTCTAGAAATAATTGTTTTGGTCAGACGCCTCTAAGGAATAGAGCACTTCATGAAAATGTATTTAGAAATCCTTAATTGATTTTTTTTCGAAGAATATTCTGTTGAATGTGTTCAACAATTATACCATATTCGGTCTTCAAAATACTCTTTCACAAGGATAAAATTTTTCAAAATTGATGATACCCAAATATGGATCGAAAAACTACGCTATCTTGAAACTAAAAATTAAAACTTGATCTTCAGAATGAATCTATTTTTCTATGGACAACTAGTTGTGTGAATAAAAACAAAGAAAGAAATCGCGGTTCGTCAGATCTGGAGATCTAGCAGTCCAATATTGTGGTCCTACCCTTCTAATAAAATGACCTGAAATACTGATAAATACTTTTGCTGGTGCATGAATATCATCAATGTTTCAATAACAAATTGTAATAAGACCAGAACAATCCATAGATTTCCATAGATCCAATAATGACTATAACGGAATCAGTAAAGAATTCGAAAGTGCATTTATCACACTTATTCGAAGTGCCAATCATTGCCTTCACTAAAAGACCAAATGAGGTGAAAATCAGTTCGGAAAATTACTTCAGTTCCACGTTGTCCATAAAAAGCGATTCATTCGGAAGATATCGAATTATAATTATTATTTTCATGATCATGATAGGGTAGTTTTTTCTATTTTTGTTTATTATCAATAATAAAGCTTATTATCACTGTTAATCACTTATCTGAATAACCAGATATGCTATAAATATCAAAAACAAATGCAAGACATATATTGAGAACGAAAAAATTCAGTTGAACATTTCCAATTCCATTTTTAGATTTCCTCAGTTGATTGGCGATCATATTCATCCCATTAATTAATGTGAAGTAAAAGTCAATATGCAGCGCTGTTTTTTCCAGACATTTCACGATCAAACAATTATTCATTAGAAATAATCTGAAAAGGCATACCAAAGTTTCATTGATTTTGAGAAAATCAATGAAGATACCTGAAAAATTCAAAATTATGACGAGAAAAACTACAAACAGAGTGTTTTGCATGAGTTTAAATTTGAATATATCCTCAATGAGTCCGGTCCTGTGTTCGTCAACTTTTAATGTTCTGTTTTATTGAAACTTAGAAGTTTAAGCGGATAATGAATTTTTAGCCGAATCCAACTAAAATATTTGGAGTTATGGCCGAACAAAAATTAGGGAAATTTGAATAAACTCCTCTCTATATCGGAAACGGAATGCCTAAGACACACATATGAGGTGTTTTTGAACTGAGCTCAATGCCCTCTATTCACGGTTTTCGTTTGTCCGTTTACTTGTGAAACACCCTGTGTACTGAAAAATTTCAAAAGACTCCTCGAGCAATTAAGAAATGCCATTAAATCAAGGAGTTTCTTTTGAACCGCTATGATGAAAAATGTCGATATCCAGTTATTATTATTATTTGGGGTGATTCATCGAAAATCCCCAATATCTCGAAAACCAAGGCACTTTTGCCAAACGTAAAATATATTTATTTGAACCCCCATAGAGTACTCTACTTGCAGGCTCCATATTATCCATTCATTACGCCACACCCTGTATAATTATTATTATTATATCAATGTACTGAAAATAAACAGACATGAATACTAGGCAGTTGTTTTGTTTGAAGGTGAAGCTCCTGTTGCTTCAAACTTCTTTCAATTATTTTGACTACCATTCACGCAAGATGATTTTTGTTGAGGAATTCAACATTCTCGTAATTATCCGTTCATTTCTTCAAGAGATACCCATTCCCTACCACCTATGAGTATTCAATTCAATGCTAACACTGCATCAAATGCATTTCATCCTCGGGTTGATTTTTTTGAATTCTACAACTGATGTAACGTCTTCAGCCTCCAGCCAAAGAAAATAAACAACAGTAACTCTCCTCAAGCTACTGATTACTTCTATTTTTCATGTAAATAAATAGATTTGGTATGTCTTCAATCAGTTTGTATAAATGTCAATTATGTTCGTTACATATTTTCGACGCAATATTTTCCGAAGTGATTTGACATTGTTATGAAATACGTAATTACTGAGAGTCTCACGTAGAACGGACTACGTAGCATTTATTTAAAACTCAAAAATGTTTTGACAAGCGTCTTAACCCAACATTTTCGTACCATACAGAGTGAAAGGTATTCAATTTCCATGGCCACTCCTGTGCTAAAATGAAAGTGAATGAAGTATAGAAGCTGAAAGTGAAACGTATATCTTTGTTGATTCATTCGGGAAAAACATTTCAATGGAGTTCCTCATGTCGTGAATATAATGCCCAAAATTTAGATAACTATTTCATACCAGAACAAATTCGGTAAAATTGTCTTTGGAATTAATCTCATATGTAACGAAAAATTTCATTGTCATGTATCATTCATTTTAGGACCTATACGGTATTAAACTCCCCTATCGGACGAAGTATCGTAGACATAGCATACTTATTCAAAACTGTTGATATTCATGAAGAAAAGATAATAATTTCTGTCCAAATTCATTTACTCCGAATCCTTATCAATCAATTATTAGCGTATGAAGTTTATTAATATCAGTATCGTTCTCGAACTATTTACAGGTTTCAGTATGTGTGAATGAATCGGAAGAGCAGCTGTATATGAGTAGAATTCAAGCTGCCCTACTTTCTGTCCTCCTCAAATCTGACAACGTTGCGGGAGGTGAGAGCGCACTACTAATAAAAAATATATGCGGAGGTAGTAAGGTCTGATTCGTTTAAAGAAAAATTTTTCAATGAAAATCTTTTCCCCTCTTTAGGTACCCCTGTTATTTACCTTCCCCTCTACGTATATAAGCAAAAATTATTCCAATTAAAAAACTCCTTCACCCGGAGGTCAGGTCGCCCAATGAACTTAACGGAGGTAACAACGATCTACGGGTTCATATATATATATATATATATATATATATATATATATATATATATATATATATATATATATATATATGTTACGGCTAAAGATAGGTGTGAACATAAACTTAAGATTAGCCGGCTAAACTTAGGTTTAGCTTCGGGTATTGGCTAATGTTAGTTTCTTCTATCTTTAGCCGGCTAAACTTAAGTGTAACCACATCCCATCGGCTAAAAATGTAGAAGGCTTGAGGGGCGCAAATTTTCGGCAATTAAAAGAATATAAAGAAATAGTGATACGAGTATAATCAAACTATTAATGCAATGCATTTTTTGTATGAATTTCACATATTTTAATAGCAGAAAAGCATTCTGTTGAGCAGTTGGATAAATGAGAATGAACATTATATTTGTTTCAACTGTGTCTCAACGAATTCTTTTTGACGAATCTAAAAATCTAAACGCTTGATGACAAAATTCATGACATGCTATTTTGAGTGTGAGGGAAAACTGTAGTGTTAATGATTATTTTTCATCTTGTTATTATTCATAATTTGAGGGAAATAGAATGAGCAGACAAAAACTTCTTCACCAAAATACCAAAGGTTGAATTCTAGAAAAATATAAGAGGAAGTGCCCAATCTTGTTTGTAGTTAACCGGACTATTTGGCACAAAGATTATAGAGTTAACTCTATATCCCTCAGGATGATTCATCAAGGGTGGCAACAGGCCATATTTTGGAACCCGTATGTTCAATGACTCGGGAAGAAATTTTTAACAAAATCAGCTAGAGAAAGTGTTTTCAACTATGTTCATGTTCATAGTTTTTTTTTGTTCTTTTTTGCGCAAGAATTGGTTGGAAAGAAATTGCAACATTAGTTCCTATTTCGTAATTTTTCCATAAACCCAATTATTGAATGGTAGGGAAAATATACTTTTGTTTACGGAAAAAATTTTCTATGTCTAATATCTCATTTTATTGTGGGGTCATATTATGGTTTTTCACAAATGAGGCTCGGTTTGGAGAGCATTAATCTCCTAAACAGATGAAAATAAATCGTTAAATGTAGAATTGAAAACCCATGGGCGTTATGTAATACAACCCCAATACATTCGATGCTCTTTTGCATATTTCAATTCTAAAAATTTAAACAAAAAAGTGTCCGTGTGCTTTCGTCCTCTCCCATCCGACCATTCATGATACATCACTTGTCCGCGTGTCCATCGAATACATTTTTAGCCGTTCCGTTTTGGGTAATGTGCACATTAGCCGGCTAAAGATGAAATGCCCTGACGCGGATGAATATTTTATCGAACTTTAGCCGATCCTCGAATATAAACCTAAGTTTAGCCGGCTAATCTTAAGTTTATGCTCACACCTATCTTTAGCCGTAACATATATATATATATATATATATATATATATATATATATATATATATATATATATGAACCCGTAGTTCGTTGTTACCTCCGTTAAGTTCATTGGGCGACCTGACCTCCGGGTGAAGGAGTTTTTTAATTGGAATAATTTTTGCTTATATAAGGGGAAGGTAAATAACAGGGGTACCTAAAGAGGGGAAAAGATTTTCATTGAAAAATTTTTCTTTAAACGAATCCGACCTTACTACCTCCGCATATATTTCTTATTAGTAGTGCGCTCTCACCTCCCGCAACGTTGCCAGATTTCAGGAGGACAGAAAGTAGGGCAGCTTGAATTCTACTCATATACAGAATACAGCTGCTCTTCCGATTCATTCACACATACTGAAACCTGTAAATAGTTCGAGAACGATACTGATATTAATATACTTCACACGCTAATAATTGATTGATAAGGATTCGGAGTAAATGAATTTGGACAGAAATTATTATCTTTTCTTCATGAATATCAACAGTTTTGAATAAGTATGCTATGTCTACGATACTTCGTCCGATAGGGGAGTTTAATACCGTATAGGTCCTAAAATGAATGATACATGACAATGAAATTTTTCGTAACATATGAGATTAATTCCAAAGACAATTTTACCGAATTTGTTCTGGTATTAAATAGTTATCTAAATTTTGGGCATTATATTCACGACATGAGGAACTCCATTGAAATGTTTTTCCCGAATGAATCAACAAAGCTATACGTTTTACTTTCAGCTTCTATACTTCATTCACTTTCATTTTAGCACAGGATTGGCCATGAAAATTGAATACCTTTCACTCTGTATGGTACGAAAATGTTGGGTTAAGACGCTTGTCAAAACATTTTTTAGTTTTAAATCAGTGCTACGTAGTCCGTTCTACGTGAGACTCTCAGTAATTAAGTATTTCATCACAATGTCAAATCACTTCGGAAAATATTGCGTCAAAAGTATGTAACGAACATAATTGACATTTATACAAACTGATTGAAGACATACCAAATCTATTTTATTTACATGAAAAATAGAAGTAATCAGTAGCTTGAGGAGAGTTACTGTTGTTTATTTTCTTTGGCTGAAGGCTGAAGACGTTACATCAGTTGTAGAATTCAAAAAAATCAACCCGAAGATGAAATGCATTTGATGCAGTGTTAGCATTGAATTGAATACTCATAGGTGGTAGGGAACGGGTATCTCTTGAAGAAATGAACGGATAATTACGAGAATGTTGAATTCCTCAACAAAAATCATCTTGCGTGAATGGTAGTCAAAATAATTAAAAGAAGTTTGAAGCAACAGGAGCTTCACCTTCAAACAAAACAACTGCCTAGTATTCATGTCAGTTTAGTTTCAAAACATTGATATAATAATAATAATTGTACAGGGTGTGGCGTAATGAATGGATAATATGGAGCCTGCGGGTAGAGTATTCTATGGCGGTTCAAATAAATATATTTTCGATGAATCACCCCAAATAATAATAATAACTGGATATTGACATTTTTCATCATAGCGGTTCAAAAGGAACTCCTTGATTTAATGGCATTTCTTAATTGCTCGAGGAGTCTTTTGAAATTTTTCAGTACACAGGGTGTTTCACAAGTAAACGGACAAACGAAAACCGTGAATAGAGGGCATTGAGCTTAGTTCAAAAACACCTCATATGTGTGTCTTAGGCATTCCGTTTCCGATATAGAGAGGAGTTTATTCAAATTTCCCTAATTTTTGTTCGGCTATAACTCCAAATATTTTAGTTGGATTCGGCTAAAAATTCATTATCCGCTTAAACTTCTAAGTTTCAATAAAACAGAACATTAAAAGTTGACGAACACAGGACCGGACTCATTGAGGATATATTCAAATTTAAACTCATGCAAAACACTCTGTTTGTAGTTTTTCTCGTCATAATTTTGAATTTTTCAGGTATCTTCATTGATTTTCTCAAAATCAATGAAACTTTGGTATGCCTTTTCAGATTATTTCTAATTAATAATTGTTTGATCGTGAAATGTCTGGAAAAAACAGCGCTGCATATTGACTTTTACTTCACATTAATTAATGGGATGAATATGATCGCCAATCAACTGAGGAAATCTGAAAATGGAATTGGAAATTTTCAACTGAATTTTTTCGTTCTCAATATATGTCTTTCATTTGTTTTTGATATTTATAGCATATCTGGTTATTCAGATAAGTCATTTACAGTGATAATTAGCTTTATTATTGATAATGAACAAAAATAGAAAAAACTACGCTATCGTGATCATGAAAATAATAATTATAATTCGATATCTTCCGAATGAATCGCTTTTTATGGACAACGTGGAACTGAAATAATTTTCCGAACTGATTTTCACCTCATTTGGTCTTTTAGTGAAGGTAATGATTGGCACTTCGAATAAGTGTGACAAATGCACTTTCGAATTCTTCACTGATTCCGTTATAGTCATTATTGGATCTATGGAAATCTATGGATTGTTCTGGTCTTATTACAATTTGTTATTGAAACATTGATGATATTCATGCACCAGCAAAAGTGTTTATCAGTATTTCAGGTCATTTTATTAGAAGGGTAGGACCCCAACATTGGACTGCTAGATCTCCAGATCTGACACCCCGCGATTTCTTTCTTTGTTTTTATTCACACAACTAGTTGTCCATAGAAAAATAGATTCATTCTGAATATCAAGTTTCAAATTTTAGTTTCAAGATAGCGTAGTTTTTCCATCCATATTTGGATATTATCAATTTTGAAACATTTTATCCTTGTGCAAGAGTATTTTGAAGACCGAATATGGTATAATTGTTGAACACATTCAACAGAATATTCTTTGAAAAAAAATCAATTAAGAATTTCTAAATACATTTTCATGAAGTGCTCTATTTCTTAGAGGCGTCTGACCAAAACAAATATTTCTAGAACATGATCAACAGGTGGGGCAACCCAAAAATCAATTCATTTTGAGACAATAATAATGCAGATAACAAAAAAGTTGAAATTATGATTAAAAAACTACATACATGGTGTTTTTATAAGTTTGAAGTTAAGTAAAGCCTCACTGAGCCCGGTCCAGATTTTTGTCGAATTTTAATGCTCTGTTTCAATGAAATTAACAACTCAAGGCTAAATATAAATTTTCAGTCGACTTGATCAGAATTTCAGGAGTTATAGCCAAACGGAAATTCGAGAAATTTCAAAAAACCCCGAAGAAACCTATATATAGGGTGCCCCAAAACTATTGAATCAAACGTCACACCACGATAGAGTAGATCAAATACTATCGAATGACACCAACATTAGTTGAGCGAAAATGTACCGTTTCTTAAAAAACCTAACCTAAAGTTGCCGATTTTCGAACTATTTTTTCAGTCACAAGGCCAATTTGTTATTAAGGATAGCGTTTTTCTCCCATATTATCACCCCTGTTTATTCTGAGTATTAAAAATCATGTAGAAAAAACAATTGTTTTAATTTACATTTACTTAGGTTATGGTTATCGATTAACTACTTAAAATAATTTCAAATAGGGGAGATGAAACAATAATATTACTTCAATATAATTTAAAATCGATATGCTTTTTCACAAACTGGCCCTGTTATTGACAAAAATAGTTCGAAAATCGGCAACTTTATGTATTTTAATAAGATTCTGATTATTTTGGAAACGGTACATTTTCGTCGAAGTAATGTTGGTGTCATTCGATAATATTTGGTTTACTCTATCGTGGTGTGACGTTTGATTCACTAGTTTTGGAACACCTTGTATATGGTATGATTCTGAACTCAGCTCAATGCCCTCTATTCACGGTTTTCATTTGTCTGTTTACTCGTGAAACACCCTGTATACTTCTTTTACTCTGAAAATTTTAAAACAAATGCCCTCACCGTCATATGAAAATTCAAATTCTTCTTGTTGTAAGAACCGTTCATCCTTTCACCCAACGCCGACCCTAGTTACATGGCCCGTTGAAAACGAAATCGGCATCTGTTAACTGCAAAACACGTGTTAACGCTGATATAAAGGGTTCAAAATTTTCTACCTGATTCAGGCTTTTTAGGAACGAATTGCTCAAGATGCCGAGTTCGAATAACATTTCGTTTTGCGTGTTATATTGGATAAAATTGAATTTATTCCATGGATGATTCGAGAATTATTGATGTCCAGAATGCTCCAGAATGATGAAAATTTTCAGATTTCATTGAAATTCTTGCGAAAATTATCTCGTATATTTTCAAGTTTAGATTTTAATTCATTCAGAACTTTGAAGTTCGGCAAATAATGATGTAAATGATATAGATAACAGTCAATCACATTTCCTTCAGTGCAGTTGTTGTTTTGAAGAAAAAGCAGTAGATTCTCGCAAAATCCGAAACTCTACATGAATAGACCCAGTTGTTCAGTTCGGGATTAACGTTCATCCTAAATTGATTTTGACATTTCAATTCAGTTCTGTCAGGTTAATCTAGGATCATCTTAAATCTCGGCCTTATCCTGAACTGAACAACCGGGCCTTATACTAATAGCAACGTAGCATTAATTAACTCGGTATATTATTGGAATAATATTAAATTTTTTATAGCGGAGAATAGTTGTTTTTAGCCTCGGTATTCACGATATTCATTTTATTATGTTTTTTTTTAAGGTGAATCGGCCCGAAATCTTGGATCCCCCGACCTGCTAGTTTCGTACACTTCTTTGACAATAGCATAATAACTCAAATTTCAATATTTTAACATAAATTTTTGAATTTAAGGTAGAGACACAAATCGATAGCAAGTTACCGCCTAAACTGCGAGCTTGCCGAACTTGAAACTGGTACCAATCTACTCAGTGCTTCATAATATGTATAGTTTTATGACTCAGTGTTTTTCAGAACCTGTAAAAAAAAATTAAAAACTGTAGACTCGTCATCGCCTTCCAAGGCTGCATCTTGGAAGAGCTGTCTATTTGGAAAAAAAATTATAGGAACTAGCCCCGCTTATTTTCATTAAGTAATCATCTCCCTTAGCCTTTCGCATTTGTTTACAGATATCCTGTATATAGATACATTTTATCTATGTACCTATTCATTTTGGATAGTAGAAGTTTAATCAATATGTGTTATTTTCGAAGACCAAAACAAAAATTTTAATTGCACCTGATTTGTTAATTATAAGAATCATCATTTATTTTGAATAATAAAACTTCATGCGAAAATACTTAAATTAACTTTTGTCTTTCTCCTTTCATCATGCGTCCATCATAGTATCCGCTGTTCATTATAGCTTTTGGGAATTACCAATCAATCATATGTATCCGAGTATGTATCTATATTATAACCTTCATTTTGTAGATTCATCATGTCTTGACAAAAATATGGTTGCAATTTCAAAATATGTTGACTCGAGGCCTTCAAAAGACTTCAATTTTGTTTATTTTTCCCTTACATCCTGTATGATCTATCGAAAAATGCAAATCTGTTTTGGATAATTCTTCATAAAACCTTACTTGTTTCGATATAATTTGTAATTTTCTTTATGATACATCACTAAAAAATTCAAATAAATAAATAAATAAATAAATAGATAATGTGCTCTATTTCAGGTAAAGTGTACACATGACATTGAACAATTGAAGTGAAACAGGGTCATTTTCTGCTTTATAGTCTGTGTTCCATAAAGTCTTCCACACTGTAGGGTTCGATTTCAAGTAGGAGTTTGAAGATGAATTTCTTGAACTGTTGTAGAGTCCATTCTCCTCTTAGTTTGTGAGCTATCTTATTGTAATAACGAATATATCTATATTCAGGTCCCTTTTCAGTGAGGCTTAATCTGTGTCTTGGATATTTTAGTGCAGTTGTCCTCGTATTGTAATTACTTACTGTTTTCTCTTCGAAGTAGTGCTAGTTCTTGAATGTTAATATCAGGCTTTCTTGGATGTGTACAGCAGGAGCAGTCAAAAGACCATTCTTTCTGAAGACTCCCCTGCATGATTCCGTCCTCCTCATCCTCCAGATCATTCTGAAGGCTCTCTACTTCATTTTCAGCACTCTATGTAGGTTGTATGAACTACCATAGAACATGATGCCATACCTAAACATTGCCTGGTATATTGTTCTTAGTGAGGTTATGTCCAGATATTTATTGAGGACTCCCAAAGTGTAGCAGATGGTACCCAGTTGATTGCAAAGGTTGGAAATGTGCTCTCCCCAATCAAGGGTTACCTCAATAGTGAGGCCTAGGAAGCGACAAGATTTAGTCAGTTCTAATGTGGAGTTAGACAGTGAAATGCTGGTAGGCACTTGGGGACCGGAATGAGCTGTCCTGAATAGGATGGCACTTGTTTTTTCAGAATTCATGCACAAACCGTTTGCTTCAAACCACTGGCTAGCACGATTTAGAGTTAGAGTTGAGTGTGAAATGGTAAACTCAACTCTAAATCGTGTTTGGCCAATACAGTGAAGTTTGTGTCATCTGCATAATTCACTGTCCTAACCATGGTTTCATCGAATATGGTACTTAGGTCATTTAGAAAAATGATGAAAATGATAGGGCCCAATATGCTACCCTGCGGAACTCTGTGAGTTCTTCTTCCGAAACTGTTGTTTTTCCGTTCTGAGAGATCACCACTCTCTGCCTGCGGTTTGCTAAATATGATTGAAACCAGTCTAGCTTGTTTATGCCATATGCAGAAAGTTTATGGAGAATAAGGTCGTGGGACAGAGTATCGAATGCCTTTGATAGATCCAGCATTAGACTCACTGTTATAATAGAATCTTCCAAGGCATTAAGGATTCCTGAAATGAACTCAAACACTGCTGTCTGAGTTGATCTACCTCTTACATAACCATGTTGTGTGGGTAAAAGGATCTTTTCTTTTACAAGGTATTCTACTAGTTGAGTGCAGATTGTTAGTTCCAGTATTTTAAACCAGAGAGATAGTACAAGCTATTCAAATTTTCGGGAAAATCCAATAATTAAACATAATCGATAATAAAACAGATGTTTCTGAGCAAAGGATTCCTCAAAATCATTGGGCAATCCGATTTAAGAAAAATATATAGAGCGTTCCATTTGAAATAACACAACAATGTCCAACATTCGGTTTAGCCGACGTTGTTCATTTCTGTGATATTGTAAAATTTGTAGCATTTTTTCTCTTGATTCTGAAATGAAAATTTTCGGAATGGCTCATTGTCCTTGAATATTCATCACCATTTTTATCTGAATATTTAGCTTGAGATGAAAGTTCAACGGATGCATAGATACACACGATGAAATATAAACAGTCATAATTCCATTCGAGAGAGCCAAGATTGGTGTTTTTTCACGTGATTCTTTCCCCTACAGATAAATGCGATAAAAAATCGTTGAGATATGCCGCCTGGATTGCAATTATGGAGGAGATAGCGCGCTGCGGCTCTCTACAGTTAATTCATCCGTATACTTATATTCCGCCTGTCTACATCTGCTTTGAAAATACAACGTTGCCATTTTCGGAGGTACTAACGAGCAAAGAGTCTTCCAGAGCAATTCTTCGATATACAGCTCAGCACACTAGCGCCAGTGATATACACTCGAACTAAAAGATTGTTCAGTACATAAACGGGGTGCGTTGTGACCTCAAAACGATTTTTTGATATGTTGGTCCCTGAAGCCTCCTGAATCTAACAAGCTAAAAAACAAGGCAAAACGTTGTCACCTCCGATTTCGGAGGTGACAGCGATATATATGAGGTGAGAGCGTTAAACGAGTTACTATTTTGGAGGTGGTATTAACACTTTATAACTATATATATATATATATATATATATATATATATATATATATATATATATATATATATATATATATATATATATATATATATATAAGTGTGTGACTTAAGACAGCACTTCCTGAGGAATAACTCACCTGTGTTCAGGGCTATCCGCGAGGCAGATGACAGAATATCAGCATTGAAGCTCTCTGATGCGGAGTATCAGGTCCCCAGGTGTACCGAGGGAGAACGTATTGAAGAGTGGAACTCCAAGGCCTTACACGGCAGGTATCCGGCTCACCTGAAAAGTGAAGATGTGAATAGGGTGGAGTCCCTAACTTACCTGCGGGCTGGGTACCTGTTTCCAGAAACGGAAGGGAGACTCCTCGCTATACAAGATCAGGTGGTACCCACTAGAATGTATATGAAACATATTGCCAAGCAAGCAGTCCCATCCGACAGATGCCGAAAATGCTCTCGAGCAGCCGAATCCATCCAACATATTACCTCCTCATGCCCGATTTTGGCTCCCAAAGATTATCTCGATAGGCACAATTCAATGGGAAGGATATACCATCAACATATTGCTCTGAAGCTTGGGTTGCTGCATGATGAAATACCACAACACTTATACCAGCCGAAAACACTCCTGCAGAACCAGCGCTACAAGTTGTATTGGGACGCAACGCTTATAACCGACAGAGGGGTTGCGCACAATAGACCGGACGTTGCGCTCTTCGATAAGGAGAAAGAAACATGCCTGCTGCTGGACTTCACGGTTCCAGCGGACGAGAATCTAGCGAGAGCTTACTCGGAGAAGATAACAAAATATCATGAACTCGCTTACCAACTACGTGAGATTCATAAGCTTAAATCCGTTGGTGTGCTCCCGTTGATCATTTCAGTGAATGGTCTGGTCGAAAAACATCTGCCCGAAAACACTGAAAGACTTTGTCTGGACCGCAGTGTTATATCGAGTTCGCAGAAACAGGTGATGCTGGGTACGGCGAGAATGGTCAGAAGGTTTCTCCAAGGTCCGTAGCGACTGCACATGCTTTGGCGAAAGCCCGGCGGGTGCAGCATTTCCTCCCGTTCAATACGGTGCTATAAAAAAAAAAAAAAAAAAAAAAAATATATATATATATATATATATATATATATATATATATATATATATATATATATATATATATATATATAAATATATATATATATTTATATATATATATATATATATATATATATATATATATATATATATTTATATATATATATATTTATATATATATGAACCCGTAGTTCGTTGTTACCTCCGTTAAGTTCATTGGGCGACCTGACCTCCGGGTGAAGGAGTTTTTTAATTGGAATAATTTTTGCTTATATATGTAGAGGGGAAGGTAAATAACAGGGGTACCTAAAGAGGGGAAAAGATTTTTATCGAAAAATTTTTCTTTAAACGAATCAGACCTTACTACCTCCGCATATATTTCTTATTAGTAGTGCGCTCTCACCTCCCGCAACGTTGTCAGATTTCAGGAGGACAGAAAGTAGGGCAGCTTGAATTCTACTCATATACAGCTGCTCTTCCGATTCATTCACACATACTGAAACCTGTAAATAGTTCGAGAACGATACTGATATTAATAAACTTCATACGCTAGTTATAAAGTGTTAATACCACCTCCGAAATAGTAACTCGTTTAACGCTCTCACCTCATATATATCGCTGTCACCTCCGAAATCGGAGGTGACAACGTTTTCCTTGTTTTTTAGCTTGTTAGATTCAGGAGGCTTCAGGGATCAACATATCAAAAAATCGTTTTGAGGTCACAACGCACCCCGTTTATGTACTGAACAATCTTTTAGTTCGAGTGTATATCACTGGCGCTAGTGTGCTGAGCTGTATATCGAAGAATTGCTGTGGGGGACTCTTTGCTCGTTAGCACCTCCGAAAATGGCAACGTTGTATTTTCAAAGCAGATGTAGACAGGCGGAATATAAGTATACGGATGAATTAACTGTAGAGAGGCGCAGCGCGCTATCTCCTCCATAATTGCAATCCAGGCGGCATATCTCAACGATTTTTTATCGCATTTATCTGTAGGGGAAAGAATCACGTGAAAGAAAACCAATCTTGGCTCTCTCGAATGGAATTATGACTGTTTATATTTCATCGTGTGTATCTATGCATCCGTTGAACTTCTTTCATCTCAAGCTAAATATTCAGATGTAAATGGTGATGAATATTCAAGGACAATGAGCCATTCCGAAAATTTTCATTTCAGAATCAAGAGAAAAAATGCTACAAATTTTACAATATCACAGAAATGAACAACGTCGGCTAAACCGAATGTTGGACATTGTTGAGTTAATTCAAATGGAACGCTCTATATATTTTTCTTAAATCGGATTGCTCAATGATTTTGAGGAATCCTTTGCTCAGAAACATCTGTTTTATTATCGATTATGTTCAATTATTGGATTTTCCCGAAAATTTTAATAGCTTGTACCATCTCTCTGGTTTAAAATACTGGAACTAACAATCTTCACTCAACTAGTAGAATACCTTCTAAAAGAAAAGATCCTTTTACCCACACAACATGGTTATGTAAGAGGTAGATCAACTCAGACAGCAGTGTTTGAGTTCATTTCAGGAATCCTTAATGCCTTGGAGGATTCTAATATAACAGTGGGTCTAATGCTGGATCTATCAAAGGCATTCGATACTCTGTCTCACGACCTTATTCTCCATAAACTTTCTGCATATGGCATAAACAAGCTAGACTGGTTTCAATCATATTTAGCAAACCGCAGGCAGAGAGTGGTGATCTCTCAGAACGGAAAAACAACAGTTTCGGAAGAAGAGCTCACAGAGTTCCGCAGGGTAGCATATTGGCCCTATCATTTTTATCATTTTTCTAAATGACCTAAGTATCATATTCGATGAAACCATGGTTAGGACAGTGAATTATGCAGATGACACAAACTTCACTGTATTGGCCAAGCACGATTTAGAGTTGAGTTTACCATTTCACACTCAACTCTAACTCTAAATCGTGCTAGCCAGTGGTTTGAAGCAAACGGTTTGTGCATGAATTCTGAAAAAACAAGTGCCATCCTATTCCGGACAGCTCATTCCGGTCCCCAAGTGCCTACCAGCATTTCACTGTCTAACTCCACATTAGAACTGACTAAATTTTGTCGCTTCCTAGGCCTCACTATTGAGGTAACCCTTGATTGGGGAGAGCACATTTCCAACCTTTGCAATCAACTGGGTACCATCTGCTACACTTTGGGAGTCCTCAATAAATATCTGGACATAACCTCACTCTACCAGGCAGTGTTTAGGTATGGCATCATGTTCTATGGTAGTTCATACAACCTACATAGAGTGCTGAAAATGAAGAAGAGAGCCTTCAGAATGATCTGGAGGATGAGGAGGACGGAATCATGCAGGGGAGTCTTCAGAAGGAATGGTCTTTTGACTGCTCCTGCTGTACACATCCAAGAAAGCCTGATATTTACATTCAAGAACTAGCACTACTTCGAAGAGAAAACAGTAAGTAATTACAATACGAGGACAACTGCACTAAAATATCCAAGACACAGATTAAGCCTCACTGAAAAGGGACCTGAATATAGATATATTCGTTATTACAATAAGATAGCTCACAAACTAAGAGGAGAATGGACTCTACAACAGTTCAAGAAATTCATCTTGAAACTCCTACTTGAAATCGAACCCTACAGTGTGGAAGACTTTATGGAACACAGACTATAAAGCAGAAAATGACCCTGTTTCACTTCAAGTGTTCAATGTCATGTGTACACTTTACCTGAAATAAAGCACATTATTTATTTATTTATTTATTTAAATTTTTTAGTGATGTATCATAAAGAAAATTATATCGAAACAAGTAAGATTTCATGAAGAATTATCCAAAACAGATTTGCATTTTTCGATAGATCATACAGGATATAAGGGGAAAAATAAACAAAATTGAAGTCTTTTGAAGGCCTCGAGTCAACATATTTTGAAATTGCAACCATATTTTTGTCAAGACATGATGAATCTAAAAAATGAAGGTAATAATATAGATACATACTCGGATACATATGATTGATTGGTAATTCCCAAAAGCTATGATGAACAGCGGACACTATGATGGACGCATGATGAAAGGAGAAAGACAAAAGTTAATTTAAGTATTTTCGCATGAAGTTTTATTATTCAAAATAAATGATGATTCTTATAATTAAAAAATCAGGTGCAATTGAAATTTTTGTTTTGGTCTTCGAAAATAACACATATTGATTAAACTTCTACTATCCAAAATGAAAAGGTACATAGATAAAATGTATCTATATACAGGATATCTGTAAACAAATGTGAAGGACTAAGGGAGATGATTCCTTAATGAAAATAAGCGGGGCTAGTTCCTATAAATTTTATTTTATTTTTTTTTACAGGTTCTGAAAAACACTGAGTCATAAAACTATACATATTATGAAGCACTGAGTAGATTGGTACCAGTTTCAACTTCGGCAAGCTCGCAGTTTAGGCGGTAACTTGCTATCGATTTTTTTAATGTGTCTCTCCCTTAAATTCAAAAATTTCTGTGAAAATGTTGAAATTTGAGTTATTATGCTATTGTCATAGAAGTATACGAAACTATCAGGTCGGGGGATCCAAGATTTCGGGCCGATTCACATGAAAAAAAAAACATAATAAAATGAATTTCGTTAATACCGAGGCTGAAAACCACTATTCTCCGCTATGAAAATTTAATATTATTCCAATAATATACCGAGTTAATTAATGCTACGTTGCTATTACTATAAGGCCCGGTTGTTCAGTTCAGGATAAGGCCGAGATTTAAGATGATCCTAGATTAACCTGACAGAACTGAACTGAAATGTCAAAATCAATTTAGGATAAACTTTAATCCCGAACTGAACAACTGGGCCTATTCATGTAGAGTTTCGGATTTTGCGAGAATCTACTGCTTTTTCTTCAAAACAACAACTGCGCTGAAGGAAATGTGATTGACTGTTATCTATATCATTTATATCATTATTTGCCGAACTTTAAAGTTCTGAATGAATTAAAATCTAAACTTGAAAATATAATACGAGAAAATTTTCGCAAGAATTTCAATGAAATCTGAAAATTTTCATTATTCTGGAGCATTCTGGACATCAATAATTCTCGAATCATCCATGGAATAAATTCAATTTTATCCAATATAACACGCAAAACGAAATGTTATTCGAACTCGGCATCTTGAGCAATTCGTTCCTAAAAAGCCCGAATCAGGTAGAAAATTTTGAACCCTTCATATCAGCGTTAACACGTGTTTTGCAGTAAACAGATGCCGATTTCGTTTTCAACGGGCCATGTAACTAGGGTCGGCGTTGGGTGAAAGGATGAACGGTTCTTACAACAAGAAGAATTTGAATTTTCATATGACGGTGAGGGCATTTGTTTTAAAATTTTCAGAGTACAAGAAGTATACAGGGTGTTTCACGAGTAAACAGACAAATGAAAACCGTAAAAAGAGGGCGTTGAGCTGAGTTCAGAATCATACCATATACAGGGTTTTCCAAAACTAGTGAATCAAACGTCACACCACGATAGAGTAAACCAAATATTATCGAATGACACCAACGTTAGTTCGACGAAAATGTACCGTTTCCAAAATAATCAGAATTTTATTAAAATACATAAAGTTGCCCATTTTCGAACTATTTTTCTTAATAACAGGGCCAGTTTGTGAAAAAGGATATCGATTTTAAATTATATTGAAGTAATATTATTGTTTCATCTCCCCTAATTGAAATTATTTTAAGTAGTTAACCGATAACCATAACCTAAGTAAATGTAAATTAAAACAATTGTTTTTTCTACATGATTTTTAATACTCAGAATAAACAGGGGTGATAATATGGGAGAAAAACGCTATCCTCAATAACAAATTGGCCTTGTGACTGAAAAAATAGTTCGAAAATCGGCAACTTTAGGTGAGGTTTTTTTAGAAACGGTACATTTTCGCTCCACTAATGTTGGTGTCATTCAATAGTATTTGATCTACTCTATCGTGGTGTGACGTTTGATTCAATAGTTTTGGGGCACCCTATATATAGGTTTCTTCGAGGTTTTTTGAAATTTCTCGAATTTCCGTTTGGCTATAACTCCTGAAATTCTGATCAAGTCGACTGAAAATTTATATTTAGCCTTGAGTTGTTAATTTCATTGAAACAGAGCATTAAAATTCGACAAAAATCTGGACCGGGCTCAGTGAGGCTTTACTTAACTTCAAACTCATAAAAACACCATGTATGTAGTTTTTTAATCATAATTTCAACTTTTTTGTTTTGTCTCAAAATGAATTGATTTTTGGGTTGCCCCACCTGTTGATTATGTTCTAGAAATAATATCTTGAAACTAAAATTTAAAAATTGATATTCAGAATGAATCTATTTTTCTATGGACAACTAGTTGTGTGAATAAAAACAAAGAAAGAAATCGCGGGGTGTCAGATCTGGAGATCTAGCAGTCCAATATTGGGGTCCTACCCTTTTAATAAAATGACCTGAAATACTGATTAATACTTTTGCTGGTGCATGGATATCATCAATGTTTCAATAACAAATTGTAATAAGACCAGAACAATCCATAGATTTCCATAGATCCAATAATGACTATAACGGAATCAGTGAAGAATTCGAAAGTGCATTTATCATACTTATCCGAAGTGCCAATCATTACCTTCACTAAAAGACCAAATGAGGTGAAAATCAGTTCGGAAAATTACTTCAGTTCCACGTTGTCCATAAAAAGCGATTCATTCGGAAGACATCGAATTATAATTATTATTTTCATGATCATGATAGCGTAGTTTTTTATTTCTATTTTTGTTCATTATCAATAATAAAGCTTATTATCACTGTTAATAACTTATCTGAATAACCAGATATGCTATAAATATCAAAAACAAATGCAAGACATATATTGAGAACGAAAAAATTCAGTTGAACATTTCCAATTCCATTTTTAGATTTCCTCAGTTGATTGGCGATTATATTCATCCCATTAATTAATGTGAAGTAAAAGTCAATATGCAGCGCTGTTTTTTCCAGACATTTCACGATCAAACAATTATTCATTAGAAATAATCTGAAAAGGCATACCAAAGTTTCATTGATTTTGAGAAAATCAATGAAGATACCTGAAAAATTCAAAATTATGACGAGAAAAACTACAAACAGAGTGTTTTGCATGAGTTTAAATTTGAATATATCCTCAATGAGTCCGGTCCTGTGTTCGTCAACTTTTAATGTTCTGTTTTATTGAAACTTAGAAGTTTAAGCGGATAATGAATTTTTAGCCGAATCCAACTAAAATATTTGGAGTTATAGCCGAACAAAAATTAGGGAAATTTGAATAAACTCCTCTCTATATCGGAAACGGAATGCCTAAGACACACATATGAGGTGTTTTTGAACTAAGCTCAATGCCCTCTATTCACGGTTTTCGTTTGTCCGTTTACTTGTGAAACACCCTGTGTACTGAAAAATTTCAAAAGACTCCTCGAGCAATTAAGAAATGCCATTAAATCAAGGAGTTTCTTTTGAACCGCTATGATGAAAAATGTCAATATCCAGTTATTATTATTATTTGGGGTGATTCATCGAAAATCCACAATATCTCGAAAATCAAGGCACTTTTGCCAAACGTAAAATATATTTATTTGAACCGCCATAGAGTACTCTACCCGCAGGCTCCATATTATCCACTCATTACGCCACACCCTGTATAATTATTATTATTATATCAATGTATTGAAAATAAACAGACATGAATACTAGGCAACTACTTGTTTGAAGGTGAAGCTCCTGTTGCTTTAAACTTCTTTTAATTATTTTGACTATCATTCACGCAAGATGATTTTTGTTGAGGAATTCAACATTCTCGTAATTATCCGTTCATTTCTTCAACCATTCCCTACCACCTATGAGTATTCAATTCAATGCTAACAGTGCATCAAATGCATTTCATCTTCGGGTTGATTTTTTTGAATTCTACAACTGATGTAACGTCTTCAGCCAAAGAAAATAAACTACAGTAACTCTCCTCAAGCTACTGATTACTTCTATTTTCCATGTAAATAAATAGATTTGGTATGTCTTCAATCAGTTTGTATAAATGTCAATTATGTTCGTTACATATTTTCGACGCAATATTTTCCGAAGTGATTTGACATTGTGATGAAATACGTAATTACTGAGAGTCTCACGTAGAACGGACTACGTAGCACTGATTTAAAACTCAAAAATGTTTTGAGAAGCGTCTTAACCCAACATTTTCGTACCATACAGAGTGAAAGGTATTAAATTTCCATGGCCAATCCTGTGCTAAAATGAAAGTGAATAAAGTATAGAAGCTGAAAGTAAAACGTATATCTTTCTTGATTCATTCGGGAAAAACATTTCAATGGAGTTCCTCATGTCGTGAATATAATGCCCAAAATTTAGATAACTATTTCATACCAGAACAAATTCGGTAAAATTGTCTTTGGAATTAATCTTATATGTAACGAAAAATTTCATTGTCATGTATCATTCATTTTAGGACCTATACGGTATTAAACTCCCCTATCTGACGAAGTATCGTAGACATAGCATACTTATTCAAAACTGTTGATATTCATGAAGAAAAGATAATAATTTCTGTCCAAATTCATTTACTCCGAATCCTTATCAATCAATTATTAGCGTATGAAGTTTATTAATATCAGTATCGTTCTCGAACTATTTACAGGTTTCAGTATGTGTGAATGAATCGGAAG
This sequence comes from Coccinella septempunctata, assembly GCF_907165205.1. Classification (NCBI taxonomy): domain Eukaryota; kingdom Metazoa; phylum Arthropoda; class Insecta; order Coleoptera; family Coccinellidae; genus Coccinella; species Coccinella septempunctata. The sequence goes on from NC_058197.1 coordinate 3,847,900, forward strand.
AGCAGCTGTATTCTGTATATGAGTAGAATTCAAGCTGCCCTACTTTCTGTCCTCCTGAAATCTGGCAACGTTGCGGGAGGTGAGAGCGCACTACTAATAAGAAATATATGCGGAGGTAGAAAGGTCTGATTCGTTTAAAGAAAAGTTTTTCAATGAAAATCTTTTCCCCTCTTTAGGTACCCCTGTTATTTACCTTCCCCTCTACATATATAAGCAAAAATTATTCCAATTAAAAAACTCCTTCACCCGGAGGTCAGGTCGCCCAATGAACTTAACGGAGGTAACAACGAACTACGAGTTCATATATATAAATATATATATCTATATATATATATATATATATATATATATATATATATATATATATATATATATATATATATATATATATATATATATATATATATATATATAATATATATATATATATAATATAATATATAATATATATATAATATAATATATATAATTCCCCCTTATAGGTGTGTACAAAAAAAAAAAAAAAAATATATATATATAATTTTCTTTTCTAGTCTCAATTTCCAAGGCGGTGTTTGTTCTTGACTGTAAGTTGTGTGACCCTCGCCTATGTTTATTTTAAGTTCCCCGCAGACCGTGACCGCTCCAGCGTATACGCAATCCACCATTTCTCTCAGTGTTGCGGAAACTCCTGTATATCTTTCCATTGTTCTGTTCACTCTCTGTACACAGTCTAGCATTTCTCTTGATTGCTTCATTCTCGGTATTTTTGGTCTTTTACTGGGAGATAATCCGGAGTAGCATTGGAGGTTCCGATAGTATTCACGCTCTAGTCTAGATGGTTGGAGGCTCATACGTGTGTGTGATCTAGCATTCTCCTGTGCTTCCTCAGCAATATCTTCCGTTATTGGAGCTCCACGTGGTATAAAGCTCTGCGCAATTGTGTGTAGCTCTGTTGTTGTGAACTTTTCCCTTTCGAAAAGCCACCTGACTCGATTTGATAGTAAGTTCGCATATGATGGTCTGTGTGGGTTGATGTCGTTCCATATTTCGGTGAGTAACTCTCTGTATGATCTGCCAGTTGTTGGTTGCATTTCTTTAGCTATATAATGAACGCGCATTAAAAGGATGTTGTCTTCCTGAGTCCATCGCGTTCTCGCGTCTCGTCTATTTGGAGCACCAGTGGGATGAGATTCTCTCTCATCCAAACTGGGGTTTCCTTCAGCATTCCCTGAATCGAGGCCATGACTTACGGTGCCTTCTCGGGGGGCTGCGCCGCTCGCACCACAGCTGACCCCATCGGGCTCTACCTCCAGACGGCTCCGAAGTGGACCAGCCCGCTGTCCACTACCGCCCTGATTTCCGCTTCTTGTTACAGGAGCATCATATTCTACAGATCTCAGACTGCTAATCTGAAGATCTGGGTGACTCGGGTACGCAGGGACGTCACTCCCCAATGGCGTCATATACCACCCTACGGTTTGTTGGTTTTCTTTTAGGGTTTTCCTTCCCTTAGCCTTTGGGATCCTTTCCCTACGCGCAAGGCAGCGCGGATTTGGTCCGCCCTGGGTATTTGATTTTCCCAGTACCACCCATATCTGGGAGGCGTTCCCCTATCCGCCACCTGGGGAGGCGTCCTATGGGAGTTTTCTCTCCTCAAGGATATATATATATATATATATATATATATATATATATATATATATATATATATATATATATATATATATATATATATATATATATATATATATATATATATATATATATATATATATATATATATATATATATATATATATATATATATATATATATATATATATAGAGAGACCTTCGGGGAGTGACGTCCCCGCATACCCGAGTTAACCAGTGTGCTGGGCTAGCATCTCTCACACTGTGTACACAAACAGCTTTCGATGTAGTAAATGAAGCCTCGGATACCGCCCCCGGAGTGGGGACTGCTCCTGGGGGAAGACCGGCACAGGACCTAGCGGAGGAAGGTGAAGCAAGTGGCGCCTCCCCGCGAACCGGAACCACAAGGCCAAGCAACCCAAGAGGAAACACGCAGGGTCTTAGCTTGGATCCGACCGAGGACGAGGAATCTGAACCGGCGGATCCCGCTCATTCCCAGAGGAGGGGAAGGCAGCGTTGGACCAGAGACATGAATCTGAGTCTTATCAACGCCTATTTCCAAGGTACAGAAGGAGAGACCAAGACCCAAAAATACGTCGCAAAACTGGCAGAAAAATGGTTCGAGTTACATCCAGATAAACCATTCAGTGGAAAACATCTGGTGGCACAAGTGAGAAACATTAAGATCAGGAAACTACTGGCTCCTGACGAGCTTAATGTTATCAAAGCCGAAACATTAATCCAATCTCCAGCAAACAGACTGAGAAACATAAGAAAAAGCATACAGGCAACAACTAACACACCGCGTCGAGAACTGAACATGGAGGAACAGGAAACACAAACAGAGCCACAACAGAATGAATCCTCCCTTCAGATACTGGAGGTATATGAAGAAATAAACATAAAATGGAGGGGATTACCGCTGGAGAAAAGACCGAAAATCCAGAAAATTCAACTAAATACTGCAGCCAAGAACTCCATCAGAGCGATCGACTCGGCCTTGAGAGAAATCATCCAAAACGCAATTAACTTTGAAGACCTGTGTCATAAGGTTTATTGTGCAGCTATCACCGCGAACCTTATTCTACAAACAGAAAAAAAGGGAAGAGAGCAGAACCAACAACCTCGGAAACCACCATGGGAGGAGCGCCTGGAAAAACGAATAGCATCACTCAGAAAGGAGATAAGCATTATTCATCTTTACATGAATAATGAAAAAGTGAGCAATAGGGTACATAGGAAACTGAGGGAGTACATAAGAAAAATTAAGTTGAAGGAACGGGATGCACACTATAAAACTAAATTACGGACGCACCTCGAAAAACTCAAGCAAAAAATTGCTGCTTTAGGAAATCGCCTGAGGAGGTATCATAAGAGGACCCAGAGATATCAACAAAACAACCAGTTCACCAACAATCAAAAAATGTTCTTCAGGAAAATAGATCAAAAAAACTATGGAAAAAATGAAAAACTCCCAAACCCAAAAAAAATGAAAGAGCACTGGTCTTCCTTATGGTCAGCAGAGAAGGAACACAACCGGACGGCCCCATGGATTGAAATCGAAAGGAAGGCACAACAACATTTACAAGAGATGCCCAAAGTGACGGTGAGCGAGAACGATGTCAAAGAAACAACCAGAAGGATGAAGAACTGGGTGTCCCCTGGCATAGATGGAATCCACAATTACTGGTTCAAAGCTTTAACATCTGCTCACAAGGCTATGGCGCGACTTATAGAGGAAGCATTAGAAAACCCTGAGATCATCCCATCTTACTTTACAAAGGGGAAAACTTTCATGGTGCCAAAGAAGGGAGACTTAGCACAACCTGAAAATTATAGGCCTATCACATGCCTACCTTCTGCCTATAAGATATTAACATCCACGCTAGCCCACAAAATTAACACACACCTCAAAAGCAACAACATAATGGCCTGGGAGCAGAATGGTTGCAAAAGCAAGAGTCGGGGCAGCAAAGAACTCCTGGTTATAGACAGAGCAATCACGAAACAGGCAAAGAAGAAAAACAAAAACATAGCCGTCGCCTGGATAGACTACCAAAAGGCATATGACTCTGTCCCACACTCGTGGCTGATCGAAATATTGGAAATCTACAAGATAGATAGGAGGGTGATAAACATGCTAAAATTCTTGATGAATACATGGAGGACAACTTTATCAGTGAGCGAGGGTAAAGAGACCTACGAAACATCTGAAATATTAATCAGAAGAGGCATCTTTCAGGGGGATGGACTGAGCCCGCCCTGGTTCTGCTTGGCGCTCAATATTCTAAGTAGTATGCTCAATAGATCAGCATACGGATACGCCATCGATGCTCGAACAAAACTGACGCACCTTTTCTATATGGACGACTTGAAGCTCTACGCAAGGGGACGAACACAGCTGGAGGGGGAGTTGGAACTGGTTAGGAGCTTTAGTGAGGACATAGGTATGACACTAGGGCTAGAAAAATGCGCGACTATAACAGTTAAAAGAGGGAAGATGGTGGTAGAGGAGAACATGAGGCTAAGGGATGGTAGAGAAATAAATAATCTAAGCACTGAGGAAACATATAAATATTTAGGTATACAACAATCATTTGAAATCAGACAAACAGAGAATAAAGAACAAGCAAAAACAGAATTACTTAGGAGGGTAAAATTAATCTTGAAAACACAGCTGTCCTCTAAAAACAAAATAAGGGCCATAAACATCTGGACTATTCCGTCGTTCACGTACACAGTAGGAACACTCGCTTGGTCTAAAACGGACCTGCAACTAATAGATAGGAAAATAAGAACCACATTGACCCAGTTCGGCCTACTGCATCCTAACTCTGCTGTTGAAAGAATATACTTACCCAGAAAAGAGGGAGGTCGAGGCTTGTGTTCCATCGAAGATACCTGTAAACAAGAAAAAAATAATATCAAAAATTATTTCAATAACACAAACTTACCAATACATCAATGGGTAGCAGCACAGGAAAGTATGACACAGGAAACGAACGATGATGAACAGGATAGAGAAAACCATGCAGAACAACTCAGACAAAGCTGGCAAAGTAAACAACTGCACGGCAGGTTCTACGCAAACCTGCACCAGGAAGACGTAGACATAGCAGCCTCCAATACCTACCTGACTCAAGGTTACCTCTTTCCACAAACAGAAGGAACGATCTTCGCTATTCAGGACCAAGTGATACCAACCCGAAATTACAGTAAACACATCATGAAACAACAAGTAGAAAACACCAAATGTCGACTGTGCAATAACGCTGAGGAAACCACACAACATCTACTAGCAGGATGCTCAGCAGTAGCCAGCACAAGATACCTAACACGACATGATAACATGGGAAAGGTGGTACATCAACTCATGTGCCTGAAAAAGAACCTCATACAACACTTCACGCCGCACCATCTCTATGTTCCGGAAGCAGTTGTGGAAAACGACGAAGCGAAGATATACTGGGACCTCACGATACTGACTGATCTGGGAGCGGAGCACAATAGGCCGGATATGGTGGTGATGAATAAAAAAACTAAAACGGCAACAATTATCGACTTTGCGGTACCACTAGACCAGAATATGGGAAAGACCTATGCGGAAAAGATAAGGAAATATGAAATGTTGGCAAGGCAGATAAGAGATATGTGGAGGCTAAAAAAAGTTGAAATAATACCATTGATTATAAGTGCCAATGGACTTGTGCTTAAAAGAACCGTTCAACATCTGAAAGAATTAGAACTGCACCCTAATACTATCTCATGGATGCAGAAGGCGGTATTGTTGGGGACAGTCAATATCATCCGACAGGTCATCTTTCCTCACTAACGAACGGATCTTCTCTTGGCTCGAAAGGAACCCGAGAGGCTCTGAGTCACCACATTACGTGTGAAATTAAAAAAAAAAAAAAAAAAAAAAAAAAAAAACATATATAGTTATAAAGTGTTAATACCACCTCCAAAATAGTGACTCGTTTAACGCTCTCACCTCATATATATCGCTGTCACCTCCGAAATCGGAGGTGACAACGTTTTGCCTTGTTTTTTGGCTTATTAGATTCAGGAGGCTTCAGGGACCAACATATCAAAAAATCGTTTTGAGGTCACAACGCACCCCGTTTATATACTGAACAATCTTTTAGTTCGAGTGTATATCACTGGCGCTAGTGTGCTGAGCTGTATATCGAAGAATTGCTGTGGGGAACTCTTTGCTCGTTAGCACCTCCGAAAATGGCAACGTTGTATTTTCAAAGCAGATGTAGACAGGCGGAATATAAGTATACGGAGGAATTAACTGTGGAGAGGCGCAGCGCGCTATCTCCTCCATAATTGCAATCCAGGCGGCATATCTCAACGATTTTTTATCGCATTCTTCTGTAGGGGAAAGAATCACGTGAAAGGAAACCAATCTTCGCTCTCTCGAATGGGATTATGGATGTTTATATTATATCGTGTGTATCTATGCATCCGTTGAAATTCTTTCATCTCAAGCTAAATATTCGAATGTGAATGGTGATGAATATTCAAGGACGATGAGCCATTCCGAAAATTTTCATTTCAGAATAAAGAGAAAAAATGCTACAAATTTTACAATATCAAAGAAATGAACAACGGCGGCTAAACCGAATGTTGGACATTGTTGTGTTATTTCAAATGGAACGCTCTATATATTTGTTTTAAATCGGATAAATCAATGATTTTGAGGAATCCTTTGCTCAGAAACATCTGTTTTATTATCGATTATGTTTAATTATTGGATTTTCCCGAAAATTTTAATAGCTTGTACCATCTCTCTGGTTTAAATTTTTTAGTGATGTATCATAAAGAAAATTACCAATTATATCGAAACAAGTAAGATTCCATGAAGAATTATCCAAAACAGACATGCATTTTTCGATAGATCATACAGGATGTAAGGGAAAAAATAAACAAAATTGAAGTCTTTTGAAGGCCTCAAGTCAACATATTTTGAAATTGCAACCATATTTTTGTCAAGACATGATGAATCTACAAAATGAAGTAAATAATATAGATACATACTCGGATACATATGATTGATTGGTAATTCCCAAAAGCTATGATGAACAGCGGACACTATGATGGACGCATGATGAAAGGAGAAAGACAAAAGTTAATTTAAGTATTGTTATGGTTTAAGTTTTCTAAAAATAATTTCGTTTAGTTTGCTGTGTTAGGAAATTTTGGGTAGGCATGGAGACATAAAAAAAAAGATATAGATTGTCAGTCAGAATATATTTTGTAGAAAAGTCACTTATTTTATAGTTGAGCATTGAATTTAGTTGCGATTCCGCATTCCGTTGATTATAATAACAAATTAATGTATAATATAAAATAAAGGTATAATAAACGGATCGTAACAGTATTTTCGCATGCAGTTTTATTATTCAAAATAGATGATGATTCTTATAATTAACAAATCATGTGCAATTGAAATTTATGTTTTGGTCTTCGAAAATAAAACATATTTATCAAACTTCCACTATCCAAAATAAATAGGTACATAGATAAAATATATCTATATACAGGATATCTGTAAACAAATGCGAAGGACTAAGGGAGATCATTCCTCAATGAAAATAAGCGGGGGTAGTTGCTATAAATTTTTTTCCAAATCGACAGCCCCTCCAAGATACAGCCTTTGGAAGGCGATGACGGGTTTACAGTTTTTAATTTTTTTTTACAGGTTCTAAAAAACACTGAATCATAAAACTATACATAATATGAAAAACTGTGTAGATTGGTACCAGTTTCAATTTCGGCAAGCTCGTAGTTTAGGCGGTAACTTGCTATCGATTTTTTTAAAGTGTCTCTCCCTCAAATTCAAAAATTTCTGTTAAAATGTTAAAATTTGAGTTATAATGCTATTGTCATAAAAGATTTAAGATGATCCTAGATTAACCTGAAAGAAATGAACTGAAATGTCAAAATCAATCTAGGATAAACTTTAATCCCGAACTGAACAACTGGGCCTATTCATGTAGAGTTTCGGATTTTGCGAGAATCTAGTACTTTTTCTTCAAAACAACAACTGCGCTGAAGGAAATGTGATTGACTGTTAGCGACACGAAATATCAACCATCTAAATTCTGTAGTCTATACAAATTTTTTTGAACTCTCATTATACTATGTAGCAGTATGATACTGAAATCCGTCATTTGACAAAATGAGTTGTCAGTTTATAGACTGACCAACATTGTCGAAAGCTATTGATCTATTTAGATCGTTCTATAATTATAGAACGATTTAGGACCAATTATAATTGGTCCTAAATTGACAGTCGTATTGTGAACAACGATATGCAGCGGATTATCTAAACACGAAATAAATTCTGAAATGTTTCATGAGGCTAATTGAATAAGTATCTTGTTCGTATCATTTGTTGAACTTTATTATTCTAAATATTCTTCAATTAATGAAAATATAATATCAACACACATAATTTTTTGATTTATTCGTCATCTAATCATTAAATGAATCGTTTCTCGAAAAGTTTTGAGTCTTGAGGCAAATAGAATATTGAATTATTTAGATCATTATTTGCCGAACTTCAATGTTCTGAGTGAATTAAAATCTGAACTTGACTATATACGAGATAATTTTCGCAAGAGTTTCAATGAAATCTGAAAATTTTCATCATTCTGGAGCATTCTGGACATCAATAATTCTCGAATCATCCATGGAATAAATTCAATTTTATCCAATACAACACGCAAAACGAAATGTTTACTCAAACAAGGCATCTTGAGCAATTCGTTCCTAAAAAGCTCGAATCAGGTAGAAAAGTTTGATCCCTTCGTATCAGCATTAACAAGTGTTTTGCAGTAAACATATGCCGATTTCATTTATCTAACGTTCAATATGACCTGGGTCGGCGTTGGGTAAAGGGATGAACCAGAGTCTCTGGATAAACGTTTCTCACAACAAAAAGAATTTGAATTTTCATATAACGGTGAGGGCAATTGTTTCAAAATTTTCAGAGTACAAGGAGTATACAGGGTGTTTCACGAGTAAACAGACAAATGAAAACCGTGAATAGAGGGCATTGCGCTGAGTTCAAAATCACCCCATATACAGGGTGTCCCAAAACTAGTGAATCAAACGTCACACCTCGATAGAGTAAACCAAATATTATCGAATGACACTAACATTAGTTCGAAGAAAATGTACCGTTTCCAAAATAATCAGAATTTTATTAAAATACCTAAAGTTGCCGATTTTCGAACTATTTTTCGTGATAACAGGGCCAGTTTGTGAAAATGGATATCGATTTTAAATTATATTGAACTGAGATTATTGTTTAATCTCCCCTAATTGAAATTATTTTAAGTAGTTAATCGATAACCATAACCTGAGTAAATGTAAATTAGAACAATTGTTTTTTCCACATGATTTTTAATACTCAGAATAAACAGGGGTGATAATATGGGAGAAAAACGCTATCCTTAATCACAAATTGGCCATGTGATTGAAAAAATAGTTCGAAAATCGGCAACTTCAGGTTAGGTTTTCTCAGAAACGGTACATTTTCGCTCAACTAATGTTTGTGTTATTCGATAGTATTTTATCTACTCAATCGTGGTGTGAGGTTTGATTCAATAGTTTTGGGGCACCCTATATATATATATATATATAGGTTGCTTCGGGTTTTTTGAAATTTCACGAATTTCCATTTCGTTATAACTCCTGAAATTCTCGATCAAGTCGACTGAAAATTTATATTTCGCCTTGAGTTGTTAACTTCATTGAAACAGAGCATTAAAATTCGATAAAATTCAGGACCGGACCCAGTGAGGCTTTACTTAACTTCAAACTCATAAAAACACCGTGTATGTAGTTTTTTAATCATAATTTTAACTTTTTTGTTATCTGCATTATAATTGTCTCAAAATGAATTGATTTTTGGGTTGCCCCACCTGTTGATCATGTTCTAGAAATAATTGTTTTGATCAGATGCCTCTAAGGAATAGAGCACTTCATGAAAATGTATTTAGAAATTCTTAATTGATTTTTTTTTCAAAGAATACTCTGTTGAATGTGTTCAACAATTATACCATAATCGGTCTTCAAAATAGTCATTCACAATGATAAAATGTTTCAAAATTGATAATAAATATGGATCGAAAAACTACGCTATCTTGAAACCAAAAATTAACTCTTGATCTTCAGAAAGAATCTATTTTGCTATGGGCAACTAGTTGTGTGAATAAAAACAAAGAAAGAAATCGCGGGGTGTCAGATCTGGAGATCTAGCAGTCCAATGTTGGGGTCCTATTCTTCTTATGAAATGAACTGAAATACTGATAAATACTTTTGCTGGTGCATAAATATCATCAATGTTTCAATAACAAATCGTAATAAGAACAGACCAATCCATAGATTTCCATAGATCCAATAATGACTATAACGGAATCAGTGAAGAATTCGAAATTGCATTCATCAAACTTATTCGAAGTGCCAATCGTTACCTTCACTACAAGACCAAATGAGGTGAAATTCCTTTCGGAAAATTACTTCAGTTCCACGATGTCCATAAGAAGCGATTCATCAGGAAGATATCAAATTATAATTATTATTTTCATGATAGCGTAGTTTTTTCATTTCTATTTTAGTTCATTATCAATGATAAAGCTTATTATCTCTGTAAATGACTTATCTGAATAACCAGATATGCTATAAATATCAAAAACAAATGCAAGACATATATTGAGAACGAAAAAATTCAGTTGAATATTTCCAATTAAATTTTTAGATTTCCACATTTGATTGGCGATCATATTCATCCCATTAATTAATGTGAAGTAAAAGTCAATATGCAGCGCTGTTTTTTCCAGAGGCATTTCACCACCAAACAATTATTCATTAAAAATAATCCACTGATAAGGCATACCAAAGTTTCATTGATTTTGAGAAAATCAATGTAGATACCTGAAAAATTCAAAATTATGACGAAAACACTACAAAGTGTTTTGCATGAGTTATAGCTGAACGAAAATTCGGGAAATTTGAATACACTCCTCTGTATATCGGAAACGGAATGCCTAAGACACACATATGAGGTGTTTTTGAACTGAGCTCAATGCCCTCTATTCACGGTTTTCGTTTGTCCGTTTACTTGTGAAACACCATGTATACTGAAAAGTCGCTCGATGGAGCAATTAAGAAATGCCATTATATCAAGGAGTTTCTTTTGATCCCCTATGATGAAAAATGTCAATATCCAGTTATTATTATTATTTGGGGTGATAAACCGAAAATCCCCAATATCTCGAAAATCAAGGCACTTTTACCAAACGTAAAATATATTTATCTGAACCGTCATAGAGTCCTCTACCCGCAGGATCCATATTATCCATTCATTACCCCACACCCTGTATAATTATTAATTATTATTATATCAATTTATTGAAAATAAACAGACATGAATACAAGCCAGTGGTTTGTTTGAAGGTGAAGCTCGTCTTGCTTCAAGCTTCTTTTAATTATTTTGACTACCATTCACGCAAGATGATTTTTGTTGAAGAATTCAACATTCTTGTAATTATCCGTTCATTTCTTCAAGAGATACCCATTCCCTACCACCTTTGAGTATTCAACTCAATGCTAACACTACATCAAATGCATTTCATCTTCGGGTTGATTTTTTTGAATTCTACAACTGATGTAACGTCTTCAACCCTTAGCAAAAGAAGATAAACAACAGTAACTCTCCTCAAGCTACTGACCACTTGTATTTTCCATGTAAATAAATAGATTTGGTATGTCTTCAATCAGTTTGTATAAACGTCAATTATGTTCGTTACATATTTTCGACTTAATATTTTTCGAAGTGATTTGACATTGTGATGAAATACGTAATTACTAAGAGTCTCACGTAGAATGGAGGACGTAGCACTGATTTAAAACTCAAAAATGTTTTGACAAGCGTCTTAACCCAACATTTTCGTACCATACAGAGTATCCAATTCAGATGGCCAATCCAGTGCTAAAATAAAAGTGAATGAAGTATAGAAGCTGAAAGTAAAACGTATATCTCTGTTTATTCATTCGGGAAAAACATTTCAGTGGAGTTCCTAATGTCGTGAATATAATGCCCAAAAATTAGATTACTATTTCATACCCTAACAAATGCGGTAAAATTGTTTTTGGAATTAATCTTATATGTCACGAAAAATTTCATTGTCAGGTATCATTCATTTTGGGACCTATATGGTATTAAACTCCCCTATCGGACGAATTATCGTAGACATAAGCATATTTATTCAAAACTGTTGATATTCAAGAAGAAAAGATAATAATTTCTGTCCAAATTCATTTATACCGAGATCACGAACCATATCAATCAATTATTAGCGTATGAAGTTTATTAATAATATTAGTATCGTTCTTGAACTATTTACAGGTTTCAATATGTGTGAATGAATCGGAAGAGCAGCTCTATTCTATATATGAGTAGAATTCAAGCTGCTTTACCTTCTGTCCTCCTAAAATCTGGCAACGTTGCGGGAGGTGAGAGCGCACTACTAATAAAAAATATATGCGGAGGTAGTAAGGTGTGATTCGTTTGAAGAAAAATGTTTCGATAAAAATCTTTTCCCCTCTTTAGGTACCCCTGTTATTTACCTTCCCCTCTACATATATAAACAAAAATTATTCCAATTACTCAACTCCTTCACCCGGAGGTCAGGTCGCCCAATGAACTTAACGGAGGTCACACCGAACATATATGAACATATATATATATATATATATATATATATATATATATATATATATATATATATACTCCAATAAGGTTAATGGGTTCTTGGATCAAAACAGGCTGTATTATGTAAAACTACATTTATTCTCGGTCGACGTTTCGGTCCACGTCTGGACCTTCTTCAGGACTCTACAATAATGAAGAATAAGCTATACAAATCATTCCTCAACTACAACATTCAAGAAACTTACAGAATAGCTGAGTTCGAAAATTTTAGTTCTTTTCAGCATCTATTGAGAACGAACAAAAAGATAACTGTCATAATGCACAAGGACTACATGAAATCTGACTAATTTTTAACTTGAGAGGATACTCAATTAGTCAACTATTATAAAACACAGGAAGATTAAGGATTGCAATTAACAATGTGGCATGTACAATAGTTCATAGAATGAAATTTAAGGTTAGATCACAGACAATCAATCTGAACTCACAGAAATATCCCGGACAATTCTCTCATTTTTGTAAGATATTAAAAAGGAATAAATGTTACTAATATTTTCTATGTCTTTTTTTGAGTTCATAACATTATCTGTTCGTTTGATGTGAAACATTTCCAAGAATGATCGTTTATTCAAATTACTTTCAAACTCCAGAATCTTGGTAGCATTATAATCTAATTCATGTTTGGTTTTTCGACTATGTTCCGCCAAAGCACAATTCTTTCTGGGATTTTTAAATGTAGTTTTACATAATACAGCCTGTTTTGATCCAAGAACCCATTAACCTTATTGGAGAATTATACGATTGGAGTTATTTAGTATTGTGATATATATATATATATATATATATATTGATATCGGGTACGAAGTGACCTCCGTTAAGTTGAACAGGCGACCTGACCTCCGGGTCAAGGAAGGGTATTTTTTTTTTTTTTTTTTTTTTTTTTTTTTTATCTATCACCAAGCTGGGTAGGCCATTGAGGAGCCGGGCAGAACCTTCTACCAAGGCTACTCAAATATATATATATATATATATATATATATATATATATATATGAACCTGTAGTTCGGTGTGACCTCCGTTAAGTTCATTGGGCGACCTGACCTCCGGGTGAAGGAGTTTTTTAATTGGAATAATTTTTGCTTATATATGTAGAGGGGAAGGTAAATAACAGGGGTACCTAAAGAGGGGGAAAGATTTTCATTGAAAAATTTTTCTTTAAACGAATCAGACCTTACTACCTCCGCATATATTTCTTATTAGTAGTGCGCTCTCACCTCCCGCAACGTTGCCAGATTTCAGGAGGACAGAAAGTAGGGCAGCTTGAATTCTACTCATATACAGAATACAGCTGCTCTTCCGATTCATTCACACATACTGAAACCTGTGAATAGTTCGAGAACGATACTGATATTAATAAACTTCATACGCTAATAATTGATTGATAAGGATTCGGAGTAAATGAATTTGGACAGAAATTATTATCTTTTCTTCATGAATATCAACAGTTTTGAATAAGTATGCTATGTCTACGATACTTCGTCCGATAGGGGAGTTTAATACCGTATAGGTCCTAAAATGAATGATACATGACAATAAAATTTTTCGTTACATATAAGATTAATTCCAAAGACAATTTTACCGAATTTGTTCTGGTATGAAATAGTTATCTAAATTTTGGGCATTATATTCACGACATGAGGAACTCCATTGAAATGTTTTTCCCGAATGAATCAACTAAGATATACGTTTTACTTTCAGCTTCTATACTTCATTCACTTTCATTTTAGCACAGGATTGGCCATGGAAATTGAATACCTTTCACTCTGTATGGTACGAAAATGTTGGGTTAAGACGCTTGTCAAAACATTTTTGAGTTTTAAATCAGTGCTACGTAGTCCGTTCTACGTGAGACTCTCAGTAATTACGTATTTCATCACAATGTCAAATCACTTCGGAAAATATTGCGTCGAAAATATGTAACGAACATAATTGACATTTCACAAACTGATTGAAGACATACCAAATCTATTTATTTACATGGAAAATAGAAGTAATCAGTAGCTTGAGGAGAGTTACTGTTGTTTATTTTCTTTGGCTGAAGACGTTACATCAGTTGTAGAATTCAAAAAAATCAACCCGAAGATGAAATGCATTTGATGCAGTGTTAGCATTGAATTGAATACTCATAGGTGGTAGGGAATGGGTATCTCTTGAAGAAATGAACGGATAATTATGAGAATGTTGAATTCCTCAACAAAAATCATCTTGCGTCAAAATAATTAAAAGAAGTTTGAAGCAACAGGAGCTTCACCTTCAAACAAAACAACTGCCTAGTATTCATGTCTGTTTATTTTCAATACATTGATATAATAATAATAATTATACAGGGTGTGGCGTAATGAGTGGATAATATGGAGCCTGCGGGTAGAGTACTCTATGGCGGTTCAAATAAATATATTTTACGTTTGGCAAAAGTGCCTTGGTTTTCGAGATATTGGGGATTTTCGATGAATCACCCCAAATAATAATAATAACTGGATATTGACATTTTTCATCATAGCGGTTCAAAAAAAACTCCTTGATTTAATGGCATTTCTTAATTGCTCGAGGAGTCTTTTGAAATTTTTCAGTACACAGGGTGTTTCACAAGTAAACGAACAAACGAAAACCGTGAATAGAGGGCATTGAGCTTAGTTCAAAAACACCTCATATGTGTTTCTTAGGCATTCCGTTTCCGATAAAGAGAAGAGTTTATTCAAATTTCCCTAATTTTTGTTCGGCTATAACTCCAAATATTTTAGTTGGATTCGGCTAAAAATTCTTTATCCGCTTAAACTTCTAAGTTTCAATAAAACAGAACATTAAAAGTTGACGAACACAGGACCGAACTCATTGAGGATATATTCAAATTTAAACTCATGCAAAACACTCTGTTTGTAGTTTTTCTCGTCATAATTTTGAATTTTTCAGGTATCTCCATTGATTTTCTCAAAATCAATGAAACTTTGGTATGCCTTTTCAGATTATTTTTAATGAATAATTGTTTGATCGTGAAATATCTGGAAAAAACAGCGCTGCATATTGACTTTTAGTTCACATTAATTAATGGGATGAATATGATCGCCAATCAACTGAGGAAATCTAAAAATGGAATTGGAAATGTTCAACTGAATTTTTTCGTTCTCAATATATGTCTTGCATTTGTTTTTGATATTTATAGCATATCTGGTCATTCAGATAAGTCATTAACAGTGATAATAAGCTTTGTTATTGATAATGAACAAAAATAGAAATAAAAAACTACGCTATCATGATCATGAAAATAATAATTATAATTCGATGTCTTATGAATGAATCGCTTTTTATGGACAACGTGGAACTGAAGTAATTTTCCGAACTGGTTTTCACCTCATTTGGTCTTTTAGTGAAGGTAATGATTGGCACTTCGGATAAGTATGATAAATGCACTTTCGAATTCTTCACTGATTCCGTTATAGTCATTATTGGATCTATGGAAATCTATGGATTGTTCTGGTCTTATTACAATTTTTTATTGAAACATTGATGATATTCATGCACCAGCAAAAGTATTTATCAGTATTTCAGGTCATTTTATTAGAAGGGTAGGACCCCAATATTGGACTGCTAGATCTCCAGATCTGACACCCCGCGATTTCTTTCTTTGTTTTTATTCACACAACTAGTTGTCCATAGAAAAATAGATTCATTCTGAATATCAAGTTTTAAATTTTAGTTTCAAGATAGCGTAGTTTTTCCACCCATATTTGGATATTATCAATTTTGAAACATTTTATCCTTGTGAAAGAGTATTTTGAAGACCGAATATGGTATAATTGTTGAACACATTCAACAGAATATTCTTTGAAAAAAAATCAATTATGGATTTCTAAATACATTTTCATGAAGTGCTCTATTCCTTAGAGGCGTCTGACCAAAACAATTATTTCTAGAACATGATCAACAGGTGGGGCAACCCAAAAATCAATTCATTTTGAGACAATAATAATGCAGATAAAAAAGTTGAAATTATGTTTAAAAAACTACATACATGGTGTTTTTATGAGTTTGAAGTTAAGTAAAGCCTCACTGAGCCCGGTCCAGATTTTTGTCGAATTTTAATGCTCTGTTTCAATGAAATTAACAACTCAAGGCTAAATATGAATTTTCAGTCGACTTGATCAGAATTTCAGGAGTTATAGCCAAACGGAAATTCGAGAAATTTCAAAAAACCTCGAAGAAACCTATATATAGGGTGCCCCAAAACTATTGAATCAAACGTCACACCACGATAGACTAGATCAAATACTATCGAATGACACCAACATTAGTTGAGCGAAAATGTACCGTTTCTAAAAAAACCTAACCTAAAGTTGCCGATTTTCGAACTATTTTTTCAGTCATAAGGCCAATTTGTTATTGAGGATAGCGTTTTTCTCCCATATTATCACCCCTGTTTATTCTGAGTATTAAAAATCATGTAGAAAAAACAATTGTTTTAATTTACATTTACTTAGGTTATGGTTATCGATTACCTACTTAAAATAATTTCAATTAGGGGAGATGAAACAATAATATTACTTCAATATAATTTAAAATCGATATCCTTTTTCACAAACTGGCCCTGTTATTAAGAAAAATAGTTCGAAAATCGGCAACTTTATGTATTTTAATAAAATTCTGATTATTTTGGAAACGGTACATTTTCGTCGAACTAATGTTGGTGTCATTCGATAATATTTGGTTTACTCTATCGTGGTGTAACGTTTGATTCACTAGTTTTGGAACACCCTGTATATGGTATGATTCTGAACTCAGCTCAATGCCCTCTTTTCACGGTTTTCATTTGTCTGTTTACTCGTGAAACACCCTGTATACTTCTTGTACTCTGAAAATTTTAAAACAAATGCCCTCACCGTCATATGAAAATTCAAATTCTTCTTGTTGTAAGAACCGTTCATCCTTTCACCCAACGCCGACCCTAGTTACATGGCCCGTTGAAAACGAAATCGGCATCTGTTTACTGCAAAACACGTGTTAACGCTGATATGAAGGGTTCAAAATTTTCTACCTGATTCGGGCTTTTTAGGAACGAATTGCTCAAGATGCCGAGTTCGAATAACATTTCGTTTTGCGTGTTATATTGGATAAAATTGAATTTATTCCATGGATGATTCGAGAATTATTGATGTCCAGAATGCTCCAGAATGATGAAAATTTTCAGATTTCATTGAAATTCTTGCGAAAATTATCTCGTATATTTTCAAGTTTAGATTTTAATTCATTCAGAACTTTGAAGTTCGGCAAATAATGATGTAAATGATAAAGATAACAGTCAATCACATTTCCTTCAGCGCAGTTGTTGTTTTGAAGAAAAAGGCGAAAAAGCAGTAGATTCTCGCAAAATCCGAAACTCTACATGAATAGGCCCAGTTGTTCAGTTCGGGATTGAAGTTTATCCTAAATTGATTTTGACACTTCAGTTCAGTTCTGTCAGGTTAATCTAGGATCATCTTAAATCTCGGCCTTATCCTGAACTGAACAACCGGGCCTTATAGTAATAGCAACGTAGCATTAATTAACTCGGTATATTATTGGAATAATATTAAATTTTCATAGCGGAGAATAGTGGTTTTCAGCCTCGGTATTCACGAAATTCATTTTATTATGTTTTTTTTTTTCATGTGAATCGGCCCGAAATCTTGGATCCCCCGACCTGATAGTTTCGTATACTTCTATGACAATAGCATAATAACTCAAATTTCAACATTTTCACAGAAATTTTTGAATTTAAGGGAGAGACACATTAAAAAAATCGATAGCAAGCTACCGCCTAAACTGCGAGCTTGCCGAAGTTGAAACTGGTACCAATCTACTCAGTGCTTCATAATATGTATAGTTTTATGACTCAGTGTTTTTCAGAACCTGTAAAAAAAAATTAAAAACTGTAGACTCGTCATCGCCTTCCAAGGCTGCATCTTGGAAGAGCTGTCTATTTGGAAAAAAATTTATAGGAACTAGCCCCGCTTATTTTCATTAAGGAATCATCTCCCTTTGTCCTTCGCATTTGTTTACAGATATCCTGTATATAGATATATTTTATCTATGTACCTATTCATTTTGGATAGTAGAAGTTTAATCAATATGTGTTATTTTCGAAGACCAAAACAAAAATTTTAATTGCACCTGATTTGTTTATTATAAGAATCATCATTTATTTTGAATAATAAAACTTCATGCGAAAATACTTAAATTAAATTTTGTCTTTCTCCTTTCATCATGCGTCCATCATAGTGTCCGCTGTTCATCATAGCTTTTGGGAATTACCAATCAATCATATGTATCCGAGTATGTATCTATATTATTACCTTCATTTTGTAGATTCATCATGTCTTGACAAAAATATGGTTGCAATTTCAAAATATGTTGACTCGAGGCCTTCAAAAGACTTCAATTTTGTTTATTTTTTCCCTTACATCCTGTATGATCTATCGAAAAATGCAAATCTGTTTTGGATAATTCTTCATGAATTCTTACTTGTTTCGATATAATTTGTAATTTTCTTTATGATACATCACTAAAAAATTTAAATAAATAAATAAATAAATAAATAAATAAATAATGTGCTTTATATCAGGTAGAGTGTACACATGACATTAAACACTTGAAGTGAAACAGGGTCATTTTCTGCTTTATAGTCTGTGTTCCATAAAGTCTTCCACACTGTAGGGTTCGATTTCAAGTAGGAGTTTGAAAATGAATTTCTTGAACTGTTGTAGAGTCCATTCTCCTCTTAGTTTGTGAGCTATCTTATTGTAATAACGAATATATCTATATTCAGGTCCCTTTTCAGTGAGGCTTAATCTGTGTCTTGGATATTTTAGTGCAGTTGTCCTCGTATTGTAATTACTTACTGTTTTCTCTTCGAAGTAGTGCTAGTTCTTGAATGTAAATATCAGGCTTTCTTGGATGTGTACAGCAGGAGCAGTCAAAAGACCATTCCTTCTGAAGACTCCCCTGCATGATTCCGTCCTCCTCATCCTCCAGATCATTCTGAAGGCTCTCTTCTTCATTTTCAGCACTCTATGTAGGTTGTATGAACTACCATAGAACATGATGCCATACCTAAACACTGCCTGGTATATGTCCAGATATTTATTGAGGACTCCCAAAGTGTAGCAGATGGTACCCAGTTGATTGCAAAGGTTGGAAATGTGCTCTCCCCAATCAAGGGTTACCTCAATAGTGAGGCCTAGGAAGCGACAAGATTTAGTCAGTTCTAATGTGGAGTTAGACAGTGAAATGCTGGTAGGCACTTGGGGACCGGAATGAGCTGTCCTGAATAGGATGGCACTTGTTTTTTCAGAATTCATGCACAAACCGTTTGCTTCAAACCACTGGCTAGCACGATTTAGAGTTAGAGTTGTGTGTAAAATGGTAAACTCAACTCTAAATCGTGCTTGGCCAATACAGTGAAGTTTGTGTCATCTGCATAATTCACTGTCCTAACCATGGTTTCATCGAATATGGTACTTAGGTCATTTAGAAAAATGATAAAAATGATAGGGCCCAATATGCTACCCTGCGGAACTCTGTGAGTTCTTCTTCCGAAACTGTTGTTTTTCCGTTCTGAGAGATCACCACTCTCTGCCTGCGGTTTGCTAAATATGATTGAAACCAGTCAAGCTTGTTTATGCCATATGCAGAAAGTTTATGGAGAATAAGGTCGTGGGACAGAGTATCGAATGCCTTTGATAGATCCAGCATTAGACCCACTGTTATATTAGAATCCTCCAAGGCATTAAGGATTCCTGAAATGAACTCAAACACTGCTGTCTGAGTTGATCTACCTCTTACATAACCATGTTGTGTGGGTAAAAGGATCTTTTCTTTCAGAAGGTATTCTACTAGTTGAGTGCAGATTGTTAGTTCCAGTATTTTAAACCAGAGAGATGGTACAAGCTATTCAAATTTTCGGGAAAATCCAATAATTAAACATAATCGATAATAAAACAGATGTTTCTGAGCAAAGGATTCCTCAAAATCATTGAGCAATCCGATTTAAGAAAAATATATAGAGCGTTCCATTTGAAATAACACAACAATGTCCAACATTCGGTTT
This sequence comes from Coccinella septempunctata, assembly GCF_907165205.1. NCBI lineage: Eukaryota > Metazoa > Arthropoda > Insecta > Coleoptera > Coccinellidae > Coccinella > Coccinella septempunctata. Next base: position 3,868,383 of record NC_058197.1, read on the forward strand.
AGCCGACGTTGTTCATTTCTGTGATATTGTAAAATTTGTAGCATTTTTTCTCTTGATTCTGAAATGAAAATTTTCGGAATGGCTCATTGTCCTTGAATATTCATCACCATTTACATCTGAATATTTAGCTTGAGATGAAAGAAGTTCAACGGATGCATAGATACACACGATGGAATATAAACAGTCATAATTCCATTCGAGAGAGCCAAGATTGGTTTTCTTTCACGTGATTCTTTCCCCTACAGAAGAATGCGATAAAAAATCGTTGAGATATGCCGCCTGGATTGCAATTATGGAGGAGATAGCGCGCTGCGCCTCTCTACAGTTAATTCATCCGTATACTTATATTCCGCCTGTCTACATCTGCTTTGAAAATACAACGTTGCCATTTTCGGAGGTGCGAACGAGCAAAGAGTCCTCCACAGCAATTCTTCGATATACAGCTCAGCACACTAGCGCCAGTGATATACACTCGAACTAAAAGATTGTTCAGTACATAAACGGGGTGCGTTGTGACCTCAAAACGATTTTTTGATATGTTGATCCCTGAAGCCTCCTGAATCTAACAAGCTAAAAAACAAGGCAAAACGTTGTCACCTCCGATTTCGGAGGTGACAGCGATATATATGAGGTGAGAGCGTTGAGCGAGTTACTATTTCGGAGGTGGTATTAACACTTTATAACTATATATATATATATATATATATATATATATATATATATATATATATATATATATATATATATATATATATATATATATATATATATATATATATATATATATATATTGATATCGGGTACGAAGTGACCTCCGTTAAGTTGAACAGGCGACCTGACCTCCGGGTCAAGGAAGGGTCGGTGCATAAAATTTTTTGTATATATATTATGAGGGGAATCTTCAGAAGCAGAATACCTAGAGAGGGGAAAACATTTTTCGCAAATAAAATCCCTTGAAATGGAGAAGACGTTGTGCCTTCCGTAGATAGAGCAGCCCATTATCGATAAATATACAGTTGTTACCTCCAACGATGTTGCCAGTTTGTGGAGGACACAACGTTAATTTATTGTGTGGGATATAGTCAGTTCAAAAATATGAGGGCACTGGATTTATAGTTTGTTTACTTGCAGCTGCTCTATTCCTGCGGAAGGTCAGGTGCATGGGAATTCGTGCATCTGAAACGAGGAGGTTTGAAAGTAGAATGTTACGATTTCTTTTCATTTTTACGAAACCAACTAGCTAAGTAGGGTCGAGTTTGCAATATTTGGAATCATCAGAAGTACAGTATGATTTTCACTATTTTGAATTTTTTAAACATTACACTTGCTTCGCTTTGATTATAGCATCATCAGGTGGATGAAGATAAGCCAGCTTAACGTTGTGGAAATCACATAATCCAATCTATATTTCAACTATGGATTTTCATCAAGTCTCAGCCTCATCATTTCAATATTATACCTCTTTGATGAAGAATTAAAAAAAAAGATAGAAGTTCCTGACTCACATCAGTGCTTTTCGAAACATATAATCAAAATATATTTTTTGCACATATCTCATCCGCTTTATCGCTTCTAAGATGAAGGCAGAGGAAGGGCTTAAAACTGAACAGATATTTTGTTATCATAGCAAAGCAAATGAAATGGGTATATAGACAGAAATCAATCGATTGAGTTCAGCTGATTGACAGAACTGTTTTCAAAACATACTACTGGCAAAAATTTCCATTCAAAAATAAGGTGACCGAAATGAGAAGAATACTGTCGTTAGATCAAGCTTATCTGCTTGTTCGAAATCATAACGGGGTCGTTGGTCGTTCAACATCCAGGTTCTGAACTCGTTCGACACTGCTAGACATTCTCTTTTTTTACCATATTTTTCTCAAGATGAGGTTGTTAGATTTTCTATATTTCTTCTGTAATCAAGAAGTCCTATAACAGAAATTATGTCATAGAAGAAATTCCCCTCCCCACTTCATTCTGGCTTTTTTTCATGAAAACTGAGCATTCTTACTTTAGTAAAGGTCTACCCTAAGACCTACTAACCCCAAGTGGTTCTTTCATCTAGATGGGCTACCACTTTTGTTATCAATTTGAACAAGCTAGCAAAATGCCACGACTCTTCATCAGTGCTTCCTCGTGATTCAAATCTTGCATCTCATCATCCTCATATATTCAAAATGAAAGCCTTTGTATTATAAAACTATGGTCAGTTCTATTCAAATCTACCATCTAGGCTACTATCATTATCAACCCTTGTTGACAAAAAGAAGAGTACTGAGAAGAAAATTCCAAAATTTTTCTGAGAAATTGCTTCCAAACTCGAACAAGAATGAAAATCCAACTCAAGAAAATTATTTTTCAACATCAGTAATATTGAATTTCAGCACAATTTTCCGCCACCGTTAAAACTTGATTCGATATGTGTGAAGATATTGGAATATCACTATGCACTTGACAGCCGTGTGCACCGACTTATTTAAGGCGAGATTAACGTTAATACTTGATTATTTCTCTGATTTCTATAGCAGTTACCGTAGCAATAACCGAATTAACTTTAATCATGTCTCAAATAAGTCGGTGCAAACGGGTTTAAATGAGATATATTGCTGATTACTGATCAGGACACGAAATAACAGATCCTTCCTCGCATTGAACATAAAATTCATGTTACGGAAAAGACACTTTTCTAGAGAAAAGGATTCGAGAATTTTTCAGATACAACCGATTTTTTTACTTTTCAAAGAAGATTTATGAGAGAAGGTTTCTGACTATTTTTCAACCCACTGTATAGCAGAGATATTCCCATATTCTGAGAAATTGCTTGGGAACCATTGAAAATAATTTGTTTTTCTTTCAATTCAAGACAGTCATTCTAACGACCATTCATTAATGACATGGACGTCCATTAATGAATGGCAGGGAAGCGTTGAAACGCTATGTTGACTATAATTTTTGAACCCCTTGATCTCAAATATTGAATTGATCGGATATTTGGAAATGCCACTTTAAGAACGTAATTCATTTAGAGAATTTGATGTTCGATTATTCATGATTGAAAAACGTTAAATAGAGTTTTTTGAACGAATAGACAAAATTCTATCACGAGCCGTAGGTCAGTCCTGGAAGTCTGTGAGTCCGAAAAAACTATTTTCGGCCGTGCTGCGTACAATATTTTTTTGGCAACCGTGTAAAATAACAAATCGCTGCTGCCTTTCATATTTTATTGCGAATTGAAATGAAAAACTTGCAAACTTTTGTCAACTAATTTCATATGAACTGTCAACCGTTATTTCGTTACTATGGTAATGATCAACTGCAATAATCAAAATCATTCTTACCAAGATTTTCATATTTGCAATGACATAACAATGACGTGATTCTTCTGGGCCTAGTTTGGAAACTACGTACTTCCCGGACTACGCCGAGAAATGCTACTTTCCGGGAAGTGCGTTCATCCCGGACGGTTGCCGAAAAAGGGTATTTTTCTCCATATTGAACATCTTACTGGGGGTGAAGCAGACGGCGAAAATTCAAAAAAGCAAACATCATTAGGGAAATGATATTCTGAAAAATTGGAGTCTTCAAAATGCAAACCCCGTATCGATAGTGTAGCTACTGAAATAGATATTTTCCAAACAAGTGCGGAAAGTGGTACTTGCCCGAACGAAACTGCCGTTCTCTGAAGAATGCGTAGCAGAGTTCGGGCAAGCAAGTTCAGTTGCACATTTGATTGATGTTTATGTCACACCAACAAAGTTTCCGAATGTCCTGAAGAAGTCAATAGTCAGTAGTCATTCCTGTATTCAAGAATGGCGACCTATATGAAATAACGAATTACCGCCCTATAGATATCCATTCTGACTGTGTTTGCCATGGTATTAACAAAAATTTTTCGAATAAAATGATGAGTTATCTCAACAGATTCAACATTATAGCTTCTGCACAACATGGTTTCTGAAGCGGCCAATCAACTCAATCAGCAGCAGTGAAGCTTTTCGAATCCGTGTATGAATGTTTAGATAGGAATCTACTCGTAGCTGGTCTCTTTTTTGATCTATTTTCAGCCTTCGATTCACTATCCTTTGAATTCATACTTGCTTCAACTTAGGGTTCAGGGGTGTCTTCTTGGAGTGGTTGCGTAGTTTTCTCGATGGCAGAACTATGATGGTGAAAAGAGAAGAGAGTTATTCTGAGAGCTATCACACCTTGGCCGGTGATAACTCAATCATCTGAGTCAACTAACTTTCTTGGGCTCTATTTGGACAGAAATTTAAGATGAACAACCCATATTGATGTGTTGTGCAAGAGACTAAATAGCCATTTTTTGCGATCTGCAGGATCAAAAATGTTTTGCCTTTTGTCTTTTGTCTGTTGAATGTACAGGGTGGGCAAAATTCGTTGTCTACTGATGGTATATCGAGAACTATAGCAGCTAGAAGAAAACGGACGACACATTCTTTAGCTCCTTTTTTTTGACTAATCCAAAACTGAAAATATATCCAGCCTAACGTTCACATATGTTGAGTTATGAACGAAAATTGAGAAATTGTCATTTTTAAAGAAGCTGAATCACTCGCTTATTTGAACTCGTATTCGAAATCTGTTGTTATATTATACAGGCACTTTTTGTGAGGAATTGGAATATGATATCAATAAAAAATTTCATCCAGTCATTTTCGAGATACGACAGGGATTTCTGATTTTTCAGATGTAAACTATAGTTGAAAGTTCTTTCATCTTTCTGCAATTTTTTTGCTGATTTCAAAAATGTATCATATATCGCTATTCACATGAATATAACGTAAGAAAAAAAATTCCATACTTTTTCCTGCTTTTCGATTCACTGTTGAATTTTCAGTAGGCTGGCGTAACCATAGCGACCGTTGAAAATGCATTATGGTTCGTGGAACTCCACATAATCCCAAGTGAATTGAACCTTCTGCGATAGGAATCACCGACTGAAGAATAATTATTTCTTTTACACAGGGTGTGGCGTAAATAAATGGTTAATATGGAGCCTGCGGGTAGAGGACTCTATGGCGGTTCAAAAAAAAAATATTTTACGTTTAGTAAAAGTGCCTTGGTTTTCGAGATATTGGAGATTTTCGAAAATTCAAGAGAATTACACCCTTCGCCACTCGTTTTTCAGGCAAGACTCCAAATGAAGGAATTTCTTCAAACTGTTTTTGGGATAGTATAGATGATCTTTCGAATGTTTTTCATTATTTTTGAGGCGCATGAATAGTTCTTCATGAAAAGAGATCCAGCTCTTCTGTTTTGTTTATTTTTTTTTCATAAGTTCAACCTAGCGCGGTGTAAAATATAATATGGTTACCTGAGAGCCAATGCAAAAAAAAAATGCTCATTTCATTGAGATTCTGAAATTGTATAACTCTCTGTATTTTCAGCATTTAATGCAAAATAAATTCCTATTGCAATAAGTTGAGGCCTACTTTAATGTAAACACTGTTTCTAAAATTTTTAGCAGCAAAAATGAAAAATGCAGGCTGAATAGCCTTGCTTGAATCAAGCAATCATCTATACGAAGTGGGCATGAGCTGAAGCTCATGGTGCCCTCTTAGAGCATCTTTTGTGAAATTTAATTCAATGAAACGATACCTACTCATTTTAAAATTGTTGATATGCAATAAAGCTACGATTCATTAGAAAATATAGATATAGAGCATGTATCAGAACTCATGGTGGCCAATTTAAACATCATTTGTGAAACTTCATTCAATGAAACGATATTTCAAAATTGTTATTTTTTCTCGTTTTCTTTTATTATTGAACCCCAACGTTGTGAAATCAATATTTTCAAGTTAATTTCAAGTTATGAATTAAATTTCAGTATTTTTAAAACGAAGGTCTTGACTAAATGTAATAGAAATTAATAATTTTTAGCTTTTTTTCTTAGTTAAAAAAGTGCTAAAATCCACTTCGTTATTTGAAATTCGCTTAAAAACTATTAACTTTATAACTATAGGGCTTTATAATGAAGGAATACGAGAGAAAAAACCAATTTTTAAATATCGTTTAATTGAATCGAGTTTTACAAAAAGTGTTCAAAGTGGACATCAGGAGCTCTACTAGATGCCTCATAACTTCTTAGGAATAACTGCTTTATTCTGCTTGCAAGTCTCATTTCAGTTGCTAAAAATTAAAGGAACGATCAAACTCTGCCTTGACTCATTGTAACAGAAATTCATTTTGTATTTAATGCTGAAAATGGAGTGAGTTATACCATTTCAGAATCTCAGTGAAACAGACATGTTTCCTCTTGCTTTGGCACTCAGGTAACCATATTATTTTTTACACCAAGCTGGATTGAACTTAGGAAAAAAAATAAGCAAACCGGAAAATTTGAATTCGATCTTTTATTTATGAAGAATTATTTATGCGCCCAAAAAATAATATTTAACCGATAGCGCATCTATCCAGGAATACTATCCAAAAAACAGTTTGAAAAGATTCTTTCATTTGTAGTCTTGCCTGCAAAACGAGTGGCGAATTTTCGAAAATCTCCAATATCTCGAAAACCAAGGGACTTTTACTAAACATAAAATATAATTTTCTGAACCGCCATAAGGTTCTCTTCCCGCAGGCACAATATTATCCATTCAGTACGCCACACCCTGTATATCGATATCGAGATCGATATCCTTTTAAAGGAAGTAAAAGACTTTCGTCTGATTATTAAAGAAGAAAATTTATTCAATAATCGTTTTTCTATTTATGAAAGGAACTTTAAGAGTCAGTAATGTTATAAATAAATTACGATAGCTATCTATAATTATAATTATAATGAAAAATAGGTACTTCTGTCGAATTGTGAACCATCGTAAGATAAGCATGCCAAACATCACGAGAGCAAACGATGGCAGAGTAATCATCGAAATATTTATTCAGAAATTCGTGATTTCAATCATAGAGGCTCAGGTTCACAACATATAATGCATATTCAACGGTTGCTATGGTAACCCAGCCTACTTAACTGTACTATGTCTCTGTTTTGTCGTGATATTGTGATCGTGATTGTATTATTGGCTTTTATTTCTTTTGGCAAACCTTGCAATCATTTTGACGGAAAATATTTGTAGTGTACGCTTTTAGTGTAGTTACACTAATAAATAAATATTATTATTATTACCGAGATTATTACTTATAATCAACAGAGAATCGAAAAGCATGAAAAAGTATTGAATTTTTTTTTCGTGTAACATTCATGTGAAAAAATGTATCATATGTTGCTACATATGATACATTTTTTAAATCAGCGAAAACATTGCAGCAAGATGAAAGAACTTTCACCTATAGTTTACATTTGAAAAATCAGAAATCCCGTTCGTATCTCGAAAATGACTGGATCGAAAAATTTCTTTATATCATATTCGAATTCCTGATAAAAACGTCCCTTCATTGAAATTTCTCAATTTTCGTTCATAATTCAAAATCTATGACCGTTCGGCCGTTTTCTTCTAGTTGCTATAATTCTCGAGATCCCTTCAGTAGACAACGAATTTTGCACATTCTGTATATTATAGCCAACTATCTTATAACATCTTGCTCTGGGGATGTTAATCTGATTTCATAAGGTTATTCGTAGCATAAAAGCGAGTCATACGTGCAATATTCAACCTCCATCCACTGGATTCTTGTGAGCCTGTATTCATTGAAAGAGAAATTTTAACTTCACCATGTATACCTATATACATTTTCAAATGTTTGCTATATGCTAAGAGAAATGAGTGTAAGCGGAAGAAGCTATCTGATCATCATGATCACGACATAAGGAGCTCAGACGTTTTCCTTCCGAAGCTTAGAACCTACAGATTCGAATGGCATCCTTTGTATATATAGAATTATCCAATCAGAAAATCATTTTCTGTATTGAACTTGAATTCTAAAATGTTCAAAAAAAATCAGAAGCCTTCTTTTAAATAAAGGTTTTTACTCTGTTCAAGAATATTTGGCTGACTCCTTAGTGGCTCAGTTACTTAGTTTTCAGACTAACTTGTCCCATACAACAAGTAGTCTAGAAGGATTAAATGGAATCATTATTATTATTATTATGACAACAAAACTTCCGAATAAAAAATATCATGGAAAACAGACAAAAATTCTCAATTCTAAATTCTTGTAAGGAGTCCGATTAGACTCTAAAACGTAAAGTTTGTTGATTACCGTTGTTTCAATATTATTTGTTAGGCAACATTGTTCAAAAAATATTTCTGATTGTTTTTTTTCTCGAATTTCTGCTGAGTACATAAAGTCCAAATATTCGTAATCGAACAAATATCCATATATTATATTTATATACATTACCTGATACGTTTAGTCGTTGTGTCTTCCTCTTTACGACGGCACATCGTCCATTATATTCCTCGACATCATATTTCGTCCTGAATTCTTCAGATACAGTTCGTACGTGAAGCGGAGTATGCGCACTGAACTTTGTGTTAACTTAGTGATAAAAAGTGTGGAAAATGGCTTCTAGGAGTCGCAGAATGGTAGAAATGGCCAAAAGCATAGGTAAGTAGAATATATAAAATCAAACTTTATCCCTATGGTACGGGAATGTACAGGGTGTCAGAGTTAAAATGTCCCTATACCTTATTGTGGTAACTGAAAGAGCTAGAAGGAAAAGTTGAATACAAAACTTGTCTGAAATCGATTGAACTTTTATTTTTCATAACCCACATTAATACAGAGTGCTCTGTTTTTTTCCTGTTCGTATCAACTCTCTCATTTTAAATGGAATATCCTGGTGCTCACTAAAATAGCTGATACAAGTTTTCTAATGAATGTATCAAAACCAAATTTTGCCCAGCTATTATCAACATATTGGATCATACGCTACGTCTCTATTTTTAGCAACGTGATCTTCAAAACTTTAAGTTAAAAATTTAAATAGAAGTGCAATCAAAACTTAATTCTTTCAAATGGCAACCTATATTTTTTTCTTGTTGATCATGTGGAGCAGGTTAAAATGAGCAAAAGATGTTAGTTTCCACAATAAGGTATAGCGACTCTTTAATTCGGACAGCCTGTACAGGGTGGGCAAAATTGGCGATACCTGAACTACAACTTTTTAACCCAACGAGATAGAGAAAAATGAATGTACCATTCATGTCGTCTTTTTTCGAGAAAGTAATAATGCCATCAACTACATTCTTCTATCTTCTTTTGTTTTCGATTTAAGCCCGTTTGCAACAGCCGAGAATTCCCTACAAAATTCTCGCAAGAAAACGGCAGAGATTATTTTGTATGCGAGTGAACAGAGAATTCTACCGAAAGTGCGTATGTAACAGTACCTAAATAATTCACGGCGCATGAAATCTCGAGTAAGTTTTCTAGAGAATTCTCGGCTGTTGCAAACGGGCTTTATAGGCCAAAATTTAAAATTGGGCGATTTCAACTTTGGTCGTTATCTCCGTTTCTGTTTGTGCTAGGATGTTGAAATGAAGACACAATACAGACACTTTTTTGATAGCAATCCAGTGGCGTATTATGATTTTTCCTACAGGTTTATTTGCTGAGCTATAACATAAAGTTGTGTTTTTTTTTATGGAAAAAGTAGTTTAAAATGACTTAGAAAGAATCGTCATTTTTTTTACCGTTTCAAAAATATATTATACATCACCCTCAGTCTTCTGAAGTCATTTTAAACTACTGTTTTCATAAGAAAAAATACATCTTTATGTTATAGCTCAGCAAATATACCTGTTGGAAAAAATCATAGTGCGCCACTCGATTGCTATCAGTGTCTGTATAATGATTTCATTTCAACATCCTAGCTTAAACAGAAACGGAGATAATGACCAAAGTTGAAATTTTGATTTTGTCCTATAACTCGAAAACAAAAGAAGATAGTGTAATGCAGTTGATGGCATTATAAGTTTCTCGAAAAAAGACGACCGTTATGTGCCATGCATTTTCCTCTATCTCGTTAGGTTGAAAAAGTTGTAATTCAGGTATCACCAATTTTGCCCACCCTGTACAGATATCCATTGAAATTTAATCTGGGGGGATTCTGCATCTTCTGGAAGTTTTTAGGGTTTTTTGTTCCAGAGACTGGAAGTGAAAGATCCAAAATGTTTCAGAAGGGAATGTATAGGGTGGGCAAAATTCGTTGCCTACTGAAAGAATCTCGAGAACTATAGCAGCTAGAAAAAAACGGACGACACATTCTCGTGTTCTTTTTTCCTGACTATTCCAAATCTGGAAACAGATCCAGCATAACGTTCGTAGATTTTCAGTTATGAACGAAAATTGAGAAATTTCCATTTTTAATGAAGCTGAATTACTCGCTTGTTTCAACTCGTATTCGAAGTCCGTTGTTACATTCTACAGGCACTTTCTTAGGAGGAATTCGAATATGATATTAAAAAGTTTCTCGATCCAGTCATTTTCGAGATACGAAAAGGATTTCTCATTTTTCAAATGTAAACTATAGTTGAAAGTTCTTTCATCTTGCTGCATTTTTTTTGCTGATTTAAAAAATTTATCATATGTTACACGAGAAGAAAATTTAATACTTTTTCCTGCTTTTCGATTCTCTGTTGAATTATAAGTAGGCTGGCTTACCATAGCGACCGTTGAATATGCATTATCTTTTGTGAACATGAGCCTCTATGATTGGAATCACGGATTGCTAAATAAATATTTCGATGATTATTTTGTCATCGTTTGTTCTCGCGATGTTTGGCATGCTTATCTAACGATGGTTTACAATTCGAACACTACCATTGACAGAAGAACCTATTTTTCATCACCTTACTTCATCTTACTTTTGTAAAGATTATAATCATAGGTGTCTATGGTATTTCATGACTCTTTAAGTTTCTTTCGTGAATAGAAAAACGATAATTGAATTAATTTTTTTCTTTAATAATCAGACGAAAGTCTTTTACCCTCTTAAAGTATATCGATCTCAATATCGATATATAAAAGAAATAATTATTCGACAGTCGGTGAATCCTATCACAGAAAGTTGAGTTCACATAGGATTATGTGGAGTTCACGAACTATAATGCATTTTCAACGGTCGGTATGGTTACGCCAGCCTACCGAAAATTCAACACTGAATCGAAAAGCAGGAAAAAGTATTAATTTAGTTTCCTTATCTTATATTCATGTGAATAGTGACATATGATACATTTTTAGATCAGCAAGAAAAAATTCAGAAAGATGTAAGAACTTTGAACTGTAGTTTACAGTTGAAGAATCAGAAATCCCTGTCGTCTCTCGAAAATGTGTAGATCTAAAAATTCAAAAATATCATATTCGAATTCTTCATAAAAAAGGTCCTGTAGAATGTGACAACAGATTTCGTATAAGAGTTCAATCAAGCGAGCTATTCAGCTTCATTGAAAATGACAATTTCTCAATTTTCGTTCATAACTTGAAATCTATGAACGTTAGGCTGGATCTGTTTTCAGTTTTGGATTAGTCAAGAAAAAAAAGCCCGAAAATGTATCGTCCGTTTTCTTCTAGCTGCTATAGTTCTCGAGATCCCTTCAGTAGACAACGAATTTTGCCCACCACCTACCGGCTAAAAACTGGGCCACAAAAATTTTGTTGAAGTTAGCTTTCCAAGAACTTTCTTAATTTTCCATCGGTTTCAATTGTTTCCACGCCAAATTGTAGATAAATTCCAGAAAATTTCTCCAAGAATGTTGATAGCTTATTGATATAGGGTGAAAAAAAATTATCTGTAGTCCAATTTCTTAACACCCTGTGAAAGAGTGCGGAAAATTTGTAGACTTTACGCTCAGTTTCTCATAAACACCATCGTTTTCATCATGTTTAAGTTTTAATTGTACCTTGATATCTTGATTTCTTTTGAAGATACATGTATTGAAATAAAAGCCTTGGATTTTATACAGGGTGGTCATTTGTAAACGAAACAGACGAGATTACAGACGAAATAAATTTTTTCGATAGAAATGCTCGGACAGGTCGATTTCTGTTTCGAGGGGGACACCTTAAGATGTAGGTTACGGACGCATAGCGCTTCAACCCTCGCTACTACAACCCTCACCCCCAATTTTTGAATAGGGAAGATGGGGTGAGTGATACCTCATTTGAAAGGTATTTTTATACTGATTTCAGCACAGTAATTGTTTTTTTCATTTTATGCATTAGTTCTCGAAATATTCCCAACTAAGTATTTGAAAATGAAGTGGTGTTTCCATGGCACTTGTAGTGTTTTTTTGTGAAAAATCGACATTTTGAGCTTCAAAACAACCATGACTGTGGCTTCCTTCCTCCAATCCACTGACATAGAAATCTTTAATCAAGATGTCGAACAAATAAAGCGTATTGCGAAGGAGCTCAATCTTGCTGAAACTCAATCTAAATTATCTTCGATATAATTTGCAGTATTTCCAATAACATGCGGTAACACCTGATCGATAAAAATCTCCAAAAGTCCAAATACGTATATATCTCTAATCAGAATACCTGGTAAGAAAATCAAATCATTAATGATGCCCCAGAAATATTCCAGTCCCAATTCGTGAAACGATTTCCGACTTAATTATGAAGTGTTTTCTCAGTTGGCTTCAATAATGTTTTCATTTTGTTGATTAAGTCGGAAATCGTTTCACGAATTGGGACTGGAATATTTCTGTGGCATCATTAATGATTTGATTTTCTTACCTGGTGATCTGATTAGGGATATGTACGTATTTGGACTTTTTGGAGATTTCTATCGATCAAGTGTTACCGCATGTTATTGGAAATACTGCAAATTATATCGAAAATAATTTAGATTGAGTTTCAGCAAGATTGAGCTCCTTCGTAATACGCTTTGTTTGTTCGACATCTTGATTAAAGATTTCTATGTCAGTGGATTGGAGGAAGGAAGCCACAGTCAGGGTTGTTTTGAAGCTCAAAATGTCGATTTTCCACAAAAAAACACTACAAGTGCCATGAAAACACCACTTCATTTTCAAATACTTAGTTAAGAATATTTCGAGAACTAATGCATAAAATGAAAAAACAATTACTATGCTGAAATCAGTATAAAAATACCTTTCAAATGAGGTATCACTCACCCCATCTTCCCTATTCAAAAATTGGGGGTGAGGGTTGTAGTAGCAAGGGTTGAAGCGCTATGCGTCCGTAACCTACATCTTGAGTTGTCCCCCTCGAAACAGAAATCGACCTGTCCGAGCATTTCTATGGAAAAATTTTATTTCGTCTGTAATCTCGTCTGTTTCGTTTTCAAATGGCCATCCTGTATACACGTCAAGCTCAAGGAACAACAATATCAAGGGGGTTCTGTTACGGTATGGGCCTGTACCTATATCAAGAGGCAGTTTTCAGGAAGCTTTTATTCCCTATTTGTTGGAGATGATTTCATCTCAATGCAAGACCTATACATCGCTCGTGTGTCAGGACGGCATGTCGTGTAGTTCATTGATTTGACGCTCGATGTCAAAAATAACGAAACAAAGGCTGTATTCGGGTTCGAATTTCGGACAGTACGAGAATGGTTCTAGAACTGCGCAGAGGATTCGATACTAGGGCGCAACAGTTCTGCGCAGTTCTAGAACAATTCTCGGACTGCCGAAATTCGAACCCGAATACAGCTAAAGTAAACCCGGTGTTACCCTTAAAACGCAACCGTTGACCACGGTGTACTCTGTGCTGCAAGAGAAGCTATGTGCGCATGTGAAAAATATTGTTAAGCAATATTTGGATGAGGTTGATATCTAACGGTTAGAATGGTATGCATATAGTCCGGATCTGAATCCGATTGAACATCACTGGGATGATAGAAAAAAAACATTCGATTTCGTCCTATACTACCCGAAACACTTGAATGCAAAACGCAGCTCGATATCAACTCGATGGCTCTGCGATTCCGCGCCGTTATTTCCGCTAGAGGTGGGCATACGAAATATTGAACAATGCCAATTATGTTTTTTTTTTATTTTAAAATCCTGTTCAATATTATAATACTGCAAATTAAATTCTTTCCTTGGAAAAATTCCAGGCTTTTATTTGAATACGTGTATCATCAAAGCAAATCAAGATATCAAGGTGAAATAAAAACTGAAAGATGGCAAAAAGGATGTTTTTTGTAATAAACACAGCTTAAACTCTACAAATCCCCCGAAATTTTTTCCCCCTGTATAATTAACCTATCAACATTTTTGAAAAACTTTTCTGGAGTTTGTTTCAATACCAAAAAATTTATCTACAATTTGGCGTAGAAATAATTCAAAATCGTTGAAAAATTAGTTCTGCCGAACCAAATATTTTATAAATTTCATGAGATATCAGGCCCTTGTACTATCATTCCCCAGGAAATTATTTTCTGAATAAGTATTATTCAACAAATAGCTGATATTGCAAATGGATAACCCCTTATATTTCTACAAATTTTCAATGTCCTTCAGCACTTCTATCATGGCGCAAAATATTAGAAACATTTTTTTAACGGTAAAGTCCTTATTCAAAGAAAACTGCAAGAAGGTGAGGAAACAGTAGTTCAGTAAAAGTCCTCCAAATTTCCAGAAGCGATAGTTACATGACATGGATCAAAATTTTTTTTAACTGAAAATTTCCGGGAGTATAGAAACTCCCTAAAATAAATTGCAATTATAATGTAAAAGATGAATTATTAGAAGGTGTAAGATATCAGAGTTATTGGGAATATTTTATTTTTTGCAGCTGAGGAGCGAACTGAAAATGATGAAGTTACGGAAAACCGTAAAAGAAAAATTGATGACCACCGACTGGCTATATATGTAAAGGATTTAGGATATGTGTTTGAATTTTTGAAGAAGGAGAATTTGTTTCAGGATTGGGTCGATGATAATGAGTATTTCAATAGTAGGTCGAAAGACATTTCTCCGGCTAACGTCTTCTACTCAAAAACTGACACTGGAAGTGAAGTGCCTCTGAACAATTTCAATAAAATTAAATGTGTTGAACCTCATTATACCTTAGACGAAAATGACAAGCAGTTCCTGAATTCGGAAGAAAAAAAAAATTATACCGAAGTGTCCCCAGTGATATCTGAACCAGATTCCTATTGCTCATATTATGAAGTAGATATGGAAATAACACAAGATGAAATAACAGATGAAGAATTCCCTATTGTTCATGATATCAGCAAAACTTCACCGAGAGAAAATCGAGTGAGTTGTTCCATCAATTTCATTGGCACTTTGATCGATAGTTCCCAACTCTATTTTTCAACTTTTTCGTTTTCCATGTTTGGACTTAGTCAAATTATCGAAAATTCTGAGATTTTAGAGAGATCCACAACAAATAAATAAAAATACATCCCTATTTCAGAAACCAACAATTGCACCTGAAATCATAACCGTCCGAAAAAAATTATTTCAAGAAGTTCCATCATTTCACGACAACCTCGATGAAGAAAATGTTCAGGATCCAGATTTTGTTATTAATTCTTCGAGTGAATTAAACGATTCCGTTCAATCCGACATTGACGATGATGAAATTCTCCCTTCATTAGCTGCAAAGTTGAAAGTAAGTTTTAGCCGTATCAGTAAATAAGCGATAATAATACATGAAATAACATCTCAGGTTAGCAATAAATAATTTAAAAATGAATGAATTTAGTGACCTCTCGATATAACTATACAGGGTGTCCGGGGAGTAACTGTACATACTCATACCAGAGATAGAGTTGGACTAGCTGATTACGGATTGACTATAAAAAATTAATTTCTGGATTTACCTAGAAAGTTACAGGGTGATTTTCCAACTTCATGGAAATATTTAGACCATCATAAAATCCAAACTTATTGACGGATATTATTGAAACTTAGGAGGTTATTGACACATGCTAAGGTGGAGTTAGAAAGATATCAATTATTCCATTATTCCAGTTCCGGACTTATTAATCTTCATTTAAAGTATTCAGGGTGAAAAAAACACTTTGTATTTCGAATTACAAATGATTGATTCGCTTTTTAGAAAGAAGCTAAATTATACTTCAATTTTTGGTATCGCTCAAAGTTGTCACATCAACAATTATTTTTTTATGAATTTCTTAATTTGGATAAAGTTCGAAAATTGCAATTTATTTACCTGAACAGGACATAGTCATCTTGTGCAGGTCGAAAATAAATAATTAATTTTCTTAAAAAAGTCACTGAAGGTGAAGAAGATTATAAAAATTTGTTGATATACTGGCCTGGTGGCCACCCCAGACGCGGATTTCACTTTTAGGGAGTAAATGAAGGTATTTTGAAGAAAAACAATTGGTGATGTGTATAGGGTATACAGAAGCATATTTCAAAATTATTCTTATGTATACCGGGTGTTCGACAACAATGATATAGACCAAAGTTACACTTCTTCCAATGTTAAAACCTCTATATGAATTCAAAATTGGTATGACAAGTTCAAATAATCATGAGTTTCAGGATTTTCAGTTTGGGAGAATGTTAAAAAATATCTAACTAGATTCAAAGATCAAGCTCAAAAATGCAGAGAAATGCAGTGCTTATTAAAGCTCTGAACTTTTTTGTAAATTTTCTACTAATACTTTCGCATTTTATATTCAAACATGAGATTTTCAGTTCTCTTCATGGTGAAAAATTCAATTTTTCGAACTTTATTCAAATTCAAAAATTCATGAAAAAATAATTGTTGATGTGACAACTTTGAGTGATACCAAAAATTGAAGCATAATTTAGCTTCTTCCTAAAAAGCGAGTCAATCATTTGTAATTCGGAATACAAAGTGTTTTTTTTCACCCTGAACACTTTAAATGAAGATTAATGAGTCCGGCCCTGGAATAATGAAATAATTGATATATTTCTGACTTGACCTTAGCATGTGTCAATAACCTCCCGAGTTTCAATAATATCCGTCAATAAGTTTGGATTTTATGATGGTCTAAGTATTTCCATGAAGTTGGAAAATCACCCTGTAGCTTTCTATGGAAATCCAGAAATTAATTTTTAATGGTCAATCTGTAACCAGCTAGTCCAACTCTATCTCTGGTGAGAGCATGTACAGTTATTCCCCGGACACCCTGTATACAAATATGAGGATCTGAATCAAACTCACCAAAAACTATCGCGTGAAAAGTAACTACGGAAAGGCAATTCCATCGTAAAACAGTAGGTACTGCCCATGATTTCCGCCTTATTAGACCTCAGCACAACAATACAACTTTCATCCCAATGAAATAACTGAAGGACTCTATTATTGAATGCTTGGATACAGCTACATGCAGAGATCATAGACCCTACCTAAACTCTATAATCTTTGGCCAAATGTTTGTTCTAGGGATTTTGGTAGGGGAAATTAGATAGCTCGTTGCTTGCCTAGGCGCTGGAAGGATTATTGAATCTAACTATCGCGTGCTAGCAGTCATATGTTTCATTAGTTTTATGACTTTTTCAAGGAAGTGAGAGTTATATTGCTATGATGAGGTCAAATAAGAACTATGGTTATAGCATCTACTCTACTTTCGTTGGAACGGTTTTTCTATTGGTACCCTAATGATGATGGGTGGTTAGTTCGAAACAGATAGCAATTGGTCAAGATTAACATTCACAGGTTTTATGTGACTGAGTTAATCCTGAACCAAAATGATGTTGCTATATTGAATAAATTATTTCTTCTTTATCTTCATGGAAACAAGTTCGTATGTTTGATAGAAACATCAGGATAATTTGCTGAAATGAATTAATCGATTACTTTCCACGAATTTTTTCCAAAAGTTTCAGAAATATGGAGTTTATCAATAAATTAATTAGAGCATCGTAATTCATTAAATATTATTTGCTACATTTGCATTACCAATTTGTCATTTCAGGATAAAAAAACTAGAACAACAAAATACATACGATGCAAGTTTTGTGAAGAGGATATGCAAACAAAAAATTTTTCCCGGCATGTTGTAAGAAAACATAATTCTGAATCCGAGGTAGTCAAAATATTGACCCTCCCTAAAGGTAGTAAGAAAAGGAGACAAGCTTTTATGCTACTCAGAAATGAAACCAACTTCAATCTTTATATAAGTGGTACTACAAGACCGAAGCGGCAGAGAGGTAACCTACCGGCTTTGAGTGAAACATATTACCCTTGTGCTTATTGTAAAGGCTTATTCGTTAAACAATATTTGAGACGACATGCGAAGGTTTGCATGGTTGAAAGAGGGAACAAAAAAGTTCATCACGCTTCTGCATCCCAAACACTAACTGCTTGTGCTGTCGATGTAACTAATGTCATTTCAAAATTGAATGTTAAACATCAGGTAAACGGAGATCATTATGATTAACATATTCGTGAAAATCAAAGCTTATTCCTACCATATTTTCAGGTATTCGATCTCATGAGGGCTGATGATATTTCTCTCGTCGCAAAGAAGGACCTCCTTATAGTGCATTTTGGGGAATCATATCTGAAGAAACATAGAAGAGAACGAATGGTATACGCATGCAGCAGCCGAATGAGAGAACTATCACGTTTTCTCATCGTTTTCCGAAGAATTTCCGGGGACAAAGATGTATCACTGAAAGAAATACTGACGCCGAGGAAATTCGGTACAGCTCTCAGTGTTGTTCGAGAGATCGCAGGATACGATCCCGTTAAAAAAACATTTAAAACTCCTAGCCTTGCCATGCACTTGGGGACATCTTTAAAACACGTGTGCAATGAATTACGGCAATTAGTAGTGCAAGAGTCTGAGGGTTTCAGATGTCCATCGGGTATTTCCACTAAAGAGTGGATAGAAGATATAAGGAATTTCACCAAATTGATTGAGACTCGTTGGACTATCGAATTAGCCTCGTTAGCCAACAAGGACTTGCAGGAAAAAAAATGGAATAAGCCATTGTTAATCCCCTTGGTAGACGATATTATGATATTCAAGGATGAGACTTTAAAACTTGCCGAGGAATGTGTGTTAACTTTCAACCAAAACACTGATAATGCACAAACCTATAAGACGTTAGTACACTGTACTTTGGCTCTGCTCATTTTATTCAACAGGAGAAGAATAGGCGATGTTCAATTTCTAAAGATAAATGATTACAGGATCGATCGAAAAACTGAATCAATTGATTTTAAGAATCTCTTAACAGAATCAGAAAAACTCTTGACCAAAGAATATAAAAGGGTAGTGAATTGCGGAAAAGGTTCAAGAGCAGTTGTGATACTAGTACCTCAAATTATTCAAACATTCATCAACCTCCTACTCGAACGTCGGGTCAAATACATTTCTCCTGATAATGATTATGTGTTTGCTTTACCTGGCAGTACAGTGAAATGGGGCAAAGGAGATGTCGCTTTTAGGACTTTGACCAAAAAAATGAATTTGAAGCATCCAGAGGCTATTGGTAGCAACCGATTGAGAAAACATATTGCTACTGTGATGCAGATTCTCAACCTATCCAAACACGAGAAAAAACAATTTTCAAATTTCATGGGACACACCGAGAAAACCCACGAAGAATTTTGCGAGTGAGTATATTCGCTTAATTGAAGGCCAAACCTATAAACAAAATTTTTCCAGACTACCTGTGGATATATATCAAACAGCAAAAGTATCTAAAATACTGTTAATGATGGATAAGGGTACTCTTCCAGCAGAGTATAAAGGAAAGTCCCTGTCTGAAATAAACTTGAATGTTGATGCAGAACTAGTTGAGGAGAACGAGGTTGAAGGTCTGATATGATTGTTTCAGTTGACGAAATGCATTTTTTCTATATACTAATCGATGAATTCTTCACAATATTTTAGTTCCTCTAAAAATCATAAATATCATGCAGATTCAATCAGCATTTTCTCACTAGATACTCAGTTTACATAAAAATGACATTAATTATATCATTCAGGGTAATTTACCCCGATGCGATGCCCTATCTGACGTTTATTTCCTGTTTGCATCGGCTAATATAAGGCAGGCTATATGTGAATTTATTCTTATTTAAGTGATTTCTATATGGCAACTTCGAAGTGAAATTGAGAAATAAGTATTTCTTAACGTTGAGTCTGCCTTAAGTTTGTCGGTGAAAACAGGCATATGTTAATCATAATTGACACCTTAGAGAGTGAGGCTGAGAAAAACCTCTATCTAAAAATTCTTTCTGTGGTTTCCAGAAGTCCAGCAGTTTGAAATTGCCTTATTTCAAGTTATTCCTTGATAACTTTGAAGTTTTCATTTTAATGATAGGGTTCTCTTGGGTAACTTCCATTTTTTTAAGTAGAATCGTCTGAAGGAATGAAAAATAAAAAAGGTTGCATTTCGAATGCAATTTTGATCCATTTGATTCCTCCAACTTGATGATCTCATTATGAACACTCTGTACATTTTCGGTTTAAAGAGCAAACAATATTATGATACAACTTATTCGCAACTTGAAAATGTTGGAGATTTTTTTGACAAAAACCTCATAGACAGAAATATTCGAAAAAGTGCGTGTCCATTATCTTGATTGTTTCTTCAGTGAGAATCCCAATAACTTGTATGGCAATGTCTAGATCAAATCGTCTTATCATATGATTTAATAATATACTGGGTATACAGGGTGTCTGTAAACAAATGCGAAGGGAGATAATTCCTTGATGAAAATAAGGAGGGGTAGTTCCAATAAGTTTTTAAGAAGTCGACCTCCCTTTCAAGATACAGCCTTTGGAAGGCGATGGCAAATTGATAGTTTTTAATTTTTTTAAAGGGTTCTAAAAAAAATATATATATATATAATATGAAGGGCTAAATAGATGTTACTTACACAATTTTTTTAGATCTCATAACTTTATTATTAGGGGTTTAAAATAACAAGATGTATTTTAGCGTTAGGTAGTCATTCTATGCTATGGAACACTTATACTTTTTTTGAATGGGAAACCATAAGGAAATTTTATTTTTCGAAAATCTATCTCACGAAAATTTTTGAAGAAAATCATAAGGGGTTTCAATTTTCAACCCCCAATAATGATATAAAAAAATTGTGTGACTAACATCTACTTAGTGCTTCATATTATGTATAGTTTTAGGACCAAGTGTTTTTTAGAACCCGTAAATTAAAACTGTCAACTCGGGATCGCCTTCCAAAGGCTGTATCTTGGAAGGGAGTTCGATTTCGAAAAAAATTTATAGGAACTATCCTGCTTATTTTCATCGAGGAACCATCTTCCTAAGTCCTTCGTATTTGTTTACAGACACCATGTATAAGAAAATAGCAGGATGTTTCTGATATAACTGGAAGCTGGAGAGGTCTGAAAACATTTAGGGGAGAAAGTTCTTCGTCGAAAACCCCAACGTACAAATTTCAGTGAAAAATTGTGATTAGTTTTTTTTAAAAGTCAATAGGACATCGCGGTTAATCATCCTGTATTAAAAAATACCTTTAACAGTCCTTCTATGCCTTGGAACCGGAGTTGAGCATTTTGTCATTTAAGCCTGCGATATGTAAGGTTCAAAAATTAATTTTCTAATGAATTGTCAACCCACAGAGCTTGATTCAACCACGAAATATGCTTCGGTATCTTCAGCTTTTCGCGGAGGTAAGTTGTTCATTTGTTCAATCAAAAGTTTTCCACTTTAATCCTTTTTCTGTAAGGTTTCAAAAATCAATCACAAGAAACAATGAAGACGAACAAAAATCACAGTGATGATGGTGAGTATGATAATAAACAAATCAGAAATATAGAACTGAAAAAACTGATTTATATAATTCCCACTGAAGCAATTTTATGTGAAACACTAGTGGTAGAAGACTCGTATTCATAAAAATCCTATAATTCAGTTACTTTCAGTTATGGATTTGCATCAAGTATCAGTTGATGCCAATAAGTCGATAACAAATTAATAGAAAATATTGCATACAGAACGTATAAGAATGAGTTGAAAAACTGTAGATTCATTATTTCTTGGGCACTTTCTAAGTATAGGTACATTTTCACCATTAAAAC
Source organism: Coccinella septempunctata (assembly GCF_907165205.1). Lineage (NCBI taxonomy): Eukaryota > Metazoa > Arthropoda > Insecta > Coleoptera > Coccinellidae > Coccinella > Coccinella septempunctata. Next base: position 3,890,305 of record NC_058197.1, read on the forward strand.
AAAGCATTCAAATCATGACATTTGATTTTATTGCTGTCCACAAAATTCACCTATTTTTTATTCATGCTTCCCATTTTCAGGAGTTGATAAGATGGAGGAAGACGGTATAATATTGAAACGAAGTGAACATAAGAAAGGTATGAATTATTTGAAATATATTCTTGGAGACATCATTCGACGTATCACTGAAATATTATTCAGGATAATGTGATGGTTAATCCATACTAATATAATATAAAAAGGACAGATTTGTAAGTTTGAAACGAATCAACTCAGAAACTACTGGACCGATTTGAGAAATTCTTTCACCCTCACGATTCTATATTATCCCCGAGTGACTTAGGATATAGTTCTCACTAGAAACAATTGAAGATACCTACTCGAACTTCATTAAAGTACAAAAATTAGCCATAATTGGATATTTTCTCACGTGCGCTGCAGAAACCTGATACAATGTATGACCGAAATGTAGCTCTTTGCTAGCTGTACAAAAAAGTCCGCGACAGCATATAACTACCTCGCAAAGTTGACTTGCTAATACCTTTTTTTAATAATAAAAAAATGTTTTCAAAATTATGCATTATTGGAGTATTTAATTCAGAACAAAATTGCCCTTTACTTCATTTGATTTCAATGAATACCAGATTACATAAAGCAGGTTGGAAATTATCTAGTCTACAAACAAAATTGGACCTCTCACAAAAGGTCTCTTGCTTCATTTGGTCGTCATCGACCAATGTATGTGGTACTGAGGAGCTATAATAAGAGCTATCGCTACTCTTCTTCCTTCTTCGATGGTGACACGTTCTCTGTGGTTTACTTTGAAATAAAGATTTCTGCCAGTCCAATTTCGTTTGTTTTATTTATATTTATGGACTTATAGATGTCAGCCTGTTTGATTCATACTCATTTCGAAACATTGAATTGAATGTAAAATTCTATTATTCTTATTATTTTTATTTATAGGAGATGTAGAGAAGAGTCATGATGGAGAGTTAAGGAGTACTGCTTGCAGGAAAGGTGCTCATTTCTTGACTTCTAATTATTTCAATTATCAGTTTCGTCTTTTTGAAATTCATAAAATTTAAGGTTTTGACATTCGTTCGAATATTTCAGCTTGGACAGATGAGGAAATTGAAGTACTCAAACGAGAATTTGGTGACTATATCAAGAAAAATATATATCCATCAGGGGCAGAAATAAAAGAATTTATGGAAAAATGGCGACTGAACAGAAGCGTAAAAATAATCAAATCCAAAATTCAACATCTAATTAAATTGAGCAACAAAGTTTATTAATTACACCTTGTATCCATAGGTCAAGAATATGACAGGATTTATGTTATTTCTGCAATAAATATTTGAAACAATTTTTTTCATGAATAATGTATTAATCCTCAAAATCCTCAACGAAATTAACAAATACTACCCACAAAATCAAATTTGCCAAAGGTCTATTCATGTAATTTATCTTCAGATAATTGATATCTGTTTAGAGGGAATACGGTCAAGGGGGAAGTGAAATTTGACTGGTTCAAAAAACATAGAATAGAATATTTTCCAGGTTGAAATAATGTGTTACAAATAACACCCAAAATTAATATCTAAAAAAGAATTAACTATTTTGTGGGAAAATTCTTGGACAAGGTCAAATTCAATTTTGATTGAGCAAAATTTTCAAGCCTAATAATTGGGGAATTTGTCACTCATAGTCTCAGAGGGGTGCATAAGGTAGTAGATTTTTTTTTCAAAATAAACTCAACTTTTGGTGCCACATATGGATAGACCTTTTGATGCTGGGGGTGATTTGATTATTGATAAGAGTTTTGAATAACTTTCCTCAAATAGGAATGGAATATTTCTACTAATTAAATTCATATTGTTTTTTTTTGTATGAATTTAGGGGTTACTTCGAGAGTGATTGATGCTCTTGATGTATGATTGAAAGCTATCCTTCCTCATAGGTAATTAATTCATGAGTTTACTGAAATGAAGTTCACAATCACGAAAATAAACATGTACACGATAAGTTCTTAAGTACACATATAAGTAAATCAAATATCGGAATTGAGCATTATGTTTCATCTTCAATACATCACATTTATAAGATACTAGCTTCCCTTCCTGGATTCTCACGGGTGGCGGAACTAATGAAAAAAAATTTGACAACCCATACCCGATCTGTTTTCCCCAGAGACGACTTTCTCCATCTATGAAGTTTATATACATATAAATTTCGATAAAATTCACACAAAATTCATTAAGAAAATTATTTCTGATTTCCAGTTTAACTCGGACAGGTTTTCTTAACATCAATGTTGCAATTTTAGGTATCGTATATAATGAAGAAGGCGTAGTTGTGGCACTCCATATAATCAATTTCCTTCAATTATTATCGTGTAAAAAGCATAGAAATTCGGACACAAAAAATATTACTCTGTTTTATTAGATTCAGAACATGGTCGGAATTTTCTTCATAATCTCGTTTGTAGCAACCGAGAATTCTATGGAGAATTCTCTACCAAATTTTGGTAAGGAAACGGCAGAGATTATTTTGTATGCAACTTAACAGAGAATTCTACAGAAAGTGCGTATGTAACGGTAAAGAATTCTCTAGTAAATTTTCTAGAGAATTCTCGGCTGTGGCAAACGGGCTATAAATATTAATACTAATACATTCATTGACCTATAATTGATAATAATTAACACACGAATCCAGTTTGGAAAACCATTCTTTTAAATTGAGAAAAAATAACTATAAACTGAGAAAAAAGGATTTATTTGACGAAAATCTCAAAATCCCGTTCAAAAATGACAATGACTCCATGAACATTTCAGTTCGAACTGTCATCAACATGTCGCTGCAATCTACATTTGAAACCCCAATCGTCAAGTTGAGTAGGTGGAAATTTGTACCGCAGATGATCGTTTTCCGCTGCATGAACATCTTGTTAACACGAAAACTATCGGGTGTAATTAGATTGACGATAACGCCTTATCGCATCCAACATTGATAAGTTGTCGATCGACCGTGGTACCACCGCTGGACAGACCAAAGATATTACTTTGGGACAGACATATTGTGTTCGAGAATTAGTTCTCGAAATTGTCAAAAATTGTTATTTGACAATTAGGATATATTCTATGATAGCTCGATCTGTCGAAGGAAGAGAGGAAAGCCCTTTTTTCTTTTCCTTCGACTTTTTCTGAACATTCTGAACCTTGTTGTGACAATAACGAATACAACAAAAAAAAAGAATTATCCAATTTGGTGCAGTCGTTCAAACGTGATGCATTCAAATAATATACATCGATTCTCTTTTATTTGTATTGATGTAATAATTGAAGCAGTACAAAAATTGGCATTTTTTCTAATTTTAATTCTCTCTATCTCGGTTGTTTTCGTATACTTCTAGATACTTTTTCGTTCAACAGTTTTCGAATCGAAATTTATACTAGCAGTGGCTTTGTTATTGGATAATATTAAAACAGTTTATACGATTTTCGCTATCATAATAGCATCTTCAGGTTGGCGAAGTTAAACTTATGTACAGCTCCACCCGCTTGAAATCTGTTTTGAGTTCAATTATGGATTTGATTTTCATCAAGTATCGACCACATCAATTCAATTCCTATTATAAGATGATTTCTCAAGTAAAATTTTGTTAGCGGTAAATATTTTATTTCGATTGGAAGAAAAATCCAAACCTCTACTTTCTCCAAAGTATCAGTTGAAATGAAACACTGGCGCTATATAAGGTGTCTACAAAATGGCCAACTTTAAATGGATTTAAATTCGGTTTTTCGAATGCAATGCCTATATTTTTGTTTATCATTTCAATCACTAATGAATTCACTTTTTTTTTCGCAAATTAATATTATGCGTATTCGGGACTGAAATGCATTTTTTCAGTTAGGAATATGCATCTTTTATAAACATTGTGTATTGATTAATGATTGAAACAATGGAAAAAAATATATGCCTTCACTTTAAGTTCGTCAAGTTAGCAGCCTTTTTGTGTACACCTTGTATACCTTGCAAAGCGGAAGTGTTTCATTTAATAATGATAATGATAGGTATTTTGAAGTTTCTTCTTTCAATCGACATAAATTATTTAAAGCTACCTACTAAGCTAGTGCTATTGTAAGTTTCCTATTTGAATCGAGAATATTCCGAAAACTATGACCTGAAAATTATGAGAAGTATATAAAGCATGTAGAATGTCTCCGAGAAAAGCTGCCATACTTGGTACCTAGTGTGTTTCACGTAAGCGGGTAGGTAACTGGATTTTGAAACATATACATTGGGCGGAATTAATGAGTGAAGCATCAATATATGATACAAATTTTTGCGGGCGATCCAAATATGCTAACGGAAAAACTATCGAATATTGACGAGGGAGTTGTGGCTGAAAAATCGTTTTTCGGAAAGAAATTGGATTGAGAATTAATTACATGATTTAGAGAAAATTACTGAGTATTTGCATTGCATTGGTTGCAATACTACCTGTATAGAAAGAAAGAAAACAAAAATTGGGAAAATGCTTTCCCTGTTCTCCGTGGAGAATTCCATCGGAAATATACTGTTGGCGTCACGTGAAAAAGAGTTGGATACAAAAGATAATTTATTCAAAAGAAGGACGTTTTTATTGTTCGTTAGCCACTTCACTTTCCTCTGATAGAAGCCGACCTTTCGAATGCAATGTTGCCATTTTTGGAGGTCACACGGTACCTGATGTTGTACTGCCTGGCTACGTCGAAAATTAAACTGTATATAGGTGCGACGCTAACGCCAACGGGAGACGGTCGAACTAAAAGACAAATTTACGGATATATACGATCTTTGTGACGCAAAAATTTTTTTTTGATATGTTGATCCCTGAAGTCGCCTCAGTCTGTTAAGCTAAAAAACAAGGCGATACGTTATGACCTCCGGAATCGGAGGTAACAACGTTATATATGAAGTCAAAGCGTTACTTTTGTTTCCGATTTTGAGGTCACTTCGTACTAGTTATATATATATATATATATATACATATATATATGTATATATATATATTTACATCTGGCATACTTTATTGAATGTATGATATGAATGTTTAGATAGGAATCTACTCGTAGCTGGTCTCTTTTTTGATCTATTTTCAGCCTTCGATTCACTATCCTTTGAATTCATACTTGCTTCAACTTAGGGTTCAGGGGTGTCTTCTTGGAGTGGTTGCGTAGTTTTCTCGATGGCAGAACTATGATGGTGAAAATAGAAGAGAGTTATTCTGAGAGCTATCACACCTTGGCCGGTGATAACTCAATCATCTGAGTCAACTAACTTTCTTGGGCTCTATTTGGACAGAAATTTAAGATGAACAACCCATATTGATGTGTTGTGCAAGAGACTAAATAGCCATTTTTTGCGATCTGCAGGATCAAAAATGTTTTGCCTTTTGTCTTTTGTCTGTTGAATGTACAGGATGGGCAAAATTCGTTGTCTACTGATGGTATCTCGAGAACTATAGCAGCTAGAAGAAAACGGACGACACATTCTTTAGCTCCTTTTTTTTGACTAATCCAAAACTGAAAATATATCCAGCCTAACGTTCACATATTTTGAGTTATGAACGAAAATTGAGAAATTGTCATTTTTAAAGAAGCTGAATCACTCGCTTATTTGAACTCGTATTCGAAATCTGTTGTTATATTATACAGGCACTTTTTTGTGAGGAATTGGAATATGATATCAATAAAAAATTTCATCCAGTCATTTTCGAGATACGACAGGGATTTCTGATTTTTCAGATGTAAACTATAGTTGAAAGTTCTTTCATCTTTCTGCAATTTTTTTGCTGATTTCAAAAATGTATCATATATCGCTATTCACATGAATATAACGTAAGAAAAAAAATTCCATACTTTTTCCTGCTTTTCGATTCACTGTTGAATTTTCAGTAGGCTGGCGTAACCATAGCGACCGTTGAAAATGCATTATGGTTCGTGGAACTCCACATAATCCCAAGTGAATTGAACCTTCTGCGATAGGAATCACCGACTGAAGAATAATTATTTCTTTTACACAGGGTGTGGCGTAATAAATGGTTAATATGGAGCCTGCGGGTAGAGGACTCTATGGCGGTTCAAAAAAAAAATATTTTACGTTTAGTAAAAGTGCCTTGGTTTTCGAGATATTGGAGATTTTCGAAAATTCAAGAGAATTACACCCTTCGCCACTCGTTTTTCAGGCAAGACTCCAAATGAAGGAATTTCTTCAAACTGTTTTTGGGATAGTATAGATGATCTATCGAATGTTTTTCATTATTTTTGAGGCGCATGAATAGTTCTTCATGAAAAGAGATCCAGCTCTTCTGTTTTGTTTATTTTTTTTTCATAAGTTCAACCTAGCGCGGTGTAAAATATAATATGGTTACCTGAGAGCCAATGCAAAAAAAAATGCTCGTTTCATTGAGATTCTGAAATTGTATAACTCTCTGTATTTTCAGCATTTAATGCAAAATAAATTCCTATTGCAATAAGTTGAGGCCTACTTTAATGTAAACACTGTTTCTAAAATTTTTAGCAGCTAAAATGAAAAATGCAGGCTGAATAGCCTTGCTTGAATCAAGCAATCATCTATACGAAGTGAGCATGAGCTGAAGCTCATGGTGCCCTCTTAGAGCATCTTTTGTGAAATTTAATTCAATGAAACGATACTCATTTTAAAATTGTTGATATGCAATAAAGCTACGATTCATTAGAAAATATAGATATAGAGCATGTATCAGAACTCATGGTGGCCAATTTAAACATCATTTGTGAAACTTCATTCAATGAAACGATATTTCAAAATTGTTATTTTTTCTCGTTTTCTTTTATTATTGAACCCCAACGTTGTGAAATCAATATTTTCAAGTTAATTTCAAGTTATGAATTAAATTTCAGCATTTTTAAAACGAAGGTCTTGACTAAATGTAATAGAAATTAATAATTTTTAGCTTTTTTTCTTAGTTACAAAAGTGCTAAAATCCACTTCGTTATTTGAAATTCGCTTAAAAACTATTAACTTTATAACTATAGGGCTTTATAATGAAGGAATACGAGAGAAAAAACCAATTTTTAAATATCGTTTAATTGAATCGAGTTTTACAAAAAGTGTTCAAAGTGGACATCAGGAGCTCTACTAGATGCCTCATAACTTCTTAGGAATAACTGCTTTATTCTGCTTGCAATTTTCATTTCAGTTGCTAAAAATTAAAGGAACGATCAAACTCTGCCTTGACTCATTGTAACAGAAATTCATTTTGTATTTAATGCTGAAAATGGAGTGAGTTATACCATTTCAGAATCTTAGTGAAACAGACATGTTTCCTCTTGCTTTGGCACTCAGGTAACCATATTATTTTTTACACCACGCTGGATTGAACTTAGGAAAAAAAATAAGCAAACCGGAAAATTTGAATTCGATCTTTTATTTATGAAGAATTATTTATGCGCCCAGAAAATAATATTTAACCGATAGCGCATCTATCCAGGAATACTATCCAAAAAACAGTTTGAAAAGATTCTTTCATTTGTAGTCTTGCCTGCAAAACGAGTGGCGAATTTTCGAAAATCTCCAATATCTCGAGAATCAAGGGACTTTTACTAAACATAAAATATAATTTTCTGAACCGCCATAAGGTTCTCTTCCCGCAGGCACAATATTATCCATTCAGTACGCCACACCCTGTATATCGATATCGAGATCGATATCCTTTTAAAGGAAGTAAAAGACTTTCGTCTGATTATTAAAGAAGAAAATTTATTCAATAATCATTTTTCTATTTATGAAAGGAACTTTAAGAGTCAGTAATGTTATAAATAAATTACGATAGCTATCTATAATTATAATTATAATGAAAAATAGGTACTTCTGTCGAATTGTGAACCATCGTAAGATGGTAATAAATCCGAATTTTATTCAATCTTTCACCATTAGCATGTTATTGCGTCCAGCGTAGTTGCCACATATGTTTTAGAATCTGGTACAGTAGGATTATTCGAACTCGATGACGTGATCGTATTATAACATTGGCTCCAGTTATTACAACTTTCATCTTTCAAAACGCCTCTATATTTATGATGGCTATCATCCTTAGTTTGTAGACTGCTCACTTGGGGAATCGTATTTCAGAATGTTTCAAACACTCTTTAAGTGTCTTTCTGTCAAGAAGAGCTTTAGTGATTATGTAATAATTTTAAAAACGTAATATATTTCATTTTCGTTTTTTTTTAATAACAAATGAATGTGAGAGAGTGGTGCTCTGGAGATAACTTAAATTAGGAATGCATTAACTGCACAGTTGTTAGTTTATCCTACGAACAATTTGGCAGCCTGAGAGTCAACTACTCTCTCAGGGTAGTTAAGTGGACGGCGAATAAAATTCTCGAGTACGATAGAAGAGTTTGAATATGAATCGTAGCCTGCATCCTAGCTCTTCGATATACAAGGACTCTCTTTGCTTATAGGAGGACGAAACCATTGAGCATATCCCCAGTGACTGCCCAGCGGCAGACAAGGTTCGCTCAGGCTGGTTCTAGGGGAACTCATGAACTACTCCTCCTCTGTTATCACCTCTTCCCTTTGGAAGATGGCACTGGAGGTAGAAGTTTAGCTCTTTGAGCTTGTTTGTGTGCCACAATAGACCGCTTTGGTCGTGGTAGCAGGTCTGGGGTATTCGACAGATGCGCCGAACAAACTGTAACTGTAAGTCTTCGATACAAAGGATATACTTTCCTCGAATGCAGGAAGACAGGGGTTTCAAAGCTTGCAATACCAACATTATACACAAAAGTTGGAAATGGAATGAGATTATTGAGAGATCAAGACCCACTCAAGAGAATAGTAGCTAATCATAAAATCAAAGTCAAAGAGCTTGAGTGCTTTGGAGAAGCTAATATCCGACTATGAATCGATCTTAAGCTAGTAGGAAAATCTATCACGCCAGCAGACTTATATTAGAAAGCCAGATTAGACAAGCAAAACTGAAGTTTTCATTCGAATATCATATGAGTAAACATATACTTTATATATTTCAAGAGATTGAAAGACCATGACTTGCTGTAAAAATCATCTTCTGCTTTTCTGGAGTCGGCTGAGCTGATGTCGGAAACGGGAGGATTTGTTCATCAAGATGGAGTGATACTATAGATACTAGAATATCAGGTAGTATAAGAAGAATATAATGCAAGTGGTCACATCAACATCTTGCAGGGCTAGCCGTGATCGACGAAAACTCTTATGCACATCTTGTCCGCGTATATAGAGAGACACAATGCGAATTCCTTACTTCCATCTGAGAGAAGTTTATGGCATAGACAAATAACCAAAGCTCTCATTTGTACCTCCAAAGACCAAAGCAGTTTTTGAGAATGATAAAGCTCGCATATATTGCAATTAGGCTTTTTCAACAACTTGGCATATGCCAATTTTTAGATCTGAGAACTAATAACGTTACTGAATTGGAGATTATTCTGGCCTGCAGAACTCTGGCAGAATGAAGAACTATCTCAAGAACGTGGGGACAACACCTGGTTCTGTCACTAGGGCAAGAAAAGGGGTTCTGGACGTGACAATGGTCAACGCAGCTTCCAGAAGAAGTGTTTAAGCTTGGGAAATAATGACCAAACCATCAATATCTGACCATAGGATAATCGAATATAAAATAACAGAAGAGGAACTGATCCACCATTAAGATCCATCTGAAGCAAAACTTACAACAGTTCGAAACTAATTGGCCAAACCTCTCGCATTACGATCTGAAACAAAAAGTTGATCAGGGAATTTCAGAGGCCTTCCACTCCAGTTATACACTCCCGGGAGTTTGAACAAGTGAGGATGCATCTAATTAATCCTATTCGTGCATGGGCTCATGCCGACGATTTTAAAATCTTTGGTGATATAGGATCTATTGAAGACTGCGTTTCCTGCAGCGTGCTTTGTGGACTCATTCTTGATTTGGTGTGGCAGAAATCAACTACCATTGAGCATTTTTGAGTGCAATGTCGCCACGTACACCAGGAAAAAGAACTATTTATTGTATAGTTATAGGCTTGATAGCAGCGTCCTGAGCAAAAAAACGGAGATAAAAGATCTTGGCGTTGTTTTGATCGAAGTTTTACATTTGTTCCTCATGTTAATCATTTACTTGGTACGAGGCCAAGAATGTATGAATTCATCGTGCGTAATAGCAGATATTTTCTGATCCGGATACCATGATTTTGCTGTTCAATACATTTGTGACGAGCAAACCGGAAATTGGATGCATTGCTTGGAACCCAACATACGATTGCCATACACATCACAATGACATATATTCCGAGAGCTGGCGACGAAAATCGGCAAAAGATTTGTAATGGATCATAATCGAATATGAGTTAGTTTTGATGGTGTATATGAATCAGCACCCACGCTAAAAGGTCAGGTAGTGGAACATCTGACGGCGACGCTATTTGATTTATATAAAATTACAATATCCGTTCTTTGGGGTGACTACTGACTGCCTCTCTTCTATTGATATGTGGTCTGAATATTTTATTCACAAATAATATTTGATATTTGAGCAGTAAATGCAGTTTCAGCCAATACAATTCTTTTGAAACAACATCGTCAAGGCAGCAACTTATGTGGTGTACTGACACACCGCGTTTCACTAAAATGAGATCTGACCACTTTTTCAAGTTTTCTGTTCTATGAACTAGTGACAATTTTCAATCATTACAAAATACTTGTAGAGTGTGTTGTAATTTCATATACCTACATTAAAGCGCGTAGCCGCTAGGTGTTCCACTACCTGACCTTGAGAGTGGGTGCTGACTTATGTACACCCTCAATACTAAATCATATTAGATTATGCGCCAGTATAAAACTTTGCCGAATTTCGTTGCCAGCTCTCGGACTAATGGAGGCTGTTCAGAGAAGTTTTTTCGAGTAAGATCATGCTGTTTTGTTGAATAAATTCGGTGCAGTTAAGCTTGAGGTCAGGAAGGGCGTTGTTTGTTTGAGGTTCCTTCATGGACCCTTGAAGTTCTAGACCCGTACGCTTGTTCAACCTTACTACGCTCAGAACAAATATATTGTTTCGTTCATCTGTGTACAATATGATTTGTTCCAAATTCAATCAGATCTCGCATCTCTGTGATATACACTTTGACAGACAGTCCTTATTAATTAATATGTATATTACAAGGACACTACATATATACAAGAGTTTACAAAATTTGTAGAACTTTTTAATTCTTGTGGCAATGTCACTTCTAATCCCAGCACTCAGAATACAAAAAGTCATGGCAAAAGGAGTAATCAACCCCACAATATCGCTCAATAAGCCAGACGAATAATTCACCGAAGGAGAACAGGAACGATCTTTCAGTTTTCCCAAAACAACCTTCACAGGTAGTAAACCCATAACTAGAATCGATACAGCAATATAGACCAAGAATCCTCGTAAGGAAGATTGGGCTATTTAAAAGACGATGTTTGGAGTGGGCAATGAACACCTTCAATCTATATAGATCACCAGAAGTGTAAAGAAAAATCCTAGAAGAGATTCGTCTTCATCTTCTGAAGATAATCAGAAGCTGCTTAGAATGTGTCATATACACAGAAAATGGAGAAGGACAAAAGTTCCCTTCACAACAAAATGGGGACCCACAATCTTCAAGAACAATTAATTCAACTTCGTATCTATTGAAGACGATGAAGAAAGTAGTAGATAACAACATAAGAACATAGAATCTGGAGAATACACCAATTCACAAATGCCAGATGGCCTACAGGACGACCGATCAACAAAAACTGCTCTGTATGACCGTATGACTCTATAGCTAGGTTCCTGGTCCCTCGGGAACTAAAGGAAATGAAGAGGCAAATACACTTGCCTCTAGCAACAAGGGAAGTTGACATTTATTCATCCAGTGGAATAAAAAAAATTTAATTTACAAGTGAAATGAGATGACATAAGCATAAGCGGATAAAGCGATACCTTTCATGTCAATTTATAATTCTCTAGAAAGTGTTATCGTTTGATTTTTAATTGAAGTCGAATAAAATTCAGGTGAGTTATATTTTTTTTTCATTCGAAAAAATAATGACAATATCAGTTAAAAGAACACCATAAGGGCACTTCAACCGGACCTGCTATTGCTCTAGAGACAAAATCCAATTCTTCACCTAACAGACTTTCGGGATAACCTTGGAGCCTAGGAAGCTAAATCATTTCAGTTGTGCAAATACAACTTGGTTTACTTGTATACACAGTTGCCAGATTTAGGACGCAACATTATGCGTCGTGTGAAAGATGTATATTGACTGTATATTAGTTTTCATCATTTGAAGCGCCCTCGAAGCGGAATTTGCGTGAACTAAAAATATACTTTAGGTTTCATGAGACGCACTTTACTGCGTCTGGAGATATATTTTTCAACATGGAATAACTGTTTTATCAAAAGATGTATGAAATCTATAGTTGTTCCAAAGATAGCTCTCGACGTCCTTCACGATCACGATTTGCGACCACCCCTGTCGTTGAATCCCTCGAAATACCAGAGAAAACTTTGAAAAACAATGCTGCGTCCGGTATACGGACGCAGTATTATTCAGGACGCAATAGTGTATGGCCCAAAGACAATGTATGGACGCAACATAGTATGCTGGATAAATATATATATATATATATATATATATATATATATATATATATATATATATATATATATATATATATATATATTTACATCTGGCATACTTTATTGCGTCCTTTCAGAAAGCAACCTTATTGCGTCTCCCAGAAATACGCTACCTAGGTGGAATCTGATCGAAGTATATTAATCTACGCAAAAAATTACGTAGTTTGTTCGTTTCAGACCTCAAATATCTTTATTAATAAAGAAGTTGATATACGCACATTATTGCGTCCTTTCATGGTCCTACCATTAGTGCGTCCGGCGTATATTTTGTTTTCATATGTAACACAATGCTGCGTCCGAATTTTATTCAATCTTTCACCATTAGCATGTTGTTGCGTCCAGCGTAGTTGCCACATATGTTTTAGAATCTGGTACAGTAGGATTATTCGAACTCGATGACGTGATCGTATTATAACATTGGCTCCAGTTATTACAAATTTCATCTTTCAAAACACCTCTATATTTATGATGGCTATCATCCTTAATTTGTGGACTGCTCACTTGGGGAATCGTATTTCAGAATGTTTCAAACACTCTTTAAGTGTCTTTTTGTCAAGAAGAGCTTTAGTGATTATGTAATAATTTTAAAAACATTATATATTTCATTTTCGTTTTTTTTTAATAACAAATGAATGTGGGAGAGTGGTGCTCTGGAGATAACTTAAATTAGGAATGCATTAACTGCACAGTTGTTAGTTTATCCTACGCTTATCCTACGAACAATTTGGCAGTCTAGAGAGTCAATTACTCTATCAGGGTAGTTAAATGGACGGCGAATTAAATTCTCGAGTTCGATAGAAGAGTTTGAACATGAATCGTAGCCTGCATCCTAGCTCTTCGATATACAAGGACTCTCTTTGCTTATAGGAGGACGAAACTATTGAGCATATCCTCAGTGACTGCCCAACGGCAGACAAGGTTCGCTCAGGCTGGTTCTAGGGGAACTCATGAACTACTCCTCCTCTGTTATCACCTCTTCCCTTTGGAAGATAGCACTGGAGGTAGAAGTTTAGCTCTTTGAGCTTGTTTGTGTGCCACAATAGACCGCTTTGGTTGCGGTAGCAGGTCTGGGGGATTCGACAGATTTATTTATTTATTTATTCATAAGAGAACATGAACAGGCAAACTAATGCCCAAAAGAATGTTCACAATGTAGTATTCAATTTACGAAAGTACATAATACATAACCCGAAAAAAAGTACACAAAAAAGAATATTGAATTCCTAAGTTACCAATTTATCATTTATACTATATTAAATTATACCTAGATATGGAAACACAGATCTACAAAAGATGGAAAAAAACAGTGAAGTCGAAAACACAAAAAAACACTATCAATTAGTGGTCTCCCGGAAATGGCAACTCAAACATTTTTTAACATTTTTGTGGCTCAGACCGATTACATCCACCAAATCTTTAAAACAATTACAGCGACCAAGCATTCGAACAATGGGGGAATTCCTAGAGCTATTGGTATGCCTCAAGGGCAAGACAAAGGTCTCCAGCTGTCTGACTCTCCTCAATGGAGCATTAAAGTTGATCATCGATAAGAGTGACAACGATTCCAAATGATCAGTCAGCAACTTATTAGCAAAGAGTATGTCACTCATGATTCTGCGATTCTGCAAACTGACCATTCTGAAGTGATTCAACCTTATCTCATAATTACCAGGATCCCCCCTATTCAACCGCAGACCACACTTCGAACCCAGAAACCGCAGAAATTTCATTTGAACCTTTTCTATTCGGTCTATGTAAGTTTTATACTGCGGGTTCCACACAATCGAAGCAAAGTTCAGCTTGCTGAATACGTAAGCGTAATAAAGCGAAATAAATGATCTATAATTGGAAAACGATCGACTCTGTCTTAGTATGAAACCAAGCATCACGCTGGAAGCTGCAACAATGTTATCGATGTGTAGGTCAAATCTGAGGTGGGAGTCAAAGGTAACACCCAGATCTCGTGCATGACTAGAACGCATCAGCGGAGAGTTTAGCAACAAATACTCAAATATTATGGGATTTCTCTTCCTCGAGAAAGTAATCACGTGACATTTAGTTGTATTTATAAATAGATTAGCATTTGCGCAGAATTCCATAAAAGAGTTGAGATCGTTCTGAAGCCGTAGGCAATCACCGAGGTCTCGGATTTTAATGAACATTTTTAAATCATCGGCGAACATGAGAACTTTGCAGAAATTAAATATTTTAATAATGTGGTTAATATAAATTATGAATAGCAATGGCCCTAAATGAGATCCTTGAGGTACCCCGGATGAGGCCAATATGAACCGCGACTCGAAACCCTCTACCGAGACGTATTGTGACCTATTCCTGAGGTAAGACTCAAACCACCGCAGGAGAGACCCGCAGACTCCGACCTCATACAACCCTATAAGAAGTCTACATATACATATACATACCTTGTCGAAAGCCTTACTAAAATCTGTATAAATGACATCTACTTGAACTCCCTCATCCAGACTATTCAGCAAAAACTCAGTAAAGTTTACTAGGTTCGTTTCAACAGAACGTCCCTTAAAAAAGCCATGTTGTTCGGGAATAATCTGAGATTTGACAAGATGGAATAAGTGAGGATAAATTAGGGACTCAAATAATTTCGCAAAAATAGAAAGCTTACTTATTGGCCTGTAATTCTCCACCGACAGCTTACTACCTGCCTTGAAAACAGGAACAACACATGCCAACCTCCAACGTTTCGGAAAAACTCCAGCTTTAAGAGATTTTTGGAATATTAAGGTCAAGGGTTCAACAAGTGATGCACCACATGAACGAATGAACAGAGGGAGAATAGAATCTGGCCCAGGACTTTTATTAAGATTTAGAGAAAACAGAGCTTGTTCAACGTCCGCGGCATCAATGTTGATTCTATCTAATAGGAAAGAACCAAACACACGGTCTTCATCAGAGTTGGTCTCAAGATTCGGTGTAACATAAACACTTTCGAAAAAATCCGCGAAGAGATAACTGTTGTTTTTGCCACCGTTTGCGGTTCTTTCGCCATATGTCATACGGTTAGGACAGCTGAAAACCTTGTCTTTAACAGATACAAACTTAAAGAATTTTTTCGGGTCGAATGCTAACTGACTTTCGATGGAATGCCTGTATTTCACAAAATCACGTCTAATCAATCTTTTGCAGGAGCAACGTAATGCCTTAAATTCTATTTGATCGGATATACTCTTATAAGTTTTCCATCTCCTGTGAATTCTATTTTTATACTTACTTAGCTTAATCAACTCGAAAGAGTAAAAAGGTGGATAACGTCTGTTCACCTTCGTCCTAGGTACGATAAGATCAATTACATCGTAAAGAATATCATAAAACTCATCAACAACTAGGTCAACATCATCATGGCTGAAAAGATCAGACCAAGAAATTCCGGAAAGAGAACGATTAATCAAATCATATTCGGCACGCTTATAGTTAAACCTATAAATTATATCATTGCTCTTTAAGGATAGACAAACATTTACGTCAAGCAAAAACTCTAAGGAAGGGTGATATCCATCCTCGGGCACAACTGGTATGTCACATCTATGAACATTACTTATTAATTGCGAGTTACACAAAATCAAGTCCAATAGTCTATCTCTGGAATTAGTGATCGAGTTGAACTGTAATAATCCCAAAAATGAAAATGTATCAATAAGTTCTTCTTGATTGCTGGAAACATTTGTAGCCTCGCAGATACCATTTATATCATTTTTAACCCAGTTGATACCCGACAAATTGAAATCACCCAGAATGAGAACATAATGGTCTTTCAATCTGAACATAATCTAAGATAATTTTTCCCGGAAAAATGATGCAGCATCTGAATCGGATGGTGCAATATACACACAGCACAGCAGAATTTTCACATTGTCTATAATGATTCTCACCCAAACATCTTCTGCACCACTTTGAAACTCCTCAACTCGTGAGGGTTTAAGCTCACTTTTAACAGCCACAAAAACACCACCCCCATCCCTGCGAGTGCACGAAGCAGTTACTCTATCTCTACGAAAGATTGAGTATTCATTAAGGTCATCAAATACCCCAGGGTTCAGCCAAGACTCGGAGATGAATAACAAATCGTGATCATTGGAGCCAACATTTAACTTGAAATCACTTAACTTAGTTCTCAGCCCGCGAACATTTTGATAATAAACGTTCAGCGATTTCACCATGAATCAGAACTCCTCTATGATGCGTGTCAAAAACGTATTTCGCTTAAAGACGTTTCAAGTCTGCCTCCGAAGCAATATGGATAATCTTCGAAGTGTCGTTTTTCCGAATAAGAATATTTCCACTCTGAGTCCATACGTACTTGTATCCTTTTTCTCTTGCTAATGTTCGAGCCTCCCTAAAAATTATCTTGTTTGCCAATGTGAGGTGTTCGCTAATGAATAATTTTTCGGCTACATTCGCCACTGCTAAACCAGAATGTGAGACTCCCATGGCAAGACGTTTCCTACGGTAGGCAGCAAGGAAATCATCACGTTTATTTTTCGAGGAGAATCTAACAACAATATTCTTGTGTTTATCCTTAAGTGCTGTAGGAACCCTAGTGACATAATCGATAGAGCCAGGATCCACCCGGACTCCCAAGGACGAGCCAATGCCAGACACCATTTCAACCAAATTTTCCCCAGACTTATATGGAACATTTTGCACCTCGACATTATTCTGTCGACTATGGCGTTCTATGTTATTAATTCTGCTACTGAGAATGGACACCTCCTTTTTGAGGGCAACGTTTTCTTCCTCCAATCTTGAAACTGCTACCATCGCTTCACCAAATTGGCAAAGTTTAGCTTCAAATTCTGAAAACTTGTCGGAGATGAAATTCATCGATCTCTTCAAGCCCTTCATTTCCTCCGTGAGTTGACCAACGAGGGAGGAGAAATTGGCCGGAGAAGGCTCGACAAACTCGAAAGCATCAGGCGCGAAGAGGCGGCTCTCGCGCCGCTCGCGCGAAAAATCGGTCCGGGAAACACTCGGACGCGACCCTCCCGCCTCAGGACGTGAGTCACCACCGTGGACAGGGGAACTCCCCCTGCACGATGCACACTTCCAACCAGCACCAGGCAGTTCATTGATAACAGCCAGTTGACCCCGCTTCATATCAGAACATGTACCGTTCGCATGGTAGTCACCGCCACAAAAACCCGCACAGATAACGGCGGGATTTCTTTTCGTAACTGTCTGATTGCATTTACTACATGTACGCATTGTTGATTTCGCAAATAACAGCACAATGAAACTCAAGAAATGATAATGTACTAGTTCACTAGAAATTTCTCAGGTTGGAGCTGAGTGGGTAAAAATTTCCCGGAAACGAATGACAGATGCGCCGAACAAACTGTAACTGTAACTCTTCGATACAAAGGATATACTTTCCTCGAATGCAGGAAGACAGGGGTTTCAAAGTTTGCAATACCAACATTATACAAAAAAGTTGGAAATGCTCAAGGGAATAGTAGCTCATCATAAAATCAAAGTCAAAGAGCTGGAGTGCTTTGGAGAAGCTAATATCCGACATATGAATCGATCTTAAGCTAGTAGGAAAATCTATCACGCCAGCAGAACAATTCCTTACTTTCATCTGAAAGAAGTTTATGGCATAGACAAATAACCAAAGCTCTCATTTGTACCTCCAAAGACCAAAGCAGTTTTTGAGAATGATAAAGCTCGCATATATTGCAATTAGGATTTTTCAACAACTTGGCATATGCCAAGTTGTTGAAAGCGTGTATATACACGCAATAAAGCTCGATAAAGTTCTGCCAGAAAAAAATCTCAAAGAATTTCTTGTGTTGTATTCCCTTCGCTGCCAAAAATAATGTGGTAGTGAACGAAGAACAGAAAAGTTAAAAATACAAAGGATCAATTTTCGAACAGGGGGCTTCATACCCAGGGCATAAAGTTTGAATGGTAAATCTGATTGAAGAATTTTTAGATCTGAGAACTAATAACGTTACTGAATTGGATATTATTCTGGCCTGCAGAACTCTGGCAGAATGAAGAACTATCTCAAGAACGTGGGGACAACACCTGGTTCTGTCACTAGGGCAAAAAAAGGGGTTCTGGACGTGACAATGGTCATCGCAACTTCCAGAAGAAGTGTTAAAGATTGGGAAATGGTGACCAAACCATCAATCTCTGACCATAGGATAATCGAATATAAAATAACAGATCAGGAACTGATCCACCATTAAGATCCATCTGAAGCAAAACTTACAACAGTTCGAAACTAATTGGCCAAACCTCTCGCATTACGATCTGGAACAAAAAGTCGATCAGGGAATTTTAGGGGCCTTCCACTCCAGTTATCCACTCCCGGAAGATTGAATAAGTAAGGATGCATCTAATTAACACGTTGACTGTCCCATGCATCACATATGATTCATAAAGATTTTCGCCAGGCGTCCATGAGTCGTATGTGATTCATTGATTCATTTGACGTTCAAGATAAATATGGTTACTTTTCATGAACGCTGCAGTGTGGTCAGTTCATATGGGCTGAACGTCTTGTAGAAATATGTATTGATAACCTCAATCATAATTAATCATACATGATTCAAGAAACATCAGCATCAAGCCTTCCATTGGACTTGAAAATTTTGAACATGAACAGTTCCTTAAATGGCTGCAGAATTAATTTTTTCATAGAATATATAGTTTATCACTCAAAAGCAACCCTTATCTTGGGATAAATGTGTTGGACGTGGGAGGTGAGAAAAAAATTAGAATGGGGACAGTCAACGTGTTAATCCTATTCGTGCATGGACTCATGCCGACGATTTTAAAATCTTTGGTGATATAGGCTCTATTGAAGACTGCGTTTCCTGCAGCGTGCTTTGTGGACTCATTCTTGATTTGGTGTGGCAGAAATCAACTACCATTGAGCATTTTTGAGTGCAATGTCGCCAAGTACACCAGGAAGAAGAACTATTTATTGTATAGTTATAGTCTTGATGGCAGCGTCCTGAGCAAAAAAACAGAGATAAATGATCTTCGCGTTGTTTTGTTCAAAGTTTTACATTTGTTCTTTATGTTAATCATTTACTGGGTACGAGACCAAGAATGTATGAATTCATCGTGCGTAATAGCATATATTTTCTGATCCGGAAACCATGATTTTGCTGTTCAATATATTTGTGACGAGCAAACTGGAGTTTGGATGCATTGCTTGGAACCCAATATACGATTGCCATACACATCACAATGACATATACTCCGAGAGCTGGCGACGAAAATCGGCAAAAGATTTGTAATGGATCATAATTAAATATGAGTTAGTTTTGATGGTGTATATGAATCAGCACCCACGCTGAAAGGTCAGGTAGTGGAACATCTGACGGCGACGCTCTTTGATTGATATAAAATTACAATATCCGTACTTTGGGGTGACTGCTGACTGCCTCTCTTCTATTGATATGTGGTCTGAATATTTTATTCACAAATAATATATGATATTTGAGCAGTAAATGCAGTTTCAGCCAATACAATTCTTTTGAAACAACATCGTCAAGGCAGCAACTTATGTGGTGTACTGACACACCGCGTTTCACTAAAATGAGATCTGACGACTTTTTCAAGTTTTCTGTTCTATGAACTAGTCATTACAAAATACTTGTAGAGTGTGTTGTAATTCCATATACCTACATCAAAGCGCGTCGCCGCTAGGTGTTCCACTACCTGACCTTGAGAGTGGGTGCTGATTTATGTACACCCTCAATACTAAATCATATTAAATTATGCGCCAGTACAAAACATTTACCGAATTTCGTTGCCAGCTCTCGGACTAATGGAGGCTGTTCAGAGAAGTTTTTTCGAGAAAGATCATGCTGTTTTGTTTAATAAATTCGGTGCAGTTAAGCTTGATGTCAGGAAGGGAGTTGTTTGTTTGAGGTTCCTTCATGGACCCTTGAATGGCACATCTACTCGCTAGAGTAGGATTTCATGTAGGACGCCCAAGTTCTAGTCCCGTACGCTTGTTCAACCTTACTACGCCCAGAACAAATATATTGTTTCAGTCATCTGTGTACCATATGATTTGTTCTAAATTCGATCAGATCTTGCATCTCTGTGATATATACTTTGACAGACAGTCCTTATTAATTAATATATTACAAGGACACTACATGTATACAAGAGTTTACATAATTTGTAGAACTTTTTAATTTTTGTGGTAATGTCACTTCTAATCCCACAGCACTCAGAATACAAAAGGTCATGGCAAAATGAGTAATCAACCCCACAATATCGCTCAATAAGCCAGACGGATAATTCACCGAAGGAGAACAGAAACGATTTTTTAGTTTTCCCAAAACAACCTTCACAGGTAGTAAACCCATAACTAGAATCGATACAGCAATATAGACCAAGAATCCTCGTAAGGAAGATTGGGATATTTAAAAGCCGATGTTTGGAGTAGGCAATGAACACCTTCAATCTATATAGATCACCAGAAGTGTAAAGAAAAATCCAAGAAGAGATTCGTCTTCATCTTCTGAAGATAACCAGAAGCTGCTTAGAATGAGTCATATACACAGAAAATGGAGAAGGACAAAAGTTCCCTTCACACCAAAATGGGGACCCACAATCTTCAAGAACAATTAATTCAACATCGTTTCTATTGAAGACGATGAAGAAAGTAGTAGATAACAACATAAGAACATAGAATCTGGAGAATACACCAATTCACATATGCCAGATGGCCTACAGGACGACCGATCAACAAAAACTGCTCTGTATGACCGTATGACTCTATAGCTAGGTTCCTGGTCCCTCGGGAACTAAAAGAAATGAAGAGGCAAATACACTTGCCTTTAGCAACAAGAGAACTTGACGTTTATTCATCCACTGGAAAAAAAATTTTTTAATTCACAAGTGAAATGAGATAACATAAGCATAAGCGGATAAAGCGATACCTTTCATGTCAATTTATAAATCCGATAATTCTCTGGAAAGTGTTATCGTTTGATTTCTAATTGAAGTGGAATAAAATTCACATGAGTTATAATTTTTTTTTATTCGGAAAAATGATAATGACAATATCAGTCAAAAGAACACCATAAGGGCACTTCAATCGGACCTGCCATTGCTCTAGAGACAGAATCCAATTCTTCACCTAACAGACTTTCGGGATGACCTTGGAGCCTAGGAAGCTAAATCATTTCAGTTGTGCAAATACAACTTGGTTTACTTGTATACACAGTTGCCAGATTTAGGACGCAACATTATGCGTTGTGTGAAAGATGTATATTGAGTGTATATCAGTTTTCATCATTTGAAGCGCCCCCGAAGCGGAATTTGCGTGAACTAAAAGTATACTTTAGGTTTCATGAGAAGCACTTTACTGCGTCTGGAGATATGTTTTTCAACATAGAATAACTCTTTTATCAAAAGATGAATGAAATCTATAGTTGTTCCAAGGATAGCTCTCGACGTCCTTCACGATTTGCGACCACCCCTGTCGTTGAATCCCTCGAAATACCAGAGAAAACTTTGAAAAACAATGCTGCGTCCGGTATACGGAGTATTATTCAGGACGCAATAGTGTATGGCCCAAAGACAATGTATGGACGCAACATAGTATGCTGGAAGTAACAGGAAAAAAGTTATGAGTGCTCAGCTATTGGGGACCTTGGTGTGAATCAAAACAACTGTTTGATGATCAATTGTCTATATTTCGGTTCTAGATTTGAACCTTCTTCAGGACACTGAAACATACACACGAGATTTAGTTGACAAATTCAAATAAAAGACAGGGAAAACACTTACTGATACATCTTAGTTGGAAATAGAGGAATTACATGTCAGTGCACGGTCTGTGTTGACCGTCAAGAATATAAAAACTTATCTTCGAGAATGAAGCAATCACGGGTTACAATTTTTAGGTCTACAGTGAGGGAATTATACAATTTTTCAATAATCTTTTTTCTATAAATTTCTTTTTTTCTTTCCCAGACCAACGACGCAATTAGATATTATTTGACACCTGAACCATAAAAAGCTGGTTAGGTTAGTCATAAACCACAGAAAAAACTTTCTTTTCTCTCCAATACAAAAATGAATGAGTGGACAACTTCCTGTTGACATTACTAATAACAATCACGTCAGACAATGAAAAACATTGAAAAAACGTCCAAAAAACAAACAAGAATCAATCCAACCCTCGAACGAACCAAGGTGTCAGGTGACTGGAACGTCCTCTGTACGTACAAGATCCGGACTTGAGCTGACTCTGTCCAATTCAAGGAGATAACTGTAAATTCTGCTGAGGTTGCCGACATCTGTCTTCTTATTCACACTATTATCGCAGTTATTTATATGGCACATTTCTATGAAAATTTTTTTTTCGTAGTTGGTGACGGTAGTCAAGACCCTTGCATCATCAAAATTGAAACAATGATTCAATCTGTTCGCATGCAACGCTAGAGCACATCTCTCAGGGTGCAACCGTGTATCACTCTTGTGAAGGGCTATCCGATTCTTGAGAATCTGAGTTGTCTGACCGACATAGGTGCCATTGCAATCTCCACAATCAATGGCATAAACAACGTTACTCTTATACATGAGCGGAATGGAGTCCTTGAGATTTGAGAAAAGTAATCTGTTTGGGAAGACATTATACTTTGCAATCTTTATGTCAGGGATGATTGACAAAATGTTTGAGAGCTTATGGGTGAGTTTGGGCACAAAAGGTAGGGAGGTATATCTTATTTGAGGTTCCATCGATACAGTGACTGCCTCCGAACCTCCTTCATCAGCAAGGTCTCCTCTTTGTGGTGGATGCGCTATCTGTTCATTTGTTTGTACCTCTACCTGCGGTTGTTGTGCAGGCGTGGGTGTGGAGGCAGGTGAGCTGAAAATCAATTTATTTACCAAACTTCTTTGATAACCATTGTCAGTCAGGATGTTAGACAATCTCCTATGGGCAGCATGGGTAAACTCTGGATGAGTAATTCGATCTCTCATACCAACAATGGTGTTCACCTTCATTCCCCAGTCGTGATTTGAGGCCTTGTGTATGTATCTTCCAGAACTGGTTGGCTTTAGATACCAATCCAACTTGATCACATTGTTTTCATCTCTAGTGACCAGTGTATCCAAAAAGGGGACCGATCTCTCGTTTTCAAGTTCAACCGTGAATTTGATGTGTTCATCGAAGCAGTTGAAACTGCTCAGAACTTCTTCAACGCCATCCTCTGGTATTGCCATTATGAGGTCATCCACATACTGACACAGAAAGTGTGGTTGAAAGGACAAGGCAGGAACCTTTTTGCGTAGTAAGGTAGACATTACAACTGCAGCAAGAACAGGACCTCTCCTTGTGCCCATTGGTATTCCAAAAAGCTGTGAGTAATATATGCCATCATACAGAAAATAGTTGGTATCTGAAAGAAACTTCAAGACTTGGATGAACTTTGCTTGGGGCATCGTTGTGTGGGGTGATATCATATCCCACTCGTCCATGATGATCGAACAAGTGATCTCCCACGAAATGTTAGTGAAGAGGCTTACTGCATCTAAGGAACAGACCACATAGTTCTGCGGTATACTACAGTTATTTACAAGGATGGAAAACTGGAAGGAGTCACTGACAGCAAAGGTGTGATAGTCTCTGAAAGCTGTCGACAATATACCAGTCACATACTCATCCAGTGCCGATGTGGGGGAATTTATTGTGGAGACAATGGGTCGAAGTGGAATATCATCTTTGTGGATTTTAGGTAATCCATATATTCTGGGAGCTATCCCTTTGTAAGTTGTCAATTTTCTTGCTACCACAGGATCAATGAAACCACTTGTCTTCAGTTCCTTCACCAATTTGTTATTGGAAGTTTGGTATTTTGATGTTGGATCAGATTGAAGCACCTTGTAGGTAATGGGGTCATCTAGAAGATGCAGAAGCTTTTCTTTGTATGCCTCTTTTTTTATAGCTACTGTGACATTACCCTTATCTGCTGAAGTAATGAGCAGGTCATGGTGCTGCTTTATGAAGGTCCTAGTCCTGTAGAAAAGACCCAGTTCATAACTTCTGCCGACAAGGGAAGAATGGAAGTGGTTGGTGATAGAATTAGTGCATTTGGCTCTCAGAATATCCTGACATTCTTCAGGTGCAATCTTTATTATGTACTCCACATCACTGAGAATTGTCTTGATAGAAATATTCCTTCCAGGTACGGCTACATGGGCGAATTTAGGGCCCAAGGACAACATGCTACAAATGTCAGGGGGGAAAACATAATCAGTAAGATTCCTGAACCACCCTGGTTGGACTTTTAGGGACTTGACTTTATGGGTTGTAAGATTATTCAACTTAACGTTGAGAGAGTTAGCATTGGTGACAAAGATTCTATTGTAATATCTATTCTGTGTAGACGTAAATTTGTTGAAAACACCAGGAGGAACCAATTCCTTTGCCTGGGCCATGACAGTGTTCAATTCAGCATGTAAAAACCTCAGTCTTTTTATAGTGATGGTAATTTCTAGATTTAACAATTTGGACGATACCTTGTTACTAAAGTCCGCCACTGTTCTGTCCTCACTTGTTCCCGAACCTAACAAATTGGTTATGCACTTAATATTCTGCACTATATGTCGTGGTCTCAATCCGCGTGATCTGCAAGTCAGCAGGAAATTTCTTCTTGTCGTACACATCGCAATTCTTCTTGTGGAAATGGCCCATTTTTTGAGGCAGTTGGCTGTCCCTGCCCCATATAATCTGTGTATATCTTCATAAAAACTCATCTTGAATAAGAAAAAGGAGAGTGATATTGCTGTGTAGAACCAAACAGGAAAAAAGTTATGGGTGCTCAGCTATTGGGGACCTTGGTGTGAATCAAAACAACTGTTTGATGATCAATTGTCTATATTTCGGTTCTAGATTTGAACCTTCTTCAGGACACTGAAACATACACACGAGATTTAGTTTAGTTTATATATATAAAATTATATATAATATATATATATATATATATATATATATATACTAGGTTTCATTGTTTCTAGTAAAGGGATTGAAAGTGATCCTGAGAGAACAGAAGCAATTACTAATATGGAAATCCCGAAGAATAAAAAAGAACTACTCAGGTTCTTAGGTTTAGTTAAATACCTAGGAAAATTCTTTCCGAATTTGCCATCGTTAACGGCACCCTTAAGACAACTAACTCATAAGAATATATTATTCCAGTGGGTGCAAACTCATACTGACACAGTCATCAAAATTAAAAGACTGCTCGTAAAAGCACCCATTCTAGTTCACTATAATCCAAATAAACCTTTAGTAATACAATGTGACGCAAGTTTAGATGGTTTTGGTGCGTGTTTGTTACAAGAGGGTAAGCCAATCGCGTATGCCTCTCGAACGTTAATTGATGCTGAAAAAAGATACGCCAATATAGAACGTGAGCTTCGCTCTATTGTGAATACCGTAGAAAAATTTAATTATTTAGTGTATGGAAGAGAAGTAATTGTAAATACTGATCATAAGCCATTGGTTAATATTTTTTTTAAAGACATCAATCAACAAGACTACAAAGATTATTGTATAGATTATTAAAATATAATTTAAAGATAGTTTACTTACCGGGAAAGGATATGCACATAGCTGATACTTTATCAAGAGCAAGTATTGATGAAAAGTACGCCACTGAAGTTGAGGATATTAGGGTTCACAGTATAGCTAAATTACTACCAATATTGGAAGAAAGACTTAACGAGTTTATTGTAGCTACTGAAAATGATGGAATGCTCAGGCAATTGAAAATTTATCTTAGAAATGGTTGGAAAAAATATAAAACATTACCTCACCATCTTAAAATTTACTATAACATAAGAAATGAAATATTAGAATCTGACGGTTTATTATTTTACGATGATAGATTGATTGTACCTGAATCAAAACGTAACATTATTTTATTAAAAATACATGAAGGGCATCTGGGAATAAATAAATGTCGAGCAAGAACCAACGAGTGCCTTTATTGGCCTAATATGTCCAAAGACATCTATGACTTAATAATTCATTGCGAAATTTGCAATAGATTCAGCCAAATCAATGCCAAATTACCGATGTTTAGTCATGAGATACCTCATCGACCGTGGAGTAAAGTAGGTACTGACATTTTTTATTTCGGCGGTAGCTCATATATTGCAATCATGGATTACTACTCTAAGTGGATCGAATTCAAAGTTTTAAGAAATAAATCTATTGAAGAGGTAACTAAGAAATTAATGGAAATTTTTGCTTCATTTGTATCGTATGTGATAATGTACCTTTTAATTCATATATGTTTAAAGATTTCACTAGTAGGTACGACATAAAAATCATTCATTCTAGTCCAAATTATCCGAGAAGTAATGGATTGGCTGAAAAATCAGTCAATATCTGTAAGGGTATTCTGAAAAAGTGTGCTTATGAAAACGGCAATTTACAAATATATTTATTGAAATATAGAAATAATCCAATACCGGATATAGGTTTGTCACCTCCTCAATTATTTCTTGGTAGGCGTCTGAAAGATAATATACCTTCACTGAGTACTCTTCTGAAACCAAATTTAGTGAATAATAAAAAATTTATGAATAATTTCAATAAAAGACAGAAAAAACAAAAATATTTTTATGATAAAAATACAAAAAATCTAAGGGAAGGAAAAGAAAATGATAAAGTTAATTATAGATTAAATTAAGTATGGAAAAAAGGTAGAATTTTGAAAAAATGTGAAGAGCCTGGTTCCTATTTAATACAAGATGGTAATAAAGTACGTCGTAGGACTAGAGAACATATAATTTTAGATTATCATAGTTTTAATGAAAATTTAGAGAATAAAAACGGAAATACTGATGATCTTGATATTGACCGATATCATTTGAGAGATAGAACATTGATTAAGAAGCCAAGTAGGTTAGGAATTGTATCATAGTTTAGCAAATCTATTTTGTTCTCAGTATGGCTCATGGTATTATAATGTATTATAAATATGTGTTTATATTGTTGATATGATGATGCATTTTAGTGAAGTGATGAAGAGTGTAGACCAACTTGGGAGAAAGGATGTAGGGTTATTGAGCAACACATTATTTATAAAAATGTATGTTTGGTTGCGAGTTGCTCAGTGGCATAAATCATCAGTCCCATATTGGGGGTATGGACTGTGAGACCGGCCGTTGGTCAGTCGATAGACAGCGTTATGAGAGCATTTTCATGTATCATCATCGAACCGAAATAAAGAGATCAGAAGTAAAGCGTGGCCTTTTTAAAATATTGGTTTCGTAAATCCTAATAAATAGACAGAAACGTTACAGGTGTTTTAGTGCCAATTCTTGCTGAAGAATCTTGGCAACATCATCATGTCTATTTTTGTACTCCGTGCCCGCGAACTTCTGACATCCCCCGGTGATGTACTGGATGGTTTCATGTGTCGCACAGCCATAACGACAGCTTTCGTCCGCCACTGAGGCATCCTTGGCGATATATTTCATGTAATTTCTTGTTGGAATCACCTGATCCTGGATGGCGAGCATGAAGCCCTCTGTCTCAGGAAACAACCTTCCGGAAGTCAACCAGTAGTTCGAAGCAGATATGTCGACGTAATCATGGTTGACCTCGTTCTGCGTGGAGATTTTGTGAAAGGCTTAGTGAGTTTCAACTTGGTTTTACAAGCATTGTATCGATAACTACAGACGGTGTTTCAGTAATGAGAAAAGTGGGAAAATTGATAGATCCACACCACCAATTATGTATAGCGCATGGCATACAATTAGCCGTAATTAAAGTTTTATACAAAAAACTTATTTACACGAAGCTGATCAATTATGTGACGCAAATATCGATGACGTTGAAGATAGTGAGCTCGACAAAGATAATGAATCTGATTCCGAATATTCCTATAATGAAATTTTGAACGACAATTTGGAAATTGAATACGAAGCTGGTGGAACCATCGATCAAGCTCTGCCAGAGCCAACTTGTTTATCGAATATTGCATTAAATGGTTTAATTACGAAAATTCGGAAATCTAGGCATAAACAGGAAGAACGAACTGCAATAGCAGTTGTTGTCGCCTTGAAACACTTTTGAAACGCACTGCTATAGCAGTCACCGTCCTAGCAGAACAGACTCCAATGATTGCAACAGCAGCCCTTGTCCGCGAATGTGTTGAATTACTATTTCGAATGTTTTAGGGCCTGTTACCAGTCTTTAAGTTAGGTTAACTTTTAAGTTGTTATTATTCAATAAGAATTAAAGTTTAGTTATTTGTTTTGTGCCTTATTTTTTTATTGTCGGAAAAAACTGGTAAATACCGGTAAATTAAATCGGTAATTTTTCAAATAATTTACCGAATAACCGGTAAATTAAAATTTCGGTAAATTTGCAATCCCTACCTTTAATTGATAAATTTTTTTGTCCGATCTCGAAACTCACACAATGAGTACATTCTTCCATTTGAAATAATAAACACTAATTGTATCATTTTACCAAATTGAAAATTTCAATTTCAAATAGAATGATAACTATTTCTTATTTCAGGCAAATATGGATGAGTATTTTGCAAACCATTTGAGATGTAATAAAAATGGTCGCAACAAAGCCATATTATATGCCAGACTATATCATAGGGTCTTTATATCGGCCATTTTCTTTTCAATGATACTATTTATACTCATTAATAATGAGTTATACTTTTCGGGTAATAGGAGCTACTTGCGCTTCCATTATCCCTCCCTGGCTCCTATTACTCCTTTCGAGAAGCGAAATTTTAATTTAAGGTAATATTGTTTATTTTAGTTTTTAGATGCCCCGGAAGACATCAAAGGCTAGTTGGACATCTACTATGTTACAGTCTGCAATAGAAAAAAACCGAAATGAAGTATTATCAGTTCTTAAAGTGGCACAGGAATATAATATGCCTTATAGCACGTTGCTTGATAGAAAACCTGTGTTCATTGGTGAACAGGAACAGATAATTGTAAACCATATACTTGATATGTCTAATGTTTTGTGGTTTAACAAGTATTCAACTGCGTAAAATATACTACAATATGGCAGAAAAATATGGTATCGAACATAGATTTAATACTGAAAAAAAATTTCTGGGAGAGATTGGTTGTTAGGGTTCATGACTCGACACCCCGAG
The DNA here is from genome assembly GCF_907165205.1 of Coccinella septempunctata. Lineage (NCBI taxonomy): Eukaryota > Metazoa > Arthropoda > Insecta > Coleoptera > Coccinellidae > Coccinella > Coccinella septempunctata. Next base: position 3,920,177 of record NC_058197.1, read on the forward strand.
CTCAGTATCAGAAAGCCAGAAGCAAACAGTATAAACAAAATTCAGGGCTTCAATAAGAATGAAGTAACTCGTTTCTTCAATAACTTTGAATCTGTTATGAAAAATTCAATTTTGAGCCACAAAATATTTTTAGTATGGAGAAGATATGCTTTTCTATATTACACGAGCCAGCAATATCATTGCTCTCAAAGGACGGAAGCGTGTTAGCGCAGTCACTTCATGGGAGAGGGGCAAAAATATCACAGCAATTTGTGCTACGATTGCCACAGGCATCCTTGCGCCTCCATTATTCATTTGAACGTGATGGGCCACCAGGACCTGTATATGCTTGTTCCAAAAATGGGTGGACTAATATTCTTAACATGGCTTCAGCATTTCGTTAAATTTGTGAAGCCTACTGCGGAAAAAAAGATTTTGCTTATTATGTATGATCATAATAGTCATACTACTCTCGAAGCATATGAGATAGCTGAAATTAAAAATATTACTACGTTGAGCATCCCTACACTTTCGTCACATTGTTTACAACCTCTAGATGTGACTTTTTTCGTTCCACTTAAGGCGGCTTAAAGGAGGGATTTGTACATAAAAACTAGAAATATAACTTAAATTACTCCATACCAAATAGCTGGATTATTCAATAAAGCGTACTCAAAGGTAGCATCTTTAGACACTGGAATATGTGCCTTTAACCCTAGAATACTAACCATTCGTGAATTTTGCGAATCGCATGTGTTGAGATGCGATTTGGCAATAATGCGCAATAAGCAGTACCTACCCTCGTACTTTGTCTAGCTTCGTTATTCTATTTGCCAGGTCATTTAGTCAGTCCTTTGTTGTGAACAGATCACTGGGTATCAGTATATCCAGGGGTGGATCGTAATTTTTACGGAAGGTAATGGTACTATCAGGTCGGATCATTTCTGATACCCAATATTTCTTTTAGTTGATATTAATGAAATGGCTAAAGGGAGGTGCTTCAATGATTATAGAAAATTGACTAAAAAAGAAAAAGAAGAATTAGCTGTACCCCTCAGCTTATCCAGTGATGAAGAAGATGCAGGTAGCAGTTCAGAAACTGAAGATATTTCAGAAAATGAATTCTCCCCTTCTGAACCTGGAATATCTGATGCAGAGGATCCGATTCGAAACAATTCGATGTGATGCGACGTAAAAAATATTTTTATAAATATTTTTTACGCTTCGCGTATGCGAAGTGTACCTACTGGCCTCACATGAAAATTTTGAGACAGTACAAATAAACTGCACTGGCGAAGAACAACACGAGTCAAATGATAATCAATTAAATTCAGGATTGTTAGGAAACCATGATAACAATGATGAACAATTCGTTATGGAAGATGAACCTGATGTCTCGGAAGCCGTTGGAAAAACAATTTAGAAGAGACAGAAGTGTTAAATAACGAACCAACCTGCCAATAGTCGTAAGCGAATTTCGAAATGATACATTCATATCCAATCCAATTCAATTAGCCTATTCTCTATCCTTCTAAGTTTGGATATAGGCCTCCCCCAACTGCCTCCAGCACTTCCTGTCTTGGGCTCTCCTCTGCCACATCAAGCCTGCGTGTCTGACTATGTCATCTTTCCACCTCATCTGCGGTCTTCCTCTTGATCTTTTCCCATCATAAGGACGCCACTTCCCAATCTCTGCATTGTTCATATAATACAAGGAATTGTTGGAGCAGCACGTGTAGCAAAAACACATTTGGATGCTTTTCTCCCTTCTTCCTAAATCATGAAGACTATTGAGAACTGCGAAATGGGAATATGGTCGAATATCTACACACCACAACAAAATGGATCTGCTGAAAGATTGAACAGGACGATCGTAGAAAGAGCTAGATTCTTATCGTATGATGCAAATCTGGAAAAACGATTTTGGGCTGAAGCAGTAAACACTGCGGTGTATCTGACAAATAGAAGCACGATCAGGTCGATTCTGTTCGCATATTGGTATAACATTGCGAAATCTACAATATTGTTATAATTATAAAACATAACGATATGACTGAACGAACAAACGTTTTACGCAAGATTGTTTATGAGTTTTGGCCATAGCAATATTGTTGCAAAATAATCGAATATTTGAGCTGACGAGACTGTTTTGATGGGTAAGATTATCATTTCATAGAAAAGAACACATAGTTCTATGGAAAAGAAGAATAGGTTATGTTTAATCCAAGAGTATCAGTTGATACTCTTTGGTTTAATATTTTATTCGGTATTTGGATTGTGAGTTTTTGGTTGAACAGTGCATCATGTCCAAAAATAAAAAAAAATAAAAAAAAAGTCAGATGGAATTGATAGTCAATTTCCTAGAGAAAAACCCAATTCTCATATCTGGGAAAAGCCACACCTTGAATCCAGAAGAATTAGATCGAAAATGGAATGAAGCAACAGACCTTAGTAATTCTCCCAATGAAGCTAGAAAACTGAAAAAAGAGTGAAAAACTGTAAGTACTTGTATTCATGAGGCCTATTTATCTATATGTGTTTACCCCTTTGTATTATTCGATATATCCGTTTCAGTTTCTTTATGAATGGTTATCTAAAACAAAAAAGAAGGTTCGTCAGAATATCAAAGCCATTTCTCAGGCAGGTGGGGGAGAATACGTATGTGGAGACCTGAATGACAGAGAATGAAGAGAATAGACTGATATCAGTTTTCGGTTGGGTACACATCATTGGATGTCTAGGGGCCCCTGAAGAAATCAATTCACACCATGATGATGATATTTATAGAGAAATACCAGAACCTGTAAGTCTAGGAACTGAACTACAAAATCTAGATATTAATGATATAAACTTTATTATAAATGGGGAGAATGCAGACGCAAATGTTCTGAATCGTCTTGTATAAAAGTCCTCTTTGCAATCCGTGAAAAAAAAAATTCAATAGAATCGAAACCAAAGAAGACAGTGACCAGCTGCTCCTTATCAGAGTTATAGAAATCTGCTGAATTATATAGCCAGAGTACAGAGCAAATGGCTCAGTCAGTTTGTGAAATGTCTATTGCAATTTCTAACCTTGCTGAGGCTATTTCAAATATAGCTGATTCATTAAAATATTTCAAAATGTATTAACCTTATCATTTTTTGAATTATTGTTTTTCTGTAGTTATGTGTTAATAATTGTCGAACTGTTAGTGAGATTAATTTTTGTTTGTTTGTAAGAATAGCTATAAAGTTAAACATTTTGTATTATGTATTGAACTACTCAAGTAGGTATCATAATTTTATTCAAACATCTCCTGAAGCACAAATCTTCTTCGGCAAGGTCATCATTATCGGGAAAAAAGTACCAATGTAAAAAATGATTGAAAAAAAAATCTCCATAACTTCATTCTTTCTGGACTGTGAGATAAGTCTGAAGACCAAACAACATTCACATTAGCATATTAAAGGTACTAAATTTCTTCAACTTCAATGCGCATATCATTCATCAGGTTCATGTTAGGGTTGGCAACACTGATATTTGTAATGCGTTGACCAACGACATAGGTTTAGGTTAAGTGAAGTCATAGAATAGGTATTAAATGTTCTTCGAACACGTGTGACCTAAGTTGATACGATAAACAGTGTTTTCATCTGGAGATAAGATTCGAAACAGGTGAAATAAACAAATATTATGCTAATTATTCATCATCATATTGATATTACTACGAAAAAAGTAATTTCCTCGAAATGAATAACTCAAACCCACCTCCCCAACAAATGTCTTATTCAACTGCTACTCAGACACAAACACCAACTTCTTTTCCGAAGAAGGATCAGGGAATCATAATGAATGCAAATGAGAACTTGAGAAACAATGACTATGTTAAATCAATCGCAACTTTAATTGGAGCAAAAAATATAAAATACATTTCCCGTCTCTCAAATGGAAGAATTTGTGTATTTCTAGACAGTAAACAAAGAGTTGAACAATTGGTGGAAAATCACCCCTCGATCTTAATAAACCAAATACAAGTAAACATTCGCAAACTTGTAACTTCTGCGAAAAGAGTGGTAATTGCAAATGCTTGTCCGTCTATACCACACTAACTACTCGAAGAACACTTGAGAACCTTAGGACTAAAACCCGTTTCACGAATGAGTTTTCTTAGAGCAGGAATAGACGGTGAAGAATTCGCTCATGTTCTCAGTTTCAAGAGACAGATCTACATCAATCCACCAGAGGAGGATAATATGGAACTTCCGAATACTTTCCTACTCACGTACGAGGGGACAACATATAGATTGTTCCTCTCGTCAGATGGCTATACCTGTTTCAACTGTAAACAAACAGGACGCATCGCACAGAATTGCCCAAATAACACTACTGAAGATGCGAATAAGAATAAAGAACCAGCATGCCCCCTATTGAAAATAAAAAATAAATCTAATAATGATAATAATTTCAACAAAACTGACAACCCATTGAAACGACGAGCATCTACAAGTCAGCCTTCATCACCAACTGAATGCCATAATCAAGTTTCTGGTAATGAACATCACACAGAACCCTTTGATAATACTACCTTCATCGCACCAACCAAGCTAGCTCCAAATCATAACAAAAACAAAAAACATAGAATCACAGAACAATCATTCACCGATAAAAATATGGATAATGTCAAAAAACTAATCGAAGGAGACCCTTCCCAATTTCCTTTCTCTTTTGAAGAAATTAATACTTTTCTTAATGATAGTTGTAACTCTAAGGACCCAATAACTGCTGAATCTAAATGCACTAAAGTTGTAAAAAAATTTAAAGAACAACTTGACGACGAAGAAATTGAAACCAGTAGCAATTGGAGCGAATGCTCACATGAACTGTTGTTGTTGCAATCAAAAATAATGTTGGGAACACTGATGAGTATGTCATATGTCAGCGTTCTTGATTATGCGTAGAAGAGAGTTCAGTAGTACGTTAGGAAGTTAAGAGGTAGTACATAGTAGTAGAAGTAGAAAATAGAATCTAGCAGCCATTGTGAATTCAACCTGTCTGTAACTGATTCTTGTTTGAATAAAAAAAACATTAAATTGTTTCCTGGCTTTATCATTGATACTTTCAAAGGCTTCCACCACAGGTTATGGGCCCAGCAACAAAGCTGTGAAAGTACGGTGATAATCGAAGTTAAAAGGAATCTTTTCTGATCGGCGTGCACGTGTTCTCTTCCGGTGAAAGGGAAAATGGAAGTGATCACCAACAAATTGAACAATTCCAATTGGAATTTTTGGAGGTTCCAAGTCAAATTAACGTTGATTTCGAAGGGATTATTCGAGATCACGTGTGGTGGAGAAACTCTTCCTACGGAAGATCAAGATAAAATTGCAAAATGGAAGGTGAAGGACGCCCGCGCCCAAGAAGCACTAGTTCTTCGGATGGAGGATGAAATAATCTCCCATGTTATGCAGTGTTCAACGGCCAAAGAAATGTGGGAGAAATTAGAAAGCATTTTCGAAAGAAAATCCGAGGTTAGTGTTCACCTGCTCAATGAGCAGTTCTATAACCTGAAATTCAACGATGAAACAGTGAACACATTCATCTCCAAAGTCACAAATCTGCAAGCCAAGTTGAAGCAGAATGGAGAAGACATTCCGGAAAAGATGGTTCTGACAAAAATCATCATGGCTCTTCCAGAAAAATTTCGTCATTTCCAGTCTGCATGGGAAAGTGTCAGTTCGGATTGTCAAACGTTGAACAGCGCGGTTGCTGATCGAGGAGGAGCGGCTGGCGAAAGAAGAAGAAAAATCCGTGGCACTGGTCACAGTTCAACGTCGTAACGTAAACAAAGATAACCTAAAGTGTTTCGCGTGTGGAAAAGTGGGTCATTTCAAAAGTCAGTGCCGAAATGTTGAGTGTAATTACTGCAAAAAGAAGGGGCATTTAATGAAAGATTGTTATTCGAAGAAGAAGAAGGAAGAACGAAGTAAAACCCGGGACAATGGGAGCAGTAAAGCAGCTGTAGCACTCCTGTCAGTTTCAGACGAGTTTAAATCGAAAATAAACATGGAATGGTTTATGGACAGTGGAGCATCTCAACATATGTGTAAAGATCGAAAAGTTTTCTGCAAATTTGAAGAAATTAAAGTTCCTAAGTTCGTAAAAATCGGTGATGGTTCGACTTTGCAAGTAAAAGGTCAAGGTAACATATGTCTTTTGGCCTATAATGGCACAAATTTTCATTCTGTCACATTGCATGATGTTTTTTTTGTTCCCGAATTAAAAGTGAATTTGTTTTCACAAGGTAAAGCCTTAGATAAAGGTCTATCTTTAATTTCGGATGCTGAAAAGGCACGTTTTGTTGACAAGAAAGACATCACAGTAGCTATAGCAATTAGATACCAAAAACTATTTAGAATTATGTTTAAATGGTCTACGTCTTCTGAGCATACATGCAGGTGTAAATTTAACAAACTTGAGAATAATGCATGCTATTTAGCAAAATCTAGAAACGATTTAGATTGGTGGCACAAAGCTCTAGGTCATCAAAATGTCAAATACATAAGAAATATTTCAAATAAGAATCAAATTGAAATGGAACAAAACGAAACATTTTGCAGTTCTTGCGTAGAAGCAAAACATTGTAGAGAACCTTTTTCTGCAAATGATAGTAGGGCAAAAGAACTCGGAGGTATAGTACACATGGATTTGTGTTTCCTATGGAGGAACGGTATTTTAATGATTCTCGGTACATATTTTTGTTAAAGGACGATTTTAGTAATTACAGGTTTGCTTATTTTTTGAAAAGTAAATATGATGTACCTGAGGTGTTGAAGAATTTTCTAGAGTTATTCAAAACCCAGACAAATAAAAGGGTAAAGATAATGCGAAGCGATAACGGAACAGAATTTTTAATTTCGTCGGTAGATTCTTTGTTTGAAAGGGAGGGTATCAAACACGAATGTACTGTGCCCTATACTCCACAACAGAATAGTAGAGTTGAAAGGGAATTTAGGACAATAATTGAGTCAGTAAGGGCTATGCTCGCAGACAGTAAATTACCAAAAGTTTTCTGGGCAGATGCTGCAAACACTGCAGTCTTCTTATTAAACAGAACTGGTATGAGTCCAGTTAAGGGGAAAACTCCATATGAGGTCTTTTTTAATAGATCATTCTCTTTAAAAATGATTAAGGGTTTATTTGGCCAAAAGGTATGGTCATATATTCCCCAAGAAAAGAGGAAGAAATTAGACATGAAAAGTAAATCTGGAATATTTGTAGAGTATTCTGAAAATGTTAAAGGATACAGAATCTACTATGAAGACAAAAATACAGTGGCCATTGAGAGGGAGATAGTTTTCGAAAAAATGGAAAAAGAGAAGGAAAGATCTATCTCGCTGGATATTGACAATCATACAGATAGTATTGATAGTCAAGATGGATTAGATGAGGAAACTCAAAACGTTCCACAGTCCTGATCATAGGTCAGAGGAAACTGATGAAGAATTACTGCAGGAAGGATCTACTAGGCAGAGAGATAAAAGGTTGCGACCTTTATCAAAACTGAAAGTGCCTCAGAACTTGGATAAAGACTTTGATATGGGTTATTTTAGTCTGGACACTGATGAGCCCACGCCCACGACTTATGATCAAGCTTTGAATAGCAAGTATGCAAGTTGCTGGAAGGAGGCCATAGATGAAGAAAATAAGGCACTAAAAGCAAACAATACTTGGGATGTAGTTGAAAAACCAGTCTGTGGTGAAATAATAGATTGTAAATGGATTTTCAACATTAAAAGAGACAAAGACGGTAAAATATCAAAAGTAGCAAGAGGTTTCAAACAAAATGTTATGGAAGATGTTTATAGACCTGTAGTTAGACTGACTGCTGTTCGGTCAATTCTGGCTGTGTGTGCTCAGAGGGGATGGATCATTTATCTGATGGATGTATGTAATGCATTCCTTCATGGTCAATTAAAAGAAAATTTATATATGTACATACCAAAAGGTTGCGAAATGAGTGGTAGAATTTGTAAGTTAAATAAAGCCATTTATGGTGTTTGAATTCGATAGTCTTGGTGGTTTTGATGGAATGGAATGTATATAATCTGGCTCGAAGGACCAAATGTTTGTGAATATTCGATCACCTAGTGCGTGTAACAAGGATCAGGAAGGAAGATCATCATCGAGGATCGACCACGAGAATCCGTTAAAAGGGCCCTTTTCGCAAGAAACGGAACAACCTCAAGACAACTTCAGAACTTCCCCAGCAGAAGAAGAGTGCGGTCAGGATTCCTCTGTAAGACCTTTCTACTTTTTCTTTTCCGGTGATTTAGTGCTTTTTAAACTAGAACGGTTCGCCAAATTATATACAGTCCATTCCATCAAAACCACCAAGACTATCGAATTCAAAAATTTGGTCCTTACGAGTCGTATTCAAATTTGGCTCTGGTTATTTTTTTGTTCTCTTTTGGAGCAGGACTTTGTCGGAAAGAAGTAAAACTTTTCACTGCTGTAGTGCGAAAACCATAAACATCAGTAAATTTCGCGTTGTACATGAATTATCATTCATTGCCGGTGTAAATTATTCAAATATAGCATCGAAAATTGAAAATTTATTGAACCATCCATTTCTTGAAATTTTCCACATTGTGAACTCCATTTTAAGTCAAAAAAAAGTATCGTTTGAATATTCTGCGATTAACTGTATTCTGCATCTGCGCAACATCTGACATCTTTCATGTTCAGGCGCTTATTGTTGCCACTTCTATCATAACCTGCTCTGGTGTTTATTTACATTTTCCTAACACAGATTTCGCTATCAATATGGACAAACTTAAAAAGTATCAGACTCTAAGAAAAACGGCGCAATCGGATATTGGCATGATTTATTCATTGGCAAGTCGTGTTAAGACTGATAAAAGTATAAAAACTTTATTTAAAGTGCGCTGCTCAGAAATAGAACAGATTCGGGAAGATTTTATGAAAAATCATAATAACATTCTATCTATTCTTCTGACAGAAAACGACGCTGATCTTGATAAAGAAGAAACGATTCATGAAAGATTTTTAAATGAATTCTTCGTCATAAAGAGTGTTTACGCTGACTTATTTGAAACGGACAATGGTGACGGTGTACAGTCTGGAATGAATTCAACAATGTATTCGCCTAAAATAGCTAACTCGAATATTCAGTTACCCAAGCTTGAATTGACAAAATTTCATGGAGAATATAAATCATTTCCTGGTTTTATAGATTTATTTGATGACAACACCCTTGGGGACATTCACCTATTGGTGAATATTGGTCCCGATCTCTTTGCGTTCAATAGCAGGTACCTGAAAAGATTCCTTTGGTTGAAACCGTTTTATTACTCTGTTGGGAATAACCCATTAAAATCATTGTTAAGAACGGGCGTTCTTTCTTCAATGCATATAATATAATTTTGGTTATTTCAACCTCATTTTTAACACTTTTATAATTTCTGAGAAGATGTTAATTCGAAATGTCGGTCTATATCGGTATATCGATTGCAATAATGTCAATTATATATTCACAGCTTCTTCCCTCTCAACCTGACAAAGATCATTCGGAGGTTCATCTAAGACTTGGAGACTCGCTTGGAGATGTTTCTCCAAGTCTAAAATAAAAATTATTTGAAACATTTGTCTAATGTTTCAAATAATATATAAATCATATATTTCACTTATACCATTTGTAATCAATAGAGCTTTAGTAATGTAATAATTAAGGTCCGCGTTGAATGAATTCCTAGATATGTAGGTACACACTAAGGATCACCGAATTGGGCAATTCGGAGAGGGATATATTTTCAGTTGATTAATCAGTGAAGATGAATTAATAATATTAATAATTGTTTTCAGCACTCAAAAAGTAGACATAGATATTTCAGCACGTGTGTCGAATCTCTTGATGGTTATTCTGTAAGCTCTTTGTTATTCCATATAAATTGAACGAACAACTTTCATGAGAACACAATCTTGATTTCAACGCCCCATATTTCTGAAACCTGGTAAGTTGTGTTATTATTTTGTAGTACTTCACATATTTTCATAAAATTCCATAAAATAACTCGACATGTTGATGTATGATTTAAAATTAATAGCTTGCACAGTAACCATTTTTTTCAACTACTCGATCAATTTGCGTTTGATAGAAGGTACTGATTCAAAAAATTCCACCTATAAGTATTTCTTCGCTTCATAAAATTTTATAACTCAATTTGGAAAAACCTACAAAAATTGTCGTTACGAACGGGTACGCTCTGTTGTATTCAATATTAGGGTTGCCCATTTTGACCAAAAAGATTTTATGCACAGAATAACTCTAGAGCCATTTGCTGAGGGAATTTTAAAAAATTTACCTGAAAGTATTTTTTCGGATCATACAATTTTATACCTCAATTTTCAAAATTGTCGTTATGGAAGGGAATGCTCTTATCCTATATTAGGTCGTTTTCACAACATTTTATTCAGTTGAATTTCAAAGTTGTTTGAATCAGCCTATATAACTATATAACTATGTTGATAAGGGGAGGTTAATAGTACATCGAACAATGAAGTATAGGATATCCATGGATAGAAGCAATTTCTGTAAGCTAGCCTTAGTTAGCCTCAACTACTATCTGGCTATATCTATAAGACATATTATTGAGTGGTTTCAGACTTCTCATAGTGTGATGTGAAGAAAATTCCCAAAATATATATTCAAAAAAAAATACATAACTATGAATTGTATTGAATTGTCATGAAGTGTATTGAATTGTCATGAATTGTATTGAATTGTCATGAATTGTATTGAATTGCCAAGAATTGTATTGAATTGTCCGTGAATTGCCATGAATTTTCTTGAATTGTGTGAATTGTTGAATTGTCTGAATTGTTTTATATGCTATTATAGGAATTGCGTGAATTGTCTGAATTGTGGTGTACAACATTTTCATGACCGGTTCACCCCTCGGAAATGCTCATCAAAGACTCATCATACCCTACTTCATGTAGATAAATCTTCTCAAATTGAAACTCCTGATAATTCTTCTAATGTCAACAATACCAGCAGTCAGCCTTCAACATCGACTGTTCAACCTGCATCATCAGCCTTGTCAGCAAGCACTTCATGCTTTCTGGGTACACGAGACCAATCGAAATCGAAATGTGTGCTTCTATCTACTGCTTGGATAGACATATTAGATTCTCGGGGTAATTTTCAAAAATTCCGTTGCCTACTAGATTCGGGAAGTATGATTTCATTCATTTCAAGTAAAGCTGTTAATCGCTTGGGTTTAACAAGAAATAATTTTGCTGTTGAGATTCAAGGGTTGAATCAGATGAAATCGTGCTACAGTAACGGTAGAGTAGTGATTTATATAAAGCCAGTAGATAAAGAGCATCCAGTTCTTCACACTGATGCTATCATTCTTAACAAAATATGTGGTAGTTTGCCGACTCGTCAGATTTCTATTGAATCATGGTCTCATATCGAAAATATTCCATTAGCTGATCATGATTTTAATAAACCGGGTAACATCGACGTTCTGATCGGCGCTGATTTATTCTCTAAAGTTCATTTAAATGGAAAAATCACTGGCAATAATAATGAGCCTGACGCTCTAAATACAATATTTGGATATGTGCTAATGGGAAGCGTTGATGTTCCCAATGTTTCAATTTCTTCTTTTTTCACTCAAACGTCTGATTCAGTAGGTGTTGAGGGGGTTTTGCGGTCATTTTGGAACATAGAAGAGGTTCCTTCAATAACGATGTCATCGCCTGAGGATGATATTTGTGAGAACCACTTCAAAGCAAATCATTATCGGGACGATATACTGTATCACTTCTTTTTCGAGAGTCAAATCCAGTTTTTCCGGGAATGCGAGATTTGGCTCTCAATCAGTTTTTATCGTTGGAGAGGCGATTATTGAAAAATCCAAAAATTTACTGTCAATATGTAGAATTCATGCGAGAATATTTTGACCAGAATCACATGGAGCTTGTTTCAGCCGAGGAAGTTTTTGACGATGCTTATTACATACCTCATCATTGCGTTCTTAAGCCATCTAGTGAAACTACTAAATTGTTGCAATGCGTCCGCCAAATTGCCAGGTAATAAATCTCTGAATGATTGTCTTTATACTGGACCAAAATTGCAACAAGACGTTGCTACTCGTTTGATCAATTTTCGACTTCATACTTTCGTAGTATGTTCGGATATCAAGAATATGTATCGGATGATTTTTATAAATCCTTCTGACAGGTAATATCAACGGATATTATGGCGCTTTTCGCCAACTGAAACCGTCCGTGATTACACATTAGTAACCGTTGTTTATGGTATCTCTTCCTCGCCATTTTTAGCTCTCCGCGTTTTGAAACAACTAGCTGCTGATGAAGGACAGTGCTTTCCTTTAGCTTCAGAAACTAGTATGGCCAGGAGATCCATCATGCATGACAAATTGACCGCCGCAATAAATGATGTCATTGAAAATCCTGAAAGAATGCCAGTATTCCTTACACATGGCACAACATACTTGTTACCTAAAGACCGAAGGAATACAGAAGACCCATCCAAGTACCGACCAATCACATGTCTTCCAACGATGTACAAATTAATCACATCGTGCATATCGAACCGAATTCACAACCATTGCGAAAGAAATAACATCATCGCCATGCAACAGGAAGGATGCACCAAAGACAGCCGAGGGTGCAAAGAACAACTAATAATAGATTCAGTTATCTGCAATCAAGCGTTCTCCAAGCGAAGGAATCTTTACGCTGCCTACATAGACTACAAAAAAGCATTCGATTCTATACCTCACGAATGGCTCTTGACGATCTTGAAGATTTACAAGGTGGATCCCAATATTGTTAAGTTCCTGAAAAACGCCATGACAACCTGGCGTACTAGTCTTCAAATGAAAGCAGCAGATTGCTCCATTACAACAGGACCTATTCCAATAAGACGCGGAATTTTCCAAGGAGACTCGCTGAGCCCTCTGTGGTTCTGCATGGCCCTGAATCCCTTGTCTCATAGATTGAATTCTACGGACTACGAATTTTCCATCAAGAGCGGCAGTAGAACTATGATGAAACTGAATCATCTCCTATTTAACTAAGCTATATTTCAATATCGACTTCGCTACTTAACAAACTTTAGTATCGGGAGAAAGAAGTCAACTATGGGTCTTCTCAGTATTATTCTTTATTGCTTTTCCTAGCTTTCGTTCATGATTTTGAACTTCTTCAGGGACTAAAAACACACAAAAAGTCAACGGACATTGTACCCTATGTTACACATGGTACTCACAATCAATGCGAATTTTCGAAAAGAAAGGACGGAACCATCCTCAGAATATTAATTTTGTCGTAGAAGTTCGACCAGAACAATTATAATACATATCATAATTACAATACAACATGACAGAGATATGAAAAAACACATCAAACTACAAAAATCCTTTGTTAGAACTTTAATTTCAAATCAGGTTAGGAAACTCGACGCCGTCGATCCAACTCGTCTCTATGATCCTCTCTGTCATTCAATGATCCTATTCTTACTCAGCCAGGTTCGATGTTTCTTGTCGTATTGGGGTTATCCGTTCTTCGCAATCTAATCATCTCCAAGATATTACAGTAGATGTCACTGAGTGCACTATAGTCTGTATTTATATTAACACTGTTGTCACACATATTAATTTCCGCAAATTCCAAGAAAAGCCTCTTATTATGGTTGTTCACCTTTCTTAAAATATTGACATCATTTAAATTCATGATATGGCCCGTATCTACTGTATGTCTCGCCAATCCTGTGGTTGACCTCATTAGTCTTGTGTCTCTTTTATGTTCTTCTAACCTCGTGTTAAGTCTCCTACCCGTCTGGCCAATATATGCCCCTTCACATGTGCTACAATCAATCCGATAGATAACATTCGTAGTGTTATATGGTCCTTCTTTATCCTTTAGGTGTGTAAAGACAAATCTTTTCAACTTATTAGGAATTGTCCTGACGAATCTCAACTCATTTATTCCTTTGAACAATGATATGATCTTCGACGTTATTTGATCATAATGTGGCAATTTGTAATATTTATAATTCTGTGTATCTGTCTCCACTCTCACATCTGAACTCTCTGTGTTATTTATTATGTCATTAACAGCTGGTGAGCTGTTATAAAATATTCCATTTATCAACCTAATTGGGTATGAGTTCTGTATTAATAGGGTTTTAAGTCTCTGTAATGAGCCCTCATATTTGGATCTATCACATATACCATATAGTCTATTCTTCATACCTGTGATGAGATTTAACTTATGTTTTAGTTGATGACTGGAGTAATAGTTGAGATACCGGCCAGACGCCATTGGTTTGGTATACCAATCTGTAATAATGGTTTGATTTTCTCTCACCAGTAACACATCCAAGAAGGGTAATCTGCCTTCTACTTCTACCTCAGTTGTAAATGAAATATTTATGTCAAATTCATCGAACACATCCACCACTTCTCCGATCCTGTCCTCCGGCATCAGGCAAAATAAATCATCCAAGAACTTTTTAACCTGTAGCAAAGTAAATGTTAATCTAGGGATACTCTCATCCAACAGGTCATCCATCACGAATTGTGAAAGGATTGGAGACACCTCAGAACCCATGGGTGTGCCTTTTTGTTGTTTGTAGAAACCATCATTAAATCTGCAGTATGTTGTCTGGTAAACCACATCCAGCAACCCCAAGAAGTGTTTTTGATCCATAGGGCAGTTTGGTTGTATTTCCTCCCAGTGTTTTATTATTGATCTCTTAGATGCCTCCAAGGTGATATTAGTGAACAAAGAAACTGCATCCAGGCTCACCATCACATATCCATCCGGGATCACCAGCCCATTCATCGTCTTACTAAATTCAAATGAATCCCGAACATAATATGGATTAGTCCTGTTATAACTAGCTGTTAAAATGTTTCTTATGAAAATCGAGATTTTTGTATTGGGTCCACCAATGCTAGATATGATTGGTCTCACTGCCAACTGTGGTTTATGGATCTTGGGTAGGGCATGTAACTTTGGGGACACTGCGTTATATGTCATCAATGAACTGGCAGTACCATCATCTATAATATTTTCTTTCTTCAATTTAACAACTTGTCTGTTGTCTTTGTTTTGGTACTTAATCGTCGGATCCTCTTCCAAACGGTTGTAATCATTGGGGTCATCTAACAAGTCCAGTGATTTCTGTATATACTCAGTTTTATATAGGATAACTGTCACATTACCCTTGTCTGACCTGGTTATAACTATATCTGGATGGTCCCTTATGAATCTTCTTGTAATCTCTACTCTACTCTACATATAACGCAGTGTCCCCAAAGTTTTATGCCCTACCCAAGATCCATAAACCACAGTTGGCAGTGAGACCAATCATATCTAGCATTGGTGGACCCAATACAAAAATCTCGATTTTCATAAGAAACATTTTAACAGCTAGTTATAACAGGACTAATCCATCTTATGTTCGGGATTCATTTGAATTTAGTAAGACGATGAATGGGCTGGTGATCCCGGATGGATATGTGATGGTGAGCCTGGATGCAGTTTCTTTGTTCACTAATATCACCTTGGAGGCATCTAAGAGATCAATAATAAAACACTGGGAGGAAATACAACCAAACTGCCCTATGGATCAAAAACACTTCTTGGGGTTGCTGGATGTGGTTTACCAGACAACATACTGCAGATTTAATGATGGTTTCTACAAACAACAAAAAGGCACACCCATGGGTTCTGAGGTGTCTCCAATCCTTTCACAATTCGTGATGGATGACCTGTTGGATGAGAGTATCCCTAGATTAACATTTACTTTGCTACAGGTTAAAAAGTTCTTGGATGATTTATTTTGCCTGATGCCGGAGGACAGGATCGGAGAAGTGGTGGATGTGTTCGATGAATTTGACATAAATATTTCATTTACAACTGAGGTAGAAGTAGAAGGCAGATTACCCTTCTTGGATGTGTTACTGGTGAGAGAAAATCAAACCATTATTACAGATTGGTATACCAAACCAATGGCGTCTGGCCGGTATCTCAACTATTACTCCAGTCATCAACTAAAACATAAGTTAAATCTCATCACAGGTATGAAGAATAGACTATATGGTATATGTGATAGATCCAAATATGAGGGCTCATTACAGAGACTTAAAACCCTATTAATACAGAACTCATACCCAATTAGGTTGATAAATGGAATATTTTATAACAGCTCACCAGCTGTTAATGACATAATAAATAACACAGAGAGTTCAGATGTGAGAGTGGAGACAGATACACAGAATTATAAATATTACAAATTGCCACATTATGATCAAATAACGTCGAAGATCATATCATTGTTCAAAGGAATAAATGAGTTGAGATTCGTCAGGACAATTCCTAATAAGTTGAAAAGATTTGTCTTTACACACCTAAAGGATAAAGAAGGACCATATAACACTACGAATGTTATCTATCGGATTGATTGTAGCACATGTGAAGGGGCATATATTGGCCAAACGGGTAGGAGACTTAACACGAGGTTAGAAGAACATAAAAGAGACACAAGACTAATGAGGTCAACCACAGGATTGGCGAGACATACAGTAGATACGGGCCATATCATGAATTTAAATGATGTCAATATTTTAAGAAAGGTGAACAACCATAATAAGAGGCTTTTCTTGGAATCTGCGGAAATTAATATGTGTGACAACAGTGTTAATATAAATACAGACTATAGTGCACTCAGTGACATCTACTGTAATATCTTGGAGATGATTAGATTGCGAAGAACGGATAACCCCAATACGACAAGAAACATCGAACCTGGCTGAGTAAGAATAGGATCATTGAATGACAGAGAGGATCATAGAGACGAGTTGGATCGACGGCGTCGAGTTTCCTAACCTGATTTGAAATTAAAGTTCTAACAAAGGATTTTTGTAGTTTGATGTGTTTTTTCATATCTCTGTCATGTTGTATTGTAATTATGATATGTATTATAATTGTTCTGGTCGAACTTCTACGACAAAATTAATATTCTGAGGATGGTTCCGTCCTTTCTTTTCGAAAATTCGCATTGATTGTGAGTACCATGTGTAACATAGGGTACAATGTCCGTTGACTTTTTGTGTATTTTTAGTCCCTGAAGAAGTTCAAAATCATGAACGAAAGCTAGGAAAAGCAATAAAGAATAATACTGAGAAGACCCATAGTTGACTTCTTTCTCCCGATACTAAAGTTTGTTGAATCATCTCCTTTACATGGACGACTTGAAACTCTTCGCATCTACCAAAAAACAAATGCAACTGATGCTGAAAATGGTGGAAGGATTCTCGGAAGACATCAAAATGAAGTTTGGACTACAAAAATGTCGACTGCTTAACATAACGAGAGGGAAAATAGAAGATGGTACGTTCAAACTCAAGGAAGGTGCAGAAATTGAAGCATTAAAGGAAGGAGACACATACAAGTATCTAGGCATAAAACAGGCAAGAAAAATCAATCAGAACCAGATGAAGAAAGAATTAACGGAAGAGTTCACCCGAAGATTGAGGAGGATAATGAGAACTGGTCTTAACAGCAAGAATCTGATAAAAGCGATTAACACCTACGCTTGCTCGGCGCTAGGCTATTCATTTGGTATTATCTCTTGGACGACCACCGATTTAGCAGCTTTACAGAGAAAAATAAGGACGATGCTGACTAAACACAATAAACATCACCCCAAAAGCTCAATGGAACGGACAGAGCTGCCACGACATCTTGGGGGTAGAGGAATTGTTGATTTGTTCAACCGTATGTCCCAGGAAATTGAAGGACTTCGAAAATAGTTCTTGAGCAAGGCAGCTTCGTCAGAACTCCATCGAGTAGTTTGTGTTGCTGATAGTTCTACACCATTAAAGCTACAACAGGATCACTTGGAAACCGTCGAACACTCTGCAGAAAGTAAAATGCAGAAACTGATTGGCAAACCTTTGCATGGGAGGCACCAGAACGAGGTCAACCATGATTACGTCGACATATCTGCGTCGAACTACTGGTTGACTTCCGGAAGGTTGTTTCCTGAGACAGAAGGCTTCATGCTCGCCATCCAGGATCAGGTGATTCCTGTAATAGTTGTGATTTGTATTTTTAATAAGGATTGTAACTCAACGACTGTCTAACATGTAATGTTTTATTCTTCAACTGGTACTACATATGTACATTGGTTCACTACGCATACTCCTACAGTGGTGCCACTACTAAATCTATTACATCTCCCCTGTTAAAATAATAATTAATTATTAACCATTACAAACTATCAAATTTTATTTTTTTTTTTACAATTATAGTTCGCTTAACCTAAAATGTCTTAAAACTAATATAATAAAATGATCACTTTATTTGAAGTCTTTCAGGTGGTTTAATTATACGACCAGCTCTAGTTCTTGGCTCAACAATTATAACATCATTATTATCTGTATCAGTATTTTGAACAATTTCAGATTCGCTACGATTATTATCGATTCCATAGTTTATATCATCGTACCTAAATCTACCATTTCTAAATCTATTATTTTCCTTGAAAGAATTTCGAGACGAGTCCGAATTTACTTTTATTAAAAATTTTCTATTTCTGATTAAGATATTTCCCTTATTTGATTTAACACTATATCTTCTGAATCCAATTTTTTTCATTACTCTTCCTTCTATCCATTTCAAGCCTTTTCCAAAATTCTTAATTTTAACAATATCTCCCCTATATAGTTCTTTCAAATTTCTGCTTCCCTTATCATAATAAAATTTTTGCGTTAATTGTCTGTTTCTTAATTCTGCAGCCACATTCTTGTAATTCTGAATTTTGGGTTTTAAAACTTTATCATGAACAGGAATATTACTTCTCAAAATTCTTCCAAACATTAACTGCGATGGACTTGGTAAATTATAAGAAATAGGAGTGTTTCTCTAATCTAAAATACATAAATGTAAATTGCTACCAGAAAGAATTGATTTTCTTATAATATTTTCAGTAGTTTGTACAAATCTTTCAACTTGCCCATTTGACTGTGGGTTATGTGGGCTAGAATAAACGTGTCTAAATTGCCATTCTTCACTGAATTTTTTAAAATTTTCTGCTGAAAAACATGGACCACCATCTGATACTACAATCTCAGGAATACCATAAGAAGAAAAAATTTTATGCATCGAATTTATTACCTGATTACTAGTTTCATTTTCTATGTCTACTTTCTCTACAAATTTGGAAAAATAGTCAACCAAAATCAAAAAACTTTTACTGTTAAATGTGAATAAATCACAAGCAATTTTTTTCCAAGGACCAACTAAAATTTCATGCGGTTGGAGTGGTTCTTTTCGATTTTCTCTACTATTAGATGAACATATATCACATGATTCAATTATATTCTCTATATCGACATTCATCGAGGGCCAAAATAAGAATTGTCTTGCCTGCAATTTTGTTTTGTCTTTACCTAAATGTGCCAAATGTACTCTTTGTAACATTTCTTTCCTCATTGATAAAGGAACATATATTCTATTATTTTTAAATTATACACCTTGGCCATAAGTCAGTTGATCTCTGTATGACCAGTATTTTTTAAATTCTTCAGGTACAAGTGATTTTGATGAAGGAAACCCTTTTTCGATTAAAGTTTTCAATCCCATTAAATGATCATCTTTGAGAGTTTCCGATTTAAAAAGCTCAAATTTATCTTTAGTCATAGGCATATTTTCCACAATAGAGCAAAGATGATACTCAATCTCACTGCATTTATTTTCAAATGGCAAATCAACATTATTTTGATAAGCTCTACTTAAAGTGTCTGCAAAATACAATTCTTTGCCCTTTTTATAAACCAAGCGAAAAGAGTATGGCTGTAACATTATAAGCATTCTCTGTAATCTAGCTGGTGCTTCAATCAAAGGTTTTTTTAAAGGTTTGTGATCCGTTTCTATTGTGACTTCATTCATAGATAGTCCAAATATAATAAAATAATGAAATTTGGTGCAAGCATACAAGATAGCCAGAAGCTCTTTTTCAATTTGTGCATAGCTCTTTTGGGTTTTAGTGAAAGCTTTGGATGGGTATGCAACCATCTTTTGATGAGTCACGGGAAATTGTTATGTTTTTTTTTACTGCAGAATAATTGCAAAACTGGAGCTGACAACAAACACGATTTTAAAGATTGAAATGCATTTTCTTGTTTTTCGTCCCAGTGAAATAATGTGTCTTTTCTAATTAATTCTGTTAAAGAGGAAAAATTTGGAATGAACCTATTTACGTAATTTACCATACCTAAAAATCTTTCAATATCTTCGGCACATTTAGGTTTTTGAATATTCTCTATAGCTAATACCTTAGAATTATCAATTTCTAAACCTTTCTCTGATATTTTGTATCCCATGAATTTAACAGAAGAGTTACAAATTTTACATTTATTGACATTTAGTTTTAAGTTATTCTGTTCACATAAATTCAATACTTTTTCTAATCTATTATAGCGTTCTTCCAGAGTTCTTCCCCAAATTATTATATCATCTATAAAAATCTCAATACCTTCTACATCGTCAAATAATTCTGATTTTTTTCATGAATACTTCACTAGCTGAACAAATACCATATGGCATTCTTTTGAATTTGTAACGACCAAATGGAGTATTGAATGTACAAAGTTTACTCGATTCTTCATCTAATTTTATTTGCCAAAACCATTACTAGCATCTAATACTGAGAAATATCTAGCTCCGTGTATTTTACTCACAATTTCATCAAAGCTGGGGATGTAAAAATGTTCTCTTTTTATTGCCTGATTCAAAAAGACAGGATCCAGACAAATCCTCAAGTCACCATTTTGTTTTGTTACAAGGACAAGGTTGTTAACCCAGGGTGTTGGTACATCCACTTTCTCAATGACAGATGAATTTTCAAGTTCTTGAAGCTTCTTTTTGAGTTTCATGTGTAAAGCTAGAGGAACTCGTCGAGGAGGAAGAACTCTGGGAGGTACAGATGGATCGACCTGTATATGGTATGTTCCTGGTAAACTACCCAAACCTTGAAACACATGATTATATTTCATAATTAATCGATCACAGTCATAATTATTATCTTCATTAATATTTCTCGATACAATGTTAATTGAATTCCTTTTGATAAAATTCATCTTTATGCATGCATCCAAACCCAAAATTGCAATATTTTTCGTGTCAACAACATGAAAGAGAATTTGTTGCTGTTCACAGTTTTGTTCTGCATTATTATTGTTTTTTATTTTAAGTGAAATGGAACCTAAACTTTCTATGTTTCTGCCAGAATAGCCTGTAAGGTTGACATTTGTTTTAATCAAATGGTTCATAGGAATACCTAATTCTAAAAATTTATTTAATGGAATAATGGAACAGTCTGCACCCGTATCTAATCTAAATGAAATTTTAATCCCATTAACAATGAACTCTTCAACCCATCTATCACGTGTTTTTCTTTCCAAAATATTTCCAATAGTTATTTCATAGTTTTCAATTTCATTATTTTCAACTTCAATTTGTCGAATTTTATTTGATTGTCTGCATACATTAGAAAAATGATTATATTTCCCACATTTCAAACAAATTTTCCCAAAAGCAGGACATTTATTCAATTTATGCTAGAGACCACATTTAGTTCATTTATTTATAGAATGTGAGCTACTTAACTTTTGTGCCTGTGGATGATTGTTTTGAAAATGCCGTCCGCCATTTCGTCCAAAATTCGATGACTGCGCAGGTCTTCCGTAATTTGTTGGCTGATTTGGCGCTGCCATGTTGCCCAGATTTTGCGTCTTATTCGAAATCCTGCGTCCTGCGATGTTGTCTTGACGACCTGAATTTCCTTCGACCATTGAAATTTCCGCTTCTGAATTTCCATCGATTATCTTCAATCTTTCCGATGCGATTTCCACTGTACGGCATATCTCCAACGCTTTATTTAAACTTAAATCTGCTTCTCTCAATAGTCTATCCTTTATACTTAAATCTTCCCAATATCAATCGATCTTTAATGAGACTATCAACAAGAGTTGAAAACTCATCAGTTGTCATCAAGTTGATGACAACTGCCGCAGATTGGTAACATATGTGTCGTAGGTCTCCGTGTCTTTCTTGTCCCTTGTAAAAAACAGATACCTCTCAAAGGTGACATTTTTTGTCGGAATGAAGTATTCTTCGAATTTTTTCATTATGCTGGGATATTTATTTTTATCTTCAGTTGATGCCCATCGGAAATTATTATAAATTTTTAAGGCTTTATCTCCTATGCGGTTCAGTAATATATATCCTTTGTTTTCTTCAGATTCATCATTTAGCTTACTTGCGTGAATGTAGATCTCGAACTTCTGTTTGAAGAAATTCCAATTTTCTGCCATGTTACCTTCGAAAGATAATTCATTGTGTGGTATTGCTTGAAATTCGCCTGACGTTGAAGCCATCGTGGTTGGAGTAGGAGGTGCCATTTTTAGTGGTTTTTCTCTTACTTTCACTTTAACGTTTTGTTAACTTTTAACGGTTTGTTATTTCGACTGCGCCATGTAATAGTTGTGATTTGTATTTTTAATAAGGATTGTAACTCAACGACTGTCTAACATGTAATGTTTTATTCTCCAACTGGTACTACATATGTACATTGGTTCACCACGCATACTCCTACAGTGGTGCCACTACTAAATCTAGTACAATTCCAACAAGAAATTACATGAAGTACATCGCCAAGGATGCCTCAGTGGCGGACGATAGCTGTCGTTATGGCTGTGCGACACATGAAACGATCCAGCACATCACCGGGGGATGTCAGAAGTTCGCGGGCACGGAGTACAAAAATAGACATGATGCTGTTGCCAAGATTCTTCACCAAGAATTGGCACTAAAACACCAACTTCTAACTTCGAAAAAGGTTCCTTATTACAATTACCATCCGGATGCTGTGCTGGAAAACGAACATTACAAGCTCTACTGGGATCGCACGGTTCTCACAGACCGAAAAATAACCCACAATAGACCAGACCTCATATTGCTCAATAAGGATGAGGACAGAGCACTATTCATCGACGTGGCAATTCAAAATAATACCAATCTTCTAGATAGGCACACTGAAAAAATTTCAAAATACAGAGATCTCGAGGAACAGACCAGAAGACAGTGGAAGCTGAAAGATATCAAGACCATCCCTATTGTCATTTCATCTACAGGCCTGATACCGAAGAAACTACTAGAGAACTTAAGGAAACTTCAGTTGGACGAAAATATCTATAGAGTCATGCAGAAGACGGTACTGCTCGGAACGGCGAGAACTGTACGCAGGTACATGGGGAATGCAGAGGAACACCGTCTGCTCCGACAGGAAGTGCGGGTGGAGCAGGAATCCAACCTACAGCAGGGAGGCGAGCAGCGACCCGGACCCTACCACCACCACGAGCCCGAAAACCTGGAAGAGCTCCAACAGAGCTCAATCCTTTTGATATCTGAGATATCTGGGATAAGTGAATTTTCCTCTGGAGAGGAGTGTGAAAGCCGCAAGGCTAAAGTCATAATAATATTTATTCCAAAATCATGCTACAAAAATAACACTACAAATATGTTTGAATACTGGAACAAACAAAATACCACAGAAGCTTTAGCTAAGCTATTGCTTGTACGTGGTGTGAATGTTCAATTCTCGAGAATCAAAGCATACTGTAACATACAGAAAAAAAATTTAACATCCTTCACCGCTCCCTTTTCTTTTTTTCAAAAGTAATAGTAGGTATAATTATCTATATTACACCCAATCTCTCCTATGTCTTCTTCACTCCGCTTCAACAACATTAGATATGATTCTGGTTCACTAAGTTATGAAAAATTTCTCTTCCCGAACTTGAGATTCAACACTTGATCTTTTTCTTAAACAATTTGATATTATTCAGTTTTCTTATTTCAAAAGGTAACAAACCAAACAATCTCGGCGACAGATAATCACATTGGCGCCGGCCTACGGTCTTATTACAGCGGGGTACACTCAATAACTTTTCCTTGTTTCGAGTACTGTAACAATGTGCAATCAGTGAAGAGGTGACTTCCCTTTTTCTCGTTTTTATTCTTATAAGCATGGACAAACAAAAAAGTTGCCTCACATCAAGAAAACCAGACTCCTCATACAGCTTATCATTTGGGTATCTTAAAGGTTTCCGAAATATTATTCTCAGTAACCACCTGTGGATAATATTAAGATTTTCCAGATGGGTGTCACAAATACCACCCCAGCCAACTATCCCATACGACAACTGCGATTGAATGAGTGCATGATATAGTATCTTCAGATGTTTAATATCAAGATAGTCTCTGAGGCGTTTGAATCTGAATAGCATACTTCTCAACTTCTTCACAATGTTCTTCTTTTTTTTTTTTGGTGTAGCAGGGGGAAAATCTGCAAGACAGACGAACCACCCTCATCTCCTGAGGGGGAACAGTGTGGGGTTTCTCACTCTCCTGAGCTCGAGACCCACTAAAAACCCTACTGCTTCTTGAATTTTGGTTCCGGGCATTTGCCTATAAACCGTTCATCTCTTGGTCGGTTTTCTTCTCGCACACTATCGTGCTGGGATTTATGTGTTTATCCTCTATTGGATTAACACTTTATTGAATTTTTCAATAAGTTTCTGTTGTTATCTTAATCTCTTTTTAATTGATCTCTTGGTCTCCTTCGGTAAATTCGCATTCTCCTTTTGTCTTCCTCTGGGTCGTAGTCCACTAGTCTCCTGAGTTCTTGATTCGGATGGTTTTTCGCTGTTTCGAATAATTTCTCTGCTTTTCTGTTCATGAATTCCGTTATGGTTTCCCATTTCAGGTCCTTATAAATCTGTCTATTCCTGACAAACCAAGGTGCATCTATTGCACATCGTAGCAGCTTGTTTTCAGTGGCCTGAATTCTTTTGATATGGCTCTTTGCCGCGAAACCCCAGGCAACTGATCGATAAGTCAGTTGAGGCCTAGCAACGGCTTTGATTATCTTCAATTTTGTCTCTTTCGACATGTGGCTTCTTCTTCCTATCAGAGGATAGAGTCTATTCATCGCTGCTTTCGTTTTGTCGATTGCTTGTTTGGTATGATTTTTCCAGGTAAGTCCTTTGTCAAGCGTTATTCCTAAATATTTGGCTTCATTTTTCCAGTCGATTTCTTCGCCGTCAACATCCAGTGTTGTTGTGGGTCGCAGTCTTCTCTTCTGTAGTAATATTAAGTATATGTTTGCGGCCAGGTGTAGAAGTCATACAAGTTTTCTATGAAATTTTCGATATTTCATGGGTGTTTTGCGTGATAGATGGTCAAGTACTGAAGCTATTACAGCGGGTTGTGTGTTTGCTCCTTAAATTTTGCTGTGTTAAGTGAATTTTTCGGATTGAATGATTCATTCATTTACTTCAGTTTCTATAGCTGAATAAATAAGATAAACAATTCCACAAAGTCAGACACATAGGCTGCTTGTCGTTTGATAAGTAACCGGACGGGCTGGATTAGGGTATTCATACACGATCGTGCAAGGTTGTTGAGTTCATGAAGATGGCGAGTGATCTGGGACATGCGATTGAATCTTTAAGAGACGAGATTTTGGGTAACAGGAGGGAGATAAAATCGGCCATTGCCGCATCTGAGAGTAATTTGCTGCTGAAACTGGAGGAATTGCACCATAAGGTGAGGAAGCTTGAAGAGGAGAACGCCAACCTTTCAAGAAGGCTAGAGACTATGGAAACTTTCTCAAGGAAAAACAACATTATCATTTTTGGTCTCCGGACTTATGAGGACTTTTCGCCTTCAGTTGTTTGTGGGACTCTAAGAGATATGCTGGGTGTAAAAATAGAAGTCACCGATCTTAACAATACTTATAGACTGGGACCTGATGATGGAAGTCCTATTAAAGTTGAGTTCACGTCCTTCCTGAAGAAATCTGAGATTCTAAAAGCCAGTATGAAACTCAGAGGCACTAAAGTGGGAATCAGAAATGATCTCACACAAAAACAGCGATTCGAAAATAAATTTCTGCGAAGTCAACTGGCAAAGATAAGAGAAGATCCTACAATAAAATCATTCCTAAAAGGAAATAAACTATTTATAAATGGGAAGCCTTACACTGCCCAGGAGCTCGAGAATGGATGTCACTATGGATCATTTGATAGAAGGGTTTCAAGTGCTCTGTCGACTCCAAGGAGAGAGAGCATGGCCATTAGTGAGGTTGAACATTCCTTGGCAACACAGAGAGAGAAGGATACTTCGAAGGACCAAAAGGAAAAGGAACCGCTTTCCAAGTTTGGTGATAACAAAAAGCATGTGAAAGAAAAAATGAGGAATCTTAGATCTGGATCGAAGAATAGAGATCGTTAATTGTGGTTTGAAAGATTTCATATTTGTACCATTGAATCCTGTGCCTGTCCGGGTTTATATTGGGTCATTTTTTTTTGTATTGTTCTTTAATTTGATCATTTTCTGTTTTGTCATAGATTTATTATTTTGTGGAGAAAACATATTGTTATTTCTTACATTCCCCAATACAGACAATAAGCATGAGTTGGTTGATGGATGAAATAAATGTCGATGAGATGGAGACGGTGACTGTGGATGATTGTTCTATGGTGAGGAAGGTTGTAATGGAGGGTCGAGAAAAGCTGGCCCTGATTCAGATGAATGTGAGGAGTATCAAGAAGAACTTCGATGAGTTTCTAGTGCTACTCTCGTCTTTTGGTTTTGAATTTGATGTATTGGTTCTAACGGAGACGTGGAGAGTTGAAGATGTTGAGCAGTTTGGGATTCCGGATTATTGTGTTTACTATAACAATTCAACCATTAATCAAAATGATGGGGTTATTATGTATATAAGATCAAATTTAGTCCATAAAGTTAAGTTTAAAGTGATCAATGAGTTGAGTGTCCTGAATTGTTCACTTGTGAAGAAAGGAAGGAGCTTTAATATTGTGCCAATGTACCGACCACATTCTTATCGGGTTGAAAGATTCCTTGATGACCTCGAAAATTTTCTTTCTGAGGGAAACCTGGGAGGCGTCACTTACCTTCTTGGGGATATTAACGTCGACATCTTAGACCAATCCGATAGTATAAGTGAGGAATATTTGCAAATTCTAAATGGTGCTGGTTTTAAATCAATCATAAATTCAGTCACTAGACAGACTGCTAATACGGCAACGTGCATTGATCATATGTTTGTCAAGGGATTGTCTACAACGGACTTGGTTGTTCCCCTCACTCTGAGAACAAATGTTACTGACCATTATGTGACCATTGCTCTGCATCAAGTTTCTGCTACGAGGACCACGGGGACTGTTGGTCAGACGTTTGTATATCGTAAGTGTGTGAATCGTGAATTGTTGCTATCTGAGCTATCTAAAGTATGCTGGGAAGAATTCCGAAGGACTGAAGATGTTGAAGAAAAGTCAAAAATATTTATGGCAAATATCCTTAATTGCGTAGAATCAGCGACGATCACGTCCAGAAAATCAACACCTAAGAAAAGACAACCATGGATAACGACTGGTTTGATTAATTCCATACGCCGAAGAGATCTTCTATTCCAGAGGTTCCTAAAGGAGAAGAGCGATGAGAGCAAAACTCTGTATACTGCTTTTCGTAACAAACTGAATTCACTTCTGAAGAAGGCTAAATTTTCTTACTATAGTCATAGAGTCCGGTCTGCAGAGGGTGATATCAAGAAAACATGGCGTTTTATCAATGAGGTTACAAACTCCAATAGTGTAACGCGAGCCATTCCGGACCGAATTGTTGTTGATGGGGTAGAGACGGATGACCGTAAACAGATTGCAGATGGCATGAATAAATACTTCGACTCTGTAGGGCATAAACTGGCTTCTTCCATTCTGGGCCCATCCTCTGAGTCTGGGTTTAAGCATATGTCATGGCCTGGCTCCATATATGTGGAACCGACAAGCATCGAGGAGCTCACAGGACTGATATATTCCTTGAAAAAGGTTGAATCATCTGGCTGTGACTTGATTACTGGGAGTTTAGCTAAGGACATGGCACCTCTGATAGCACAACCCTTTGTCGAATTAGTCAATGCATGTTTTCAGGTAGGGTCTGTGCCTTCATGTTTTAAGACAGCATTGATCACACCTGTTCACAAGGGTGGAGATAGGAGCGACCCCGGCAATTACAGACCTCTGTCAGTCATTACTGTCTTTGCAAAAATATTTGAAAAGGTCATCTTCATCAGATTGACCAAATACCTAGATAAATTCAAGATCATTTCTGAGAGTAAATGAGGTAGGTCAACCTCAGATGCCTTGGATGCTTTGATGGAAAATATTTACAAGGCAATTAACAGAAATAGAAAAGTTCTCTGTGTGTTTGTCGACTTATCGAAGGCGTTCGACACCGTCAATCATGAGATCCTGCTTAAAAAGTTGTTTCATATTGGAGTGAGAGGTAGTGCTTTTGACTTGCTTAAGAGTTATCTGGATAATAGAACCCAAAGAACTAAGATCTATGATGTTGTGAGTGAACCGGAGGTTATTCGTTGTGGCGTTCCCCAAGGAACTGTTTTGGGTCCGCTATTGTTCCTTATATATATGAATGATCTGCTGAAGTTAAGTATGAAGGGCAAAATAATTTCTTATGCTGATGACACATGTATTCTCTTTGAGCAAAACTCTTGGATGGAGGTTGGAGAATTGGCGCAAGCGGAACTGAAGATTGTGAAGAAGTGGTTTGATCTAAATCTACTCTCAGTCAACGAATCCAAATCACACTTCCTGCCGATTTCATTAAATAGTTCGCAACAGCCGAACTTTGAAGCGCTCCTCTTCGACAATATAGTAATAAAAGCAGTGAGATCTGTCAAATACTTGGGAGTTTATATTGATTGTCATCTGAGATGGGATGTGCACAGCAAGGAATTACATAAGAGATTGAGAAAAATAACTTACAGAATTCGATTGGCCAGGAATTTTCTACCTAGGGATTTATGTTTCACTGTTTACTTCGCATTGGTGCAGTCGGTTTTACAGTATGGAATTCGTGCTTGGGGCGGTTTGAGGAAAGGATATTATAACACTGTGGAGAGAGCACAGAAGCGACTTATAAAGATCTTATTCAAGAAACCTCGGCTGTACTCTAGTAACAAATTGTATAAGGAATTGAGAATAATGGACCCGAGGCAGCTATACATAAAAAGTTTGGTATTATCGATCCCCAAAAAACGTCACGAGTTGGATCTCTTGTGTTCTACTTATAACACAAGGCAGACACAAAATGTGATGGTTAGAGGATTCAGGGTTACCAGGGAGAAGATCAGATCTTCTGCTCTTTATAGGTTGCCACAGATCTACAATATTGTTCCCACCTATCTGAAAAGCCCACAAAGTTACCATTCTCTGAAGCGTAGAACAGGTAGCTGGTTACTTGACTGTTTCTCGAGACAAAACGTTCAAGAACTTTTCTGATGGTTAATTGTATTATATGCATTGTGTTTGCAATTTCATAGTCATGCTGCTAATTCACTACTTTGATTGGAGAGAGTTCATACACAAGCCTTAGATGACTTTTCTGAGCTCTCTCAAATTCTGAATTGTATTGTATGCTTGGGTGAATAAATTATTATTATTATTATTATTATATTGCTTGGCTCTTTTGTCCATTGAGCTTGATTTTCCACTTTATGCACCAGTCATTTGTTTCGTCAATCGACTCTTGTAGAACTCGTTCTATTATTTCAGGGTTTCGGTGTCGAGTTGCTATGCCTGTGTCGTCAGCATATAACGTTAGCATGGTTCTTGGATTGTTCGGAATATCGTGGATGTATATGTTGTACAGAAGTGGCCCAAGTACTGATCCTTGGGGTACTCCAGCCTCTATATCTCTTGTTGAGGAGCATTTTCCTCCCACTTTTACGTAAAATCTTCTATTTTTGAGATAATTCCTGATCAACTTGCATATTTTGATCGAATATCCAGCACATCTCATCTTATATATTAATCCTTCATGCCATACTCTGTCGAATGCTCTGGCGACGTCTATTGAAATAAGACCTGTAGCTTGTTTATTTTGGAATCCCTTTGTTATGTACTCTGTGAGCCTTAATAATTGTTGTTCTGTTGAATGCTCTCTTCTGAATCCGAACTGTTCTGGTGGTATTAGTTCCAGATTTTCGGTTTCCTCATTTAGCTTCGTGGCGATAATTCTTTCTACTACTTTTCCTAATGCCGACAATAGACTTATCGGTCTGTAGTTTTGTGGAAACTTCTTCTCTTTGAATGGTTTATTGAATACTATGACTTCTGCTGTTTTCCATTTTTCTGGGTAGTGTTCTGTCCTCATAATTCCATTCGCGATATTTGTTAGAGCGGCTTTACCTTTTCTAGGTAATTTCTTTAACATAACATTCGTTATTTTATCGCTTCCGGGAGCTTTCCTCTTCTTCAAACTTCTAATTATTTCCCTGATTTCATTTGGCGATGTTGGCTTGTCTATTTCAGCAGTCGCTGGTAATTCATCCATTTCTTCATCATTTTCTTCAACCAGTTCTTCCAAATCTTCATTATCGTCGTCTATCCTGTAATTTATTCTCGATTCTCGTTCGATCGAGTCCGCCAATGCATCTGCCTTATCAGTATTGGTATAAGCCATTCCCCTTTCTCCGTGTAGGGGTGGAATTTTAGTCTTTTCTCCTAGTAGGCTTTTTTGCATTCTCCATGCAGAATGATCGATTGTATTAAGTTCTTGAACCCTTTTGTTCCATCTGCTTGTTCTTAGATCTTTCAGGGCATTTTTCAGAACTTGGCTATGTCGGTTGAGGTTCCTTCTATTTAGATCATTTTTGTTCATCCTATATATTCTTCTATGTCTTCGATTTTCTTGTATAAGATCTTTTACTTCTTTAGGCGTATCGCCATGCGGATGACTTGGTGCTGGTCTTTTCACTCTTCTCGTGCTTTTTTCGTAAGCTTTCAATATAATCTCTTCCAGTTTATCAACCGCACATTCCAGATCGTCTGGAGTGCTTATTGTTGGAATTTCTGTTATTTCCGATTGTATTAAATGGCTGTATTTAGTCCAATTGGTATATTCTCTTATTTCCAGCAGTTTTTCTCTTGGTTCTTCTCCAATTGTCAATTCCACGGGATTGTGGTTTGAGGTTCCATCTTCCAAAGTTTCAATCGAGAATTCTGGAGTTATATTTTTCAATATCGCGATATCTATTACATCTGGTATTCCTCTTCCAAAAGCAAGATATGTCGGTAGCTCTGGTCCAATAACTATGGCATTTTGTTTTTCGTCGAAATCCTTGAGTTTTTTGCATTTCTATTCTCTGTTATGCTATTCCATAATGGGGATTTACAGTTGAAATCTCCGATGGAGATTTTCGGGTTTGATCCTTCCAACATGTTGTTTATCTCTTCTTCCAATAGATTGTTTTGTGGTGGCTTATACGCCGAGGTTATTTCGACTCTTTGCCGATTTAATTCGGCAACAATCGTCACTTTTTCTGTTTTTCCTTGTGTTTCGTCGGATCTACTTTTAAAGTAGTGTTTCAGATCTGTTCTCACCAATATTGCTACTCCTCCTCCGGTGTTTGTAATTCTGTCACATTTATATGTTTCATAATTCATGAAATTCAGTCTTCTGTTCCGGTTTATTCTTGTTTCCTGTAGGGCTATAATATCAGGTTGTCTTTCTGATATTATTTGTTCTATCTCGGCTTTCCGAGTGTTGATCCCGTTTATGTTCCACGAGATTATCTTGAGGGATTTCTTCCTAATATCCGTAAGGTCCATTAATTCAGTTTACTGAATAATGCTCGGAGTTTTTTCTCCATTTCTCTCTCAATTTTCAACATTATCTTGTTGAAAATTTTTTCCGTGAAGATATCTGAATCATCGGCTGATTCAGATATCTTTTTCTTCTCCTGTTGACTGTTCACAGCCTGTTTCATTGGAAGTTTTTTCTGTCCTTCTTTTTTCTGGACGGGTTTTGGAGTTTCCCTCTTCTTTTCCTTCTCTGTAGGTTGGGTTTTCGCTACTTCCTGAATTTTTTGTTCAGGAGTTGTTGTTTTTGTTACCTTCTTTTTCTGTTCAACTGATTTTCGGGAATTTTTCTTTCTGGTCACCAACTTGAACTCGCTACATCCTTTGTAGCTAGCTGGATGGCCCTCTTCTCCACATAAGACGCATGTGGCATTTCTCTCTTCACCTTTTCTGGTGAGTGTGCAGTCATTGCTGCTATGACTTCCTGAGCACTTCACGCATCTCCACGGGAAGGAGCATTTGTTTTGTGCATGTCCGTACCTTTGGCACCTAAAGCACTGGCTTGGACTTTCAGGCCTCTTTTTATGCTCAATCACAATACAGAGGTTGTAGAGTCGCTTCACTTCGAAGATTTCCTTTTTCTGGGTTTCAACCAGGTAGAGAGGTATTGGCTTCTTTGTCTTGTTCGATGTCATTCTGGACACCTCAGCGTCTGATGTTCCCTGGAATATCAGGTCGTCCTTAATCAACGCAATATCAGCGTCGATTGGTAAATGCCTAATAACGGCATATATCTTCTTCTCCTCCTCCATTTGGTAGGTAAAAAATTCTTTACCATGCTGCTCGAAGAATGTAGTGATTTTTCTAAAATCATCTACGGTTGACGCGATGATTTTTATACCGTCTTTAACTGTAGTTGCACGGTTGTAATTTATCCTTTTTGTGTAGAGAGCTTTAGATATCTCTACCCAATCTGAGGTGCCCATCATCGTGATGGGTGGAATTTTATCTCTTTTAGGCACTTCCGTTGCCTTCTTGACAGTCTCCCCATCAGAAGAGGAGTTTTCTTTCGCGCGCGTTTAGTTGGGGGCGCGTTCTGGGTTTTAGCAACTTGAGTTGCAAAATTTTTCTTCTTTTCCGGTTCTGGAGCTACTTCCTGTTTGGAGGAATTTTTGGGGACCGCTACCGGTTTTGCAATTTCTGCAAATGTGGGGGATTTCAGTGCCGTAATCTGTTTTGCAATTTCAGCAAAACTAGGGGATTGAGGCGCTTTATTCTTGTTAACTTCCTCTCTCAAGAGGCGTATCTCCCCGACCAACTGAGACACGGTTTCAGTCAGTTTACTTATTTGAGCCTTCAACCTCGTGTTCGCCTTCGCTGAATTCTTCAGCATCGGTCGCTTCCATGTAGGAACCCTCATTATCTGAGGTTTCCGACATGGTTTTATACTCAAAAATCTCAAAATATCAAACAATTTGAAAATAATAAAATATTCAGAAATCTTCACTGGAATAGTCTAATATAAAACTATGGTATAAAGCCGAATGTTTCTATACGCTATGATAAAAATCAGAAAAGAGATACGAACAATAAGCTCACCTGATGTTTTCTGCAGTACCAACGAGAAAAAAAAATCCTCTGGACACTTAGGATGAACACCAGCTTTGAAAATTTTAACGAATTAAAATTCCGATAACAAATATGGAACCTACACAAACTTCACAGACGGAATCAAATATTCCGTAGCTTGGTTAGTGGGCACTTTCACCTCCGCTTTCACTTTTACGGCACTGTGACACTTCGACTTTCTCGTCCGCTTTCTCTTTTA
This sequence comes from Coccinella septempunctata, assembly GCF_907165205.1. Classification (NCBI taxonomy): domain Eukaryota; kingdom Metazoa; phylum Arthropoda; class Insecta; order Coleoptera; family Coccinellidae; genus Coccinella; species Coccinella septempunctata. The sequence continues at coordinate 3,953,775 of NC_058197.1, forward strand.
TAGCACTAGGAGCACTGTAGCACGTCTTCTCTTGTCAAGCGAATGACTCGGAATGACAATGTTCTTCACTTGTAGGTACCACTTCATATGTCGATCAATCACGATCCCAAGATATCTCACAGACTCCGCCTCGAAAATACATGAACTTCCGTCCAAAGTAAGCGGTCCCATATCTGGTAGTCCACTCGAATAAGATGAAAATGGCAGGTATTTTGTCTTCTCAAAATTAATTGTTAGTTTGTTGTATCTGAGCCATTTTCCTATACTTTTGAGATCTTTTTCCGCTTTGTACTTCAACTGTTGCCATGTATCTCCTTTATAAAATATTGCCATGTCATCTGCAAAACTGATAATTTTGCCTTTAGTTGTTGAAGTCAACAAGCTATTCATGTATAGGGTGAACAGAACTGGGCCTAACACCCTGTGTACTCTGTAAGTACCCTGTGGTACTCCGTAAGTGACATGCATGGGATCGCTTAGTTCTTCACCAACACACACTCTTTGCTCTCTATCTGACAAATAACTCTCTAGAAGTTTATAAATATTTCCTCTCATCCCGAAGCTATAGAGCTTTTCCAACAATTTCTTGTGGCACACCGTATCGAAAGCTTTTGAGAGGTCAACAAACACACAAAGAGATGGTCTACTTTTATCTAAGGTCTCATAAATAATATGCCTTGTCAAACAATGAATCGCATAATCTGTAGATTTTCCTTCCTGAAACCCATACTGACGCTCCGATAGTATGCTGTGTTTCCTGCAGAAACTCACTATTCTCTGCTTAATAATCTTCTCCACAATAATAAAATAAATATCTCTTAGATAGATTTTCGTCTCTTTCGTCGCTGCAGCGAATCATAGCCTATTCACTACGTTTTTTATTTAATGCACGTAATCCACTCAAGAAACGAGTTGGGCTCTCATGTCATTCGAACTTTACGAGTCTTTACTTCGGTTGGTCCGAAGAACTCAACAAGTTCATTTTTGTAACGAATTAACATCGGGAGTATATTCAAAAGCTCTGCGAAAACTAAATGTCTTTTTAGATGCAAACAATCTTCTTCGCGTCGGCGGTAGATTAAAATATTCGTCATTATCACATGATCAGAAACACCCTTTGTTACTGCCTCGGAACAGCAGGCTCACCACTCTGATAAATCAACTATTTCCATCAGAAATATTTGCATTCCGGTGTTCGAACAACTCAATTCCTCATTTCTCAACAATTTTGGATTTTATCGCCAAAACGAGCTATAAATTCAACTTTAAGTAAATGTTTTCGCTGTTGGAAGGTGAAACCGAAACCGTTTCAACCACCTATGGGTGAGTTACCCTCATCTAGGATCAGTCAAGCAAAACCTTTCAGCCATGTTGGAGTTGATTTTGGCGGTCCGTTTTTCCTCACCATGACCCGTCATCGTGGCGTTAAAAAATGTAAAGCATACTTGTGTTTATTCGTGTGTTTTGCCACCAAGGCAGTTCATTTAGAGTTGGCGAGTGACTTATCTACGGAAACGTTTTTAGCTGCATTACAACGTTTAGTAACTCGCCGTGGACGTATATCGTATTTATATAGTGATCACGGAACGAATTTTGTTGGTGCTACTAGGGAACTGATGAAAGGCATGAGCAATGCAGCTGAGCATGAGGGAATAAAGCATTCTTTCATTCCGCCTGCGTCTCCTCATTTCGGGGACATCAAAAGCTTTTGTAGGAGAACCGTCATAGGTGAGTGGAAAGTAAAATGGAATCAAACACCTTCCAAGCTGAGACTGATAGATCCAACCATCCAAAACCAAACCTCGAATTGTATCACCAACAGGAGAGATCTAATTATACTACGGAGGCTACGAATCGGGCACACCTTGACTACACATGCATACATGTTTAATAGAGAGGACGCTCCTGTATGCTCCCATTGTGGTGTCCATCTCACAGTTTTGCATATTTTGGTCCAGTGTCCAGGTTTAAACACCGAAAGAAAAGCCCACAATGTTCCCCAGAAGATAGAAGGGGCCCTCAACATTAACAACACACAGATGGCAAATACCCTCAACTTTATCAAGGATATCAACATTAGAGTATAATTGGTTTATTTTGTATCTGAATGTAATACATTAATGTAACAGGCGCTAATGACCTAGTTGTCGAAGCGCATATTCTAATAAAAAAAAATGTAATATTAGTAAAATTAGTAAAAAAATAAAAAAAAAATGTTGTAGGCTAGAGTTAGACACGTGTAATGAAAAGTGAAGGTCTTAAATAAACGAGTAATATTTCATCCGCCATCAACATGACAGCTAATAAAAGTGGAGGAGCTAAACCTCCTGATATATTTTTTAAATGTCACCCTAAAAAAGTCTCAGGAATTGTTGTTTGTGCACTATGTGATGCAGTTTATCATAAAAGTGATTACCAAGAGTTAAAAAACGGTGTTTTTGTTACTGATTTGCTAGTAATCTGTAACCACAAAGACATTGACCTAACCTCTGTCGATACTGGTAATGAAATAAATTACACCAACAGATTGCTTTTCGCTAGACTTAGAAGTGACTTAAAAGAAAAAAATGATGAAATAAACAAATACAAAAATGCATATTCATCACTTAAACAGGCATATGAAAGCAATAAGAGTGAAATTGAAAAACTGGCTACTGAAAACAAAATGCTCAAAATTAGTACTGATGCCCTTCAAAAGGAAAATACTCTTTTGGATAAATTAGTTAGTGGGACAGATGACAAAAATGACATTCTGAAGCAACTGAACAAAGAATTAAATGAAAAAAATAACTCTCTGAAAGAAGAAAATAAACTACTAAAGGATAAACAAATTCAATCAAATGATGATGTTTCCAATATAAAGACATGTGCTGATTTTACTTATGCTAGTGCTCTGATGTCCCAGAAGCCAAAAAAGATGATAAATATTCCGAATATTATCATTAATCTAAAGGGCAAAGATGGTAACAACCAAATGGAAATAATAAAAAAATTGTTATATACCTCTGCTAAAATTCAAATAAACAATCCTAAACTGATAAAAAGCTATCATTATTAAATGTAAAAATAAAGATGACATTGAAGAAATACATAATTTAATTAAGGAAAAC